>NC_140589.1:17762535-18438785 GCF_964204655.1 Triturus cristatus | reverse complement strand
GAAGAGGAAGATGGACTGTGGGAAGGAAGAGGCAGGGCAGAGGAAGATGGACTGTGGGAAGGAAGAGGAAGGGCAGAGGAAGATGGACTGTGGGAAGCAAGAGGCAGGGCAGAGGAAGATGGACTGTGGGAAGGAAGAGGAAGGGCAGAGGAAGATGGACTGTGGGAAGGCAGAGGAAGGGCAGAGGAAGATGGACTGTGGGAAGGCAGAGGAAGGGCAGAGGAAGATGGACTGTGGGAAGGCAGGGCAGAGGAAGATGGACTGTGGGAAGGAAGAGGAAGATGGACTGTGGGAAGGAAGAGGAAGATGGACTGTGGGAAGGAAGAGGCAGGGCAGAGGAAGATGGACTGTGGGAAGGAAGAGGCAGGGAAGAGGAAGATGGACTGTGGGAAGGCAGAGGCAGGGAAGAGGAAGATGGACTGTGGGAAGGAAGAGGCAGGGAAGAGGAAGATGGACTGTGGGAAGGAAGAGGCAGGGAAGAGGAAGATGGACTGTGGGAAGGAAGAGGCAGGGCAGAGGAAGATGGACTGTGGGAAGGAAGAGGCAGGGCAGAGGAAGATGGACTGTGGGAAGGCAGAGGAAGGGCAGAGGAAGATGGACTCTGGGAAGGGAGAGGCAGGGCAGAGGCAGATGGACTGTGGGAAGGAAGAGATGAGGCAGAGGAAGATGGACTGTGGGAAGGGAGAGGCAGGGCCGAGGAAGATGGACTGTGGGAAGAAGGAGGCAGGGCAGAGAAAGATGGACTGTGGGAAGGAAGAGGCAGGGCAGAGAAAGATGGACTGTGGGAAGGAAGAGGAAGATGGACTGTGGGAAGGCAGAGGAAAGGAAGAGGAACATGGACTGTGGGAAGGAAGAGGCAGGGCAGAGGAAGATGGACTGTGGGAAGGAAGAGGCAGGGCAGAGGAAGATGGACTGTGGGAAGGAAGAGGAAGATGGACTGTGGGAAGGCAGAGGAAAGGAAGAGGAAGATGGACTGTGGGAAGGAAGAGGCAGGGCAGAGGAAGATGGACTGTGGGAAGGAAGAGGCAGGGCAGAGAAAGATGGACTGTGGGAAGGAAGAGGCAGAGCAGAGAAAGATGGACTGTGGGAAGGAAGAGGCAGGGCAGAGAAAGATGGACTGTGGGAAGGCAGAGGCAGGGAAGAGGAAGATGGACTGTGGGAAGGCAGAGGAAAGGAAGAGGAGGATGGACTGTGGGAAGGAAGAGGCAGGGAAGAGGAAGATGGACTGTGGGAAGGAAGAGGAAGATGGACTGTGGGAAGGCAGAGGAAAGGAAGAGGAAGATGGACTGTGGGAAGGAAGAGGCAGGGCAGAGGAAGATGGACTGTGGGAAGGAAGAGGCAGGGAAGAGGAAGATGGACTGTGGGTGGGAAGAGACAGGGCAGAGGAAGATGAACTGTGGGAAGGAAGAGGCAGGGCAGAGAAAGATGGACTGTGGGAAGGAAGAGGCAGGGCAGAGGAAGATGGACTGTGGGAAGGCAGAGGCAGGGAAGAGGAATATGGACTGTGGGAAGGAAGAGGCAGGGAAGAGGAAGATGGACTGTGGGAAGGAAGAGGCAGGGAAGAGGAAGATGGACTGTGGGAAGGAAGAGGCAGGGCAGAGGAAGATGGACTGTGGGAAGGAAGAGGCAGGGCAGAGGAAGATGGACTGTGGGAAGGAAGAGGAAGATGGACTGTGGGAAGGAAGAGGAAGATGGACTGTGGGAAGGAAGAGGCAGGGCAGAGGAAGATGGACTGTGGGAAGGAAGAGGCAGGGCAGAGGAAGATGGACTGTGGGAAGGAAGAGGCAGGGCAGAGGAAGATGGACTGTGGGAAGGAAGAGACAGGGCAGAAAAAGATTGACTGTGGGAAGGAAGAGGCAGGGCAGAGGAACATGGACTGTGGGAAGGCAGAGGCAGGGAAGAGGAAGATGGACTGTGGGAAGGAAGAGACAGGGCAGAGAAAGATTGACTGTGGGAAGGAAGAGGAAGATGGACTGTGGGAAGGAAGGGGAAGATGGACTGTGGGAAGGAAGAGGCAGGGCAGAGGAAGATGGACTGTGGGAAGGAAGAGGCAGGGCAGAGGAAGATGGACTGTGGGAATGGAGAGGCAGGGCAGAGGAAGATGGACTGTGGGAAGGAAGAGGCAGGGCAGAGGAAGATGGACTGTGGGAAGGGAGAGGCAGGGCAGAGGAGGGTGGACTGTGGGTGGGAAGAGGCAGGGCAGAGGAAGAAAGACAGGGCAGAGGAAGATGGACTGTGGGAAGGGAGAGGCAGGGCAGAGGAAGATGGACTGTGGGAAGGCAGAGGCAGGGCAGAGGAAGATGGACTGTGGGAAGGAAGAGGCAGGGCAGAGGAAGATGGACTGTGGGAAGGAAGAGGCAGGGCAGAGGAAGATGGACTGTGGGAATGGAGAGGCAGGGCAGAGGAAGATGGACTGTGGGAAGGAAGAGGAAAGGAAGAGGAAGATGGACTGTGGGAAGGAAGAGGCAGGGCAGAGGAAGATGGACTATGGGAAGGAAGAGGCAGGGCAGAGGAAGATGGACTGTGGGAAGGAAGAGGAAGATGGACTGTGGGAAGGAAGAGGAAGATGGACTGTGGGAAGGAAGAGGCAGGGCAGAGGAAGATGGACTGTGGGAAGGAAGAGGCAGGGCAGAGGAAGATGGACTGTGGGAAGGAAGAGGCAGAGCAGAGGAAGATGGACTGTGGGAAGGAAGAGGCAGGGCAGAGAAAGATTGACTGTGGGAAGGAAGAGGCAGGGCAGAGGAAGATGGACTGTGGGAAGGCAGAGGCAGGGAAGAGGAAGATGGACTGTGGGAAGGAAGAGGCAGGGAAGAGGAAGATGGACTGTGGGAAGGAAGAGGCAGGGAAGAGGAAGATGGACTGTGGGAAGGAAGAGGCAGGGCAGAGGAAGATGGACTGTGGGAAGGAAGAGGCAGGGAAGAGGAAGATGGACTGTGGGAAGGAAGAGGCAGGGCAGAGGAAGATGGACTGTGGGAAGGCAGAGGAAGGGCAGAGGAAGATGGACTGTGGGAAGGAAGAGGAAGATGGACTGTGGGAAGGAAGAGATGAGGCTGAGGAAGATGGACTGTGGGAAGGAAGAGGAAGATGGACTATGGGAAGGAAGAGGCAGGGCAGAGGAAGATGGACTGTGGGAAGGGAGAGGCAGGGCAGAGGAAGATGGACTGTGGGAAGGAAGAGGCAGGGCAGAGGAAGATGGACTGTGGGAAGGAAGAGGCAGGGCAGAGAAAGATGGACTGTGGGAAGGAAGAGGAAGATGGACTGTGGGAAGGAAGAGGCAGGGCAGAGAAAGATGGACTGTGGGAAGGAAGAGGAAGATGGACTGTGGGAAGGCAGAGGAAAGGAAGAGGAACATGGACTGTGGGAAGGAAGAGGCAGGGCAGAGGAAGATGGAATGTGGGACGGAAGAGGCAGGGCAGAGGAAGATGGACTGTGGGAAGGAAGAGGAAGATGGACTGTGGGAAGGCAGAGGAAAGGAAGAGGAAGATGGACTGTGGGAAGGAAGAGGCAGGGCAGAGGAAGATGGACTGTGGGACGGAAGAGGCAGAGCAGAGAAAGATGGACTGTGGGAAGGAAGAGGAAGATGGACTGTGGGAAGGCAGAGGAAAGGAAGAGGAAGATGGACTGTGGGAAGGAAGAGGCAGGGCAGAGGAAGATGGACTGTGGGAAGGAAGAGGCAGGGAAGAGGAAGATGGACTGTGGGTGGGAAGAGACAGGGCAGAGGAAGATGGACTGTGGGAAGGAAGAGGCAGGGCAGAGAAAGATGGACTGTGGGAAGGAAGAGGCAGGGCAGAGGAAGATGGACTGTGGGAAGGCAGAGGCAGGGAAGAGGAATATGGACTGTGGGAAGGAAGAGGCAGGGAAGAGGAAGATGGACTGTGGGAAGGAAGAGGCAGGGAAGAGGAAGATGGACTGTGGGAAGGAAGAGGCAGGGCAGATGAAGATGGACAGTGGGAATGGAGAGGCAGGGCAGAGGAAGGTGGACTGTGGGTGGGAAGAGGCAGGGCAGAGGAAGAAAGACAGGGCAGAGGAAGATGGACTGTGGGAAGGGAGAGGCAGGGCAGAGGAAGATGGACTGTGGGAAGGCAGAGGCAGGGCAGAGGAAGATGGACTGTGGGAAGGAAGAGGCAGGGCAGAGGCAGATGGACTGTGGGAAGGAAGAGGCAGGGCAGAGGAAGATGGACTGTGGGAATGGAGAGGCAGGGCAGAGGAAGATGGACTGTGGGTGGGAAGAGGCAGGGCAGAGGAAGATGGACTGTGGGAAGGAAGAGGCAGGGAAGAGGAAGATGGACTGTGGGTGGGAAGAGGCAGGGCAGAGGAAGATGGACTGTGGGAAGGCAGAGGAAGGGAAGAGGAAGATGGACTGTGGGAAGGAAGAGGCAGTGAAGAGGAAGATGGACTGTGGGAAGGGAGAGGCAGGGCAGAGGAAGATGGACTGTGGGTGGGAAGAGGCAGGGCAGAGGAAGATGGACTGTGGGAAGGAAGAGGCAGGGCAGAGAAAGATGGACTGTGGGAAGGCAGAGGTAGGGCAGAGGAAGATGGACTGTGGGAAGGAAGAGGCAGGGCAGAGAAAGAAGGACTGTGGGAAGGCAGAGGAAGGGCAGAGGAAGATGAACTGTGGGAAGGAAGAGGCAGGGAAGAGGAAGATGGACTGTGGGGAGGACGATGCATGGCAGTGTGTGGGGATAGGTGACAAAGTGATTAGAGACATGTGAAAGAGAAATGAGGGAACCTGACAAGTGGTGAGAAATGGAAAAGGAGAGAAAGATCAGGAGAATCAAAACACACCATGGAACAGGAGTGAGACTGTTACAATCTGATGCTAAAAGAAGGTAGGGCTGGAGCAGAGGCAGTAGTGTGACATGTGACGCCAATGGGTGAAGCTGTCGCGGTCTACCGCAGCCTCCCCCTGCACTCACCATGTACCCCTTCTTGCCATTCTGGCGTGTCACAGCATGACAAACGCGTTACCCACCTTCTATAAGTAGCCGGAGGATACCTGCGCCGGTGGGTGGCACTTGGCTCCGTCTCAAGTGGGGTTTCACCCAGGACATGACATCACCAGAGCTATATACACACCACCTCGGTGCCCTGACGTCAGTTCCTTGTCTGTTTTTTCCAGGTGGACATGAGGCACACACAACTGATAATTAGTAAAGTAGTGTTACCAAATCTAAACGAGAACCTTATCATCATTGCACGTAAAACCACTCTTCAGAACAGGCATATGGGTGGGACTGTGGAGGAATCTGCAGATACATTATCCACCAGAAAGGGAAGGGAAGTAAGTCTCAGGGAAACATTAAATTGTAGATTCCTCACTTCTTGAATCAATACCTCAGGAATGCCTTTCCCAGAGGGTGGGTCTGAGGGGGTGGTCACACAGGAAAACCAGCGGCACAGATCTTGCAAAATGACAATCTCTACAGAGACCAAACAATGCCTGGTAAGGAGTGGCTCGAAGCCCAGGGTGCAGTTCGACAGATGTTTACGATACGGAGGCCTCTGAGAAGTGCAGAAGGTATTTTTGCCCTGGTAGCGTGGGCTCCGATACCGTCAGGAGAATCCTTCTTGTCAAGTGCATAGCAAATCTTAATGCACAGCACGATCCACCTGGAAAGTGTCCTCTTCTGGAGAGCCTTGTCCTTTCTGGCTCCAACATAGTCAACGAACAGCTGAGCATCCGCCTGAAATGCCTGTATCCTGCCCATGTAAAAGCGGACAGCTCTGCGAGTCCTAACAGTGGAGAGACGCCTCCTCCTTAGTGGGATGATGCAGAGGCTAGTGTGTTATGCAGACTTGTGGAGTGCACTATCACACAGGAGGTTAGCCTGGCGCTGCGCAGGTGGGAATCCTGAGGCCTAGGGGGACTACAAGTAAAGCCAGGTCTTCAGCTTCTTGTGGAATTCAAGAACTGAGGAGGAGGCTCTTATGCAGCAGCAGGCTGCTCCGCGCTTTAGGAGTGATGCAGGCTCGACTTCCTGGTCTGGATTTACGTATGTGTGGGATTTGTGCAAGTCGGACTACGGACGAGCAGAGGTGTCTGGAAGGTTTGTGAAAGCAAATGCGATTGTTGAGATATGCGCTGGGCCAGTGTTACATAGAGCTTTGAAAGTGTGGCTGATTGTGGGAAGCTGGCTCTGTATACTATATCAAAGTAAGGTAGAGTGTACACAGAGTTTAGGGAGTCCCCAGAGGTATAGCAGAGGCTAAACTAGGTAAGTAGTAACAGCTCTCTTTGTGGTTGTGTGGGCGAGGAGTTAGGCGTAACCAGAGGGTGTGTTAAGCATTTATTGTATTCACTCAATCAAAGACTGACTGCACACATTCAGAGACTGAATCCAGACCAATTAGGTAAGTATAAAAAAAAGGAATAGTTATATTTTATTTTGCAGAACCAAGCAGGACTTGGCACAGGCAAATAAGAAATACTTTCAAATGCAAAGCTGTACAATGAAATGCTATTGTAGATTGTACTGGAATCATTTATAGATTTGTATTACTTTAATAGCAGTTCAAAATACAGTAAGATTAATTTGGATTACTCTTGGATTACTTTTCAGTTACTTCGAGCATTTGAGGTGATATGCTGAGATATAATCCACTAGACTTGGTCACTTACAGGTAAGTATGAGAATTCTTAAGTTAAAGCATATTTACTTTCTTTCCACACAAAACAGTGGGTCAACACATTTTTCAGGAACAAAACTCGTACCATTGGTTCCTATGCGAAAAGAGTGTTCACGGTTTACAGGTAAGTAAACAACTTACATGTATGACTTTTGGGGGCTAGGACCAAGGTTCCCCAAGCTCCAGGTAGGAACTCAAATTGCATCACCAGCGGCACTGGGGCGGCCGGGTGCAGAGTGCAGGCACCCAACGTTAGCCAATAGGACTAAAGGAGCCTTCAGACAGGGACTGCTTACGAGCAGGACACTTGGCTGTGGGAGCAAAGCTCTTGGGGTTAGGAGCAGCACTGCAGGGGCCAACAATCAGCACCAGAGCTGCACTACCAGAGGCATAGGAACGGCCGGATGCAGAGTGCTAAGGAGATATCAGGTACCCTATGGATTTCAATGAAGATCTCCAGTTCAGAAGAAATGCTGCAGGCTTGGGCAAGGAGATTTCCTGAGGGTGACTACCGGCAGGAGAGGTAAGTTGGGTTGTTGGGGAATGTCTCGGCACCATTGGTTGGGCCATCCAAGACCGTGGGGCGTGGGGTGCAGGGGTGTTTTAGGCGTTGGATCGTCTTACCAGGTCCAGTCGCGGTCAGTGGGGGTGGGGAGGGGGAGGGCCCCTCAGGTTCAGGCTGCAGGTGTTGGGTAGAAGGTCGAGGCAGGTCAGAGATCACCAGATCCCAGGTCAGGGTCACTGGGGAGACATCCTCGTGGTGTTGGGCCACTCAAACTCAGGCTGTAGGTGTCAGGTGCAAAATTACAGTGCCGCTTGGATACAGATTCTGTGGGCGAATCTTTGCTGAGCAAATCTGATGCTCATGGAAGACAGAATCTAGAAGGTGAGTGCAGGGCAACTCCTCAGGGCTCTGGGGGGGGGGGGGGGGGCTGCTGGACATGCCAGGGTTTCCGTTGTAGTCACATTGGAGTCGGGACAGGCCTGTGGGTCTGGGGCCAAAGCAATTGGTGTCATCATCTTCCGGAGTCAGCACGAGTCTTCGGCCCGTCATTTTTTTCCTCAAATCTGAGGAGGCAAGATTCAGGGTCACCCATAAATACTACATTTAGCGGCGTTACAGGGGTGTGCGGATCGAGACCAATGGGTCCCTTCCTGGGGCTCAGTACACCCCTATAATTCCACCCTCCAGTGGGAGGGGGCATGAGCCTCTTCCTAATTGATTGCATCCCCTAATCTCCAAGATGGAGGGGACCGAGATGTGTGCTTCACCTTGCCTCCCCCACCTGAGGAGTGGGATTCACAAAGAGGGCACACCTCTTCTTCTAACTCCGTTTCCCCACAGATTCTCCAGCCCAAAGGGGGGGAAGAACGGGTAGGAGCCAGGTGCTGGGGGCAGCAAGAGGTAGAGCAGCTCACAAAGGCGGCGGGCCTTTGAAGCTTCGCCTTCGTGGACTCAGCCAATCCTGGGGGAGGAGGCATGACACCTCTGCCCAGGATGGGCTTTGTTTCTGGACCCAGAGAGCAGAGGCTCTCTACCCAGGCGGCCATTCAGGAACCACACCAGGGATGGTTGTTTTACAGGGGGCATCTCCAAGATGCCCTCTGTGTGCATTGTATATTAAATTCCAAACTGGCATCAGTGTGGTTTTAATGTGCTGTGATGTTTGCTACCAAACTTCTCAGTTGTCAGTGAAGCTATTATGGAGCTGTGGAGTTCAGAATGACCATCTCCCAGACGATATGCTCTATATGGCTTCACTGCACCTACACTGTCTAGGAATGGACTTATACACTGTAGGGGTACAGTGCTCATGCCACTGTATCCTAACCTGTGGTCTAGTGCACCCTGCTAGAGGAGTGGCTTACCTAGGCCACAGGCAGTGGGTTGTAGGCATGTGGGATGTGTTTCATGTCGACCTTTCACTTTTCTCTGCACCAAAACACCCAGCCTGCAATGGCAGTGTGTGGGTGTGTAAGTTAAGATACAGGGCCTCTAAGGGTGGCACAATATGTGCTGCAGCCCTTAGAGGTCTTTCCTACTCACAGTGCCCTGGGTACCCATGGTACCATTTGCAAGGGGCTCACCTGTGGCCAGAGAGGTGGCGATTGGGGGTAAAAAGGTTCAGCTTTAGGAAAGAACACATGCCCTGGGAACCTGATTGGCAGGGAGGGGGGGGGGGGCTTAACCATGCAAAAAGGGACACTTTCCTACAGTGAGGCGCTTGAACGGTGCTCGTTTGTGAATGGGGAGGCGGTGGAGCTCCTTCAGATGTGGTGAGATGTGAATGTGGCTTGGGAGTTTGAGAGTGATTCTGGCTGCCATGTTCTGAACGGTCTGCAGCATTCTCTGGAGTTTTTTGTTGATCCTGGCTTAAAGGGTGTTCCTGTAGTCCAGCTTGCTTGTGGCCAAAGTGAGTGTGACAGTCTCTGGGTGCTAATTGGGAGCTATTTGGAAATCTTCCTCAGCGTCCTATGGAAGCATGAGGTGGTGATGGCGTTGACTTGGGCAGCCATAGCGAGTTTGCTGTCGGTGATGGTCCACAGGTTCTTGGTGTGGGCTGTGAGGGTGAATGTCGGTCCTGGCTCTGTTGGCCGCTGGGTAGAGTTCCATAGTGAGGTGCTTTTCCTAAAGATCATGATCTCAGTCTTCTTGGTTTTCAGTTTTAGACAATTAGTCTCCATCCAGTGGGCAATTTTAGTCATGCGGGCATTGAAGTTGGTTGGGCACTAGGCACCTTGTCAGTGGGGGTGAGGATAAGTTGCGTGTCGTCAGTGTAGGGGAGGAGGTTGATGTCGTGAGAGCGGTTGATGCAGGCTAAAGGGATCATGCAAGCATTGAAGAGTGTCGGGCTCAGAAAAGGATCCTTGCAGAACTCCGCAGATGAAGTTGCAGGCGTCAAAGGTGTGCGGTGTCAGGCTGACTAGCTGGACCCCTCCAGTCGAGAAGGAGCCGATCCATGGGAGTGCATGTCCTAGTATTCTAATATTGTGTAGGCATGTGATGATGATGGCCAGAGGCTGGGGGAAGGACTGTGTCAAATGCTGCGGAGAGTTCAAGGAGGATGAGGGCTGCTGTGTCTTTTCTGTCCAGTGTCATGCAGACGTCATTCGTGGCAGCAATGAGGGCAATTTCCATGCTGTCATTGGGTCTGAAACCAGACTGCATGGAGTCAAGGAGTTGGTGGTCATTGAGGTATTCAATGAGGTGTCTGTTAATGATTTTCTCTAAGACCTTGTTGGGGCACCGTAGCAGGGATATCGGCCCGTAGTTAGCGGGTGTTGAACTGTCCGCAGAGGGTTTCTTCAGCAATGGGAGGACAGTTGTACTTCCAAACATCTGGGAAGGTCGCGGAAAGTTGGAGGCATTCAGACTGGGTGTGAGCATGGCACTGATGGGCTGCAGGCCTCTGAAATAGGTTTGGTGTCGGCGGGGGCTGAAGGGGCCCGAGTGGAGAGACTTCATGGTGGCGGCAGTGTCTTCTGAGGTGATGAGCCATGTGGTTAACACCGGATAAGATCTGGAGGTGTTTGGGGAGGCCTATCAGGTCTGGTTGCCGGCTGAAGTTGCTGTAAATGGTTGTGATTTTGTTGCTAAAGAATTGAGGGGGATTGTTGCAGAGGTCCTCCGAAGGGGTGATCAAGTTGGAGGCAGCCAATGATGAGGAGAAATCTTTCACAATGATGTTACTGAAGCGGTCTGCCAGAGCTGCACGTTTGGTGGTCTAGAGGGTTTGGAGGTAGCATCTCAGGGTGGATTTGAACATGCTCTTGTCTGTATTGCTCTTACTACCAGCTTACCCAGAAAGAAAGATGTGATTGGCGAACGGGCACACAGAGCCTGCCACTCACTCACACATCAAGCCGAAATAATGGCAATCAAGAAAACTGTTTCTATGGTCAACCGCCAAAATGGGCAGCTGTGCATGGGTTGAAATGGAAACCCCATAAGTAAAGTAAGAACCAAGTTACGGCCTCTCTGAGGCATACTGAATGGAGAGGGAGAAATGTGAGAAAGTGGCTCTGTATATACTGTTCCCTAATAGGTACAGGGTGTACAGAGTCCACAGTCCCCCAGAGGCTGATAGAGGTCAAAGTTAGGTATGACCTTACTCTCAAAAGTGGTAGCTTGGTCGAGCAGTAAGGCAGTACCAGAGGACAGTGTAAAGCATTTATTGTACACACTCAGTCAGCAAATGGTTTCACACACTCAATAACTGAACTCTAGGCCAATGGGTTATATATATAAAATATATGCTTGTTTTATTTTTAGAACCACACAGGGGGTAAAAATATACTTTCTCAGAATGCGAGGTTGAATATAAATACTTTTGTCTTAAGCAATACATTTGTGTAAACAGTCACAGTTGGTTGCAATAAACAATCCTATTTCCTAAACATAACAATGCATTGAGCTCAATGGTAAATTCAGGTTATTTGTAATAAATTACTTTTCAGATTACTTTTGGAATTCCAGGTCTGGCTCCTAGAACCAGCCTGGGGTCAGTATTCAGAATCAAGTGATGAAAGTCGACTTAATAACTGTAATGATTTTTAAATAATATTTAGCTATTTCAAAAGTTAGCACTTAGAAAATATTTCAAAGAAAACATTCAATGGATCTCTATGGCAAGAAATTCAAATTGCAGGTAGAGTACTTTATCGTTACTTTAGTAATCCAGGACTGGGTGCCTAGACCCAGGACTGGGGTCCTTATCAAAAGCAGGTTAGAGGTAAGTATAGTTGTGAACACTTTTCAGGGTCAGGGCTGGGCACCAAGATCCAGCACTGGGAGCTCACCTAGGAGCAGGTGAGTAAATTCGTTTTTGTCACTTGGCTGATTTTTGGTGAATTTTTGCAGTTTTGAAAAGTTCACACTTAGAAGATTTTTGAAGAAAAAGCCAGTCAATGTTACCCTATGAGGAAAATGAAGTTAGCGGTTTAAGGGTAAGTACTCGACTGGCAGAGTTGAAATTCCGGGCATGGACTCAGGGGTCCCCCAGGGTCAGGTAGGTACAGTTGGTTCACCCTCAGCGGTTTCAGGACGGCCGGGTGCAGAGAGAGTTAGGCCCAATGTTATCCTATGAGGGATAGGGGGGCCTTGGTTGGTGGCTGCTGTCTGGCAAGCCACGCGGCTGTGGGAGCTGGGCTCCTGGTCACTTACTCAGGGCAAGTGGGGAAGTAGGTTAGTGTAGATAGGGCACTGCCAGGGCCACTCGGGCGGCTGGGTGCAGGGTGCTTTTGAGCCTTCAGGCGCTCAATGGAAATCAATGGGAATGTTCCGGTTTGGAAAAAGGCTGCAGGCTCGGGGACGAGGATGTTTCAGGTGCCACCACCACTTCGAGAGGTAAGTTGGGTAGTTGTAGGTTAGGTGGGTACCCCGGGATTGGGCACAGGGGGCCGCAGGGCGCCGGGTGCAGGGGTGCCTTTTGACGTCGGGAATCTTACCCTCTGGTTGATCGCGGTTGGGGTGGCACTTGGTTCTGAGGCTGCAGGCTTCCTCCGGGATGTCGAGGGGGGTCCTTGGGTGCCGGACTCGGGGTCACAGTCGCCGTGGGGTCGTCCTCAGGGTCTTTGTCCACTCCGGCACTGGCCAGGCTTGGCTGGTGCAGAGTGTGTTGGGTCCGCAGTTCCGGGCTGCTGCCAGGAGTTAGGGATAGGTTTCTCGAGTAGAGCCTCTACTCATGGGAGTCCCAGGGGCTTAGAGCCAAAAGGCAGCCAGGTCCTCCGGGATTGGTGAGGTTGCTGGCCACGGGAGATGCCGCGCTGGTGCAGGTTCGAGAGTCGACAGGCCGGTAGGGCTGGGGCCAAAGCAGTTGGTGTCTTCTTCTCTTTTTAGCAGCTGCAGGGCAGGTCCTTGGTCTTCTTGCTCTTCTTGTAGTTTTCTATCTGGAATCTCTGGGAGGAAGGTTCAGGGTGCCCCTAAATACTAAATTTAGGGGCGTTACAGGTAGGTGAAGGCCAGGGACCAATGGGTCCCTGTCCTGGGGTGGGTACACCCCCTATCCTGCCTCTCTCCTGTGGGAGGGGGGCAGTAGCCTAATCCTGATAGGGTAGGGCCTCCCATCTTCAAGATGGCGAGAGCCCGGAGATGTGTTTCACCTCGCCTCCCCCACCTGAGGGGTGGGGTGGGCAGGCTGGCACATCCCCTGTCCTTGTATGGGGTTTCCGGCCAAGCCTCCCGCCAGAGTGGGGGGTTGCAGTGGCCTGGGGAAACTCCAAATGGCGGTATGCCTTTGAAGCTTCCCTTTGCTCATCCTGGGGGAGCAGATTTCTCACCTCACCCAGGATGTGCATTGTTGCCGGCCCGGGAGAGCAGGGGCTCTCCCACCCAGGGGTCCAGCAACGTGTCTGCTGTGTGGCAGCCTGGGCAGCCTCAGAGCAGACGTGGATTGTAGGTTAGCTGTGAGGGGGCATCTCTAAGATGCCCTCTGGGGTGCTTAGTACATTAAATCCCACACTGGCATCAGTGTGGGTTTAATGTGCTGAGAAGTTTGATACCAAACTTCCCAGTCTTCAATGTTGCCATTATGGTGCTGTGGAGCTCGTGTTTGACGAGCTCTCAGCACCATGTACTCTTAAATGGCAGCACTGCACTTACAGTGCCCAGGAATGGACCTGGGTACTGTAGGGGCACAGGGCTCCTGCTCCTGTGCCCACACCATAGGCGTAAGGCCCCCAGCCAGAGGGGTGACTGACATATGCCTTGGCAGTGTAGGTGATGGGCATGGCACACAGAGATGTGTGCCATGTCGACTCTTTGTTTTGTCCTGCACCCAGACACTCAGCCTGCAAGGCAGTGTGTGTGTGTAAGGGTACAGGGCCTCTGAGGGTGGCACAATGAGTGCTGCAGCCCTTAGAGGCCTTCCCTGGCCACAAGGCCCTGGGTACCTAGGGTACCATTTACCAGGGGCTGACATGTGGCTAGGGTTTGCCAATTTGGAGTTTGTGTGGTTTAGGGAAGGAACATAGGCCCTGGGCACCTGATTGGCAGGAACCCAGGGTACACTCAAAGTACATTCAGCAATTTAGCAAGAAGTGGGGGCATACCATGCAAGAAAGATGGCACTTTCTCACACAACCCCCCCCCCCAAACGAAAGGTGATGAGACTAACCTTGTCCTATGGAGTCTTCATTGTCTAAGTGGAAGAACCTGGAAAGTCCATCCGCATTGGCATGGGCAGTCCCTGGTCTGTGTTCCACTTCAAAGTCCATTCCCTGTAGGGAGATGGACCACCTCAGTAGTTTGGGATTTTCCCCCTTCATCTGCATTAGCCATCTGAGAGGTCTGTGGTCAGTTTGAACTAGGAAGTGAGTGCCAAACAAGTATGGCCTCAGCTTCTTCAGGGACCAAACCACAGCAAAGGCCTCCCTCTCAATGGCACTCCAACGCTGCTCTCTAGGGAGTAGCCTTCTGCTTATAAAAGCAACAGGTTGGTCTTGGCCTTCATCATTGGTCTGGGATAGGACCGCTCCTATCCCTAGCTCAGAGGCATCAGTCTGCACTATGAACTGCTTGGCATAATCTGGAGCTTTGAGAATTGGTGCTGAGCACATTGCTTCTTTTAGGGTGTCAAAAGCCTTTTGACAACTAACTGTCCAGTTAACTTTCTTGGGCATTTTCTTGGAGGTGAGTTCTGTGAGGGGGGTCACAATGGACCCATACCCCTTCACAAACCTCCTGTAGTACCCAGTCAAGCCAAGGAATGCCCTGACTTGGGTCTGGGTTGTTGGAGCTATCCAGTCCATGATGGCCTGGATTTTGGGTTGTAAGGGCTGTACCTGGCCTCCACCTACAAGGTGGCCCAAGTACACCACAGTGCCCCGCCCTATCTGGCATTTGGATGCCTTGATAGTGAGACCTGCACTTTGCAGAGCCTCTAAAACCTTCCCAAGGTGGATCAATTGATCCTGCCAGGTGGAGCTAAAGACAGCAATATCATCAAGATAAGCTGCACTAAAGGACTCCAACCCAGCCAGGACATGGTTCACCAACCTCTGGAAGGTGGCAGGGGCATTCTTTAACCCAAAGGGCATCTCAGTAAACTGGTAATGCCCATCAGGGGTGGAGAATGCTGTCTTTTCTTTTGCTCCTGGGGCCATGCCAATCTGCCAGTACCCTGCAGTTAAGTCAGAGGTACTGAGAAATTTGGCAGCCCCCAATTTGTCTATCAGTTCATCTGCGCTTGGGATAGGGTGAGCATCTGTCTTGGTGACAGAGTTGAGCCCTCTATAGTCCACACAGAACCTCATCTCTCTCTTTTCACCCTGTTGATGAGGTTTGGGGACCAGAACCACTGGGCTAGCCCAGGGGCTCTCTGAAGGCTCAATGACCCCTAACTCCAGCATCTTGCTGACCTCAGCTTTGATGCTTTCCTTGACTTGATCTGACTGTCGATAGATTTTGTTCTTGACAGGTGCACTGTCACCAGTGTCCACATCATGGGTACACCAGCTTGTCAGACTAGGGGTCAGGGAAAAGAGGCTAGCATATTGTTGCAAGACTTGCTTGCAGTCAGTCTGCTGTTGGGCAGAGAGGGTGTCTGAAAAAATCACACCATCTACTGACCCATCTTTTGGGCTGTAGGATAGGAGGTCAGGGAGTGGCTCACTCTCTGCTTCCTGTTCTTCATCAGTCACCATCAGCATGGTGATGTCAGCCCTATCATTGTAGAGTTTAAGGCGGTTCACATGGATGACCCTTTTGGGTGTCCTGCTAGTGCCCAGGTCAACTAGATAGGTGACCTCACTCTTTCTCTCTAGGATAGGGTAAGGGCCACTCCATTTGTCTTGGAGAGCCCTGGGTGCCACTGGCTCCAAAACCCACACCTGTTGCCCTGGTTGAAATTCAACCAGTGCAGCTTTTTGGTCATACCAGTGCTTCTGGAGCTCCTGGCTGGCCTCAAGGTTCTTGGATGCCTTTTCCATGTACTCAGCCATTCTGGACCTTAGGCCAAGCACATAGTACACTATGTCCTGTTTGGGTTCTTGAAGAGGCCTCTCCCAGCCCTCTTTTACAAGACACAGTGGTCCCCTTACAGGATGACCAAACAGAAGTTCAAAGGGTGAGAAACCTACTCCCTTCTGTGGCACTTCCCTGTAAGCGAAAAGCAAGCATGGTAACAGGACATCCCACCTCCTTTTGAGTTTCTCAGGGAGTCCCATGATCATGCCTTTCAATGTCTTGTTGAACCTCTCAACAAGGCCATTGGTTTGTGGGTGGTAGGGTGTAGTAAACTTGTACTGCACTCCACACTCTTTCCACATGTGTGTTAGGTAAGCAGACATGAAGTTGGAACCTCTGTCTGAAGACACCCAGGAGGGCATTGGCTACTGCAGGAGCTGTAGTAGTCCTAAGTGGAATTGCTTCAGGGTACCTAGTAGCATGATCCACTACTACTAGAATGAATTTGTTCCCTGAGGCTGTGGGAGGTTCAAGTGGACCCACAATGTCCACACCTACCCTTTCAAAGGGGACCCCCACCACTGGTAGTGGAATGAGGGGGGCCTTTGGGTGGCCACCTGTCTTGCCACTGGCCTGACAGGTAACACAGGAGCTGACAAACTCCTTCACCTTTTGATGCATCTGGGGCCAGTAAAAGTGACTCACTAACCTTTCCCAAGTTTTGGATTGCCCCAGATGTCCAGCTAGGGGGATGTCATGAGCCAAAGTTAGGAGGAACTCCCTGTACTTCTGTGGCACTACCACCCTCCTGGTGGCTCCAGGAGTGGGGTCTCTTGCCTCAGCATACAGTAATCCCTCTTCCCAATAAGCTCTGTGGGTACCACTGACATCTCCCCTGGCTTTTGAAGCAGCTTGTTGTCTCAGGCTTTCAAGAGTGGGACAGTCTCGCTGACCCTGGCACAGCTCTTCCCTAGAGGGTCCCCCTGGGCCCAAGAGTTCAACCTGGTAAGGGTCAAGCTCCATGGACTCAGTTCCCTCAGGCGTATCTACATCCTCTCCAGGGGGAGAGGGGTTCTGAGTGTTTGGCTGTACAGAAGCTGGTCCCCCAGTCTTCTTGCCTTTCCTCTTGGTTGGTTGGGCCATTATTCCAGGCTCCAAACCTACTTTTTCACCCTTCCTCTTGCTCTGTGCTCTGGTTTGCACACACACCAATTCAGGGATGCCCAGCATGGCTGCATGGGCCTTTAACTCAACCTCAGCCCAGGCTGAGGTTTCCAGATCATTTCCAAGCAGGCATGCAGCTGGCAACTTTGGAGAGACCACTACCTGTTTCAGGCCAGTAACCCCCCCCCCCAGCCTAATGTTACCATGGCCATGGGATGACTAGTGGTGACACTGTCAGCGTTGGTGACTGGGTAAGACTTCCCAATCAAGTATTGCTCAGGGGAAACCAGTGTGTCTTTCACCATAGTGACACTGGCACCTGTATCCCTCAGAGCTTCTACCCTAGTTCCATTTACCCAGGGGTACTGTAAGTATTTCTTTAAGTTGGGGGGCCACATAGCCACAGTGGCAAACTCCACTTCTCCCAAGGAGACTAAACTTGCTTCAGTGTGTTCCCAGATTTGCTCAGGGTACACCTCTGATCCCATTTGTATACTTGCTGCCCCAGGAGTGGCTGTACTGGGTGCCTTAGGGGCTTTGTTTTGGGGGCAAGATACAGTTAGGTGTCCCTGCTTCTTACAGGTATTACACCAGGCCTTTAAGGGATCAAAGTTCTTCCCCTATATGGTTGGGGCCCATAGGGAGTAGTTTGGGTCCCACCCACCTGAACAGGTTTTTGGGGCCCTTTGGAAGACTCAGACTTTTTATCTTGGGGATTCTCACCACCTTTCCCCTGGGGAGGTTTTGTGACCACCTTCTTTTGGTCACCCCCAGTGGTTGTCTTGGTCACCCTAGTCTTGACCCAGTGGTCCGCCTTCTTTCCCAATTCTTGGGGAGAAATTAGACCTAGGTCTACCAAATGCTGATGCAACTTTTCATTTGTGCAGTTACTCAAAATATGTTCCTTCATGAATAAATTGTACAATCCAGTAAAATCCTGCACACCATGTCCAGCTAACCAACCATCCAGTGTCTTCACTGAGAAATCTACAAAATCAATCCAGGACTGGGTCTGGGTTTTGTGAGCCCCCCTGAATCTAATTCTATACTCCTCAGTGGTGAATCCAAATCCCTCAATCAGAGCTTTCTTCATGAGGTCATAGGATCCTGCTTCTGGCCCAGAGAGAGTCAGAAGCCTGTCCCTGCAGTTACCAGAGAACAGTTCCCACAGGAGTGCCCCCCAGAGAGGTTTCTTTACTTTCCTGATATCACAAGCCCTCTCAAAGGCTGTCAACCATTTGGTGATATCATCACCTTCCTCAAATTTAGGGACAATCCCTTTGGGGATTTTAGGGTCAGAAGTTTCCTCCCTATCCTTGTTTTTATTATTGCTGCCACCATTGATGGGTGCTAAACCCATCTCTCTCCTTTCCTTCTCTAGGGCCAGGAGTCTGGACTCTAGATCTATTCTTTTGGCCAGCCTCACAAGGCTGTCCTCTTCACTGGGGGGTCCCTCAGTGTTGTCTCTGGGACCAGAGCCACCTGTGTGGTCTCTAGGTGCCCAGATGCTATGTCTTGAGTTGGAGGGTATGGGTGCCATCTCCTCCCTAGGGAATAGTATGGGGAGGTTGCTGTCCACCTCCCCTGTTTCCCTTTCCTCATCTGACTGGCCATCACCATGTTCAGATGGGTGGTCTTTAGCATACTCAGCCAGGAGCTCCTGGAGCCCTTGTTTGGTTGGATGCTGACCCATTTGTAAATGTTTGAGTTTACACAAGGACCTCAGTTCCTTGAAAGACAAGTGTAAGTAAGGTGTGAGGTCGAGCTCCTCCACCAGGTCCATGTTATTATCATCACTAATAGCTGGGTTTATTTGAGACATTCTAACCTGACAGTTCTAACCTTCTACCCTGACTATAGTGACTTTTATTTCTCTAAAATTCTAATGGGACTTAAGCAAGGCCCTAGCAAGACTTTTAGTAATTTTGGAAAAACCAATCAGAATTCTAAAGGCAATTTTTAAGAGTTCTGTCGTGTGATCAGATGGTAACCAAGTAGTCCAACAAATGCAAGTTTGTATCCCACCGCTGATCCACCAATGTGAGAAAGTGGCTCTGTATATACTGTTCCCTAATAGGTACAGGGTGTACAGAGTCCACAGTCCCCCAGAGGCTGATAGAGGTCAAAGTTAGGTATGACCTTACTCTCAAAAGTGGTAGCTTGGTCGAGCAGTAAGGCAGTACCAGAGGACAGTGTAAAGCATTTATTGTACACACTCAGTCAGCAAATGGTTTCACACACTCAATAACTGAACTCTAGGCCAATGGGTTATATATATAAAATATATGCTTGTTTTATTTTTAGAACCACACAGGGGGTAAAAATATACTTTCTCAGAATGCGAGGTTGAATATAAATACTTTTGTCTTAAGCAATACATTTGTGTAAACAGTCACAGTTGGTTGCAATAAACAATCCTATTTCCTAAACATAACAATGCATTGAGCTCAATGGTAAATTCAGGTTATTTGTAATAAATTACTTTTCAGATTACTTTTGGAATTCCAGGTCTGGCTCCTAGAACCAGCCTGGGGTCAGTATTCAGAATCAAGTGATGAAAGTCGACTTAATAACTGTAATGATTTTTAAATAATATTTAGCTATTTCAAAAGTTAGCACTTAGAAAATATTTCAAAGAAAACATTCAATGGATCTCTATGGCAAGAAATTCAAATTGCAGGTAGAGTACTTTATCGTTACTTTAGTAATCCAGGACTGGGTGCCTAGACCCAGGACTGGGGTCCTTATCAAAAGCAGGTAAGTAATTTCGTTTGCAGAAATGGTACGATTTTAAAAGAATATTTCAAATTTGCAAAAATAGACACTTAGAAGAAATTTCACAGAAAAGCAGACAATGGTTTCCTATGGGAGAAAAATGAGTTAGAGGTAAGTATAGTTGTGAACACTTTTCAGGGTCAGGGCTGGGCACCAAGATCCAGCACTGGGAGCTCACCTAGGAGCAGGTGAGTAAATTCGTTTTTGTCACTTGGCTGATTTTTGGTGAATTTTTGCAGTTTTGAAAAGTTCACACTTAGAAGATTTTTGAAGAAAAAGCCAGTCAATGTTACCCTATGAGGAAAATGAAGTTAGCGGTTTAAGGGTAAGTACTCGACTGGCAGAGTTGAAATTCCGGGCATGGACTCAGGGGTCCCCCAGGGTCAGGTAGGTACAGTTGGTTCACCCTCAGCGGTTTCAGGACGGCCGGGTGCAGAGAGAGTTAGGCCCAATGTTATCCTATGAGGGATAGGGGGGCCTTGGTTGGTGGCTGCTGTCTGGCAAGCCACGCGGCTGTGGGAGCTGGGCTCCTGGTCACTTTCTCAGGGCAAGTGGGGAAGTAGGTTAGTGTAGAGAGGGCACTGCCAGGGCCACTCGGGCGGCTGGGTGCAGGGTGCTTTTGAGCCTTCGGGCGCTCAATGGAAATCAATGGGAATGTTCCGGTTTGGAAAAAGGCTGCAGGCTCGGGGACGAGGATGTTTCAGGTGCCACCACCACTTCGAGAGGTAAGTTGGGTAGTTGTAGGTTAGGTGGGTACCCCGGGATTGGGCACAGGGGGCCGCAGGGCGCCGGGTGCAGGGGTGCCTTTTGACGTCGGGAATCTTATCCTCTGGTTGATCGCGGTTGGGGTGGCACTTGGTTCTGAGGCTGCAGGCTTCCTCCGGGATGTCGAGGGGGGTCCTTGGGTGCCGGACTCGGGGTCACAGTCGCCGTGGGGTCGTCCTCAGGGTCTTTGTCCACTCCGGCACTGGCCAGGCTTGGCTGGTGCAGAGTGTGTTGGGTCCGCGGTTCCGGGCTGCTGCCAGGAGTTAGGGATAGGTTTCTCGAGTAGAGCCTCTACTCATGGGAGTCCCAGGGGCTTAGAGCCAAAAGGCAGCCAGGTCCTCCGGGATTGGTGAGGTTGCTGGCCACGGGAGATGCCGCGCTGGTGCAGGTTCGAGAGTCGACAGGCCGGTAGGGCTGGGGCCAAAGCAGTTGGTGTCTTCTTCTCTTTTTAGCAGCTGCAGGGCAGGTCCTTGGTCTTCTTGCTCTTCTTGTAGTTTTCTATCTGGAATCTCTGGGAGGAAGGTTCAGGGTGCCCCTAAATACTAAATTTAGGGGCGTTACAGGTAGGTGAAGGCCAGGGACCAATGGGTCCCTGTCCTGGGGTGGGTACACCCCCTATCCTGCCTCTCTCCTGTGGGAGGGGGGCAGTAGCCTAATCCTGATAGGGTAGGGCCTCCCATCTTCAAGATGGCGAGAGCCCGGAGATGTGTTTCACCTCGCCTCCCCCACCTGAGGGGTGGGGTGGGCAGGCTGGCACATCCCCTGTCCTTGTATGGGGTTTCCGGCCAAGCCTCCCGCCAGAGTGGGGGGTTGCAGTGGCCTGGGGAAACTCCAAATGGCGGTATGCCTTTGAAGCTTCCCTTTGCTCATCCTGGGGGAGCAGATTTCTCACCTCACCCAGGATGTGCATTGTTGCCGGCCCGGGAGAGCAGGGGCTCTCCCACCCAGGGGTCCAGCAACGTGTCTGCTGTGTGGCAGCCTGGGCAGCCTCAGAGCAGACGTGGATTGTAGGTTAGCTGTGAGGGGGCATCTCTAAGATGCCCTCTGGGGTGCTTAGTACATTAAATCCCACACTGGCATCAGTGTGGGTTTAATGTGCTGAGAAGTTTGATACCAAACTTCCCAGTCTTCAATGTTGCCATTATGGTGCTGTGGAGCTCGTGTTTGACGAGCTCTCAGCACCATGTACTCTTAAATGGCAGCACTGCACTTACAGTGCCCAGGAATGGACCTGGGTACTGTAGGGGCACAGGGCTCCTGCTCCTGTGCCCACACCATAGGCGTAAGGCACCCAGCCAGAGGGGTGACTGACATATGCCTTGGCAGTGTAGGTGATGGGCATGGCACACAGAGATGTGTGCCATGTCGACTCTTTGTTTTGTCCTGCACCCAGACACTCAGCCTGCAAGGCAGTGTGTGTGTGTAAGGGTACAGGGCCTCTGAGGGTGGCACAATGATTGCTGCAGCCCTTAGAGGCCTTCCCTGGCCACAAGGCCCTGGGTACCTAGGGTACCATTTACCAGGGGCTGACATGTGGCTAGGGTTTGCCAATTTGGAGTTTGTGTGGTTTAGGGAAGGAACATTGGCCCTGGGCACCTGATTGGCAGGAACCCAGGGTACACTCAATCAAAGTACATTCAGCAATTTAGCAAAAAGTGGGGGCATACCATGCAAGAAAGATGGCACTTTCTCACAAGAAACATCTCTTTGAGAAATTGCATCACAATTGGGGACCTGAACAGTAAAGGTTGGTCTGGAAGTCAAAGCGGAAAGAGCTCAAATCTAACCTATATATGTGGCCAGTGTGAAACCTTGCTAGGCTAAAGAGAGCACAAAACACAAAATATCTGACAGACGTATCTTAAGAGAGTCATCCTTCTCCCCAGCAGTCCAGGATACAAAATGGGCCAAATACCCCGAGTTGACTGATTTTATACAGGGACGAGGCAATTACAAAATGACATCCACCACCTTTTATGGGAGCTGAAAGGAACTTAGATTGCCCGCTCAGTCTCCATGCCCGGGGGGGATGTTCTGGAGTCTGGGATGCAGAACAGGTCCCTCCAACTCTGAGAGGAAGCAGAAGAGGGCGGCACAGAGAGAGGTGTAACAGATCTGCATTTCAGTCTGGTGCCCTCAGAATCATATGTGCCTGGTCTTGGTGTAGTGTCCTCAGGACACAAGGATCAGAGCTGGGAGTGGTTATGTAAAGCAGAATAAAACCCCAGCTCAGACGAAACGCGTTCCCCAGGGCGCACTAGACTGGAAACTGGAGGGAACAGCCATCTATACCATGTATGAAAACGATTGGATGTACTTTGCCAAACGACAGACTCCCTGATACAAAAAGCGTTCTCATCATGGCCTCCATCTTTTTTTGGCTCCCAACCTAGAGGACCCCTCTGACAAGACTCTGGGTTGAGGCGTTCGGGGAATGGTGAGCCGCGTGAAGGATGGACTCTCCTGGTGCTAGTCAGCGACAGCAATGAATGTGGCAGTTCACTGCAGGGTTGGGGCAGGAAGCCCCCCCTCAAGGGGCGCTCAGACCTCCAGAGAGGTATCGAGCCCCCTGGCGCTTTGAAGAGACGGGTAATATGCAGCTTGGGTACCAGTAGGAGGGAGTAAGTAGGTTGCCTCAATACTAGCGTCACCACGCTCACTGACGCCCCTGCGTTGATTTGCACCGCGGCTCTTCCCTAATCTGGGTTCCTCTATAAGCCTCTGCTTATTCCTCGTTGAGCACCTTGAGGGTTGCCTAGGATATCAGGATGGGTTCCGAAGCGGATGGTGGCACGGTGGAGACAGCCATGGTGAAGGTGCCACTGGCAGAGCCTTCAATGTAGGGGCGGTGCTGGAGGGAGTTAGCAGCGGCCCCTGAAGGGATCTCCTGAGGTCGGCTGATATCAAGAGAGACCCCACCAGCGGTAATCCAGTCTGTGAACCTTAGGGTTTCATGGGGCCCTAAAGTGCACCAAGGGGAACTAGGGCTTTGCAAAACAGTGCCAACATGGCTTGTGTGGATGGGTAACCTACACCAGCTTGGTGCCGAGCATCAGAAACTCTGAGCAAATCAAGGGTGTTATTAGGTCTAGAGCTGGTGCTGTAGACGGCACCAGGCCCAAAGCTGAACATGGCACCAGGGTGACGTTCACCAACTCTGGTTCTGATGAAGATTCGGCGCCTGAGTCCGGAAGCAGCACAGTGGCCTACCCCTGGAGTGGGATCAATGTGTGGATACCGAGGAACCCCACCTGATGAGTGTCTTGTGCTTTATTTTCATGCGCTCGGATCACTTGGATGATGGTAAGCAAATGGATTTTGAGGGGGACCTGGAGGTGGTCCCATGACTTCAAGTCATGTTCGGTACCCAAGAACCACTGACAAAACTTGTGGGGGTCTCAAATAGATATCTGAACCTGGCAGAAATGACAGGGCCTGAATCCTGACTTTTTCAGATTAGATATCCTGCCTCTCACTGCAAAGAACCTATGTGTTTTTTTAAAAAAAAAGTTCCACAGAGAGCATGGAAGTTCATGGAAAAAAGGCAAGAGACATGAGGATGCATGCATGGCGTCTATATGGCTCTGGTGAGGTCATATCCTGGGAGAAGCAAAGCATTGCCCACCAGCGCAGGGTCCAGTCTGACACCTCGCTGCAGATAGAAGCATCCATCAAGAGATGATTTCGCTGACTTGGCTCGCACTGTGGCTCTTAGAACCAAGCTTGACTCCTGACTCGGCTCACACTGTGGCTCTTAGAACCAAGCTTGACTCCTGACTCGGCTCACACTGTGGCTCTTAGAACCAAGCTTGACTCCTGACTCGGCTCACACTGTGGCTCTTAGCACCAACCTGTACTCCTGACTCGGCTCGCACTGTGGCTCTTAGAACCAAGCTTGACTCCTGACTCGGCTCACACTGTGGCTCTTAGAACCAAGCTTGACTCCTGACTCGGCTCACACTGTGGCTCTTAGAACCAAGCTTGACTCCTGACTCGGCTCGCACTGTGGCTCTTAGAACCAAGCTTGACTCCTGACTCGGCTCGCACTGTGGCTCTTAGAACCAAGCTTGACTCCTGACTCGGCTCGCACTGTGGCTCTTAGCACCAACCTGTACTCCTGACTCAGCTCGCACTGTGGCTCTTAGCACCAACCTGTACTCCTGACTCGGCTCGTACTGTGGCTCTTAGCACCAACCTGTACTCCTGACTCAGCTCGCACTGTGGCTCTTAGCACCAACCTGTACTCCTGACTC
Organism: Triturus cristatus; assembly: GCF_964204655.1. NCBI lineage: Eukaryota > Metazoa > Chordata > Amphibia > Caudata > Salamandridae > Triturus > Triturus cristatus. The sequence goes on along the minus strand of NC_140589.1, from coordinate 18,414,296 downwards.
AGCTCGCACTGTGGCTCTTAGAACCAAGCTTGACTCCTGACTCGGCTCACACTGTGGCTCTTAGCACCAACCTGTACTCCTGACTCGGCTCGCACTGTGGCTCTTAGAACCAAGCTTGACTCCTGACTCGGCTCGCACTGTGGCTCTTAGAACAAACCTGGACTCCTGACTCGGCTCGCACTGTGGCTCTTAGAACCAAGCTTGACTCCTGACTCGGCTCGCACTGTGGCTCTTAGAACAAACCTGGACTCCTGACTCGGCTCGCACTGTGGCTCTTAGAACCAAGCTTGACTCCTGACTCGGCTCACACTGTGGCTCTTAGCACCAACCTGTACTCCTGACTCGGCTCGCACTGTGGCTCTTAGCACCAACCTGTACTCCTGACTTGGCTCGTACTGTGGCTCTTAGAACAAACCTGTACTCCTGACTCAGCTCGCACTGTGGCTCTTAGAACCAAGCTTGACTCCTGACTCGGCTCGCACTGTGGCTCTTAGCTTCAACCTGTACTCCTGACTTGGCTCGCACTGTGGCTCTTAGCACCAACCTGTACTCCTGACTTGGCTCGTACTGTGGCTCTTAGCACCAACCTGTACTCCTGACTTGGCTCGTACTGTGGCTCTTAGCACCAACCTGTACTCCTGACTCAGCTCGCACTGTGGCTCTTAGAACAAACCTGTACTCCTGACTCGGCTCGCACTGTGGCTCTTAGCTTCAACCTGTACTCCTGACTTGGCTCGCACTGTGGCTCTTAGCACCAACCTGTACTCCTGACTTGGCTCGTACTGTGGCTCTTAGCACCAACCTGTACTCCTGACTTGGCTCGTACTGTGGCTCTTAGCACCAACCTGTACTCCTGACTCAGCTCGCACTGTGGCTCTTAGAACAAACCTGTACTCCTGACTCGGCTCGCACTGTGGCTCTTAGCACCAACCTGTACTCCTGACTCGGCTCGTACTGTGGCTCTTAGAACCAAGCTTGACTCCTGACTCGGCTCACACTGTGGCTCTTAGCTTCAACCTGGACTCCTGACTCAGCTCGCACTGTGGCTCTTAGAACAAACCTGGACTCCTGACTCGGCTCACACTGTGGCTCTTAGAACCAAGCTTGACTCCTGACTCGGCTCGCACTGTGGCTCTTAGAACAAACCTGGACTCCTGACTCGGCTTGCACTGTGGCTCTTAGAACCAAGCTTGACTCCTGACTCGGCTCGCACTGTGGCTCTTAGCACCAACCTGTACTCCTGACTTGGCTCGTACTGTGGCTCTTAGCACCAACCTGTACTCCTGACTTGGCTCGTACTGTGGCTCTTAGCACCAACCTGGACTCCTGACTCGGCTTGCACTGTGGCTCTTAGAACCAAGCTTGACTCCTGACTCGGCTCGCACTGTGGCTCTTAGCACCAACCTGTACTCCTGACTTGGCTCGTACTGTGGCTCTTAGCACCAACCTGTACTCCTGACTTGGCTCGTACTGTGGCTCTTAGCACCAACCTGTACTCCTGACTCGGCTCGTACTGTGGCTCTTAGAACCAAGCTTGACTCCTGACTCGGCTCACACTGTGGCTCTTAGCTTCAACCTGGACTCCTGACTCAGCTCGCACTGTGGCTCTTAGAACAAACCTGGACTCCTGACTCGGCTCACACTGTGGCTCTTAGAACCAAGCTTGACTCCTGACTCGGCTCGCACTGTGGCTCTTAGAACAAACCTGGACTCCTGACTCGGCTTGCACTGTGGCTCTTAGAACCAAGCTTGACTCCTGACTCGGCTCACACTGTGGCTCTTAGCACCAACCTGTACTCCTGACTCGGCTCGCACTGTGGCTCTTAGAACAAACCTGGACTCCTGACTCGGCTTGCACTGTGGCTCTTAGCTTCAACCTGTACTCCTGACTCGGCTCGCACTGTGGCTCTTAGAACAAACCTGGACTCCTGACTCGGCTCACACTGTGGCTCTTAGCTTCAACCTGTACTCCTGACTTGGCTCGTACTGTGGCTCTTAGCACCAACCTGTACTCCTGACTCAGCTCGCACTGTGGCTCTTAGCACCAACCTGTACTCCTGACTCAGCTCGCACTGTGGCTCTTAGAACAAACCTGGACTCCTGACTCGGCTTGCACTGTGGCTCTTAGAACCAAGCTTGACTCCTGACTCGGCTCACACTGTGGCTCTTAGCACCAACCTGTACTCCTGACTCGGCTCACACTGTGGCTCTTAGAACCAAACCTGTACTCCTGACTTGGCTCGTACTGTGGCTCTTAGCACCAACCTGTACTCCTGACTCAGCTCGCACTGTGGCTCTTAGCACCAACCTGTACTCCTGACTCGGCTCAGTAGTGTCTCTTCCCTTAAATTCTCCGACTCTCCCACCTCTAATGGGAACAGCATATACTTCAACGCACTGAGGCAGCAACATGACACATGGCCTCTCTACAGAGGTTAGCTGTATGTGTCACTCAAAGCCCCTGCTGAAGAAATATTTGTACGAAAAACAATAAACAAGTTCTATCGGAGGCTTAGTTGGAAATATACAGTCGGAAGGCCTTCAGGCACGCTGCCCTGAGCAGGTTGTGTCTTGAAAGTCTGGGAAAGCAGAAAAAGAATATGTGGACACTAACTCTGAGGATGGGCCCTAGATGCTTCCGCCACAACTTTCTTTGTCACTGCGCAACAGTTGTATGTTTTGTGTCTCTTGACAATCTTTCTATGTGGCCACCAACACGAGACAGGACCACCCTTTTGATGGAGCAGGATTTCACAGAAAGAAACCTGCTCGAATGAATACCCCCATAATACGTATCAACAGTAAGTAGTAATAGAAAACTAACGTGCACCCTACATGAACACAAGGGAAAAATGCTTTGCGCAGTAACATGAGATAACGCATGGAGGAACTAAAAGTATTTACATTGTGCTTTAAAGGTAACGAGAAATAATGCATGACTAGGCCGCATGTGCATTTTGTAGTTTGCGTGTTGTAACTTGCTTTGGAATAATAAATAATGCCGCTTCTGCTTAAAGCTAAGCTAGGAAACATGCTAACAGGAATAGTGCAAAGGGGGGTGGTAAACAGTGAAAAGTGCATTACCATATAATTAATGACTGTTCATGTTCGATTTGTTATAGTGAGCTGGATGAGACGCCATTAGGCTTAAGTTAGCCGAATAAAGGAGGGGTTGGAGCAAAGAGTGAAACAGAACTGTCTGAACAGACAGAAGCACTGAGCACAGCAGATGAACCACAGAGGTCCAAGGCCGGCGTGCTGAAGGAAAATATCGAGTGCCTGCCAAAGGGATGTGACTGACCGTGGGACCTAAAACCTTTTCCACGGACATAACCAAGAGACTTGTGAAATTGTTATTTGAATCGCTACATGAATTCAATGTATGAACGAGTCAGAACTGATGTCATGAGAAGAAAAGTAAAACAATAGTCTACAGTAGTCATGAATGGGAACCTGATGGTGTGACCCACCACCTCCTAAATCCACCAATCAACTGTCGAGTATCGGGAAATCTTTCAACTAATGTGGGATGGATATGTAGGTTTTAGGGTATAACTGGGGTGCCTTTGGGGGTGTGGTTTCAGCACGTTTTTTCAGATAGCTGTTCGAGAGGGTTGATGCGTCGCTGCTCGTCGGTTTGCAGAGAGGCCTAGCTGCTCCTGTCCTGTTCCTGTCCCTGATATCTTTGTTCCATGACTCTATTTCAGGGAACGCCCACCGCTTCATCGGCCAGGAGGGTGGTTTTCTACAGATCCTTTGGGTTTTTATTATTCTGACTCGTTCTTGCAAAATTACTTGCAAATGTGCTTTGTCTCTGAAACCTTTGTCTCTCCGCCTATCCACTCCGTCAAATGAAAATTGTTTGCATTGTTGCTAAAACTGATGTCTCTTAATCTAGCCGCTCCTTCATGAGCATTTTGTGTATTGTATGATGAGTTTGATCCGCTGCAATTGCTGAAATTATTTCTCTTGTGAATTTCATTGTTTGCATTTTGACCGTATGCAAAGAGCATTTTATTGACCATATTGTCCTAAAACCTTATTAACCTTATCGAGAGTCTGTGATTATTTAGCTGACTTGATAGTTATATAGTGACTTCATTACCATCAACTGTTCAACTAATTGGTCCATCGTCCAAGAAGAAGGAAAGTTGATGTACAAGTTTTGTTACATATTCAGAAATGACAAACATGAACTGCTAAAGAAATTGAATGGATATTCGTAACAAATTGATCCCCAGCGCATCGGGGAAGTGGGTGCATTTGTACGGGCCATTGTATTGTGATGTTATTGAGCGTTGATCCCTGATCAGGCATTGGTTTTGCACTAGATCACTTTCTTCATGTGTGAAAGAGACAGTTCTCTTTAAAGAGCCCCACATCACAGTGCAGTCCATAGTTCACCCCTCTGTTGAAGTCGGTACCTTGTGCTAGACTTACTCTGATTGTATCTCTGCCTTCGACTCTCCTGGGCTCTCTGCTGCCTTTCAGCTAGGTTTGTGCTATACAAATCCCACATGCATACACACAGAGATAGTTCTTTTTAAACAGTAAGATGTTTACCATCAGCTGAATGCCAAAAACACGCAGAGAGCTCGTCTCACCTCCGACAGGTTGATTACCCCAACGGCCAGAGACTTGTACCCCAGAATGGTGCGGTTCTTGTACCGCTTCCGCCGCTGCAGCATGATTTGGAGTCTGTTGGCATCTCGCTTCAGGAAGTGTGGATACTAGAGATGGGAGACAAGAAGCGGTCAGAGAGATGAAGAAAGGACTGGGGGGTCAGCTGTAGCATGGAGAAGCAAGAGGCACACTTGAGGGACTTTCCTCTTCACCCCACTCCAGAGGGGGTGGGATCTGTGGGCTCCCTTCACCCCACAGCCCCACTCCAGAGGGGGTGGGATCTGGGGGCTCCCTTCACCCCACAGCTCCACTCCAGAGAGGGTGGGATTTGTGGACGTCCACATCAGCGCTGTCACTCTTCAGCGCCCTCTAGGTGCCTGGAGCAGAAACAGCAGGTTTCAGACATGGGATGGATTAAAGCCAGGTGTATCTTAGACTACACTAGACTATCAATCAGTTGTGTTCTGAGGGTGTGTTTGTAGACAAAGGTGGTACATTCAGGGGTGTGGGGGTGCTGCAGCACACCTTGATGACCTAGAAGAAAGTCCACAGGCCTCTTGAAGAGTTTTAGTTCTCCTCGCAGTGTTTGTTAAATCTCCATAGAGGCTGTTGAACACCAGATACACTTTTACATTATGCTCCTTCTTTTGTGAATAATGCACTTTAATGTATTTCTGACTCCAGAGTGAGGGCATTCAGTAACCTGAACCTACAAACAGGAGCCCATAATATGAAAGAATTCCCATTATGTCTCAGGACATGTTTACAAATTCCCAATTGGCACACACAGCTTATACTGTACATCCAGTTTATAATAATGATACAATCTTCAGTTGATATGTTCTCAAGACCTGGTCCAATCCTGCCTCCGTGGCACGAACCTTGACAGCTTCGAACTCTACCGTCCACTGAACGCCGAGTCACCTGCACCCCCCTGGACATCACTTTCACTCTCGATGAACAAAAACGACAGGCTGGCATCAGCTCTCTACTGAAGGGAGGGACATTGTTGCCCCAAAAAGCATCTCTAGAAGTGCCAGCCCTTGTACTCTAGCATCAGGAGGGTGGTAAGCCCCTTCTCCATGGCCTCTCAGATCCCACGCTGGCGCCTCTTAAGAGCATCCCACACACATGACGACACCAGCCCCATCCTGATAGAACACCATTGGCTCCCGGCACCATCTTCAACACCACCGGCATCATTTACAAAGCCATCGCCACCAGCGCCCCGTCTTTCTTGCTGACAAGCTCACCGTCTCAGGTGGCTCCGCACACACCCGCGGCGAGTACCCCGTCACACTGCAGACGACGAAGAGTAAAAAAGAAAGCGACGGGCTTTTCCATGAATGCACCCGGGATCTGGAGCAGCCTGCACATACCACACCCGAGACAAACGTGCCTCACATGCAGTGACCACCCAATAACCCGCTGCCTCTCCGATCACTCGGTGACTGGACAGCGCTCTGCCACCTGATGCCCACCTCCCACCTCCATCCCTCAGCGTCTCCCCAACCTGCTCCAATTTAGAAAGAGAACCCCCCATCACAGTGCACTGACCGTCCGTAACCCGGCGACTTCGCCTCTCACTGGCTGACTGTATCCTTGCTTTGAGTCGGACGGCGTCCCCTGCTACACTATTCAAAGCCCATAGATGCCCGAAATGTGCCCGAAAACACAGGTCAAAAACTGGCTGCTTTTTCTACTCCTTATTTCAGACTGTGCACGTGGAAGCTCAACATTGGTAAACCCTACAAGCGGCGCTTGTGTTCTCGATGGCAGAGGTGTCGGGGGTCTCCGCCCAGTCATCCACCCTGTGGCTAGAGTCGCCCATCTGCCATGTTACGGGCACAACTCTCAGCGCCCAGAATCCCTGTACAGAGGGTTTATTTTTAAGAATACATGCACACAGGGGAACAGATGGTTTCTGGCTATGTTTGTGTCTTTATTGTGCTGCTTAGACCTGCCCTAATAACAAAACCTTCCCATCGCAGCCATGTTTTTACAGTCCAGTGTGAAGCAGAGTCCTGCGCCGCACGTGTGGGCTGTTCCTGCAACAGCACAAGTGTCGGGGCTCACTCACCCCGCCGGCAAGCTTACGTGCGACTAAATCTAATCTTTAAATATACTTACACTTGTTAGTAAATATACTACCTTTCGTTGTTCACAATTTGTACGTGTAAATTTACTACATCCCCGCCCCTTGAATTCAGGGGTGGTGCCCAATTTACAAGTGTAAAGTTATGACTAGTAACTTTCCACACGTGCAGGCGGAGACAACCGCCGGGCTGCAGATCTCTCCACGGCACAGCATAAGGGAATGTTAAAAAGTTTATTCAACTTTTTAAAAGAAAGTAACGATAACCATTAATGTAAGTTAATTTTTAAAACTCTATAACAAAGTAAAAAAGCGGGAACATGATTAACTTAATTTTGAAATAAAGATTTCATCAACTGAAATATATTAAGTTAAAAATATTTTTAAAATATTAATTTAAAAAAAATACCATCTAATGTAAAATGTATACTTTTATTTAAAAGTTATGTAAATAATTAATCTAAATTAATTTAATCATTTTTATTAACATTAAAGTTGCATTAATTACATTAAAAAGGTTTCTAAAATATTTCTAATCAAATATATTTTTTATTTATGTATAATGTTTGAATACATATAAATACATTTTTAAAAAGTAGAAATAAATGAATGTTATTTTACCTTCCCAGCCTCCGTTACTGTCTATGGAAGGGTGCTGAAGTACCAATGGCTGTCTATATGGGTTGCTGAACTTACTCCGGGTCTGAGCTCGAGTACATTTACTACTGTTTTGGGTCCGTTTTGGAAAGTCAGAAGTGCAGTTTGTGAATGAGACTTAGCTGACTCTTGTGAATGGGAACATGCCACTTCTGTAGTCCCCCCTTACTCTTCCCTATACGTGTGTGGAGATCTCCGCTCAGACAGGACGGGCAGAGGCCGAGACCTCTGCATGTAGGTTGAGACCTCTGCAGGTCAGCTAAAGACCTCTACAGGTCGGGCAGAGACGTCTGCAGGTCGGCTAGAGACCTCTGCAAGTAGGTAGTGAACTCTGTAGGTAGGCTAGGGACCTCTGTAAATACGCTAGAGACCTCCACAGGCAGGCCAGAGATGACTGCAGGTCATCTAAAGATTTCTGCAGATTGGCTACAGACCTCTGCAGGTAAGTTAGTGACCACTGCAGGTAGGCTACATACTTCTGGAGGTATGCTAGAATGCTAGAGACCTCTACACTCTACAGGATGGATAGTGACCGCTGAAGGTCGGCTAGCGATCTCTGCATGTCGGCTAGAAACCTCTGCAGGTAGGCTGAGACCTCTGCAGTTAGTCCAGAGACCTCTGCAGGTTGGCTAAAGACCTTTACATGTTGACTAGAGACGTCTGCAGGTCAGCTAGTGACGTCTGCAGGTCGGCTAGAGACCCCTACAGGTCGGCTAGAGACCCCTGCAGGTCGGCTAGAGACCTCTGGGGGTCGGCTAGAGACCTCTGCGGGTCGGCTAGAGACCTCTGCAGGTCGACTAGAGACATCTGCAGGTCGGATAGAGACCTCTGCAGGTCAGCTAGAGACCTCTGCAGGTCGGCTAAAGCCCTTTACATGTTGACTAGAGACGTCTGCAGGTCAGCTAGTGACTGCTGCAGGTCGGCTAGAGACCCCTACAGGTCGGCTAGAGACCTCTGGGGGTCGGCTAGAGACCTCTGGGGGTCGGCTAGAGACCTCTGCGGGTTGGCTAGAGACCTCTGCAGGTCGGATAGAGACCTCTGCAGGTCAGCTAGAGACCTCAGCAGTTAGGCTAGAGACCTCTGCAGGTCAGCTAGAGACTTCTGCAGGTCGGCTAGAGACTTCTACAGGTAGGTTAGAGACCTCTGCAGGTCGGCTAGAGGCCTCTGCAGGTCGGCTAATAACTTTTGCATGTCGGCTAGAGTCTGCTGCAGGCAGGCTGGAGACCTCTGCAGGTCTTCTAGAGACCTCTGCAGCTAGGCTAGTGACCGCTGCAGGTGGGTTACATACTACTGGAGGTATGCTAGAGACCTCTGCAGGATGGCTAGTGACCTCTGCATGTCATCTAGAGACCTCAGCAGGTAGGATAGTGACCTCTGCAGGTCGGCTAGAGACCACTGTAGGAGAGTAGGATCTGCTTCACATGGCTACCCCCACTGTTTGCTGATGTTTCACTGTTTTTTGACTTTAGTCTGGCTGGGGCCCTGCTATTCAGAACCCCAGCCTAGCTGCTTCCTCTATAAATTGATTCCAAGTACCTTAGGTACACCACAGATTGGATTCTGGGGTGCCCTTATAAGTCTCTAGTAAATGGTATACTATGTACCCAGGGCATAGGTACCCCACAGGCCTACCAGGGGCTGCAGCATTTATAATGCCACCCCTGGGAAGCCCTCCAAAATGACACCACACGTCTGCTACTGCAGCCTGGGTAAGGTGGTGCATGCACCCGTTACTGAGGTATAGGTTCATTATACCTCACCCTATCACAGCACGTATAAACCAATCAGTCACCCCATGGCAGGTCTTATCAATCCTGAAGGCAGGGTGCTTGGTTTTGTGTGGGTATAAAGAAGGAACCCCTGTCCTTCGGACTTTAGATTATACCTGGACGAAACTCTCCTACAGAAATCCTGGAACTTCGACGATCTACACGACTAGATGACTGAAGAATCTCCCTTGGAGTAAAGGAGTCACTCCTCTGCTTGGCAGGCACCAAAAGAGGCATCTGTTCGGTCTGCATCTCCGAAGCTCCCGCCGAACGCCGAAGAATTTGCAACACAGGAGGTGGGTTTCCAGACTTCCCAGAGGCTGACCCGAGTCCCCAGCAAAGCTGAGACCCGTAGCCCTCGTGGGTGCTGTGGAACCGGAACCCCTGGACACCGTGCACATTTGCAAGTGCATCAGCTTCTCGACGTCCCTTGAGGCTGTGCATTGGGTTACTTGTAGCCCAGACCCCGAGCACCTTTTCCACCGAAGATTGCTGGCCTACACTCCAAGAGTGTTCGTAAAGCCCGCCCTTTGTGTGTTCGCTCGAGGCTCCTTCGCGATCCCTGGTCCGTTGACTGGTGGGTCCCTGCGAAGGCAACTCTTACTTTAATTGGGCTTCCCTGGTTGCTCGAGACATGCCCTGACTCTCCATCACTTGGGAAGTCCAAAGGACTTTACTGGTCCGCACCGAAGCATTTCTCCTCTTCCTGCGTGGGTTGCTGTTGCCAAGGCTTGTTGTGACCAATCCGGGCACCGATGCTGCAGCACTCGACATCCTTCTTGGGAGAGCTGAAATTCAGCTCCTGGTCGTCCTAGAGGCCTCCTGGTCCCCTTGGCTGAAGAGTCAAGCTTCCCCTCTTCGCACCTGAAGCACCAGACATCGGTGGGCATTCATCTATCGTGCCCCTGGTCACTGGCAAGTGACACAGACTCTGTCCCATCTGCTTTCAGGTTCTTCACATCTCCGATCCAGGCTTGGATGTCTTCAGACGCTTCTCCTCTTCCGGGCATCTGCACTTTTCAGTCTCCTGCCATTGAAAACGACGACGCGACCAGACACCATTTGACACCTATGCACCCGACTTTCCTGGGTGAGGTAACACCCGTGGGTGTTGGTCCTAGAACCACCGTCTAAGTCCAAAATGGTTTGTTCCTTGTCCACTCCTAAGTGTCCTTAAACTTTAAAATTCAAACCGCGACTTTCCCTTTAGAAGCTAACGGGATTTCACGGCTGTGTATTCACACTGCACACGTCCCCCGTGGGTCCCCTGTGTCACTACCTTGGGTGGTTCCTTGGGGTCCCAGCGATTCTACAGGCTCTAGGTCTTGTGTCTAGTCTAGTCGTGGTTCTTTTACCACTTTCTTAGTATATGGTTTGGTCCGCCCCTACGGCCTAACGTGTATTGTGCTAATTTACTGTAATTTTGAAGTGTAACATATGTATTTTTACCTCTAGCCTCATAAAGAGACTAGCAGGGTGTGTTTAGGAATAAATACATATAGTTTATATATATACCTGGTGTGGTCTCCTTTCATTCAGCCACTCAAGAGATTATAGACTGGTAAAACAAGCTGCTTTACATTCCTTCAAGACTTAGCCTGAAGGCTGCTCTCCATAGCTACCACTAGGATAGCTTTCAAAAAAGGTTGTATTTAAGCTATCATCAATAAGGGGTTGTTTGGACTGGTGCAAGGTGCCCACTAGAACTAGTGGACAGCATATACCAGGCCAACTTCTCACATTGGTGTGCAGCGGTTCGGATTCAAGCTTGCCATTGTTTACCAGATACTCTCAAGTGACTGACTAACTGAAAACCACTAAAGGTAGCTGAGGTACATATAAATCAAGCTTAAACTGTGTCAAGGGATAGCACACCCTTTCTACAACTCAAGAGAGTTTAGTAGGCTACACTAGAGTAGGTAGTGCATACACCACACCTCACTAGTGATGTCTTCAAGGCCAGGAACCAGTGGATCCCTGCCAGAAGCCAGTGGGCTTCTAGCCACCAAGTATGACAAACTCCCATTCTTGGAATTGAGCGCATTGTGTAGTACTAGGAAGTTCAAGACAGGAAAAAGTGCAAACACCCAACGCCTCATAGAGGTACTGCTGTTGGATGATCTCAGAAAGACCTCAGGGTCTGAAGGGGTAGGCAGAGTGGGGTGGGCAGCAGATGAGGAAGGGCCCAGGGGTACAGACACCCCTGACCTAACCTCTGTAGCTTGCCAGGAAGATGACCATGATCTTAACCTGGATAATGCAACTCCTCCTTAAGATGAGGAAGATGGCCATGATGGCCCTCTCTTTACTCCTCCAGGAAGAGTTGGGAGTGTGCCTAGAAGGTCCAGATCTCCTTCTCAGGAGTCTAACCATTCTGACACCTCCATAGGGACCTCTATTTCCTCTCATAGGATGGAATCCTCTCATGAGAGGAAAGAGAGGCTGCTCAAGTATGAGGAAGCTCAGCTTAGGATCAGAAGAGAGCAGATAGCCCTAGAAAGGGAGTCCCTAGAGCTAGAAAAAAAATGGGACTAGAGTCCCATGGTGGCAGCAACTTCCCTATTGTTAGGGAGAGGTCTCATGACCATAGAAACCTAAACAAGATTGTCCCTCCCTACCAGAGTGGGGATGACATCCACAAATGTATTACTGCTCTGGAAAGGGCCTGTAAAGTACAGAGGGTCCCCCAAGAGCGTGGGCAGCAAGCTCGTGGCTCTCCTTTGCAAAGGCAGGAATAAGCTCCTCACTGTAAGAGAAGAGGATGCTGATGATTTCCAAAGCTTGAAGAGTGCACTGATTGATGGGCTTGGCCTAACCACTGAACAATACAGGTTAAAGTTCAGAGATACCCAAAAGGCACAGAATCAAGACTGGGTGGACTTTGTAGATTGTGCTACTAAGGTTCTGGAGGGCTGGTTACTTGGCAGTAAGGTGTGTGATTTCAAAGGATTGTACAACTTAATTATGAGGGAGCAAATCCTTAATAATTGTCAAAATCAGCTGTTGCAACAGATACCTGGTGGACTCTGATCTGACCTCTCCCCAAGAATTGGGAAAGAAGGCAGACAAATGGGTCAGGACCAGGGTGAGGCAGGAGGTTCAGAACCAATGTGGTGACCCAAAGAAGCAAGATTCAAAGAACTCTGACAAGGTTGGGGAAAAGGGTAAAGACCAGAAGTCTTCTCAAGGTCCCCAAAAATCTGCATCTGGGGGGGGGAGGGGGCGGGGGGGGGGGGAGAGTCCCAATCTACCAAAGGAAAAGGCCAAAAGAAACAATGGTGTGAAATCTGTAAGCAGAAAATCCATTGGACTAGTGACTGTACAAAGTCCAAAGACTCAACTCCAGCCACCATTGCCCCTAAGGAAACTGTTCCCCCTAGTGCAGCTACTGGTGGAGGTGGTACTCAGAATAAGGGTGTAGTAGGGTTAACCCCGGGTTCTGAGATGGACTATGGCCTAGTCAGAGTTCCAACTCAGGCTGTCCTGATCTGTGATGGAGGCATGGATATGTCCTCCTTAGTGAGTCCCAGTAACTTGGGCAAATACAGACAGCAGCCTTTGATGAATGGAAAAGTAGTTTTGGCATGCAGGGACACAGGAGCACGTGTCACAATGGTGACATAATATCTTGTGGCTCCTGGGCAGATCATACTAGGTGAAAAGTACCAAGTGACCAATGCTAGCAATGTCAGGACAGACCATTCCTTGGCAGTTGTTAATTTCTCCTGGGGAGGGGTAACTGTCCTCAAAAAGGTTGTGGTAAGTGCAGACCTCCCTGTAGAATGCTTGCTTGGCAATGATCTAGAAACTTCAGCTTGGGCTGAAGTGGAGCTCAGGACACATGCAGAAATGCTAGGAATCCCTGCACATGTATTTGCTGTGAACAGGTCACATGCCAAATGTCTAACGCTGAACAGGCCCTGGATTTTGGAAGAATGGACCAGGTGCCTCCCAAGAGGAGGGGCAGTAGGGTGAAGGCAGTGCCTTTCCCCCTGTTAGACCTGGCATCCTTGGCATGGTATCCCCTGACTTTTTGCCTCTACCTCCTGTATTTTTGATACTGTGCTGGATTTTGTTTTGCTGGTTTAGATGCTTTGGGCACTTTGCCACTGCTGATCAGTGCCAAAGTGCAAGTGCTCCCTGGATAAATTATTACTGTGATTGGTTATCCATGATTGACATATTTGTTTTACCTGTCAAGTCCCTAGTAAAGGGCACTAAGTGTGCCAGGGCTGGTAATTCAAATGCTACTAGTGGGCCTGCAGCACTGATAGTGCCACCCACCTGAGTAGCCCCAAAATGGTGTCTCACGACTGCCACCACAGTGCCTGCGAGCAGCCTGTGAACTGCCATGTTGTCCTGACCAGTGTACACACTGACCAGGCCTGACCCTTCCCTTTTCTTACACATTGGACACCCCTATGGTAGGCCCAAGGTACCCCCCTGGGCAGGGTGCAGTGTATGTGAAAGGTAGGACATGTACTAGTGTGGGTAACATATCCTGATAGTGAAAATACTGCCAAATTCGTTTTTCACTATTGAAAGGCTATCTTGCCTATAGGCTAAAATGTGGAATGCTGTGTATCTATTTACCTGCATATCTTCCCATAGTGGCAAGATAGACATATAGAGTCTGATATCCGTGAACTAAGAATTTGATAACACATCTTTTAGGAAAGATGGTTTTTAAATTCCGTGTTTGAGAATAGCACTTTTAGAAAGTGGCTATTTTCCTGTTCAACCTTTCTGTGTGCCTCTGCCTGTTTGTGTATTGACTGTCTGGTTTGTGAGTGACAGGGGCTGGGGGTGGCTGCAGGAGGCTGGGGGACTCAGCACTAGGCTGAATAGACCTATCTACACTTAGAGTGGTGGGAGAAGTTGCACCTCGGCCTGAATAGGACTGTGCCTGCCTTCCACAATGCTGGCTCCACCTCCTGCGGTGTGTCTGATGGCCCTGGCCTCCCCTCACAAAGGAAGAAGACATGCCCTGGCAGAGGGCACCCTGAACTGGTTGGGACTGGATCCTGGACCCCTCACACATGGACAGCAAAGACTTATGGGGTATAAAAGTAAGACCTGAAACCCCTGTAAATTAGACTACTTCTGCAATCAAGAGGAATCCCTGCCCAAGAAGATCAGCTGAAGAGACTGAGGAAGACTGCCCTTGCTGTGTGTTCTGGGGCTGACCTGCAGTTAGCTGTATCCACAAAAGGAGAGAAGAGGGGACTTTGCTGTGTGGTGTGCCCCTCCCCCCCCACCTGCTTGAGGACAATACTTTGCTATGTGCTGTGTCTTACAAGAGTCTCCAAGGGCCAGATAAGAGCTGGCCTACTGTTGGGAACGCAGGGATACCAAGGTTCCCAAAGAAACATTCTACAAGTAGCTGTGTGCGTATCTCTGCGCATAGCCTAGACTGGTGAAGATTGCCTTTTGACTGCCCGTATGCTCCTGGGGGTTCGGTATGCTATCGGCACACAGCAGGGCTGAGTGAGGTCTGCCGTGCCTCTTTTCCTGTTAAACCAGCTCTCGAGAGTGAGTGCCTGTGCACTACCCGAGGCCGTCAGCAGAGGGGCCGAGATCGCCGTCACCGGCCTGGTACGACCAAGGAGTGCTGCACCCTACAAGAACGCTGTGTCCGTGTGCCAGGACTCAGTGTGTGCCCCCCGTCTTGCCGGCACTTCATTGAGCCAAAATTCACCGCCATCGCTGGCCCAGGCCTCGAGATCGCCGCTCCAAAGCTCACCACCGCAGGCCCGGAGTCCCCGTGAGGTCATCTGTCTGCCGCGCTGGGATTGGCCCAGCGGGAGAGTGTTTCCCCCATAGCTGGAGGCTCGACGCGAGAGCCGCGCTGCCATTGGAGGAGGCGCCCCTGAGCCTGGAGGCTCGACACGAGAGCCGCGCTGCCATTGGAGGAGGCGCCCCTGAGCCTGGAGAATCGACGCGAGAGCCGCACTGTGATAGGAGGAAGCGCGAAGCGTCTCCTCGCACTTCCCGAAGCCGCTATCATGGACGCCTGAGGCCGCACGGATTGACCGGCCCCCCTCTGCATTGATAAGTTAACTGGGGGCTGAACCGTGCACCTAATCCTCGCGCACAAGAAGCGAGGGGTGATTTCTTTTAAAGAACCGGCAGGGCGATTGCAGGATTAAGATGGTAGCAAGCTTGCGCGCATTTCACTCGTTGCTAGCCCTAAGAACCGGTGGCGCCCAGCTCGCGCTACTAAAGGCAGCACCACGGTTTTGTGGAGACGGGCACTATGAAAGTAAAACTGTGTGAGCACCACAAACATTTTTAAAAGTAGAAAGGAAGGTACTGATAGTCAAGAACAGTTCTAAAGTGAACTTGGGAGCAGAAACCTAAAAGTTTAATTTTTTTTACCAAAGAAACCTATCAGGATAATTTTTTTTAAAAAGAGGGCATACCAGTTTATTTGGCAACAAAGAGAAACTGCCAAGGACAGTCCTATGAGGAAAATAACTTTAATTTATGTATGTGTATTTTTGCTGGCGCTTTGATCTGAGCTAAACCATATAAAGGTGATTATATTTTTTTACAATAACTGGTGTAGTGTCAGTTTGTGGTGTTTTCCTGTGTTACTGTGCATGCTAGTGCAAATACTTTACACATTGCCTTGGGGATTAGCCTGTCTGCTCGTGCCAAGCTACCAAGGGGTGAGCAGGCGTTATCAACAGTGTGTACCCCCTTACCCTGACTAGAAGTAAGGGTTCCTACTTGGCCAAGGGTACTTACCTCTGCCAACTAGAGACCCCCAGATCTAACACCCCCTGTCTCAGAGTACAGATCAGCCTCCTGAGGGAGATGTTCTTAGTCCTGAAGAAGGAACTGTCCCAGAGGAGCTTGAGCCTGACCAGGTTGAGTTCTTGGGGACAGGGGGCCCTTCCAGGGCAGATCTGAGCCAGGAGCAGTTGAGCTGCCCCTCTCTTGAAACCCTCAGATAGCAAGCTGTTGATGAGGCTGCTGGGAATGCTAGTGGCACCCATAAAATGTATTGGGATGATGGACTACTATATCCAGAGAGTAGAGACCCCAAGCCTGGTGCTTCCAGGAGGTTGGTAATAACTTTGAAGTTTAGGGGCTTCCTATTGACACTAGCCCATGATATTCCTCTAGGACACCTGGGCCAAAACAAGACTTGGGACAGAATTGTTCCTCACTATCTTTGGCCCCACATGTCTGAAGACACCAAGGAGTTTTGTCGCTCTTGTGTCACCTGGCAAGCCAGTGGGAAGGCAGGTAGAACCACAAAGCCCCCCCTTATACCACTATCTGTGGTGGGGGTTCCCTTTGAGAGGGTTGGGATTGATATAGTTGGACCCATGGATCTTCAAACAGCATCTGGGCACAGATTTATCCTGGTGGTGGTGGACCATGCCACTAGGTACCCAGAAGCCATTCCACTTAGGACCACCACAGCACCTGTGGTGGCAAGGGCCCTCTTGGGTGTATTCTCAAGAGTGGGTTTTCCTAAGGAGGTAGTATCTGACAGGGAAGCAAACTTCATGTTTAGTTACTTGACTGCAATGTGGAAGGAGTGTGGAGTGAATTACAAATTCACCAAACCCTATCACCCACACCGCAATGGTTTAGTTGAAAGATTCAACAAAACCTTAAAGGTCATGATCAAAGGTCTACCAGAAAAGCTTAGTCGCAGATGGGACATCCTTTTGCCCTGCCTTTTATTTGACTACAGGGAGGTGCCTCAAAAGGGGGTTGGTTACAGCCCTTTTGAACTTTTGTTTGGCCATCCTGTTAGGGGCTGTTAGAAATGGGGATCTCTAATTGGCAGTGGCTGGCGCCAATGTCCAAATAGGGATCCTTCTTCCTAAGGTAGAGTAAGGGGTCTACACTCTTTAATAACCCCTGCTCAACCCTGTAGTAACGTAGCACAAGCAGAGAGGCCTATCTAAGAGGCAGTGTGTGAAGCATTTATGACCATACACAATACCGCAATGAAGACACTACAAAGGGACACCACCCAAGTAGCTATAGAAAAATGAGTATCTTTATATAGGCTTAACACAAGGCTCAAAAGCTATCAAGAAGCCGCAATGCAGGTAAACATAGATTCACTTAAAAAGCAATAAAAAGGACTTAAAAGCGTGTGAAACAAACTTAGTTCGAGGCCGAGGTAGGTCTACGCAACCCGGTGATGCACAATGTACCTGAGGTTTAAAGGGGCACGGCACGCAGTTTCGTGAGGAAGCCGCCATGATGACAGGCGGACTCGCAGAGGCCACAGCTCCCAGCTGCAGCGGTCCGCGGCGTGCACTCACGATGATCCTGGAACGGTGATAAAAGGCGGGCACCCAGCGGCAACAGTGCTTGGCGGCGGCGGCCCACGCAGGTGATAACAAAGATCCTCGATGCGGTGACCAGTGCGGGCACTCAGCGGCACAGCTCCTCAGCTGCAGCGGCCCAAAATAGCGATAGCGAAGATTCTCGTGGCACAGACAGATGCGGGCTCTCAGCGGCAACAGCTCCTCAGCTGCAGCGGCCCACAATAGCGCTAGCGATGATTCTCGTAGCACAGACAGTTGCGGGCTCTCAGTGGCAACAGCTCCTCAGCTGCAGCGGCCCACAATAGCGATAGCAATGATTCTCGTAGCACAGACAGATGCGGGCTCTCAGCAACTCAGCAACAACAGCTCCTCAGCTGCAGCGGCCCACAATAGCGATAGCGATGATTCTCGGCCCGCGTTCCCCGCAGTAGACCCAGAGGCTCTGGAATTCTCGACAGAAGCCTCACCTGCGCATAGAATCCCCCTCAATAGGAATTCAGAAGGCTGATGGGTGAAGTCTAATGTCCCTGAGACTTCAGCAGGAGGCAAGCTCAAATCAGGCCCTTGGGTAGTTGCTTCAGCAAGATGGTTGAAAGTTTCAAAGTACTTACCCTCTAGTTACACAGACAGAGGTTCGTCTTGACATCCAGAAGTAACACCCTGTGTAGGGGTTTTAGCACAGATATTTATACCCCAAAAGTCTTTGTTCTCAAAAGTCACAAGTTACTGAACCCAGCCAGAACCAGTTCGGTGTGGTCCTGGAGTACTTTGTTTACATGGCTGCATCCTGCCTTTCAGGAAGAGGGGGTCTGCCATCAGAGGCACAGTGGGAGGTGGAGCTATCATTCACCTTGCCAGGCACAGCCCTGCTCAGATCAAAGGGTCACCTCTCCCCATACTCCAACTGCAGATCTATCTATTCAATCCAGGTCGGGCTCAGCCCGCCCTGTCCCTCCAAAACCACACAGCCAATACACATAACAGCAGAGCACACTGGAAGACTTAGGCAAGAAAATACCTACTTTCTAAAAGTGGCATTTTCAAACACAGAATATAAAAATAATCCTCACAAAAAGATGTACTTTAATATTCTGAGTTCAGGCATACTAAATTCGACTTTCCAAACATGTTCCTTGGGTCAGTTAGGATTATAGGATGTAATAATCAAACTGCCCATTCTGGCCTACGGGAACAGATAGCCTTGCAATAGTGAAAAACGAAATGGAGTGTAATTCAATATCAGGACATGCCACACAGACCAAGGCAGGTCCTACCTTTCACATACAATGCACCCTGCCATAGGGGTGACTTACATGATGCCAAGGGAAGATTTAGGGACTGGGAAGTGGGTTTACTTCGAAGTCAAAATGGCAATTCTGGACTGCGCACAGACTCTGCAATGGCAGGTCTAAGACACATTTTAAAAGCTGCTTCTGTGGGTGGCGCAATGAGCGCTGCGGGCCCACCAGCAGCATTCTGTCTACCAGCCCTGGGCACGCACGGTGCACTATACTAGGGACTAACAGGTAAATCAAATGAGCAATTATGGGAATACCAATTCATACAGTCAATTTAAAAAAGGGAACATTCGCGCTGTGGCACTGAATGGCAGTGGCAAAGCGCTCAGAGCATCTAACACTAGCAAACACAGAGGAGACAAAAGCGAAAGATGGAAGGGAGACCCACGCCAATGGTGCCAGGGCTAACAGGGCCCCATTGTGTCTGGTGAAGGAGGGATGGGAGTTACCTCTCAAATCCCCTAAACAAGACATAGTGGACTATGTACTTGGTCTCCGCTACAGGATGGCTGAGTATATGAAAAAGGCAACAAAAAATCTGGAGGCTAGCCAGGAATTACAAAAGGCATGGCATGACCAAAAAGCTGTTCTGACTGTTTACCAGCCAGGGCAAAATGTATTGGTGTTGGAGCCAGTGGCCCCAGCAGCCATCCAAGAAAAATGGAGTGGCCCACATACAATTGTTGAAAAGAAGGGAGAGGTAACCTACTTGGTAGACCTTGGAACTCTCAGGAGTCCCCATAGAGTACTTCATGTCAACAGACTGAAACCATATGTCGACAGGGCTGACATGGGCTTGCTCATGGCAACTGATGAGAGACAGGAGGAAGAGACTGACCCACTCCATGACCTGCTCTCTCAGAACCCTGATGATGGGTCAGTAGATGGTGTAGCCTTGGCAGGCAGCCTCAATGTCCAGCAACAAACTGACTGCAGAAAGGTTTTCAGCCAGTTCAGGCATATGTTCTCTCTGACTCCAAGTCACACTACCTGGTGCACTCATGAAGTGGACACTGGGGACAGTCTGCCTGTTAAAAATAAGATTTACAGGCAACCTGATCATGTCAGGGACTGTATCAGGACAGAAGTCCAAAAGATGTTCGATTTGAGAATCATTGAACCCTCAGATAGCCCTTTGGCTAGTCCAGTAGTCCTGGTGCCTAAACCTCACACCATAGATGGTAAGAGAGAGACGAGGTTTTGTGTGGATTACAGGGGTCTCAATGCAGTCACTAGGACTGATGCCCATCCCATCCCAAGGGCAGATGAGCTTATAGACAATTTGGCCTCAGCCACGTTTCTGAGCACATTTGACTTGACAGCTAGCTACTGGCAGATCAGACTGGCTGATGATGCAAAGCAAAAGACAGCATTTTCTACCCCTAGTGGGAACTATCAATTTGTGGCGATGCCCTTTGGTTTGAAGAATGCACCTGCCAGTTTCCAAAGGTTGGTGAATCAAGTCCTTACAGGCCTGGAAGACTATAGTGCAGCATATCTAGATGATATTGCTGCCTTTAGCTCCACCTGGGAGGATCACCTGGTCCACCTAAGCAATGTTTTGGAGGCCCCGCAAAAAGCAGGCCTCACTATCAAGGCTACTAAGTGCCAGATAGGGCAGAGCCAGGTTCTGTACCTGGGTCACCTTGTAGGTGGAGGCCAGGTTCAACTATTGCAGAGCAAAATCCAGACCATCATGGACTGGGTTGCTCCAACTACCCAGACTCAGGTCAAAGCTTTCTTGGGCCTGACTGGGTACTACCGAAGATTTGTAAAAGGTTATGGATCCATAGTGACTCCATTAAATGACCTAACTTCTAAGAAAGTGCTCAAGAAAGTTCAGTGGACAGGTAACTGCCACCCATAGAGCAGGGCATAGGCATAGGCTTGACCTATTATTTGCGGCACCTGACTTGGTGGTTATGGGTGAAACCCTGCCAATGGATTGGACTGATCATTCACTGGTTAAATTCTTACTCCACAAATCGACTGACCCTTTCAAGGCCCCTGCTCCGGCCAAGGAAATTAAATGCAGAAACTGGAGGGCTCTCTCATGTGCTTATCCGTCCGGGGAACTGTTCCATCTGCAACATCTTTTTGATGTGAACAAAAGCACAGTCAACAACTACCAATCTCTCGTCTCTAGGATCTCTAGGGTGGTCGACACCCACGCCCCCCTTAAAAACCAGACCTGTAGGGGCAAAGACTCTGCCCCCTGGTTCAATGCCGACCTAAAACTGCTTAAACTGGAATGCAAACAAGCAGAGAGAAGGTGGAGACGTGATTACAATAAAACTTGCAAAGACACGTGGAAAACCAAGGTCCACGCATACAAAACCCTCATCAAAAAATCTAAAGCTGACCATTACGCCTCCCTGATCTGTAACACCACCAACAATGCCAGGAGCATTTTCAGCATCCTAAACAGCGTCACTAATCCGGAGTCCTGTAAAAATGCGATCATCCCGTCCCAAGATCTTTGTGACAATCTGGCCATCTTCTTCAAGGAGAAAATCGAACTTATCCTTCATGATCTGGATACTCCTCTTAATGCTGGAAACCCCCCTCCCTCGAACACTGTCACCCTGGAGATTCCAGCACCTCACTTAAATGTGTCTCCAGAAGATTTCCTTTGCAAGTTTCCACCGCTAACACTCGAACTTTTCACTAAGATAGCTAGAGGGATCGTGTCTGGGTCTCCACTGGACCTAGTACCCCCGAAAATTTGGAAAGAATTTGAAACTGAACTTTTCCCCCCGCTCCATCTAATTTGTCAGCAATCCTTGATGACCGGCTCTGTCCCTATCCACTGGAAACGAGCGCTAGTCTCCCCTCTACTGAAGAAACCTTCCCTGGACCCTGCCTGCTCAAAAAGTTACAGGCCCATCTCATTGCTGCCGTTCCCTGCTAAGATAGTGGAACGGGTGGTTAGCAACACCCTTTCCAACTACCTGGAACGGCATACACTATTGGATGGGGCCCAATTCGGTTTCCGGCCTGCTCATGGCACCGAAACTGCCCTTATTATCGCCTTGAACGAACTTCAAAGGCGAGCAGACAGAAGTCAGGCATCATTTTTGATACTGCTCGATATGTCTGCCGCCTTTGACACGGTGAACCACAATATCTTATTGAGTCGCCTCTGGGAGGTGGGAGTGAGGGATACGGCACTGCAGTGGTTCCACTCTTTTTTGCAGGACAGGCAACAAGCAGTTTCTCTACCTCTTTTCCAATCTACTTTTTCCCCGGTAACGCACGGAGTCCCTCAGGGCTCGGCCATTAGTCCTATACTTTTTAATATTTACCTTAGGCCACTTATTCTCTTGATCAATAGCTTCGGCATCCAAACCATTAACTACGCTGATGACACGCAGATGATCCTCTCCTTGGAAGGAGAGGACTCTATCTCCATAGAGACCTTACACAATTGCCTGCGGGAGACATCAAGGTGGCTGAAGATGAATTCACTTCAGTTTAACGCAGGGAAAACCGAGGTGCTTTTTAACAGTGGCTCGAGGACTCCCTGTCCGTTCCCCAGCAACTTCTGGCCCCCGGAAACAGCTGCTAAGGTACAGCCTGCAGTCTCTGTCCGCAATCTAGGGGTCATGCTTGACCACCAGCTCAGCATGGAGACCCATGTTCAGAAAACCTCTGCCTGTTGTTATGCCATACTGCGCTCTTTAAGGAAAGTTCTACCCCTCCTACCCACCCAGGCTCGCGCACAAGTAGTCAGATGCACTATCCTGAGCAGGTTGGACTACTGCAATGCCCTCCTGCTCGGGGCCCCGGAGTATCTATTAGACAGGCTACAAAGAGTCCAGTCTGCGGCTGCAAAACTTGCCTTGGGGCTCCCGTCTAGATCCCATGGACCATCCGCCTTGGCACATCTACACTGGCTTCCCCTTAGACAGAGAGTGCAATTTAAGGTCCTCTGTATTGTCTTTAGGGCTCTCCACGGTTCCGGTCCTGCCCCTCTTCAATCCATGTTTGTGTGGTACGCTCCTACCAGAAAACTCCGCTCCTCGGATGCCAAACTGGTGGTCACCCCCAGATTCAAGAAGGTCAGATCTGGAGGTAGATCTTTCGAGGTGACTGCCGCTAGACTCTGGAACTCCCTCCCCGCCGACATTAGACATACCGATGACCTGCTTCCTTTTAGAAAAAAGGTTAAAACATGGCTCTTCCCGGGCTAGCCCTAGCCTCCCTGTTTCTTCCCCCCCCCCCCCTCCTCCTCAGACTCTGTCAGCGCCAGGATGCCTGCCACGGCGACAGTTCGCGCTCTACAAATTCTTAAAATAAATAATAAATAAATAAATAAGGCATTTGATGACCTGAAGCAGGACATGTGCACTGCTCCCATTCTGCAAAGTCCTGATTACTCCAAAACGTTCATTATGCAGACAGATGCATCTGAGTTGGGGGTAGGGGCTGTACTATCACAATTGAATGATGAAGGTTGGGCTCAGCCAGTAGCTTTTATTAGCAGATGGCTGACCCCTAGACAGCTCAGAAGCATCTATTTGGACAATTAACTTTTTGGTGTAGTCTGGACTCTGTAAGATGGGCGCAGTGCACATGGCCTGCTTTAGGTCTTCAAATGCCTTCTGACAGCTAGCTGTCCACTGAAACTTTTTTGGCATTTTCTTTGAGGCAAGATCATTCAAGGGGGTCACTATAGATCCATATCCCTTGACAAACCTCCTATAGTACCCAGTCAGGCCTAAGAAGGCTCTCACCTGTGTCTGGGTGGTTTGGATTTTGCTCTGTAAAGGCTGAACCTGGCCTCCACCTACAAGGTGGCCCAGGTACACAACCTGACTCTGCCCTATCTGGCACTTAGTGGCCTTGATAGTGAGGCCTGCTTTCTGCAGAGCCTCCAAAACATTTCTGAGGTGGACCAGGTGATCCTGCCAGGAGGAACTAAAGACAGCAATATCATCTTGATAAGCTGAGCAATAAGTTTCCATCCCTGCCAGAACTTTGTTCACCAACCTCTGAAAAGTGGCAGGTGCATTTTTCAATCCAAAGGGCATCACCACAAAGTGGTAGTGCCCACCAGGGGTTGAAAATGCTGTTTGGGCTTTTGCATCATCAGCTAACCTGATCTGCCAGTAGCCAGCTGTTAGGTCAAATGTACTTAGATACTTGGTTGAGGCCAAAGTATCAATCCGCTCATCTGCCCTTGGTATGGGTTAGGCATCAGTCCTGGTGACTCAAGAGGCCTCTGTAGTCTACACAAAACCTCATTTCTGTCTTACCACCCTGGGTATGAGGTTTGGGTACTAGGACTACTGGGCTAGCCCAAGGGCTATCTGAAGGCTCAATCACACCGAACTCCAACATTTTCTAGACTTCAGTCCTGATACAGTCCCTGACATGGTCAGGTTGCCTGTAGATTTTACTCTTGACAGGCAGACTGTCTCCAGTGTCCACCTGAAGTCTGACTAGGGGTCAGGCTAAACATATGTCTATACTGCTGCAGAATTTGTCTGCACTCAGTTTGCTGATGGTCAGTGAGGCTGCTTGCCAAATCAACTGACCCATCATCAGGGTTCTGTGAGAGCAGGTCAGGGAGAGGGTCACTCTCCTCCTCCTGTTCCTCATCAGTTGCCATGAGCAAGCCCATGTCAGCCCTGTCAACATATGGTTTCAATCTGTTGACATGGAGCACCCTAAGGGGGCTCCAGGGAGCTCCAAGATTCACCAGGTAGGTGACTTCTCCCTTTTTCTCTCAACAATTGTATGGGGGCCACTCCACTTGTCTTAGAGAGCTGCTGGGGCCACAGGCTCCAACACCCACACTTTCTGTCCTGGCTGGTACACAGTCAGCACAGCCTTTTGGTCATGCCAAGTTTTTTGTAGTTCTTGGCTGGCCTCCAGGTTTTTGGTTGCCTTCTTCATGTATTCGGCCATCCTGGAGCAGAGACCAAGTACATAGTCCATCACATCCTGTTTGGGAGGTTTGAGAGGTAACTCCCAGCCCTCCTTCACAAAACATAATGGACCTCTTACAGGGAGCCCAAACAGAAGTTCAAATGGGCTGTAGCCAACTCCCTTCTGAGGAACCTCTCTGTATGCAAACAGAAGGCAGGGAAGTAAAAGGTCCCAAGCTTTTCTGGGAGGCCTTTAATCATTCCCTTAAGGGTTTTGTTGAAGCGTTCAACTAACCCACTGCATTGTGGGTGATAGGAAGTGGTGAATTTATAATTTACACCACACTCCTTCCACATTGCTTTTAGATATCCTGACATGAAGTTGGTACCTCTGTCAGATATGACCTCCTTTGGGAAACCCACTCTGGAGAAAACTCCAATGTGGGCTATTGTCACCACAGGGGCTGTGGTGGTCCTCAGGGGATTTGCCTCTGGGTACCTGGTGGCATGATCCACTACCACCAGGATAAATCTGTGCCCAGATGCAGTTGGAGGGTCAAGGGGACCAACGATGTCAATCCCTACCCTTTCAAAGGGTACCCCCACCACAGTAGTGGTATCAGGGGTGCCTTTGTTGTGCAACCTGACTTGCCACTGGCTTGGCAAGTGACACAGGAGCGGCAAAAACTCCTTGGTGTCCTCTGACATATGTGGCCAATGAAAATGTGGAACAAGCCTGTCCCAGGTCTTGTTTTGGCCCAAGTGACCTGCTAAAGGGATGTCATGTGCTAGGGTCAAAAGGAACCCCCTAAACTTCTGAGGTATTACCAACCTCCTGGTTGCTCCAGGGGTTGGATCGCTACTCTCAGAATATAGGAGTCCCTCATCCCAATAAACTTTATGGGACCCACTAGCACTCCCAGCAGCCTCAGCAGCAGCCTGCTGTCTGTGGGGTTCAAGAGAGGGGCAGCACTGTTGCTCCTTACTCAGATCTTCCCTAGAAGGTCCACCTGCCCCCAAGAACTCACCCTGATCAGGCTCAAGTCCCTCTGGGGCAGTTCCTTCTTCAGGATCTGCTTCTCCTCCCTCAAGAGGTGAATCTGTGATCTGAGACAGAGGGGAAGGCACTGCCTTAACCCTACTGCTCCTCTTCTTGGGAAGCGTCTGGTCCATAGTTTCAGGATCCAGAGCGGGTTCAGTTTGATGCTTTTTGGCCTATGACCTGGTCATAGCAAATAATTCTGCAGGGATGCCCAACATCTCAGCATGCGTCCATAACTCTACTTCAGACCCGGTTGAAGTCTCTAGATCATTGCCCAATAGACATTATACAGGGAGGTCTGCACTGACTACTACTTTCTTGAGGCAAGTTACCCCTCCCCAGGAGAAATTCACAACTGCCAGACTATGGTTGGTCCTGACATTGCTTGCATTGGTAACCTGATATATTTCGCTCAGAATGATCTGCCCAGGGTCCACAAGATCCTCTGCCACCATGGTGACACTAGCACCTGTGTCCCTGAATGCCAAAGCCTGTTTGTCATTTATTACAGGTTGCTGTTTGTATTTGCTCAGATTACTGGGGCTCACTAGGAAGGACATATCAATCTCTCCATCACAAATCAGCAATGCCTGAGTGGGTTCTCTGACTAGGCCAGAGTCCACTTCAAAACCCAGGGTCAACCCTACTACACCCTTATTCTGAGTACCACCTCCACCAGTAGCTGAACTAGGGGGAACAGTTGCCTTAGGGGTAGGAGTGGTGGTGGTTTGGTCTTTGGACTTGTTACAGTCAGACGTCCAGTGCCCTTTCTGTTTACAGAATTTGCACCAGGGCTTCTTTTGGCCTTTTCCCTTGTTGGATTGTGACTCCCCACCAGATGCAGATTTTTGGGGCCCTTGTGAAGACTTCTGGTCTTTTGACTTATCCCCACCTTTCTCAAAGCCCTTAGAATCCTGCTTCTTAGTGTCACCCCCTTGGTTCTGGGTTTTCTGCCTTACCCTGGTTCTGACCCATCTTCTTTCACAATTCTTGGGGAGGGGTCAGATCAGAGTCCACCAGGTACTGATGCAACAACTGGTTCTGGCAATTATTAAGGATCTGTTCTCTCATCATAAGATTATACAATCCCTTAAAATCAGTAACTCTACTGCCAAACAGCCAACCCTCCAGAGCCTTGGTTGAAAAATCTACAAAGGCAGTCCAGTCCTGAGTCTGTGCTTTCTGGGTGTCTCTGAACTTCAACCTGTACTGCTCAATGGTTAAGCCAAACCTATCTATCATTGCACTCTTCAGGACTTCATAGTCATCAGCATCCTCTTCTCTAACAGTGAGGAGCTTGTCTCTGTAGGAGAGTAGGATCTGCTTCACATGGGTACCCCCACTTTTTGCTGGTGTTTTAATGTTTTTCAACTTTAGGCTGGCTGTGGCCCTGCTAATCAGGACCACAGCCTAGCTGCTTCCTCTCTAAAATGGTTTCCATGTACATTAGGTACATATCTAATTGGATTCTGGAGTGCTTTATAAGCCCCTAGTATATGGTATACTATGTACCTAGGGCATAGGTACCTCAGAGGCCTACCAGGGGCTGAAGCATGTATTATACCACCCCTGGAAAGCACTCCAAAATGACACCACAGGTCTGCTACTGCAACCTGGGTAAGGGTGTGCTTGCACCCCTTACTGTGATATAGGCTACCTATATCACTACCTTATACAGACACATATAAACCTATATGCCACTCCTATGGCAGGCCTTGACAATCCTGAAGGCAGAGTGCTTGGTTTTATATGAGAAGGTGCCCAAGCATGAGCTGAGCCCCTCTGCAGCATTCGGAAATACTTCCTTATGCCTGTTCTGTGATACAGCCATACCATATACTCTTAAGTGCATTATAACCTCGCGGTAAATGCTAACTTTGGGATGGCTGCATCAAAACATGTCGTGTTTGGTGTTAAACGCTTTGGAATACTACCCTCCCCCCCCCCCGCCAGTTATGGCGGCAGCGGTAGCATTCCACCCTTCTAGAGGGAGAGACATGTTCACACTGGCTAAACCCAGTTAAATCCTTTCAAATATGCATGCCACTGCCACAGACACGGGTCTGGCCTCCTGCTGCTGGGGGAAACTCCGGCAGGGGAGGCCTGGACAATAGGTTTCCTGTCACAGGGAGGTGTAACCACCTCCCCAGACAGGCTGATGTGTATTGGGGCAGGGTGGGTGCATTCACAGAATGCTTTTGAGACACTGCCCGGGGCACACAAGGTGTCCCTGTGCATAGCCCAGTTCAAACCGGTTGCAGGGGCACTCAGCCCCTGCTCTGGCACAAAAATGGACAAAGGGGAAGGGGTGTAACCACCCCACCCCAGGCCCACCCATAGGTGGGGCCTTAGAGTTAGTCCATCCCCTAAACTTACTATAAGTATAGGAATTCAGTCCTTAGGACTTTAGATTACCCTGGACGAACCTCTGAAACATATATCCTGGACCTTCGACTTTCTATCTCGACTAGAAGACTGAAGAAATCTCCCTTGGGGTCAAGGAGTGACTCCCCTGCTTGGCAGGCACCAAAGAAGCAACTGACCGGTCTGCATTGATGAAGCTCCCGCCGGACGCCGAAGTCTCTGCATCACCAGAGGTGGATTTCCAGACTTCCTCTAGGCTACCCTGAGTCCACAGCAAAGCTGAGACCCGTGGCTATCGTGGGTAACGTGGAACTGTGACCCCTGGACACTGTGAACTTTTGGAGCAACAACACATTCCTGGTCATCCTCAAAGTTGTGCTTTGGGCTCCGAGTAGCCCCAGCCTTGAGCACCTCCTGCACCGAAGATTGTTGGCCTCCACTCCACAAGTGACCCGTGGGCCAGCTCCAAGTGTGACCGTTCGAGGCTCCTTCGCGATCACTAGCCTGTTGGCTAGCAGGTACCCACGAAGGCAACTCCACTTCTACTTGTGTTTTTCTGGTTGCTCCAGACTTGCTCTTACTTACCCTTGCTGGGTGAGTCCATCAGACCTTGCTGGTTTGCACCGCAGTCCTTTCTCTGATTTTCTGAGACTTGGAGATCAAGGCTTGTTGGGTCCTTTCTGGTCGCCGACACCGCAGCACTCAACAGAGTTCGTGGGACAGCTCGAATCCGGCTCGTGGACTTCGTCGACGCCTCCTGGACTTCATGGCTGAAGAGTCAAGACACCCGACAACTCACCTGAAGCACCCGACATCTGTGGGCATTGGTCCATCCTGCCCTAGGTCACTGGCAAGTGGCCCAGACTCTGTCCCCTCTGCTTTCAGATTCCTTACATCATAGATTCAGGCTTGGTTCTCTCCGGACACTTCTCCTCTTCACAGCAGCAGCAGTTCTTTGCAGGCTTCCACTGGAATCAACGACGCGACCCGACACCAAAAGACACCTATGCACCCGGCTCCCCTGGGTGAGATAACTCCAGTACTCCGTTGCTCTGGTGGGTGCTAGCCCTAGAACTGTCAAGTCCAAAAGGGTTTGGTCCTAGTTCGATTTGAAGTGTCCCTAATCTTTAAAATCCCAACTGCGACATTCCCCATAGAAAAGTAATAGGAACCCCCGGTTGTGTTTCCACACTGCATACAGTTCCCGCGGGTCCCCTTTGTAACTACCTTGGGTGGTTCCTTGGGGTCCCAGCGATTCTAGAGGCAATAGGCACACTGCCTATTACAGTCGTGGTTCTTATACCACTTTTTAGTATATGGTTTGGTACGCCCCTAGGGCCCAAACGTGTATTTGTGCTTTTACTGATGCTTAAACACCTGTAACTAAAGTACTTCGAATTCCAGTCTCATAAAGAAACTAGAGGGGTGTGATTTATCTTAAATACATATATTTTGAATATATACCTGGTGTGGTTGTCTTTTCATTTGATGATTCAAGAGGTTATAATCTGGTAAACCAAGCTGCTTTACATTACTTCAAGAATTAGCCTGAAGGCTGCTCTCCATAGCTACCACTAGGATAGCTTTCATATAAGGTTATCTTTAACCATTCACCATAAGGGGTTGTTTGGACTGATACAAGGTGCCCTCTAGAACTAGTGGACCGCATATATCAGGCCACCTTCTCGCAGTCTCTACCTTTATCTGAAAAGGAGAGCCACAAGATTGCTGCCCACTGCTTTTGGGGGACCTGTTGTCCTCTACAGGCCCTTTCCATAGCAGTTATCCACTTGTGGATATCATCCCCACTCTGGTAGGGAGGAACAACCTTGGACAGGTTCCTATGGTCTGGAATGTATTCTCTGACTCTAGGGACACTGTTGCTGCCACCAGGGGGTTCCAACCCCTCTCTTTTAGAAGCTCTCTGGAGCTCAAAGACTTCTTTGTCTAATGCCAACTGCTTGAGGGCAAATCTTGCTTCCTCGTACTGCAGCAGTTGGTACATTCTCTCAGAGGAGGTCTCTCTTCTATTAAAGTATGAGTTCCTATGTTGGACAGATTCTCTGCCAGAGTGACAAGAGTGGTCAGATTCCCTAGAAGGGGACCTAGGCCTCTCCTCCACCCTGTCAGCTCTCTTAGGGAGAATCCATCTGTACTTTTCAGATCCTGGTGGATCTGGCCCTTCAACCACTGAGTCCAGGTCATCTTGATTTTCATCATCTGACCCAGACACTGTAATTGACCCACCCCCTGATTCAGACCTATTAGCTCCTAGAGCTAATCTAAGATCATCTGCTGTCAGCAGATCTATCAGGTGTAGTGTGGAGGGACTCTGCCCTAGCTTCAGGTGCCTTGCAGCACACATGGCTTTCAAGTCAAAGAAAGTCATGTCCTTATACTGAGGCTGGTTGGACCCACTGGCTCCACCTTTTGAGGATATTCTAGTGTTGTGCAGTGTTGTACTACCTACACTAGTTTGTGGCCTACTGATCCTAGCTTGAGCTGTAGAAAGGATGTGCTATCCCTTGACACACAGCTCTAATTTCAGTAGAACTTATTGATACTAAGCTTGACTTTATATGTACCTTGAGTACCTATTGTGGTTTTCAGTTAGTAATTCAAATAGAGGTTTTCTGGTAAAACAATGGCAAGCTGGAATCCCACACGCTGCCCATCAATGTGAGAAGTTGGCCTGGTTTATGCTGTTCACAAGTTAAAGTGGACACCTTGCACCAGTACAATTCAACTCTTATGGTAGTAGGTTTAAGACAACCTTTTAAAGAATGCTATCCTAGTGGTAGCTGTGGAGAGCAGCCTTCAGGCTAAGTCTTTAGAGGAATGTAAAGCAGCTTGTTTTACCTTATAATCTCTTGAATTACTAAATAATATGGACACCACACAGGTATATATATCAAATATATACGTATTTATTACCAGACACACTCTACTAATCTCTTTATGAGATTAGAAGTCAGGAACATATGCACAAATCAACGTTTCACAATAAATTAAGCACAAATATGGCTGGGGCCCTAGGGGCGTACCAGACCATATACTAAAAAAGAGACTTAGGAATATCGACTTGCGGGGGGACAAGGTCTAGGGCCTTCAGAAGCGCTGGGGCCTCACTAATCCACCCAAGGCAGGTAAGTAAAGGACCCACGGGAGACGCATGCAGTGTGAGAACACAGCCGCGTATCCCAATAGACTTCGATGGAGCAAGTCGCGGTTGGAATTTTAAAGTTTTAGGATACTTCGGGAGAGTCTACAAGCAAGTCACTTACAGGGTAAGTAGTTCTAGAGCCAACACACACAGGAGCACCGTAGTGCTGGAGTTACCTCACCCAGGGAAGCCGGGTGCATAGGTGTCTTTTGGCGTCGGGTCGCGGCCTCGTTTTCAATGGGAGCCAAAGAAGACTTGCTGCTTGTGAAGACAGGAGATGTGTCCGGTGGAATCCAAGGCTGGATTCAGAAGAAAGAATACCTGAAAGCAGAAGGGACATTGTTTAAAGTCACTTGGCAGTGACCTGGGGCAAGGAAGCTGGATGCCCACAGTCGTCGGATGATTTCAGGTGATCACGGGTGTCTTGACTCTTCAGCCACGAGGTCCAGGAGGAGTCGACGACGACCAGGAGCTGGATTCGGCGTGTACCACGAAGTCTGCAGCTTACTGCGGTGTCGGTGACCAGATTGTAGCCAACAAGCCTTGGTAACAGCAAGTCTTGTGGAAAGTGTAAAAAGTCAGCGGTGCAGACCAGCAAGGTCTGAGGGACTTACTCAGCGAGGGTAAGTCAGGGCAGGCCTGGAGCAACCAGGGGAGCCTTTTGGAATTGTAGAAAAGTCTTCTGGGGACCTACAAGCCAGCCGGCAAGGGATCGCAAAGACGCCTCGGGAGGCTTCACTGACCAGGAGCCCATGGTCACTCGGGACAAGGTAGGCCTCTGATCTTCGGAGGAAATCCTGCTGGAGGCTTGGACCACACGTGGTCCAATGCACAAGTTCGCAGAACGGCGTGAAGGGGTTGCACTCGAAAATAGTGCCCGGTACCCAAGTATTGCGGTTCCTCGTCACTAGTGAGGTCCACTTGCCTTAGCTTCGCTGGGGACTCACGATAGCCTTGGAGAAGTCAGGAAATCCACTTCAGGGGCTGCAGGGACTTCGGACTCCGGTGGGAGCGGGAACGTTTGCGACTGTTGATTCAAAGTTTTTGTGCCTGCCTAGCAGGGGAGTCACTCCTTGACTCCAAGGGAGATTCTTCAGTCTTCCAGAGGTAGTGGAACGGCGAAGGTCCAGGATTCTTCTTCAGAGCGTCGTCCAGGGTAATCTAGTTTGCAATGGCAAGGGTTCCCTAACTTATACTACAAGGAAGAGAGGGACTAGCTCTATGACCCCTCCTATGGGAGGGTCAGGGGAGTGGGTGGCTACGCCCACTTCCCTTTGTCCAGTTACACACCAGAGCAGGGGCAGGTAGCCCCTGAATCGGTTTGAGCTGGCATATGCACAGAGGAGCCTACTGCTCCCCCAGTGCAGGACTTCAAAGCACTCTAGGAGTGCACCACCCAGCCCCAATACACTAAATCCTGCCTGGGAGGTGGTCACATCTCCCTGTGACAGGATACCTATTGTTGGGCCTCCTCCACTGCGAGTTTCGGTCATCAGTAGGAAGGCAGCCCAGTGTCTGTGACTGGTGGAATCCATTTTGTGATGCCAGGGCTCTTCTGGATTCTACTGCATTTCCACAGTAGGTACATGTCTATCCCTCTAGAAGGGTGGGATCATACTCCCACACCAGTTACTGGTGTGGGGGTATGATTCCAAAGCGTTTGACACCAAACACAACATGTTTTGATGCAGCCATTCCAAAGTTAGCATTAACCGCGAGGTTATAATGCACTTAAGAGTATATGGTTTAACCGCATCCACAAACAGCCCCAGAGAATAGACTCTGGGAGCTGCAGAGGGGCCCTGCTCAGGCAGAGGCACCCCCTCACATGAAAACCAAGCACCCTGCCCTCAGGATTGATAGGGTCTGCCTTAGGGGTGACTGATAGGTTTATATGTGTGTGTAAGGTGAGATATAGGGAACCTATACCTCAGTGAGGAGTGCTAACACTACCTCACCCAGGCTGCAGTAGCAGGCCTGTGGTGTCAGATTTAGTCTGCTTCCCAGGGGTGGCATAATACATGCTTCAGCCCCTGGTAGGCCTGTGAAGTACCTATGCCCTTGGTACCTAAGGTACCATATACTAGGGGCTCATAAGGTTCCAAAGTATCCAATCACTAGTGCATCTAATATGCACTCCAAGTTGTTTAGAGAGATCAGAGAGGCTGAGGCCCTGATTAGCAGGGTCCCAGCCAGACTAAAGCCAGAAACCAGTGTAAACATCAGAAAAAAAGTGGGGGCAACATAAGGTGCAGATCCTACACTCTTACATGCATTATAACCAAACGGTAAATGCTAACTTTGGACTGGCTGCAAGGAAACATGTTGTGTTTGGTGTCAAACACCTTGGAATCATACCCCCACACCAGTAACTGATGTGGGAGTATGATCCCACCCTTCTGGAGGGAGAGACATGACAGCACCGGAATACCCACTACGAACTAACAGAGCCCTGTCATCACAAAATGGATGCTGCCAGCCACAGACACGGGTCTGGTCTCCTGCTGCTGACGGAAACTCCGGCAGGGGAGGCCTGGACAATAGGTTTCCTGTCTCAGGGAGGTGTTACAACCTCCCAGACAGGCCTAAGTGGATTAGGGCTGGGTGGGAACACTCCAGGAGTGCTTTGAAGTCTGCACTGGGGGCATATTTGGTGTCCCTGTGCATAGTCTAGCTCAAACCGGTTGCAGGGGCTTCCAGTCCCTGCTCTGGCGCGAAACAGGACAAAGGAAATGGGTGAAGCCACCCCTCTTTCCAAACCGTACCATAGGTGGGTGCCCAGAGTAAATCCAACCCCTTCCTTGGGTATAAAGAAGGGACCCCTGTCCTTACGACTTTAGATTATACCTGGATGAAACTCTGCTACAGAAATCCTGGAACTTCGACGATCTGCACAACTAGATGACTGAAGAATCTCCCTTGGAGTAAAGGAGTCACTCCTCTGCTTGGCAGGCACCAAAGACGCATCTGTCCGGTCTGCATCTCCAAAGCTCCCGCTGGACGCCGAAGAATTTGCAACACAGGAGGTGGGTTTCCAGACTTCCCAAAGGCTGACCCGAGTCCCCAGCAAAGCTGAGACCCGTAGCCCTCGTGGGTGCCGTGGAACCGGAATCCCTGTACACCGTGCACATTTGCAAGTGCATCAGCTTCTTAACGTCCCTTGAAGCTGTGCATTGGGTTACTTGTAGTCCAGACCCCGAGCGCCTTTTCCACCGAAGATTGCTGGCCTACACTCCACGGGTGTTCCGTAAGCCCGCCCTTTGTGTGTTCACTCGAGGCTCCTTCGTGATCCCTGGTCCGTTGACTGGTGGGTTCCTGCAAAGGCAACTCTTACTTTATTTGGGCTGCCCTGGTTGCTCCGGACCTGCCCCGACTGCCATCGCTTGGGGAGTCCCCAGGACCTTGCTGGTCCGCACCGAAGCATTTCTCTTCTTCCTTCGTGGGTTACTGCCAAGGCTTGTTGTGTCCAATCTGGGCACCGACGCTACAGCACTCGACATCTTTTGTGGGACAGCTCGAATCCAGCTCCTGGTTGTCCTCGACGCCTTCTGGTCCTCGTAGCTGAAGAGACAAGCCTCCCCTCTTCGCACCTGAAGCACCCGATATTGGTGGGCATTCGTCTATCGTGCCCCTGGTCACTGGCAAGTGACCCATACTCTGTCCCCTCTGCTTTCAGGTTCTTCACATCTCCGATCCAGGCTTGGATCTCTTCGGACATTTCTCCTCTTCCCGGCATCAGCACTTTTCAGTCTCCTGCCATTGAAAACGGCACGACCCGACACCATCTGACACCTATGCACCCGGCTTCCCTGGGTGAGGTAACACAAGTACTCCGGTGCTCCCATGGGTATTGGCCCTAGAACCATCTAAGTCCAAAAGGGTTTGTTCCTTGTCCACTCCTGAGTGTCCTTAAACTTTAAAATTCTAACCGCGGCTTTCCCCATAGAAGCTAACGCGAGTTCGCGGCTGTGTATTCACACTGCACACATCCCCCGTAGGTCCCCTGTGTCACTACCTTGGGTGGTTCCTTGGGGTCCCAGCGATTCTACAGGCTCTAGGCCTTGTGTCCAGTCAAGTTGTGGTTCTTGTACCACTTTCTTAGTAAATGGTTTGGTCCGCCCCTAGAGTCTAACGTGTAACATATGTGCTTTTACCTCTAACCTCATAAAGAGACTAGTAGGGTGTGTTTAGGAATAAATACATATATTTTATATATATACCTGGTGTGGTCTCCTTTCATTTAGCCACTCAAGAGATTATAGACTGGTAAAACAAGCTGCTTTACATTCCTTCAAGACTTAGCCTGAACGCTGCTCTCCATAGCTACCACTAGGATAGCTTTCAAATAAGGTTGTCTTTAACCTATCATCAAAAAGGGGTTGTTCGGACTGGTGCAAGGTGCCCACTATAAGTAGTGGACAGCATATACCAGGCCAACTTCTCACAACCACTTCAGGTAGGGTAGAGACCTCTGCCGGCAGGGTAGAGACTTCTGCAGGTAGGCTCATGACCTCTGCAGGAAGGCTAAAGACCTCTGCATGCCGGCTAGAAACCTCTGCAGGTAGGATAGTGCCCTCTGCAGGTCAGCTAGAGACCACTTCAGGTAGGGTTGAGACCTCTGCAGGCAGGGTAGAGACCTCTGCAGGTAAGCACGTGACTTCTGCAGGCAGGCTAAAGACCTCTGCAGGTAGGCTAGAGATCTCTGCAGGTCAGCTAGTGACTTATGCGGGTCGGCTAGTGATATCTGCAGGTCGGCTAGTGACCTCTGCGGGTGGGCTAGTGATATCTGCAGGTCGGCTAGTGACCTCTGCAGGTCGGCTAGTGATATCTGCAGGTCGGCTAGTGACCTCTGCGGGTGGGCTAGTGATATCTGCAGGTCGGCTAGTGACCTCTGCAGGTCGGCTAGTGATATCTGCAGGTCGGCTAGTGACCTCTGCGGGTGGGCTAGTGATATCTGCAGGTCGGTTAGTGACCTCTGCAGGTCGGCTAGTCATATCTGCAGGTCGGCTAGTGACGTCTCCTCTACTGGTTGGCTAGTGACCTCTGCAGGACAGCTAGTGACCTCTGCAGGTCAGCTGGAAACCTCTTTGGGTCGGCTACAGACCTCTGCTGGTCGGCTACAGACCTCTGCGGGTCGGCTAGTGAACAGAAGTTTGTAGTACATGACTAGTACTACTGTAGTAATACCGAACATACTGCAAAATTGAGTTTGTGAATAGGTTCTTTTGTTGATTAAGTGCTTAGCCGCACCTTGGAGCAAGAT
This sequence comes from Triturus cristatus, assembly GCF_964204655.1. Lineage (NCBI taxonomy): Eukaryota > Metazoa > Chordata > Amphibia > Caudata > Salamandridae > Triturus > Triturus cristatus. Next base: position 18,377,849 of record NC_140589.1, on the reverse strand, counting down.
CCAAGCTCTTAAGAAATACTTTTTAAAACTCAGGAATCCTCATAAGACAGTAGTTATGATCGGGTACTGGACACCTGATCTACCATTACGAATAAAGCCTTCACTAAGTTGCAGCTTATATAACAATTCTTGACATTGTTTTGCCATTAAAAATATAAGCTTATGAAACGAAATATAAAACATCAAAAATGAAAACCAAGGTAAGGACCAATCTAGGTTTTTAGCAGGCGTCTTAGAGCGCTGAGACGCGTCGTTCAAAGCTTTGGACAGGTAGGCGGGGGCAGGGAGGGTACAGTAGCTTTCAACCATTGGTGGGTGGTGGAGTGGCAATGCTCTGGATGCTGCTGCCATTGGACAGCCGGGCGGGCGGTGAAGGGGGAGGGGGGCGGACAGGCACAAGCCAAAGGTTGAGATAAGTGGGCAGCATCTTGGGCCTCGCATGAACCCCCTAAAATCTGGTTTCAGCTGCAGCTGAGTTGGGGAGAGGGGGTTCCAGAGGGTGGGTGGCTGCAGAGGTGCAAGGGATAACTTATTTTTTAATTTATTTAATGCATTTTTATAAAGCCCGGACTTTACCCAAAGGTGTCAGAGCGCTTCACAATAGAAGCAAGTACGTTACATGAGGAGACATGTTACATATTTACACGTTACAGATACAAAGCAGATAGAAAAAACTGTAAAACAAAACAATAGGTGGCAGTCACACAAAAACACATTAGGATGAGGATCGTACGGGTATAGAATCCATATTTACAACAATGTAAGAACTCCCTGGAGGGACAGGAACAGGGCTGCATTAAGAGCACATTTCCCGGCATGCCTGGCGGCGCTTCGCCGCTCCGCATATAGTAACCGACCTCCTGCCACCCTTCCCCGAGGAATAAATACAGTATGTATTGTACAGAGGCGCCACTAGAGCCACATTTTGGGAGGGGGGGAGGGGTTGCGGGTGGGGGCTACTAAAGATTTCAGGGGGGGGCGGGGGTAATTCTTCCTGCAATAGGCAGAGTGGAGATCTGTGAAGTGCTCGGGTGCGACTGCGATAAACTCAACAGCTGTCTGTGTGTGAGCCGGGAAAGCTGGGGGGTTGGGGGGTGGGGGGGGGGCTGAAGCCCTTTGAGTCCAATGGGTGTTGTGTATGAAGGAGGGGTCACCAAGAGTCGAGCGTTGATCATAGGACCGAAGGCCTGGGTCCAGGCCAGAGGTCCAGGATACGCACGCCAGATACATTTCCACACCATGAATCCCAGTCTGCAGAGTGAGCCGCTTCACAGCGCCTGGGATGAATCTACACCAAGATGCCCGCTGATAACCCGTGAGCGTGTGACGGCTTCTGCTCGACGTGTCACCCCGATACACCTCCAACGCTTTACTGTGCTTGAGAGAAAGAGATCTGAGTCAGTCACATGTACTTAAGCTGCTGTTCACATTATTTGTGACCAGCGGCGCCACACAGAAGTGCCGGTACCAAACCCGAGATCACACTCTTTTAATTCAGGTTACTAATGCAATGTAACGAGTCTCGCTGATCTCCACAGAGTGCAAGCTCCTGGACTGTAGGATCATTAAAGGTGCTTCCACCTCGTTTCACCCTCCCTCCTCCACCGCCTTCTCCTGGTCTCCAACACCCTGCTCGGGGGCTGGACTCACACAAATAGCAGATCTTTTGTGTCGACCAATTCAAGGAGACTTATCTTAATAGCCTCAGAAGGATAAAGGGTGAGTGGGCCCACCAGGATTTGGACCAGTAACTTTGGGTGAAACGCGGATCCCTTCAGCGGATTCATAAGTGCATTGAGAGACCAAACAACCCTTCTGCCACAGGGTTGGGGTACACCATGCAGAAATCTCCAAATCTAAAGCAGGGGGCAGGGTGGGTGTCATAGCTGCCGCGTTTTCATGCAGCTTGAGTGACATTATGAGTGACATTCTGCTGCCAAACGTGAGACATTTTTGTGACCTTTTCTAACAAGCAAATCAGTGACTAGTGTTGGGGTACTTCTCTGTGAGTCTTCTGTTACTGCATCCAGATGTATCACGCAGCAATGAACAAAAACGGAATAAGCCAGACCTATTGCGTTGCCAGTGCTTGTTAGCACTATCAACCAAATGGGCACAATCCTTCCCACTGTTGAACAGCTGCTGCTGTAAGTCTGCCTCAGTGACCTGTGTCACCAGCACTAGAATACCGCAGTCCGATCCTTGATGCGGGCCCTTGCTGGAGCTGTGGGTGTGTTCCACCGCAGTCCGATCCTTGATGCGGGCCCTTGCTGGAGCTGTGGGTGTGTTCCACCGCAGTCCGATCCTTGATGCGGGCCCTTGCTGGAGCTGTGGGTGTGTTCCACCGCAGTCCGATCCTTGATGCGGGCCCTTGCTGGAGCTGTGGGTGTGTTCCACCGCAGTCCGATCCTTGATGCGGGCCCTTGCTGGAGCTGTGGGTGTGTTCCACCGCAGTCCGATCCTTGATGCGGGCCCTTGCTGGAGCTGTGGGTGTGTTCCACCGCAGTCCGATCCTTGATGCGGGCCCTTGCTGGAGCTGTGGGTGTGTTCCACCGCAGTCCGATCCTTGATGCGGGCCCTTGCTGGAGCTGTGGGTGTGTTCCACCGCAGTCCGATCCTTGATGCGGGCCCTTGCTGGAGCTGTGGGTGTGTTCCACCGCAGTCCAATCCTTGATGCGGGCCCTTGCTGGAGCTGTGGGTGTGTTCCACCGCAGTCCGATCCTTGATGCGGGCCCTTGCTGGAGCTGTGGGTGTGTTCCACCGCAGTCCGATCCTTGATGCGGGCCCTTGCTGGAGCTGTGGGTGTGTTCCACCGCAGTCCGATCCTTGATGCGGGCCCTTGCTGGAGCTGTGGGTGTGTTCCACCGCAGTCCGATCCTTGATGCGGGCCCTTGCTGGAGCTGTGGGTGTGTTCCACCGCAGTCCGATCCTTGATGCGGGCCCTTGCTGGAGCTGTGGGTGTGTTCCACCGCAGTCCGATCCTTGATGCGGGCCCTTGCTGGAGCTGTGGGTGTGTTCCACCGCAGTCCAATCCTTGATGCGGGCCCTTGCTGGAGCTGTGGGTGTGTTCCACCGCAGTCCGATCCTTGATGCGGGCCCTTGCTGGAGCTGTGGGTGTGTTCCACCGCAGTCCGATCCTTGATGCGGGCCCTTGCTGGAGCTGTGGGTGTGTTCCACCGCAGTCCGATCCTTGATGCGGGCCCTTGCTGGAGCTGTGGGTGTGTTCCACCGCAGTCCGATCCTTGATGCGGGCCCTTGCTGGAGCTGTGGGTGTGTTCCACCGCAGTCCGATCCTTGATGCGGGCCCTTGCTGGAGCTGTGGGTGTGTTCCACCGCAGTCCGATCCTTGATGCGGGCCCTTGCTGGAGCTGTGGGTGTGTTCCACCGCAGTCCGATCCTTGATGCTGGCCCTTGCTAGAGCTGTGGGTGTGTTCCACCGCAGTCCGATCCTTGATGCGGGCCCTTGCTGGAGCTGTGGGTGTGTTTCACCGCAGTCCGATCCTTGATGCGGGCCCTTGCTGGAGCTGTGGGTGTGTTCCACCGCAGTCCGATCCTTGATGCGGGCCCTTGCTGGAGCTGTGGGTGTGTTCCACCGCAGTCCGATCCTTGATGCGGGCCCTTGCTGGAGCTGTGGGTGTGTTCCACCGCAGTCCGATCCTTGATGCGGGCCCTTGCTGGAGCTGTGGGTGTGTTCCACCGCAGTCCAATCCTTGATGCGGGCCCTTGCTGGAGCTGTGGGTGTGTTCCACCGCAGTCCGATCCTTGATGCGGGCCCTTGCTGGAGCTGTGGGTGTGTTCCACCGCAGTCCGATCCTTGATGCGGGCCCTTGCTGGAGCTGTGGGTGTGTTCCACCGCAGTCCGATCCTTGATGCGGGCCCTTGCTGGAGCTGTGGGTGTGTTCCACCGCAGTCCGATCCTTGATGCGGGCCCTTGCTGGAGCTGTGGGTGTGTTCCACCGCAGTCCGATCCTTGATGCGGGCCCTTGCTGGAGCTGTGGGTGTGTTCCACCGCAGTCCGATCCTTGATGCGGGCCCTTGCTGGAGCTGTGGGTGTGTTCCACCGCAGTCCGATCCTTGATGCGGGCCCTTGCTGGAGCTGTGGGTGTGTTCCACCGCAGTCCGATCCTTGATGCGGGCCCTTGCTGGAGCTGTGGGTGTGTTCCACCGCAGTCCGATCCTTGATGCGGGCCCTTGCTGGAGCTGTGGGTGTGTTCCACCGCAGTCCGATCCTTGATGCGGGCCCTTGCTGGAGCTGTGGGTGTGTTCCACCGCAGTCCGATCCTTGATGCGGGCCCTTGCTGGAGCTGTGGGTGTGTTCCACCGCAGTCCGATCCTTGATGCGGGCCCTTGCTGGAGCTGTGGGTGTGTTCCACCGCAGTCCGATCCTTGATGCGGGCCCTTGCTGGAGCTGTGGGTGTGTTCCACCGCAGTCCGATCCTTGATGCGGGCCCTTGCTGGAGCTGTGGGTGTGTTCCACCGCAGTCCGATCCTTGATGCGGGCCCTTGCTGGAGCTGTGGGTGTGTTCCACCGCAGTCCGATCCTTGATGCGGGCCCTTGCTGGAGCTGTGGGTGTGTTCCACCGCAGTCCGATCCTTGATGCGGGCCCTTGCTGGAGCTGTGGGTGTGTTCCACCGCAGTCCGATCCTTGATGCGGGCCCTTGCTGGAGCTGTGGGTGTGTTCCACCGCAGTCCGATCCTTGATGCGGGCCCTTGCTGGAGCTGTGGGTGTGTTCCACCGCAGTCCGATCCTTGATGCGGGCCCTTGCTGGAGCTGTGGGTGTGTTCCACCGCAGTCCGATCCTTGATGCGGGCCCTTGCTGGAGCTGTGGGTGTGTTCCACCGCAGTCCGATCCTTGATGCGGGCCCTTGCTGGAGCTGTGGGTGTGTTCCACCGCAGTCCAATCCTTGATGCGGGCCCTTGCTGGAGCTGTGGGTGTGTTCCACCGCAGTCCGATCCTTGATGCGGGCCCTTGCTGGAGCTGTGGGTGTGTTCCACCGCAGTCCGATCCTTGATGCGGGCCCTTGCTGGAGCTGTGGGTGTGTTCCACCGCAGTCCGATCCTTGATGCGGGCCCTTGCTGGAGCTGTGGGTGTGTTCCACCGCAGTCCGATCCTTGATGCGGGCCCTTGCTGGAGCTGTGGGTGTGTTCCACCGCAGTCCGATCCTTGATGCGGGCCCTTGCTGGAGCTGTGGGTGTGTTCCACCGCAGTCCGATCCTTGATGCGGGCCCTTGCTGGAGCTGTGGGTGTGTTCCACCGCAGTCCGATCCTTGATGCTGGCCCTTGCTAGAGCTGTGGGTGTGTTCCACCGCAGTCCGATCCTTGATGCGGGCCCTTGCTGGAGCTGTGGGTGTGTTCCACCGCAGTCCGATCCTTGATGCGGGCCCTTGCTGGAGCTGTGGGTGTGTTCCACCGCAGTCCGATCCTTGATGCGGGCCCTTGCTGGAGCTGTGGGTGTGTTCCACCGCAGTCCGATCCTTGATGCTGGCCCTTGCTGGAGCTGTGGGTGTGTCCCACCGCAGTCCGATCCTTGATGCTGGCCCTTGCTGGAGCTGTGGGTGTGTCCCACCGCAGTCCGATCCTTGATGCGGGCCCTTGCTGGAGCTGTGGGTGTGTTCCACCGCAGTCCGATCCTTGATGCGGGCCCTTGCTGGAGCTGTGGGTGTGTTCCACCGCAGTCCAATCCTTGATGCGGGCCCTTGCTGGAGCTGTGGGTGTGTTCCACCGCAGTCCGATCCTTGATGCGGGCCCTTGCTGGAGCTGTGGGTGTGTTCCACCGCAGTCCGATCCTTGATGCGGGCCCTTGCTGGAGCTGTGGGTGTGTTCCACCGCAGTCCAATCCTTGATGCGGGCCCTTGCTGGAGCTGTGGGTGTGTTCCACCGCAGTCCGATCCTTGATGCGGGCCCTTGCTGGAGCTGTGGGTGTGTTCCACCGCAGTCCAATCCTTGATGCGGGCCCTTGCTGGAGCTGTGGGTGTGTTCCACCGCAGTCCGATCCTTGATGCGGGCCCTTGCTAGAGCTGTGGGTGTGTTCCACCGCAGTCCGATCCTTGATGCTGGCCCTTGCTGGAGCTGTGGGTGTGTTTCACCGCAGTCCGATCCTTGATGCGGGCCCTTGCTAGAGCTGTGGGTGTGTTCCACCGCAGTCCGATCCTTGATGCGGGCCCTTGCTGGAGCTGTGGGTGTGTTCCACCGCAGTCCAATCCTTGATGCTGGCCCTTGCTGGAGCTGTGGGTGTGTTCCACCGCAGTCCGATCCTTGATGCTGGCCCTTGCTGGAGCTGTGGGTGTGTTCCACCGCAGTCCGATCCTTGATGCGGGCCCTTGCTGGAGCTGTGGGTGTGTTCCACCGCAGTCCGATCCTTGATGCGGGCCCTTGCTGGAGCTGTGGGTGTGTTCCACCGCAGTCCGATCCTTGATGCGGGCCCTTGCTGGAGCTGTGGGTGTGTTCCACCGCAGTCCGATCCTTGATGCGGGCCCTTGCTGGAGCTGTGGGTGTGTTCCACCGCAGTCCGATCCTTGATGCTGGCCCTTGCTGGAGCTGTGGGTGTGTTCCACCGCAGTCCGATCCTTGATGCGGGCCCTTGCTGGAGCTGTGGGTGTGTTCCACCGCAGTCCGATCCTTGATGCGGGCCCTTGCTGGAGCTGTGGGTGTGTTCCACCGCAGTCCGATCCTTGATGCGGGCCCTTGCTGGAGCTGTGGGTGTGTTCCACCGCAGTCCGATCCTTGATGCGGGCCCTTGCTGGAGCTGTGGGTGTGTTCCACCGCAGTCCAATCCTTGATGCTGGCCCTTGCTGGAGCTGTGGGTGTGTTCCACCGCAGTCCAATCCTTGATGCTGGCCCTTTCTAGAGCTGTGGGTGTGTTCCACCGCAGTCCGATCCTTGATGCGGGCCCTTGCTGGAGCTGTGGGTGTGTTCCACCGCAGTCCAATCCTTGATGCTGGCCCTTGCTGGAGCTGTGGGTGTGTTCCACCGCAGTCCGATTGTGGTAAATAAAATAAATATTACCGGACTGAATTTCATACGGAATCTTAAAATAAAGTAAAATAGCTCAAAATAACAAGAGGCAGAATCCGTGGTATAAGAGGTTTTCTAAATGGGCTTTATTCCATTCAAAATGGCCGACTCGAGTCGCGGCCTTCAGGTTCCGTCACCACGAGGGTTCAGGAAGTGAAGTACAATAATTTATTGATAGACATGTATTTTTATAATAAGTACATTACAATGAAACGAATGTAGAAGGCGTAACATTTGATAAGAAAAGTGACAAAACAGGTACGTAATCGAAACTAGGCGTAATAAGGAATAAAAGAAACATGATTGGTTTGCATTATCAGACATAGGTGGATCTATAAGATAATACTTAGCATAGATGCGCGCGCAGCAGCATGACGTGTAATTGACGTGCAACTAGGGGGTGAAGGGGACTTGACATTTAGCTCTACATGTGGAGACGAGAAGTCTGAGGGGTCAAGTCAACCTAATCCCAAATCATATCTAACATCCTATGTTTAGAGAACTATGTTATCCACAAGGAAGGACTCTCGGACAGAATCTATTCTATACTAACTGTGTGTGCGTGTACAAGCGTCTAAGTGTCTATATGAGATGCGAGGGGCAGAAAACTTTCCATAGCAGCAGGGCTATGAATCACTCGCAGGAGGACGGAAAGGCTGAGTCCCTTGCTTGTGAGCAGAGGAAATGTTTACTTAAATCACTAGACAGGAATGCATCGGCTGAAGAGCAAAATAGATAATTCGAAGGTGAAATACAGCTTCTTGGCAGACAGGCGAAAACTGGCCGAGGCAGGCACCGTTAGCTGCACAGGGAGTAGGACAAAGTTCATGGATACAGATGCGAGCTCAAGCTGAAGCTGTCAGAGGCAGAGAGCAGGGAAAGGCTTTGAGGACAGAATCGGGCCTACTTGCCTGAACTGTAAAAATGTAGTAACTTAGCCATATAAAGTCGGTGGCCTTTCATACCTAGGAATCGAATATCCAGCCCATTGATGGCGGATCTGACAGAGAACATGTCGACGGTAGACACACATATGTTTGCGTCTTAGAAACTGGAACTGGAGGGAACATACATGTACTTGTAACATGTATATAGAACCGTTGGGGTCCAAGATAGGGGACATAACTGACCAGGAAAATCCACATTTCCACATTCCCTCCTTGTCCCCTACTTGCCCTTCAAGAGATATCAATCTTCATCATTCCATCGATTTGCTCATGGAGCATCATTTCTTCTTCCTTCTTCTTCCGGTATTTTGAACGAGAACTGTGATATGGAATGCATGATGTGGCACACAGACCACAAATCGCGGGTCCACATTGTAGGCATAAACAACAACTGAAGAGCATAAGAAGGCCAATACCTAGGAAGGATAGAACTCTCCATCCCCAGGCTGATATCACACTCCAAAACCACCCGGACCACGTCCAAGTGCCTGGATTCTCGTGTATCTGGCTTACAATCTTATGAAGGCGTGTTATAGCTTTATATACAGATGGCGAATTTTCTGGTATGAATATGCAGCAGCTGGATCCGATGACCCTGCAAGCTCCGCCCCTATCGGCCAGGATGACGTCAAGGACAAGACGATTCTGGAGAACAACAATTCTCATCACTGATTGTTCCTCTGTCAGATTGCCTAGGGCGGCTATAGTCTCGTTTACTACAGCTTCAAGAGTCTTGGTTAGTCTACGTATCAGCTTACTATTTGATATAGTACCTATATAGGGAAAGATACCTTTATTGAAATCTACATACTTGTCCCATGCCGTCTCAGTATAATCGACAACTGGGAGATCTCTCCGCTCTCTTTTGTGTACTAAATGAATATGTCGATAATAATCAGGAGGAGCTAAGAAAACAGGTGGCAAAAGGAATGCGATGTAACAGGTACCATCCCAATCTAGAGGCAGAAGCATATATGCCGTCTGACCACATATAAAGTAAGAATGGCGAGAAGCTCTAAATGAAGATTTCCCTTGATCACTATATTCTACTGTAGTAACACATTGGCTATGGCCCATATGTATGGAACCAACTTTTCGTACACATAGATCACCCTTAGCTGGAAATACTGACATAGTGGGCAGAATTAGTTCAACTTCGGATTTGACATTCAAAATCATAAGATTAGGCGTAAAATTACCTAATTTGTACACTTCATTTTCTAAATCAGTTCCTGTTCTACTGGGGTGACCCTCCTTATTAGGGTGACAGACTTTGAATAAAACTAGATTCAGATTTCCCCATATCCAATGTTGTTGATAAACTGCTGTGTCTGGGTCTATGGAATTTAATAAACTAAACCATGCTCCACAGGAGCCATTGTGTGTGAACGGATGTGGAAAGAAAGGCAGAACTCCTTTGTTATTCTGATAGGGAGGGAGTCGGCCACACACCCAACAATTGGTGGCATTACTAGTCTGATGGGAATGATGTAACATACTAATGAATGTGTTATTACGCAGCGCAAGTCTATAGGACAACTCATGTGGGGGTAAGTCACTAAAAGAATGTTCATCAGTTATATTGAAAGCACGGTTAGAAACAGGATAATACATATGCAACAATATACTTGCAGTAACTATTAAAAAACTCAAGGAAAACAAAATTAATAAAGTCACAATACAGTGGTTACGCAGTAATTTACAATAAGCATGTCGTTTCATTATGATTCTGGACTCTACATGATTCAGACCTAAGGGATACATGTCGGGACAGATTCAACCGCTTCACCTTGGAGAGGACTTAAACAATCAAATCGTCCGACAGTTTAGATCTGGACCTGAGTTTCTGTTTATAGAGTTCGGTGCTACTGGCCTCAGCCAAAGGTAGCTTTGAGTCAATGGGGGAAGACACACGGGAAGTACTGTCTGTGTCAGGAGGAAGTCCATGAAATTTTTTTTTGATATGGCTGGTATGCACCCAGCCTTTCCTTCCTTCGATCTTCACAGCTGTTCTGGTCGTCAGCAGGACCAACTTAGGAAGCCTCCACCTTGGCTCCAGTTGGGTTTTCCGATCAAAATTCCTGACGAGGACATAATCGCCGGGAATTACATCATGAGGTTTCACCTCGGTGTTGTCGGGAAAAGCTGCGATTACCTGTGAACGACAAGATTGTAGTGCAGACATCAAGGAAGCCAGGTAATCTGTCAGCATATTACAGTCAACATCAGTTATTTTACGGGGTATAGGCGTCCCCCACATATTCGGTGGTCTACCAAAGATCACCTCATACGGGGATAGCCCTGTTCGAGAGTGTGCTACCATTCTCATGTAGAATAGCGCAACTGGTAAGGCTACTATCCAGTCCACACCTTTTTCCTGACATATTTTAGACAATCTGATTTTTAAAAGTTGATTATGTCGTTCCACGAGACCTGCTGCCTCGGGGTGTCGGACACAGTGGAATTTCCACTGATATCCCAACAAAAGTGAGACATGTTTCATTAATTCGGATGAGAAAGGCTGGCCGTTATCTGAATATACAACACGTGGTAACCCGTACCGTGGGAAGAATTCTCGAACTAGCTGCTTGGCAGTAGTCGGGGCAGTGTAATCTGATACGGGATACGCCTCTGTCCAACGGGAGAGAGCGCAGACAACTACGAGAACATATTTGAATCCTCGACAACGTTCCATCTGAATATAATCCATCTGGAGGACTTCAAAAGGATGGTCAGGAGGCTGAAATCCACCCTGCTCTACGGGAACACTCTTTCCTGGATTAAACTGACAACATATCATACAGGTACGAACTTTTTGTTTAGCTGCTGCTCGTAAATGTTTGTTGAACCAAATGTGCTGAATGCTGTCTAGCATAGCCTTCTCTCCTAAATGTGCTGGACTGTGAACTGTAGCTATAATGGCTTGAACCATGGAATCAGGGAGAAACCATACAGATTTCTCCTTCGTCATCCATCCTTGATCTGTCTGGATCCCTCCTAGTTCCGTCCACTTCTTTATTTCTTCTGCTGTGGCATGTGTCTGTATGTCAATTACGTCAAGTGCGGGATCCTTAATTGTCATACACTGTGTTGGGGTCTGAACTATTGGCTTTGTCATGTCTAATGTGCGATTCTGAGCAGTCTGTTTAGCTGTTCGGTCAGCTAAATCATTTCCTTGAGAAATGGTATCAGTAACCTTCGTGTGTGCTTTACATTTCATAATCGATATAGCAGTGGGTAGATGTATTGCGTCTAACAAGGCATGAATGAGGGGTCCGTGCTGAATGTGGGCACCATGGGAGGTTAAATAACCTCTCTCTCGCCACAGCACGCCGAAGTCGTGTACAACTCCGAATGCATAACGTGAGTCAGTGTATACATTAACTTTCTTATTTGTGGCTTGAATACAGGCTTTTGTTAGAGCAATAAGTTCTGCTGCTTGGGCTGACAAAGTATCTATACAATTTGTCTCAATAACTTCAGTGTCTGTTGTGACTGCATACGCGGCCACTAAATCTCCTGTACTTGTTCTCATGCACGATCCGTCTACATACAACGTCAAGTCTGGATCTAACAATGGAACGTCTGTCAAGTCTTGTCTAGGTTTCGTCTTTATTTCAATGATTTCAACACAATCATGAGCTAGTGGGTCTGTTCCAATTACAGGTAATAGTGTAGCAGGATTCAATGTATTACACCGTCGGATCTCTATGTGTGGTTGAAACAATGTCAGTTCATAACCGGTAAGTCTTGCTATGGTCAAGTGTTGTGTTTGTGTTCGGTTCACAAGAACCTCTACTGCATGTGGTACTTGTACTGTCAATGGGTGTCCTAATACTATGGCATCGCTTTGTCTGATTGCTAAAGCTGTCGCTGCCACTGATTTCAGGCATGCAGGCAAAGCCTGAGCTACGGGATCTAATGTACTGGAAAAATAAGCACATGGCTTGCGTGATCCTGCTTGATCCTGAGTGAGTACTGACAAGGCAGTACCTTCGCGTTCTGTAACAAAGAGTGTAAAATGTTTGCTATAACATGGTGTTGCTAAAACAGGTGCTTGACATAAAGCTTTCTTTAGGCTTTCAAAAGCTTGTGTATGTTCCTGAGTCCAAGGGAGAACAGTCGATGTGGCTGCCTCCTGTGTGGTTAACTGAATGAGTGGTTTTGCTAGAAATGCGTACTGAGGGATCCACTGCCTACAATATGAAGTGAGGCCTATGAAAGCCCGCACCTCCTTCTGTGTCTGGGGTATTGACATGTTAGCAATTAACTGGATGCGATCTGGTGTAAGCTGCCTTCCCTCCTTGGACAGCGAGTGACCAAGATAAATAACTCGCTGGACACAGAATTGCAGCTTAGAAGGAGACACCTTGTGCCCCTTGTCGGCTAGAAAATGTAAAACTGTCAGAGAAGCTTTTTCACATTCTGGCTCGCTTCTCGCGGTGATCAGCAGATCATCGACATATTGAAGCAGTGCTGTATTGACTGGCATGTGGATACTGTCAAGTTCTCGTTTCAGTGCTTGGCTGTAGATGCTGGGGCTTTCTGTGAATCCTTGGGGAGCGCGTGAGAATTTAAAGCTGCGCCCATTTAAACTGAATCCGAACAAGTATTGGCTTTCCGGATCTATTGGGACGCTGAAAAAGGCATTCTTGAGATCAATTACAGTAAAAAATGTTGCTTCGGAATCAATTGCTGTCAACAATGATGATATATCAGGGACCACAGGGAATTGTGGTACAATACACTTGTTTAGTTCACGCAAATCAATAACCAATCGGTACACTGGTGGGGCAGTAGGATCAGTTCGTTTAAGAATCGGAATTATCGGTGAATTACATACATTGGAGTCTGTTTCTACAACTACTCCCTGGGCAATTAGCTCATCAATGATTTTCAGCAAAGCCACTACAGCATCATGCGGTAACTTGTATTGTCGCATTCGTGGTAGTACCACTCCTGCTTTCAATGTAACTCGATAGGGTGTAATGTTCATGCAGCCAACATCCGTAGGGCCTTGTGCCCATAGATGTACTGGTAAAGTCTGTAGTCGGGGATCCATGTCTCTAGACACATAGTGACCTTTAAAATCACGCAAAAACAACCTTACTCCTTCCGGAGAACAACATATTATGGCTCCTAGTGCTTTCAGAGTTTTAATTCCTAACAGATTTTCTGGGCATGATTTAGTAAGCAATAAATCTGTAGTTCGTGTCAAAGGTCCTATCGTAAGTGGTAGAGGCTGTGATACTTCATTAACAATAGGTTTTCCCGAAAAACCAAGGGAAACATTTTGAGAGCCTGAGAGGGGTGCCCCTGGAACTTCACTTCGTTTTATAGTTGTTCGACTTGCCCCTGTATCGAGTAAGAATTTTCTATCTTGACCTAATAATTCACTATGTACATAAGGTCCTTCTTGATCTACAGGAATCTCGATAAGCGGTAAGTCAACTTCCCTCTCTAGGCTGGTTCATGCGTACCGCTGATATTCAGGGTATTCATACTGTGCAGTCTGATACATTTGTCGTGTTGTGGTTTGTGTGGCAGTAGCAGGCAACGGTGGTGCAGCTGGCACAAACTGTATGGGTTGCTGTGAGGCTGGCATGGACTGTTGCTGAACTGGCATAGACTGTCCATGCTGCATAGCTCCTTGTTCATTCTGATCTTGCCTAACTAATCGTGGTCTCTCCTTTGCAATACCTGTAGCTATATTACGTTTCAGGACTGGACAATCGTGTACATAATGGCCTAGTTGTTTACAGTAATTGCAGGTTCCTTTTACAGGAACTGCAGAATCACCAGAATGTGTCACACCCTTTTTGTGACCATCTGCTGGTACTGTCTGAGAAACTAGCATTTTCATTTTTGTATCCTTCATGCGTCTATGCTCGTGTTCTTGTTCATCCCTAATTCTATTGTGATGATACTGTAACATTTGTAGCATTTGCGACGGAGTGTTACTTTGCCAGGTACTCTCGAATTTCAATATTCTATTCTTTACTGGAGGTAATGCATTTTCCACTAATTTTGTCACAAATAGATGTGGATATGAGTCACTACTTGCTTTTATACCACTATTTATACCAAAACATTTTTCAAATCGAGCATAATAATCGCTTGTGTCTTCATCTTGCTTTTGTTTACAGGCTGTGATTGCACCCCAATCTTCCTTTTTTGTAGTTAATAAACGTGGCAGTACCTGTACTAGTAAACCTGGTAATAGTTTAACTTTATCCCCGAGCCCCGAACCTGCAGTTCGGGCCCTTTCTTCCTCTGCTAATGCTGTCCAGTCTATCTTTTGGTCTCCCACTTCCCACTCTTTTTCTTTCAGTTTTTCATAAATGCCAGCAGGCAAAAGCACCTTTAATATCGTCATAATATCAGGAAAGGTGTACTCTCCCATCAGTAACATGTCTTTAATTTCTCGGTGGAAACCCGCTGGGTCTTTGTCATGACTAGGTACTACTTTCTTCATTTCTAATAATTCCATTTTTGATATGGGTGTGTAAACAAATACACGGTGAAACTCATTGTCTTCGCCTTTTATTGGGTGCACTTCCCGTAAAGGATTTTGTCTATCCATGTAGTACGGTGCTCTTTCTCTGGGGGGCAGGGAGAGAGAATCTGGATTTACAAAAAGGACGTACTGCTTACGTGACACTAATATCTCTTTAATTAGCTTGTTACTAGAACCTCTCCATCTGTACGTGAGTAGTTCCGTTAATATATCAGGTAAAGGACCAGGGTCAGCATGTTGGCTCTTATATAATATGAGGAGTTGCTGAATCATATAGATTCCAGCTAAACGTTGTTCATCTGTACTGAGGTTGAGAAACGTGTGTGCTACGGTCTCATCACCGTATTTTTCAGGACTAACAATCCAGTGAACGGCTGATCTGGCTAATTCTTGCTCATCCATGGAATCGAGGAGGTGGTAACCCCTTCGTTCTCGTAGTATTTTATCTGCGGCTTGAAACGAATGTTCAGGAGACTTCAGATTCATTACAGGCGTCGGATACGTTCTGCTATTATTTGGACATACAGAGTGTATTGGATCAGAAAAACATCTAGTATTTTCACAGGATCTTCCTCTGCCTACATAGGCTATGGTCTCTGACTGTCTTGCAGAGTTCCCTGATTCGGACACTTCATCTTGCTCAAACTCGTCTGTTCCCAATCTTTCTTCATGAATACGCTCTATTTCTTTACGGATTTTTCGGCACATGGCTATTATACAATTTTGCTTATCGTGTCTCCCTTCCGATATATTCTGACTCCATTTTGTAAGAATAAGCATTGCATTCGGGTCTACCCCCGGACGATCTTGATTTCTGATCACACAGTTTATGAGGAAACGTAACAGTTCCCCCTGTATCTCTACTTTCTGGAATTCCATAGCTCTGTTAATACATCCTGGATCTCGTCCTGTTTGAACAAAATGATATATGTTATCTAGATGCGTAATCATCCCTGGTAACCTTGCTAAATACTCTGCGGCTCGCCTGATACGTAATGATGCCAGGACCATTTCGTCCTCTTTACCGACCACGGGGTCATATCTACAATTTACAAGGAGTTCCTTAAGCGTACGTTCATTTACGAATTTTGGTGTACGTGAATGTGTTGACTCTTGAAAGACAAGTTTATTTATTCTAGGTGGTGTAAAAGTACTGCTAGCACCTCCCGTGGCCCCATCTGGGGCGTCGGGTGTGAAAGGGTTCGTCGAACGTGACACAGCAACTATGGGTGTCGATACCCCTGTAGAGTCGACTGTGGAGACAGATGCGGAAACAGATGTGCTTGCCGAAGCTTGCGTCGGAACTTGCTGTTGCACGGGGACAGATACCTGATCCTGACGTTGAACCCCTCTGCCAGATGGTCTATGTGGTGCGGCGTTAGCATACTCGGGAGCTGCGTCATCTAGATATGAGGAAAGAAAAACATCTTCTGCGGTTCTGGGAAGCCCCTTTGGATGTACCTTAATTGGAAATAATGGGGGTGGCAAGTCTTTTGGTATCTCTGGAGCAGCCTTAGGTAATCCTTCGGCTAGTAGGGGATACATACCATTCATAAGAGCATTTCTTTGTCTATTTACTTGTTCTGATTTCACTCGGATACCTTCCTCAATTAATAGATTTTCTTGAACTTTATTTGAACTTTCTTTACTCCTCTCTTCTTGTCTACGTGCTTTTTCTGTTCGTCTATGAGATTCTTTACGCCATAACTCGACAGCGTCTTTCTGTGACTGTCTGACCTTTCTTTTCCATAACTCCTCCTCCACTTTCATGATGCACTCTGCATCCCAGGTTCCCGCTGCGGGCCACCTTTGACTTTCCGGTAATCCCTTGGTATAATCTACCCATAGATCAAGAAACAATATGGCATCTAAGCCATGCTTATGGTACATGAAATGTCCTGGAGTGTCTCTAGGAGGAATAGGAACTGCTTCTTCAAGCACCCCTTTTCTGGTAGTAATCTGTCTTAACTTCGAGAAGAGCGGCATATTGACAACTGATCTGATACTTACTCTTGAACTTACTTAATACGAGAAACACAATAATGAACAGTGAACAATGAACAGTCATTCATACCACAATATGCAAGACATTTTCTGAATACTTTAAACATTAAACATTAAACATTTAATAATGGTCGACAATGATGACAGTCTGCCTAACTAATCACCACGCTGAATTCTTGACAATAACTGAATACTTCGGAATACTTGATATACTGCTAAACAGTACATATACACTGCTAAACAGTGCAGACCGGATTTGTGTACCCAAATCCGTTTTGACCGGCACAACCTATGTGCGCGTCAACACGCCTCCCCGGCGATGGTACTCACCGAGTAGCTCCTTGAAACGGAAGGCCTCAGAGAATGGACAGGACTCGATAACTGCGGACAGCGGACCCTCTGGACATCGGGATTTCGGAAAACCTGGTGGGCCTCTGTATACCTCGGATCTTGCTCTCTTAGCTAGGCTCTGGTCGGGATACTTCGCACTTCTCACCGCCTCGTCTGGGTTGATCGCAGCCTCAGTCGCCCCCGCTTGACCGGAGGGAGCTTACAGGAAATCCTGCTGGTACGCGTTTATGGTCCGTCCAGCTGTGGCAGGAGACCGGGCCTGCAACGCACCGCCGGCGCGTGAGATGAGAAAGTGTCCCTGTTCGGGCGCCATTATGTGGTAAATAAAATAAATATTACCGGACTGAATTTCATACGGAATCTTAAAATAAAGTAAAATAGCTCAAAATAACAAGAGGCAGAATCCGTGGTATAAGAGGTTTTCTAAATGGGCTTTATTCCATTCAAAATGGCCGACTCGAGTCGCGGCCTTCAGGTTCCGTCACCACGAGGGTTCAGGAAGTGAAGTACAATAATTTATTGATAGACATGTATTTTTATAATAAGTACATTACAATGAAACGAATGTAGAAGGCGTAACATTTGATAAGAAAAGTGACAAAACAGGTACGTAATCGAAACTAGGCGTAATAAGGAATAAAAGAAACATGATTGGTTTGCATTATCAGACATAGGTGGATCTATAAGATAATACTTAGCATAGATGCGCGCGCAGCAGCATGACGTGTAATTGACGTGCAACTAGGGGGTGAAGGGGACTTGACATTTAGCTCTACATGTGGAGACGAGAAGTCTGAGGGGTCAAGTCAACCTAATCCCAAATCATATCTAACATCCTATGTTTAGAGAACTATGTTATCCACAAGGAAGGACTCTCGGACAGAATCTATTCTATACTAACTGTGTGTGCGTGTACAAGCGTCTAAGTGTCTATATGAGATGCGAGGGGCAGAAAACTTTCCATAGCAGCAGGGCTATGAATCACTCGCAGGAGGACGGAAAGGCTGAGTCCCTTGCTTGTGAGCAGAGGAAATGTTTACTTAAATCACTAGACAGGAATGCATCGGCTGAAGAGCAAAATAGATAATTCGAAGGTGAAATACAGCTTCTTGGCAGACAGGCGAAAACTGGCCGAGGCAGGCACCGTTAGCTGCACAGGGAGTAGGACAAAGTTCATGGATACAGATGCGAGCTCAAGCTGAAGCTGTCAGAGGCAGAGAGCAGGGAAAGGCTTTGAGGACAGAATCGGGCCTACTTGCCTGAACTGTAAAAATGTAGTAACTTAGCCATATAAAGTCGGTGGCCTTTCATACCTAGGAATCGAATATCCAGCCCATTGATGGCGGATCTGACAGAGAACATGTCGACGGTAGACACACATATGTTTGCGTCTTAGAAACTGGAACTGGAGGGAACATACATGTACTTGTAACATGTATATAGAACCGTTGGGGTCCAAGATAGGGGACATAACTGACCAGGAAAATCCACATTTCCACACGATCCTTGATGCGGGCCCTTGCTGGAGCTGTGGGTGTGTTCCACCGCAGTCCGATCCTTGATGCTGGCCCTTGCTGGAGCTGTGGGTGTGTTCCACCGCAGTCCGATCCTTGATGCGGGCCCTTGCTGGAGCTGTGGGTGTGTTCCACCGCAGTCCGATCCTTGATGCGGGCCCTTGCTGGAGCTGTGGGTGTGTTCCACCGCAGTCCGATCCTTGATGCGGGCCCTTGCTGGAGCTGTGGGTGTGTTCCACCGCAGTCCGATCCTTGATGCGGGCCCTTGCTGGAGCTGTGGGTGTGTTCCACCGCAGTCCGATCCTTGATGCTGGCCCTTGCTGGAGCTGTGGGTGTGTTCCACCGCAGTCCGATCCTTGATGCGGGCCCTTGCTGGAGCTGTGGGTGTGTTCCACCGCAGTCCGATCCTTGATGCGGGCCCTTGCTGGAGCTGTGGGTGTGTTCCACCGCAGTCCGATCCTTGATGCGGGCCCTTGCTGGAGCTGTGGGTGTGTTCCACCGCAGTCCGATCCTTGATGCGGGCCCTTGCTGGAGCTGTGGGTGTGTTCCACCGCAGTCCGATCCTTGATGCGGGCCCTTGCTGGAGCGGTGGGTGTGTTCCACCGCAGTCCGATCCTTGATGCTGGCCCTTGCTGGAGCTGTGGGTGTGTTCCACCGCAGTCCGATCCTTGATGCGGGCCCTTGCTGGAGCTGTGGGTGTGTTCCACCGCAGTCCGATCCTTGATGCGGGCCCTTGCTGGAGCTGTGGGTGTGTTCCACCGCAGTCCGATCCTTGATGCGGGCCCTTGCTGGAGCTGTGGGTGTGTTCCACCGCAGTCCGATCCTTGATGCTGGCCCTTGCTGGAGCTGTGGGTGTGTTCCACCGCAGTCCGATCCTTGATGCGGGCCCTTGCTGGAGCTGTGGGTGTGTTCCACCGCAGTCCGATCCTTGATGCGGGCCCTTGCTGGAGCTGTGGGTGTGTTCCACCGCAGTCCGATCCTTGATGCGGGCCCTTGCTGGAGCTGTGGGTGTGTTCCACCGCAGTCCGATCCTTGATGCTGGCCCTTGCTGGAGCTGTGGGTGTGTTCCACCGCAGTCCGATCCTTGATGCGGGCCCTTGCTGGAGCTGTGGGTGTGTTCCACCGCAGTCCGATCCTTGATGCGGGCCCTTGCTGGAGCTGTGGGTGTGTTCCACCGCAGTCCGATCCTTGATGCGGGCCCTTGCTGGAGCTGTGGGTGTGTTCCACCGCAGTCCGATCCTTGATGCGGGCCCTTGCTGGAGCTGTGGGTGTGTTCCACCGCAGTCCAATCCTTGATGCGGGCCCTTGCTGGAGCTGTGGGTGTGTTCCACCGCAGTCCAATCCTTGATGCGGGCCCTTTCTAGAGCTGTGGGTGTGTTCCACCGCAGTCCGATCCTTGATGCGGGCCCTTGCTGGAGCTGTGGGTGTGTTCCACCGCAGTCCGATCCTTGATGCGGGCCCTTGCTGGAGCTGTGGGTGTGTCCCACCGCAGTCCGATCCTTGATGCGGGCCCTTGCTGGAGCTGTGGGTGTGTTCCACCGCAGTCCGATCCTTGATGCGGGCCCTTGCTGGAGCTGTGGGTGTGTTCCACCGCAGTCCAATCCTTGATGCGGGCCCTTGCTGGAGCTGTGGGTGTGTTCCACCGCAGTCCAATCCTTGATGCGGGCCCTTGCTGGAGCTGTGGGTGTGTTCCACCGCAGTCCGATCCTTGATGCGGGCCCTTGCTGGAGCTGTGGGTGTGTTCCACCGCAGTCCAATCCTTGATGCGGGCCCTTGCTGGAGCTGTGGGTGTGTTCCACCGCAGTCCGATCCTTGATGCGGGCCCTTGCTGGAGCTGTGGGTGTGTTCCACCGCAGTCCGATCCTTGATGCGGGCCCTTGCTGGAGCTGTGGGTGTGTCCCACCGCAGTCCGATCCTTGATGCGGGCCCTTGCTGGAGCTGTGGGTGTGTTCCACCGCAGTCCGATCCTTGATGCTGGCCCTTGCTGGAGCTGTGGGTGTGTTCCACCGCAGTCCGATCCTTGATGCGGGCCCTTGCTGGAGCTGTGGGTGTGTTCCACCGCAGTCCGATCCTTGATGCGGGCCCTTGCTGGAGCTGTGGGTGTGTTCCACCGCAGTCCGATCCTTGATGCGGGCCCTTGCTGGAGCTGTGGGTGTGTTCCACCGCAGTCCAATCCTTGATGCGGGCCCTTGCTGGAGCTGTGGGTGTGTTCCACCGCAGTCCGATCCTTGATGCGGGCCCTTGCTGGAGCTGTGGGTGTGTTCCACCGCAGTCCAATCCTTGATGCGGGCCCTTGCTGGAGCTGTGGGTGTGTTCCACCGCAGTCCGATCCTTGATGCGGGCCCTTGCTGGAGCTGTGGGTGTGTTCCACCGCAGTCCGATCCTTGATGCGGGCCCTTGCTGGAGCTGTGGGTGTGTTCCACCGCAGTCCGATCCTTGATGCGGGCCCTTGCTGGAGCTGTGGGTGTGTTCCACCGCAGTCCGATCCTTGATGCGGGCCCTTGCTGGAGCTGTGGGTGTGTTCCACCGCAGTCCGATCCTTGATGCGGGCCCTTGCTGGAGCTGTGGGTGTGTCCCACCGCAGTCCGATCCTTGATGCGGGCCCTTGCTGGAGCTGTGGGTGTGTTCCACCGCAGTCCGATCCTTGATGCTGGCCCTTGCTGGAGCTGTGGGTGTGTTCCACCGCAGTCCAATCCTTGATGCTGGCCCTTGCTGGAGCTGTGGGTGTGTTCCACCGCAGTCCGATCCTTGATGCGGGCCCTTGCTGGAGCTGTGGGTGTGTTCCACCGCAGTCCGATCCTTGATGCTGGCCCTTGCTGGAGCTGTGGGTGTGTTCCACCGCAGTCCGATCCTTGATGCTGGCCCTTGCTGGAGCTGTGGGTGTGTTCCACCGCAGTCCGATCCTTGATGCTGGCCCTTGCTGGAGCTGTGGGTGTGTTCCACCGCAGTCCGATCCTTGATGCTGGCCCTTGCTGGAGCTGTGGGTGTGTCCCACCGCAGTCCTATCCTTGATGCGGGCCCTTGCTGGAGCTGTGGGTGTGTTCCACCGCAGTCCGATCCTTGATGCTGGCCCTTGCTGGAGCTGTGGGTGTGTTCCACCGCAGTCCGATCCTTGATGCGGGCCCTTGCTAGAGCTGTGGGTGTGTTCCATCGCAGTCCGATCCTTGATGCTGGCCCTTGCTGGAGCTGTGGGTGTGTTCCACCGCAGTCCGATCCTTGATGCTGGCCCTTGCTGGAGCTGTGGGTGTGTTCCACCGCAGTCCAATCCTTGATGCTGGCCCTTGCTGGAGCTGTGGGTGTGTTCCACCGCAGTCCGATCCTTGATGCTGGCCCTTGCTGGAGCTGTGGGTGTGTTCCACCGCAGTCCGATCCTTGATGCGGGCCCTTGCTGGAGCTGTGGGTGTGTTCCACCGCAGTCCGATCCTTGATGCGGGCCATTGCTGGAGCTGTGGGTGTGTTCCACCGCAGTCCGATCCTTGATGCGGGCCCTTGCTGGAGCTGTGGGTGTGTTCCACTGCAGTCCGATCCTTGATGCGGGCCCTTGCTGGAGCTGTGGGTGTGTTCCACCGCAGTCCGATCCTTGATGCGGGCCCTTGCTAGAGCTGTGGGTGTGTTCCACCGCAGTCCGATCCTTGATGCGGGCCCTTGCTGGAGCTGTGGGTGTGTTCCACCGCAGTCCGATCCTTGATGCGGGCCCTTGCTAGAGCTGTGGGTGTGTTCCACCGCAGTCCGATCCTTGATGCTGGCCCTTGCTGGAGCTGTGGGTGTGTTCCACCGCAGTCCAATCCTTGATGCTGGCCCTTGCTGGAGCTGTGGGTGTGTTCCACCGCAGTCCTATCCTTGATGCGGGCCCTTGCTGGAGCTGTGGGTGTGTTCCACCGCAGTCCGATCCTTGATGCTGGCCCTTGCTGGAGCTGTGGGTGTGTTCCACCGCAGTCCGATCCTTGATGCGGGCCCTTGCTGGAGCTGTGGGTGTGTTCCACCGCAGTCCAATCCTTGATGCTGGCCCTTGCTGGAGCTGTGGGTGTGTCCCACCGCAGTCCGATCCTTGATGCGGGCCCTTGCTGGAGCTGTGGGTGTGTTCCACCGCAGTCCAATCCTTGATGCTGGCCCTTGCTGGAGCTGTGGGTGTGTTCCCTAGTTCCAGTTTGAAATGTTCATAAAGGTCTCTTGAGCCTCATATCTAGGGCCACTTCTAGGACTTTGGGGCCCCGGACAGAAAGGGAATAAGTGAGGCCCCTCTAATGTGCATACAAGCAATCACAGGGAATGACATCACAGGAAGTGCAATTAATGGACTCTTTTTGAGCGACTTTGCAAGAAGCAACTTTCTTGGTGCGGATATCAGTAAAACAATAAAAAGATAAATATCAACCCGAATAAAATAAGTGCATATATTTTACATTTGATTAACTGGAAATACATTATATCAGTCACACTGGATGAAGGTTTGGCCGAGGTCACTCCATAACTCTAAAGTTGAATCACATGTTAACAATTTGTTTCAGATACGTATGACTGTATGCAGTATTTACATCGCACACACCTAGTCGAAAGGCTGCAAAGCATTGTACAGGGTCGAACCCAAAGACACAGTGTAGGAAACTGCCCCCTTGCATGGTCACCCCCCCAATTTTTGCCCGACATCTGATGCAACCTGACTTGATGTGTTCTGGGTCCCTGCCAATCAGGTTCCCAGGGCCTGTATTTTTTCCCAAACTTGTGCCTCTGTACCCACAATTGGCGCATCTCTGGCCACAGGTAAGCCCCTTGTAAAAGGTACCATGGGTACCAAGGGACCTGTGACCCGGGAAGGACTCTGAGGGCTGCAGCATCTATTGGGCCACCCTTAGAAGCCCTGTACCTTAACACACACACACACACACTACCAGTGTAGGCTACGTGTTCTGGTGCAGAGAAAAGTGAAGAGTCGACATGAGACACATCCCTGGGTGACATGCCTACAACCCACTGCCTGAGACCTAGGTAAGCCACTCCTCTACCAGGGTGCACTAGCCCCAAATGACGGTACAGTGGCATGAGCCATGTACCCCTACAGTGTCTAAGTCAATTCTTAAACATTGTAAGTGCAGTAAAGCCATAAAGAGTATATGGTCTGGGAGTCAGTCATTACGAACTCCACAGCTCCATAATAGCTTTACAAAAACCTGGGAAGTTTGGTAGCAAACTTCTCAGCACATTAAACCCACACTGATGCCAGTGAGGGATTCAAGGTAAAATGCACTCATAGGGCATCTTAGAGATGCCCACTGAAAAACAACCAGCCCTGGTGTGGTTTCTGAATGGCTGCCCGCCATTTGCCCGGGGTGACAAATGCAAAAAAAAAACAATTGATGGACGCCATTTGCCACCACAACA
The DNA here is from genome assembly GCF_964204655.1 of Triturus cristatus. Taxonomy (NCBI): domain Eukaryota; kingdom Metazoa; phylum Chordata; class Amphibia; order Caudata; family Salamandridae; genus Triturus; species Triturus cristatus. The sequence continues at coordinate 18,354,120 of NC_140589.1, read as the reverse complement.
CAGGTTTCTGGACCCCTGGGTAGAGAGCCTCCGCACTCTGGGTGCAGAGACAAAGCCCATCCTGGGCAGAGGTGCTAAGCCTCCTCCCCCAGCAAGGGCAGGGTCCACGAAGGGGAAGCTTCAAAGGCCTGCCACATTTCAAAGATTTCCCTGCCTTTGCTGCCCCCAGCAACTGGCTCCCACTGGCTCTGCCCCCCACTTTGGGCGGGAGAATTGTCCAATCCCACCCCTCAGATAGGGTGGCAAGGTGTACCACGCATCTCAGTCGCCTCTATCTTGAAGATGAGGGGACTCAGCCAATTAGGGAGAGGCTCATGCCCTCTCCCACTGGAGGGTGGCATAATAGAGGGTGTACTCAGCCCAAGGAAGGGACCCATTGGTTCTGATCTGCACACCCCTGTAACGCCCCTACATTTTGTATTTATAGGTGACCCTGAACCTTGAAAACACAAGTAGGGCTGCTCCTAGAAAAGTGCCCTACAGGCGCTTAGAACTGAATAGTCAATGTGGACATCTCACAAAAAGTGAAGGACTGGCCTAGCACACCACCTGGTGTCATGCTTCATCATTGGCCGTCCTCGCCCTCTAAAAACTTGGTTTGATAGAGGGCGGGCATACACCTGACGACAGGGATGCACTTCTAAGCTAAGCGGGGGCCCGTGAACAGTGAATGTGATTTAAAAACCATTACAGTTGTCAAAATCAATTTTAATAAGCTATGTAACTGTATGGTATTAAAAAAGGTGTGCAGTGACCTAGGGAATTAGTTATCCTGTTTGAGCAGAAAGCCAAATTCTGGTCAGCTGCGCGTTTTGGCTAGCATATTTACAATCAGTAAGGCAACACTATTCATGTATAAGTATTCTAAGGATTTTTAGGTATTTTAACAGGTGGTTTGCCGGAATTTAAATAAATCGTCCAGTTATTGCGGGGGACATAAGTAGCACAGTTGTGTTCAAGGACGTGCTTAAAGGTGATCTTAATAGGCGCGGAGGCATCGTTCTCTATGTCTCGATGTTATTTATTAAGGTGGGCTCAAGCTTGTATAAGAGCCGTTTATAAGCACCAATTGCTAATCGGGTAGGTTGTCTGTAGCTGAGTAGCGGGGGGACCCATGAATCCTTGATTTCAGCACTGGTACTTTCGTGCATTGTGGGCATCACAGTAATTGTTGACCCTATTTCATCCGATATGCTGTATGGTGGGCATTATTGACCCATCTGCAACCATGGGATCTCATCATTCAAGCCAGTGTCCCATGTGCGTAGGCGGTACACACGACGTTGTTCCCTGATATGCAAGTTTTTTGTGATGTCCGTCTTTTGTTTTCTCATCACTTCTAGGACAACCCATGTAGATCAGAGTCTTTGTGGTTATGATCCAGAAAGTGTTTTGTAAGTTTGGTGTTGGATTTTCTACAACGGATAATGCTTGGATGTTCATTAATGGAGAGGTGTGGTGCAGCGGCCAGGGCAGCTGACTTCAGAGCACAGGGTTCACGGTTCGATCCCCGGCTCCGGCGGCAGCTCAGCTCAGCACCATGTGACTCTGGGCAATAGCTCACTTAATTTCCACGACGGCCCCCAGCGCCTTGAGACCCGTAAGGGTGAGTAGTTCGCGCTTTACAAATACAGATTTCATTTCATTTCATTAATACGAGTCTTGTCTCTCCTTGTCGTCATTCCCACGTACTTGAGGTTGCACGGACATTTTATTAGGTAAACCACGTTCTCGGTGTTACAGTTGCTGAAGTCCTTCAGCTTCCACGGGTTGTTTGTACCTATGTTCACTTCTTTGGTGGTGTAAGTAAGTGTGCAGGCCACGCAGCTTACACATGGGAAATGTCCAGTAGGTCTTTGTTGGTTACAAAGTGTGGTCTGTACCATTTCTTTCTGGGTCTGTTTTTTGGAATGGACCAGTTCTAAGCGCCTGTAGGTCACTTTTCTAGGAGCAGTCCTACTTGTGTTTACATTATGCGTTGGAGGCTGGCTAGCTCCTAGTGCCCTGTGCCTCTAGTTCCCTCCCCCGATTATACACTGGGGCCAGTGTGGTTCATGACCCTGAATCTTGCCTCCTCAGATTCGAGGAAGAAAGAAGAAGGACCGAAGAGCTGTGCACTCAGGAAGATGAGGACACCAACTGCTTTGCCCCATCGCCACCGGCCTGTCCTGACTCCGACATGACTACACCTGGCATGTCCAGCAGCCCCTCCAGAGCCCGGAGGACCTGCCCTGCACCTACCTTACAGACTCTGTCTCCCATGAGCTCCAGATTTGCTCTGCAAAGACTCATCCACAGAATCTGTATCCATGCCTCCTCCCACTGGAGGGTGGTATAATAGGGGGTGTACCCACCCCAAGGAAGAGATTCATTGGTCCTGACCTGCATGCCCCTTTAAACACCCCTAAATCTAGTATTTAGGGGAACCCTGAATCTTGCCTCCTCAGATTCGAGGAAGCAAGAAGAAGGACCGAATAGCTGTGCTGACCGAGGAAGAAGAGGACACCTACTGCTTTGGCCCCAGCACTACCAGCCTGTCCTCGAACCTGCCTACAGCGAAGAATCCAGCAGCCAGAAAACGCAGAGAGCCTGAGGGCCTGCCCTGCACTCACCTTACAGACTCTGTCTCCCGTGAGCACCAGATTTGCTCAACAAAGACTCCAAGACCAGAATCCGGATTCAGGCGACTCTGCAATTCTGCGCCACTCTGCAACCGATGCCCACGGCTCGAGTTCGAGTGGCCCAACACCACGAGGAGATCTCACCAGCGATCCTGACCTGGGATCTGGTGATCCCAACCTCCCTCAAGCTTCAAGACGATGCCTGCAACCTCAACCTGAAGGATCTCCCCAACTGCGACCGCAGCTGATAAGAAACCCCGACGCCAGAAGACACCCCTGCACCAGACGCCCCGCGGCCTTCGGTGACCCGACCAACTCTGTCCAGGAATCCTCAAAGAAATCAAACATATCTCTCCAACCAGTGATCGCCTTTAGGAAGTCTCCCTGCTCAAGCCTGGAGCAACTTTGCAGAACCGACGGTCTCCATTGAAAAGCACAAGGTCCCGTACGTCTTGTTGGCGCACTGCACCTGGCCGCCCCAGTGCCGCTGGTGATGCAGCTCCTGTGCTGGTCGTTTGCCCCTGCAGTGCTGACCTTAAACCCAGGAGCTTTGCTCCCACACTTGAGTGGCCTGCTCATAAGCAGTCCCTAACCGAAGGCCCCCTTAGCCCCTTTGGCTAACACTGGGCCCCTGCACTCTGCACCCGGCCGCCCCAGTGCCGCTGGTGATGCAACTCGAGTGCCTACCTAGACCTTGGGGAACCATGGTCCTAACCCCCAAGACTCCCACACGTAAGTTGTGCACTTACTTGGAAAACTGCTAACACGTTTCTCCCATAGGAACCCACGTTAAGAGATTTTGGGCCCAAAATGTTTTTGGGTGAACTGTTGCTTTGTATGGGAAAACTGAAACTATAACTCAAAGCCAAGAAAAGTCTTACTTACCTTGTATTGTGAGATCCTTACGTGTGGTATCCAAGCATACCACCTCCAGTACTCAAAGTAATCTAAAAGTAACTAAAACGTATTCTAAAAGTAATTACTGTGTAATTCAAACTGCTTTTTAAAGTTATAACAAGTTGCAATAATTGCAACTCCATCTTCCATTGCATTGCGGTGTAAAGGTTTACAATTGAAAGTATATTTGACCTACCTGCACCAAGTCCTGCTTGGTTCTAGAAATAAAATACAAGTATACCTTTTTATATACTTACTCAATTGGTCTGGATTCAGTCTCCGAGTGTGTGCATCAGTCTTGATTGAGTGAATACAATAAATGCTTTAAACACCCTATGGATAAGCCTAACTGGTCGCTCACACTACCACAAAGGGAGCTGTTAGTACTTACCAAATTCTGCCTCTGCTATACCCCCGAGGACTCCCTGGACTCTGTGCACATTATACCGTACTTTGGTGAAGTATATTCAGAGCCAGCTTCCTACATACAGTCAACATCTGATAGGCGGAATAAATGGTTTGTGGGCTGTGACTGCATCATGATGACGTTTTTTTTAAGTTGAGTATTCCGCTGTTTTCTAAATTCGCGCTGGGTTCGAGCCGTCTGGATGGATACCAGGTTATCATTCCAGATCCTTGGTGCACAGGTGGGAAAGGCCTTTTACTTGGTTTTACTCTTTTTAGCACATCTTCTTCTTGCATCTGAAGGTGTCCTGGCTGCGGGTGTGTGGAGAGCCACTGGAGATGGCAAGCTTGTCATCCAAGAAGGCAGCGGTATCAGTTGTATAATGCAACCCTTACCAAAAGGTAGTGGTGCACTGTACAGGTCAATTGACATGCACAAAGTCAAGGCGTGATGGGAGAGGTAGCTGGTTCATTGACTGTTAATACCTTTTGATGCAGGTGGGATTGAAGGTGGTGCGGGCCGGCAAGGAGGACCTGTGGACTTCCACCGCGGTGGAATAATGTGGGCATATTTCTTCATGCCCCAGCGAGGTGTGCTGCAGCATGCAGAATGCCCTCGACGAAGGCCAGTATGGATTAATATTCAAAGATGGTTTCCCGGAAAACCCGTGAAAATATGGTATGTGCACAGAAGATATAACAGTTGAAAACAGCTTGATTTCTATTAAAGGCATCACTCCAGTCACTTTAAAATATTAGAAACTACCAGAATACAATCATATGTAGGCTAAAAGGATTTAATGTCATATGCCATGAGTCATGGCTACAACACTTCTATCAAAGTCCTCTGAAGCCTTTAAATATTCTGATACTAATAATTAGAATACACTTATATGTCACTAGAGTGCATTTCAGTTTTTAAGTCAGCATGATGTAGATTCAATTAACAGATCTGAGACACATCTCCTTTCATTTGATTTCCCCCTATTTTGAACAACACCTGGAAAGAACACGTTCAAATGCAATTAAATAATGCTGCGAGCAAGACCCACTAGCCGGTCCACTTCCTTGCGCCTCAGAGTGGTGGACCCCGGCTGTGAGGCCCATGGGAGAGAGCCCAGGCCTCCAGGGTTGTGTCTGGTCAGTATTTTACAGGCATGGACAGTATTCTCACATCTAAACCAGAGCACAGAATCTCTATAGAACTTCTCTATATATAACAATGTAAAAGGAATTATTTGTGCCTCATCAACTAAGTAAAATCTCTCAAATTGGAAGTGCACAGAATCTAAAGATAAGTGCTGTAAGCAGAGGTCTTCGAAGGAGCCCCCACGGTGGGCCTCAATTGAGCTCAGGGACACCCCAGCCTCAGCAATGACTGAGATTAATCAAGCATTCCATCCATCATTTTTTTGTATACTTTAGTACGTCACACTAAATGAGGCGGGTATACCCAGACGTGAGTCCCATGCACACTGCGTCACTGGAACCAAGCTATACCTGGCTGCGGAGCCCTAATTACGGCGGCATCTGTCCTGGGTGACTTGTGTTCCAGATCAGGGAGGACCTGGCCTTGCAGTTTGCTCTGGACTGTTCCCATTGGAGCAGGGTCAAAACTGATTTGCATACGGCTGGGTCCAAATTGAGTTGGCATGGTGTGCAAAATAATGATCAACTGGTATGCGACCCCGGGTAATTACCAGTTGCTGGGATTAATTCAAGCATTGCACCCATCACTTTGTGTATACTTTTGTTGTGGACAGTAAAACACAGCCATAATTTGGGCGCATTGGACACATAACCCCATTAAGCTAGAGTCCCCCTGCTCTTGCTGCACGGTTGAAAGCTTTGTCCTTAAGAGGGGCCTCTTGCCATGGACCTTGGAGCCATGAACCAGTGTTGCAAGGTCCAGGACCGCAGGCTTCCTCTCTTGGGCCGCTCAGCACAGTACCATGGCTGGTTGGCCTAGGAGAGGATGGCCATTACCCGACCTTCGCAGCTCTAGATCATGGCCGTGCGGGGCATGAGAGAAGGGTCAAGTGGCATAGGAATGTAGCCATGGACTCCGACGGACAAAAATGATGTCAGAGAGTAAAACACAGCCATAATATGGGCGCACTGGACACATAACCACATGAGGCTAGAGTCCCCCCTGCTCTTGCTGCACGGTTGAAAGCTTTGTCCTTAAGAGGGGCCTCTTGCCATGGACCAGTGCTGCAAGGTCCAGGACCGCAGGCTTCCTCTCTTGGGCCTCTCATGACTGGTAGGCCTAGGGGAGGATGGCCTTTACCCGACCTTCGCAGCTCTGGATCATGGCTGTGCGGGGCATGAGAGAAGGGTCAAGTGGCATAGGAATGTAGCCATGGGCCCTGATGGAAGAAAATTATGCCAGACAGTAAAGCACAGTCATAATATGGGTGCATTGGGTCCCTAACATCCATGAGATGTGGTGGCACTGCACCTGCTGCACTACTGATAGCTACATCCCCGAGAGAGACACCCCATAAGCTTCACAGCCATACTGCGGCCCTGCTAAGTTCATGGCCTGATACCTCCTCCCCTTAGTGTCCGAACCATGGCCGGCTGCAATGCCCATGGCAGGGCCACAGTACAAAAACTTTGATCCTACAAATAGTCGGCGAGTCCCTTAAAATCCTTGACTCCGGTACTTTCTGCCTCCTGGATTTATCAGCTGCATTCAACACCGTCAACCATCTGGACCACCTTCGCACTCTAGGACAACGCATGGGTTGTGGAGGGCACAGTCCTCAACTGATTCTCCTCATACCAAACCAACCGTTTTGAAAACTGGTAACTCATTTTTGAGACCAGTCAGATTACATCAAGGGGTCCCTCAAGGCTCAATCCTCTCCCCCACCCCCTTTAACCTATACCTAGAACCACTATGTGTGATTCTCAGAAACTCCGGGACTCTCTTCCACCTCTATGGGAACAACAATCAAATGTACATGAAAATATCCACCCCAGAAGGCGTTGCCCAGCTTTCAATCACACACTCAAAGATTCAAAACTGGGTGTTTAACCACCATTTAAACATCAACTCAACTAAAACAGAATTTCTCTTGATTTTACCTCTGAAAGCAAAAACTCCAGTGCAGGAATGGATGGCTAACTTTCCCGTCCTGGACTGCTAACCTGCACTTGTCCAGAGCTTTAGATCTCTTGGCTTCACCCTTGACATTTACCTAAACCTTCACAGCCATGGCCAAAAGCACCTGACACCAACTTGGGGAAACAGTCAATTGATCCTGGAACAAGACTTCAAAAAAGTGATGCAGTCACTCGTTTTCTCCAGACCAGACTATGGCATTGCCCTTCTCTCAGGCATTCCCCAAGTAAGCAACACTACATGCGGCTGCACGCTTCGTTTGAGGCCTAAAAAGAAATGTGACCACATTTCCACTGCACTGCGATCCCTCCAATGGTTCCGAACTGAAGTGCGCGACCAACCCACGATCGCCTCGATGACCCTCAGAACCCTGCACTTCTCGTCACCCTCCCGTCTAAACGAGAAACTGAAAATCTCCAGAGAAAAAGGGGGGTCCAGAAATGCCCAATCCCTGCTCCTGGAACCTCCCACCTCCAGCCAAGAGCCATACACGAAGCAGCCATCATAGAAGGTATACACAGGTTGTCCATGGTCTGTCTCGGCTATTCTCCTTCATCAAGTGTTTTCTTGATCCTCACTGCGACAACTCACTCTTTGGCTTAAGTCAGCCATACACCTGTGTCCTATGAACACAGATCCCATAAACTCACGCCAGCTGCAACATGCCTGTGGTAGAGGTACCTCGAGGAGCACCACTGGATGGACCATCACTTCGAATCAGTCAACACACCACAAACGCCACCTCATATTTCACAGACAAGCAGGTGGGGGACGAGTCCTCAGTGAATGACTGAGGACCCCCACTCCCTGTCAGTCAGTCACTGGGGAGGGCCTTCCCGACAAGCCTCCCTCTTTTGAGGCGGAGGGACTCAGGGCTTGAAGAGAGAAGACCCCTGCCCTGGATTACCTGGGTGATAGAGCGCTTTACAAATACACATAACATAACTCAATACCGGTGAACTGGGCCCGAAGACCACCACACTCAATCACCTTTTACAAAGCGGGACATATGTATAAACTGAGCTCAACATCCCAACTCTGCCTCAGGCTAACCCCTTCAGCTCCTCTCAGACATTAAAAGACCCCACTAGGTGGATCTGCATCTTCTCTAGTCACAACTTTCATCGCAACTTCCAAACTCATGAAACTTCCAAGCACCTATTTTCTTTAAGGACTTCCACATGTATGTGGAGGTAATCGTTTAATACACAGGACTTCAGGGTGTAACCCCAGGCGCTCTCAACGTTCCCAGCGTGCCCCACTGATGCCATGTGCACGACTCTCTGTATCACGCCTCATTCCAGCTGCATGTGCCTGCCGTCCAAGAGGCCTTCAGAGGTACCCAAGCATGGGACGTGTGTGAAATAAGCTGGGGGTATACACTGTGGTGTAGTGTCAGAAAATACAATATGAAGAGCCTACTCTAAGGTAAGTCTAGCTTTATCCAAGAGTTATTTGTGGCAGGTGGCCAGCCATGTGTTGTGGAAACCTGCAGGTGAGAGATGGAGGCTTGAAATCGAGAGGGGTGAGGACTGTTCACATATCAGACATCACTTGCTTGAGAAAAGCAAAATAAAACCTCTAGAAGGAGACCCACACATTACATCATACAGACAGACCCCATTCCAGGGCGCCTGCACACCTGCCCACCTGGCACACGCAGACCCCATAACACGGCGCATGCACACCTGCCCACCTGGTACATGCATACCTCATCACCAGGCACACTTAGACCCCACCCCCTGGCACACTCAAACCCCACCACCTGCCATACATAGACCCCACCACCTGGCACACGCAGACCCCATTACATGTCGCATGCACACCTGCCCACCTGGTGCATGCATACCTCATCACCTGGCACACTCAGACGCCACCCCCTTGGCACACTCAAACCCCACCACCTGCCATACATAGACCCCACCACCTGGCACACGCAGACCCCATTCCAGGGCGCATGCACACCTGCCCACCTGGTACATGCAAACCTCATCACCTGGCACACTCAGACCCCACCCCCTGGCACACTCAAACCCCACCACCTGCCATACATAGACCCCACCACCTGGCACACGCAGACCCCATTCCATGGCGCATGCACACCTGCCCACCTGGTACATGCATACCTCATCACCTGGCACACTCAGACCCCACCCCCTGGCACACTCAAACCCCACCACCTGCCATACATAGACCCCACCACCTGGCACACGCAGACCCCATTCCAGGGCGCATGCACACCTGCCCACCTGGTACATGCAAACCTCATCACCTGGCACACTCAGACCCCACCCCCTTGGCACACTCAAACCCCACCACCTGCCATACATAGACCCCACCACCTGGCACACGCAGACCCCATTCCAGGGCGCATGCCCACCTGCCCACCTGGTACATGCAAACCTCATCACCTGGCACACTCAGACCCCACCCCCTGGCACACTCAAACCCCACCACCTGCCATACATAGACCCCACCACCTGGCACACGCAGACCCCATTAGATGGCGCATGCACACCTGCCCACCTGGTACATGCAAACCTCATCACCTGGCACACTCAGACCCCACCCCCTGGCACACTCAAACCCCACCACCTGCCATACATAGACCCGACCACCTGGCACACGCAGACCCCATTCCAGGGCGCATGCACACCTGCCCACCTGGTACATGCAAACCTCATCACCTGGCACACTCAGACCCCACCCCCTTGGCACACTCAAACCCCACCACCTGCCATACATAGACCCCCACCACCTGGCACACGCAGACCCCATTACATGGCACATGCACACTTGCCCACCTAGTACATGCATACCTCATCACCTGGCACACTCAGACCCCCACCACCTGCCATACGAACACCCGACCACCGGGCACACGCAGACCTCACCACCGGGCACACACAGACCCCACCACCGGGCACACTCAGACCCCATTACATGGCGCATGCACACCTGCCCACCTGGTACATGCATACCTCATCACCTGGCACACTCAGACCCCACCCCCTTGGCACACTCAAACCCCACCACCTGCCATACATAGACCCCACCACCTGGCACACGCAGACCCCATTCCAGGGCGCATGCACACCTGCCCACCTGGTACATGCGTACCTCATCACCTGGCACACTCAGACCCCACCCCCTGGCACACTCAAACCCCACCACCTGCCATACATAGACCCCACCACCTGGCACACGCAGACCCCATTCCAGGGCGCATGCACACCTGCCCACCTGGTACATGCAAACCTCATCACCTGGCACACTCAGACCCCACCCCCTTGGCACACTCAAACCCCACCACCTGCCATACATAGACCCCACCACCTGGCACACGCAGACCCCATTCCAGAGCGCATGCCCACCTGCCCACCTGGTACATGCAAACCTCATCACCTGGCACACTCAGACCCCACCCCCTGGCACACTCAAACCCCACCACCTGCCATACATAGACCCCACCACCTGGCACACGCAGACCCCATTAGATGGCGCATGCACACCTGCCCACCTGGTACATGCAAACCTCATCACCTGGCACACTCAGACCCCACCCCCTGGCACACTCAAACCCCACCACCTGCCATACATAGACCCGACCACCTGGCACACGCAGACCCCATTCCAGGGCGCATGCACACCTGCCCACCTGGTACATGCATACCTCATCACCAGGCACACTTAGACCCCACCCCCTGGCACACTCAAACCCCACCACCTGCCATACATAGACCCCACCACCTGGCACACGCAGACCCCATTACATGTCGCATGCACACCTGCCCACCTGGTGCATGCATACCTCATCACCTGGCACACTCAGACGCCACCCCCTTGGCACACTCAAACCCCACCACCTGCCATACATAGACCCCACCACCTGGCACACGCAGACCCCATTCCAGGGCGCATGCACACCTGCCCACCTGGTACATGCAAACCTCATCACCTGGCACACTCAGACCCCACCCCCTGGCACACTCAAACCCCACCACCTGCCATACATAGACCCCACCACCTGGCACACGCAGACCCCATTCCATGGCGCATGCACACCTGCCCACCTGGTACATGCATACCTCATCACCTGGCACACTCAGACCCCACCCCCTGGCACACTCAAACCCCACCACCTGCCATACATAGACCCCACCACCTGGCACACGCAGACCCCATTCCAGGGCGCATGCACACCTGCCCACCTGGTACATGCAAACCTCATCACCTGGCACACTCAGACCCCACCCCCTTGGCACACTCAAACCCCACCACCTGCCATACATAGACCCCACCACCTGGCACACGCAGACCCCATTCCAGGGCGCATGCCCACCTGCCCACCTGGTACATGCAAACCTCATCACCTGGCACACTCAGACCCCACCCCCTGGCACACTCAAACCCCACCACCTGCCATACATAGACCCCACCACCTGGCACACGCAGACCCCATTAGATGGCGCATGCACACCTGCCCACCTGGTACATGCAAACCTCATCACCTGGCACACTCAGACCCCACCCCCTGGCACACTCAAACCCCACCACCTGCCATACATAGACCCGACCACCTGGCACACGCAGACCCCATTCCAGGGCGCATGCACACCTGCCCACCTGGTACATGCAAACCTCATCACCTGGCACACTCAGACCCCACCCCCTTGGCACACTCAAACCCCACCACCTGCCATACATAGACCCCCACCACCTGGCACACGCAGACCCCATTACATGGCACATGCACACTTGCCCACCTAGTACATGCATACCTCATCACCTGGCACACTCAGACCCCCACCACCTGCCATACGAACACCCGACCACCGGGCACACGCAGACCTCACCACCGGGCACACACAGACCCCACCACCGGGCACACTCAGACCCCATTACATGGCGCATGCACACCTGCCCACCTGGTACATGCATACCTCATCACCTGGCACACTCAGACCCCACCCCCTTGGCACACTCAAACCCCACCACCTGCCATACATAGACCCCACCACCTGGCACACGCAGACCCCATTCCAGGGCGCATGCACACCTGCCCACCTGGTACATGCGTACCTCATCACCTGGCACACTCAGACCCCACCCCCTGGCACACTCAAACCCCACCACCTGCCATACATAGACCCCACCACCTGGCACACGCAGACCCCATTCCAGGGCGCATGCACACCTGCCCACCTGGTACATGCAAACCTCATCACCTGGCACACTCAGACCCCACCCCCTTGGCACACTCAAACCCCACCACCTGCCATACATAGACCCCACCACCTGGCAAACGCAGACCCCATTCCAGAGCGCATGCCCACCTGCCCACCTGGTACATGCAAACCTCATCACCTGGCACACTCAGACCCCACCCCCTGGCACACTCAAACCCCACCACCTGCCATACATAGACCCCACCACCTGGCACACGCAGACCCCATTAGATGGCGCATGCACACCTGCCCACCTGGTACATGCAAACCTCATCACCTGGCACACTCAGACCCCACCCCCTGGCACACTCAAACCCCACCACCTGCCATACATAGACCCGACCACCTGGCACACGCAGACCCCATTCCAGGGCGCATGCACACCTGCCCACCTGGTACATGCAAACCTCATCACCTGGCACACTCAGACCCCACCCCCTTGGCACACTCAAACCCCACCACCTGCCATACATAGACCCCCACCACCTGGCACACGCAGACCCCATTACATGGCACATGCACACTTGCCCACCTAGTACATGCATACCTCATCACCTGGCACACTCAGACCCCCACCACCTGCCATACGAACACCCGACCACCGGGCACACGCAGACCTCACCACCGGGCACACACAGACCCCACCACCGGGCACACTCAGACCCCATTACATGGCGCATGCACACCTGCCCATCTGGTACATGCATACCTCATCACCTGGCACACTCAGACCCCACCCCCTTGGCACACTCAAACCCCACCACCTGCCATACATAGACCCCACCACCTGGCACACGCAGACCCCATTCCAGGGCGCATGCACACCTGCCCACCTGGTACATGCAAACCTCATCACCTGGCACACTCAGACCCCACCCCCTGGCACACTCAAACCCCACCACCTGCCATACATAGACCCCACCACCTGGCACACGCAGACCCCATTCCAGGGCGCATGCACACCTGCCCACCTGGTACATGCAAACCTCATCACCTGGCAACTCAGACCCCACCCCCTGGCACACTCAAACCCCACCACCTGCCATACATAGACCCCACCACCTGGCACACGCAGACCCCATTACACGGCGCATGCACACCTGCCCACCTGGTACATGCATACCTTATAACCTGGCACACTCAGACCCCACCCCCTTGGCACACTCAAACCCCACGACCTGCCATACATAGACCCCACCACCTGGCACACGCAGACCCCATTACATGGCACATGCACACTTGCCCACCTAGTACATGCATACCTCATCACCTGGCACACTCAGACCCCCACCACCTGCCATACGAACACCCGACCACCGGGCACACGCAGACCTCACCACCGGGCACACACAGACCCCACCACCGGGCACACTCAGACCCCATTACATGGCGCATGCACACCTGCCCACCTGCCCACCTGGTAGATGCATACCTCATCACCTGGCACACTCAGACCCCACCCCCTTCGCACACTCAAACCCCACCACCTGCCATACATAGACCCCACCACCTGGCACACGCAGACCCCATTACATGGCGCATGCACACTTGCCCACCTAGTACATGCAAACCTCATCACCTGGCACACTCAGACCCCACCCCCTGGCACACTCAAACCCCACCACCTGCCATACATAGACCCCACCACCTGGCACACGCAGACCCCATTCCATGGCGCATGCACACCTGCCCACCTGGTACATGCAAACCTCATCACCTGGCACACTCAGACCCCACCCCCTTGGCACACTCAAACCCCACCACCTGCCATACATAGACCCCACCACCAGGCACACGCAGACCCCATTACATGGCGCATGCACACCTGCCCACCTGGTACATGCATACCTCATCACCTGGCACACTCAGACCCCACCCCCTTGGCACACTCAAACCCCACCACCTGCCATACATAGACCCCACCACCTGGCACACGCAGACCCCATTACATGGCGCATGCACACTTGCCCACCTAGTACATGCAAACCTCATCACCTGGCACACTCAGACCCCACCCCCTGGCACACTCAAACCCCACCACCTGCCATACATAGACCCCACCACCTGGCACACGCAGACCCCATTCCATGGCGCATGCACACCTGCCCACCTGGTACATGCAAACCTCATCACCTGGCACACTCAGACCCCACCCCCTTGGCACACTCAAACCCCACCACCTGCAATACATAGACCCCACCACCAGGCACACGCAGACCCCATTACATGGCGCATGCACACCTGCCCACCTGGTACATGCATACCTCATCACCTGGCACACTCAGACCCCACCCCCTTGGCACACTCAAACACCACCACCTGCCATACATAGACCCCACCACCTGGCACACGCAGACCCCATTACATGGCGCATGCACACTTGCCCACCTAGTACATGCAAACCTCATCACCTGGCACACTCAGACCCCACCCCCTGGCACACTCAAACCCCACCACCTGCCATACATAGACCCCACCACCTGGCACACGCAGACCCCATTCCATGGCGCATGCACACCTGCCCACCTGGTACATGCAAACCTCATCACCTGGCACACTCAGACCCCACCCCCTTGGCACACTCAAACCCCACCACCTGCCATACATAGACCCCACCACCAGGCACACGCAGACCCCATTACATGGCACATGCACACCTGCCCACCTGGTACATGCATACCTCATCACCTGGCACGCTCAGACCCCACCCCCTGGCACACTCAAACCCCACCTACTGCCATACATAGACCCCACCACCTGGCACACGCAGACCCCATTCCATGGCGCATGCACACCTGCCCACCTGGTACATGCAAACCTCATCACCTGGCACACTCAGACCCCACCCCCTTGGCACACTTAGACCCCACCACCTGCCATACATAGACCCCACCACCTGGCACACGCAGACCCCATTACATGGCGCATGCACACCTGCCCACCTGGTACATGCATACCTCATCACCTGGCACACTCAGACCCCACCCCCTTGGCACACTCAAACCCCACCACCTGCCATACATAGACCCCACCACCTGGCACACGCAGACCCCATTACACGGCGCATGCACACCTGCCCACCTAGTACATGCATACCTCATCACCTGGCACACTCAGACCCCACCCCCTTGGCACACTCAAACCCCACCACCTGCCATACATAGACCCCACCACCTGGCACCTGCAGACCCCATTACACGGCGCATGCACACCTGCCCACCTAGTACATGCATACCTCATCACCTGGCACACTCAGACCCCACCCCCTTGGCACACTCAAACCCCACCACCTGCCATACATAGACCCCACCACCTGGCACACGCAGACCCCATTACATGGCGCATGCACACCTGCCCACCTGGTACATGCATACCTCATCACCTGGCACACTCAGACCCCACCCCCTGGCACACTCAAACCCCACCTACTGCCATACATAGACCCCACCACCTGGCACACGCAGACCCCATTCCATGGCGCATGCACACCTGCCCACCTGGTACATGCAAACCTCATCACCTGGCACACTCAGACCCCACCCCCTTGGCACACTCAAACACCACCACCTGCCACACATAGACCCCACCACCTGGCACACGCAGACCCCATTCCATGGCGCATGCACACCTGCCCACCTGGTACATGCAAACCTCATCACCTGGCACACTCAGACCCCACCCCCTTGGCACACTCAAACCCCACCACCTGCCATACATAGACCCCACCACCTGGCACACGCAGACCCCATTACACGGCGCATGCACACCTGCCCACCTGGTACATGCAAACCTCATCACCTGGCACACTCAGACCCCACCCCCTTGGCACACTCAAACCCCACCACCTGCCATACATAGACCCCACCACCTGGCACACGCAGACCCCATTACACGGCGCATGCACACCTGCCCACCTGGTACATGCAAACCTCATCACCTGGCACACTCAGACCCCACCCCCTTGGCACACTCAAACCCCACCACCTGCCATACATAGACCCCACCACCTGGCACACGCAGACCCCATTACACGGCGCATGCACACCTGCCCACCTGGTACATGCAAACCTCATCACCTGGCACACTCAGACCCCACCCCCTTGGCACACTCAAACCCCACCACCTGCCATACATAGACCCCACCACCTGGCACACGCAGACCCCATTACACGGCGCATGCACACCTGCCCCCCTGGTACATGCAAACCTCATCACCTGGCACACTCAGACCCCACCCCCTTGGCACACCCAAACACCACCTACTGCCATACATAGACCCCACCACCTGGCACACGCAGACCCCATTCCATGGCGCATGCACACCTGCCCACCTGGTACATGCAAACCTCATCACCTGGCACACTCAGACCCCACCCCCTTGGCACACTCAGACCCCACCACCTGCCATACATAGACCCCACCACCTGGCACACGCAGACCCCATTACATGGCGCATGCACACCTGCCCACCTGGTACATGCATACCTCATCACCTGGCACACTCAGACCCCACCCCCTTGGCACACTCAAACCCCACCACCTGCCATACATAGACCCCACCACCTGGCACACGCAGACCCCATTCCATGGCGCATGCACACCTGCCCACCTGGTACATGCAAACCTCATCACCTGGCACACTCAGACCCCACCCCCTTGGCACACTCAAACACCACCACCTGCCACACATAGACCCCACCACCTGGCACACGCAGACCCTATTCCATGGCGCATGCACACCTGCCCACCTGGTACATGCAAACCTCATCACCTGGCACACTCAGACCCCACCCCCTTGGCACACTCAAACCCCACCACCTGCCATACATAGACCCCACCACCTGGCACACGCAGACCCCATTACACGGCGCATGCACACCTGCCCACCTGGTACATGCAAACCTCATCACCTGGCACACTCAGACCCCACCCCCTTGGCACACTCAAACCCCACCACCTGCCATACATAGACCCCACCACCTGGCACACGCAGACCCCATTACACGGCGCATGCACACCTGCCCCCCTGGTACATGCAAACCTCATCACCTGGCACACTCAGACCCCACCCCCTTGGCACACCCAAACACCACCTACTGCCATACATAGACCCCACCACCTGGCACACGCAGACCCCATTCCATGGCGCATGCACACCTGCCCACCTGGTACATGCAAACCTCATCACCTGGCACACTCAGACCCCACCCCCTTGGCACACTCAGACCCCACCACCTGCCATACATAGACCCCACCACCTGGCACACGCAGACCCCATTACATGGCGCATGCACACCTGCCCACCTGGTACATGCATACCTCATCACCTGGCACACTCAGACCCCACCCCCTTGGCACACTCAAACCCCACCACCTGCCATACATAGACCCCACCACCTGGCACACGCAGACCCCATTCCATGGCGCATGCACACCTGCCCACCTGGTACATGCAAACCTCATCACCTGGCACACTCAGACCCCACCCCCTTGGCACACTCAAACACCACCACCTGCCACACATAGACCCCACCACCTGGCACACGCAGACCCCATTCCATGGCGCATGCACACCTGCCCACCTGGTACATGCAAACCTCATCACCTGGCACACTCAGACCCCACCCCCTTGGCACACTCAAACCCCACCACCTGCCATACATAGACCCCACCACCTGGCACACGCAGACCCCATTACACGGCGCATGCACACCTGCCCACCTGGTACATGCAAACCTCATCACCTGGCACACTCAGACCCCACCCCCTTGGCACACTCAAACCCCACCACCTGCCATACATAGACCCCACCACCTGGCACACGCAGACCCCATTCCAGGGCGCATGCACACCTGCCCACCTGGTACATGCAAACCTCATCACCTGGCACACTCAGACCCCACCCCCTGGCACACTCAAACCCCACCACCTGCCATACATAGACCCCACCACCTGGCACACGCAGACCCCATTCCAGGGCGCATGCACACCTGCCCACCTGGTACATGCAAACCTCATCACCTGGCAACTCAGACCCCACCCCCTGGCACACTCAAACCCCACCACCTGCCATACATAGACCCCACCACCTGGCACACGCAGACCCCATTACACGGCGCATGCACACCTGCCCACCTGGTACATGCATACCTTATCACCTGGCACACTCAGACCCCACCCCCTTGGCACACTCAAACCCCACGACCTGCCATACATAGACCCCACCACCTGGCACACGCAGACCCCATTACATGGCACATGCACACTTGCCCACCTAGTACATGCATACCTCATCACCTGGCACACTCAGACCCCCACCACCTGCCATACGAACACCCGACCACCGGGCACACGCAGACCTCACCACCGGGCACACACAGACCCCACCACCGGGCACACTCAGACCCCATTACATGGCGCATGCACACCTGCCCACCTGCCCACCTGGTAGATGCATACCTCATCACCTGGCACACTCAGACCCCACCCCCTTCGCACACTCAAACCCCACCACCTGCCATACATAGACCCCACCACCTGGCACACGCAGACCCCATTACATGGCGCATGCACACTTGCCCACCTAGTACATGCAAACCTCATCACCTGGCACACTCAGACCCCACCCCCTGGCACACTCAAACCCCACCACCTGCCATACATAGACCCCACCACCTGGCACACGCAGACCCCATTCCATGGCGCATGCACACCTGCCCACCTGGTACATGCAAACCTCATCACCTGGCACACTCAGACCCCACCCCCTTGGCACACTCAAACCCCACCACCTGCCATACATAGACCCCACCACCAGGCACACGCAGACCCCATTACATGGCGCATGCACACCTGCCCACCTGGTACATGCATACCTCATCACCTGGCACACTCAGACCCCACCCCCTTGGCACACTCAAACCCCACCACCTGCCATACATAGACCCCACCACCTGGCACACGCAGACCCCATTACATGGCGCATGCACACTTGCCCACCTAGTACATGCAAACCTCATCACCTGGCACACTCAGACCCCACCCCCTGGCACACTCAAACCCCACCACCTGCCATACATAGACCCCACCACCTGGCACACGCAGACCCCATTCCATGGCGCATGCACACCTGCCCACCTGGTACATGCAAACCTCATCACCTGGCACACTCAGACCCCACCCCCTTGGCACACTCAAACCCCACCACCTGCAATACATAGACCCCACCACCAGGCACACGCAGACCCCATTACATGGCGCATGCACACCTGCCCACCTGGTACATGCATACCTCATCACCTGGCACACTCAGACCCCACCCCCTTGGCACACTCAAACACCACCACCTGCCATACATAGACCCCACCACCTGGCACACGCAGACCCCATTACATGGCGCATGCACACTTGCCCACCTAGTACATGCAAACCTCATCACCTGGCACACTCAGACCCCACCCCCTGGCACACTCAAACCCCACCACCTGCCATACATAGACCCCACCACCTGGCACACGCAGACCCCATTCCATGGCGCATGCACACCTGCCCACCTGGTACATGCAAACCTCATCACCTGGCACACTCAGACCCCACCCCCTTGGCACACTCAAACCCCACCACCTGCCATACATAGACCCCACCACCAGGCACACGCAGACCCCATTACATGGCACATGCACACCTGCCCACCTGGTACATGCATACCTCATCACCTGGCACGCTCAGACCCCACCCCCTGGCACACTCAAACCCCACCTACTGCCATACATAGACCCCACCACCTGGCACACGCAGACCCCATTCCATGGCGCATGCACACCTGCCCACCTGGTACATGCAAACCTCATCACCTGGCACACTCAGACCCCACCCCCTTGGCACACTTAGACCCCACCACCTGCCATACATAGACCCCACCACCTGGCACACGCAGACCCCATTACATGGCGCATGCACACCTGCCCACCTGGTACATGCATACCTCATCACCTGGCACACTCAGACCCCACCCCCTTGGCACACTCAAACCCCACCACCTGCCATACATAGACCCCACCACCTGGCACACGCAGACCCCATTACACGGCGCATGCACACCTGCCCACCTAGTACATGCATACCTCATCACCTGGCACACTCAGACCCCACCCCCTTGGCACACTCAAACCCCACCACCTGCCATACATAGACCCCACCACCTGGCACCTGCAGACCCCATTACACGGCGCATGCACACCTGCCCACCTAGTACATGCATACCTCATCACCTGGCACACTCAGACCCCACCCCCTTGGCACACTCAAACCCCACCACCTGCCATACATAGACCCCACCACCTGGCACACGCAGACCCCATTACATGGCGCATGCACACCTGCCCACCTGGTACATGCATACCTCATCACCTGGCACACTCAGACCCCACCCCCTGGCACACTCAAACCCCACCTACTGCCATACATAGACCCCACCACCTGGCACACGCAGACCCCATTCCATGGCGCATGCACACCTGCCCACCTGGTACATGCAAACCTCATCACCTGGCACACTCAGACCCCACCCCCTTGGCACACTCAAACACCACCACCTGCCACACATAGACCCCACCACCTGGCACACGCAGACCCCATTCCATGGCGCATGCACACCTGCCCACCTGGTACATGCAAACCTCATCACCTGGCACACTCAGACCCCACCCCCTTGGCACACTCAAACCCCACCACCTGCCATACATAGACCCCACCACCTGGCACACGCAGACCCCATTACACGGCGCATGCACACCTGCCCACCTGGTACATGCAAACCTCATCACCTGGCACACTCAGACCCCACCCCCTTGGCACACTCAAACCCCACCACCTGCCATACATAGACCCCACCACCTGGCACACGCAGACCCCATTACACGGCGCATGCACACCTGCCCACCTGGTACATGCAAACCTCATCACCTGGCACACTCAGACCCCACCCCCTTGGCACACTCAAACCCCACCACCTGCCATACATAGACCCCACCACCTGGCACACGCAGACCCCATTACACGGCGCATGCACACCTGCCCACCTGGTACATGCAAACCTCATCACCTGGCACACTCAGACCCCACCCCCTTGGCACACTCAAACCCCACCACCTGCCATACATAGACCCCACCACCTGGCACACGCAGACCCCATTACACGGCGCATGCACACCTGCCCCCCTGGTACATGCAAACCTCATCACCTGGCACACTCAGACCCCACCCCCTTGGCACACCCAAACACCACCTACTGCCATACATAGACCCCACCACCTGGCACACGCAGACCCCATTCCATGGCGCATGCACACCTGCCCACCTGGTACATGCAAACCTCATCACCTGGCACACTCAGACCCCACCCCCTTGGCACACTCAGACCCCACCACCTGCCATACATAGACCCCACCACCTGGCACACGCAGACCCCATTACATGGCGCATGCACACCTGCCCACCTGGTACATGCATACCTCATCACCTGGCACACTCAGACCCCACCCCCTTGGCACACTCAAACCCCACCACCTGCCATACATAGACCCCACCACCTGGCACACGCAGACCCCATTCCATGGCGCATGCACACCTGCCCACCTGGTACATGCAAACCTCATCACCTGGCACACTCAGACCCCACCCCCTTGGCACACTCAAACACCACCACCTGCCACACATAGACCCCACCACCTGGCACACGCAGACCCTATTCCATGGCGCATGCACACCTGCCCACCTGGTACATGCAAACCTCATCACCTGGCACACTCAGACCCCACCCCCTTGGCACACTCAAACCCCACCACCTGCCATACATAGACCCCACCACCTGGCACACGCAGACCCCATTACACGGCGCATGCACACCTGCCCACCTGGTACATGCAAACCTCATCACCTGGCACACTCAGACCCCACCCCCTTGGCACACTCAAACCCCACCACCTGCCATACATAGACCCCACCACCTGGCACACGCAGACCCCATTACACGGCGCATGCACACCTGCCCCCCTGGTACATGCAAACCTCATCACCTGGCACACTCAGACCCCACCCCCTTGGCACACCCAAACACCACCTACTGCCATACATAGACCCCACCACCTGGCACACGCAGACCCCATTCCATGGCGCATGCACACCTGCCCACCTGGTACATGCAAACCTCATCACCTGGCACACTCAGACCCCACCCCCTTGGCACACTCAGACCCCACCACCTGCCATACATAGACCCCACCACCTGGCACACGCAGACCCCATTACATGGCGCATGCACACCTGCCCACCTGGTACATGCATACCTCATCACCTGGCACACTCAGACCCCACCCCCTTGGCACACTCAAACCCCACCACCTGCCATACATAGACCCCACCACCTGGCACACGCAGACCCCATTCCATGGCGCATGCACACCTGCCCACCTGGTACATGCAAACCTCATCACCTGGCACACTCAGACCCCACCCCCTTGGCACACTCAAACACCACCACCTGCCACACATAGACCCCACCACCTGGCACACGCAGACCCCATTCCATGGCGCATGCACACCTGCCCACCTGGTACATGCAAACCTCATCACCTGGCACACTCAGACCCCACCCCCTTGGCACACTCAAACCCCACCACCTGCCATACATAGACCCCACCACCTGGCACACGCAGACCCCATTACACGGCGCATGCACACCTGCCCACCTGGTACATGCAAACCTCATCACCTGGCACACTCAGACCCCACCCCCTTGGCACACTCAAACCCCACCACCTGCCATACATAGACCCCACCACCTGGCACACGCAGACCCCATTACACGGCGCATGCACACCTGCCCACCTGGTACATGCAAACCTCATCACCTGGCACACTCAGACCCCACCCCCTTGGCACACTCAAACCCCACCACCTGCCATACATAGACCCCACCACCTGGCACACGCAGACCCCATTACACAGCGCATGCACACCTGCCCACCTGGTACATGCAAACCTCATCACCTGGCACACTCAGACCCCCACCACCTTGGCACACTCAAACCCCACCACCTGCCATACATAGACCCCACCACCTGGCACACGCAGACCCCATTACACGGCGCATGCACACCTGCCCCCCTGGTACATGCAAACCTCATCACCTGGCACACTCAGACCCCACCCCCTTGGCACACTCAAACACCACCACCTGCCATACACAGACCCCACCACCTGGCACACGCAGACCCCATTACATGGCGCATGCACACTTGCCCACCTAGTACATGCAAACCTCATCACCTGGCACACTCAGACCCCACCCCCTGGCACACTCAAACCCCACCACCTGCCATACATAGACCCCACCACCTGGCACACGCAGACCCCATTCCATGGCGCATGCACACCTGCCCACCTGGTACATGCAAACCTCATCACCTGGCACACTCAGACCCCACCCCCTTGGCACACTCAAACCCCACCACCTGCCATACATAGACCCCACCACCAGGCACACGCAAACCCCATTACATGGCGCATGCACACCTGCCCACCTGGTACATGCATACCTCATCACCTGGCACACTCAGACCCCACCCCCTGGCACACTCAAACCCCACCTACTGCCATACATAGACCCCACCACCTGGCACACGCAGACCCCATTCCATGGCGCATGCACACCTGCCCACCTGGTACATGCAAACCTCATCACCTGGCACACTCAGACCCCCACCCCCTTGGCACACTCAAACCCCACCACCTGCCATACATAGACCCCACCACCTGGCACACGCAGACCCCATTACACGGCGCATGCACACCTGCCCACCTGGTACATGCAAACCTCATCACCTGGCACACTCAGACCCCACCCCCTTGGCACACTCAAACCCCACCACCTGCCATACATAGACCCCACCACCTGGCACACGCAGACCCAATTACACGGCGCATGCACACCTGCCCACCTGGTACATGCAAACCTCATCACCTGGCACACTCAGACCCCCACCACCTTGGCACACTCAAACCCCACCACCTGCCATACATTGACCCCACCACCTGGCACACGCAGACCCCATTACATGGCGCATGCACACTTGCCCACCTAGTACATGCAAACCTCATCACCTGGCACACTCAGACCCCACCCCCTGGCACACTCAAACCCCACCACCTGCCATACATAGACCCCACCACCTGGCACACGCAGACCCCATTACACGGCGCATGCACATCTGCCCACCTGGTACATGCAAACCTCATCACCTGGCACACTCAGACCCCACCCCCTTCGCACACTCAAACCCCACCCCCTTCGCACACTCAAACCCCACCACCTGCCATACATAGACCCCACCACCTGGCACACGCAGACCCCATTACATGGCGCATGCACACTTGCCCACCTAGTACATGCAAACCTCATCACCTGGCACACTCAGACCCCACCCCCTGGCACACTCAAACCCCACCACCTGCCATACATAGACCCCACCACCTGGCACACGCAGACCCCATTCCATGGCGCATGCACACCTGCCCACCTGGTACATGCAAACCTCATCACCTGGCACACTCAGACCCCACCCCCTTGGCACACTCAAACACCACCACCTGCCATACATAGACCCCACCACCTGGCACACGCAGACCCCATTACATGGCGCATGCACACTTGCCCACCTGGTACATGCAAACCTCATCACCTGGCACACTCAGACCCCACCCCCTTGGCACACTCAAACCCCACCACCTGCCATACATAGACCCCACCACCTGGCACACGCAGACCCCATTCCATGGCGCATGCACACCTGCCCACCTGGTACATGCAAACCTCATCACCTGGCACACTCAGACCCCACCCCCTTGGCACACTCAAACCCCACCACCTGCCACACATAGACCCCACCACCTGGCACACGCAGACCCAATTACACGGCGCATGCACACCTGCCCACCTGGTACATGCAAACCTCATCACCTGGCACACTCAGACCCCGACCCCCTTGGCACACTCAAACCCCACCACCTGCCATACATAGACCCCACCACCTGGCACACGCAGACCCCATTACACGGCGCATGCACACCTGCCCACCTGGTACATGCAAACCTCATCACCTGGCACACTCAGACCCCACCCCCTTGGCACACTCAAACCCCACCACCTGCCATACATAGACCCCACCACCTGGCACACGCAGACCCAATTACACGGCGCATGCACACCTGCCCACCTGGTACATGCAAACCTCATCACCTGGCACACTCAGACCCCCACCACCTTGGCACACTCAAACCCCACCACCTGCCATACATAGACCCCACCACCTGGCACACGCAGACCCCATTACATGGCGCATGCACACTTGCCCACCTAGTACATGCAAACCTCATCACCTGGCACACTCACTCAAACCCCACCACCTGCCATACATAGACCCCACCACCTGGCACACGCAGCCCCATTACACGGCGCATGCACATCTGCCCACCTGGTACATGCAAACCTCATCACCTGGCACACTCAGACCCCACCCCCTTCGCACACTCAAACCCCACCACCTGCCATACATAGACCCCACCACCTGGCACACGCAGACCCCATTACATGGCGCATGCACACTTGCCCACCTAGTACATGCAAACCTCATCACCTGGCACACTCAGACCCCACCCCCTGGCACACTCAAACCCCACCACCTGCCATACATAGACCCCACCACCTGGCACACGCAGACCCCATTCCATGGCGCATGCACACCTGCCCACCTGGTACATGCAAACCTCATCACCTGGCACACTCAGACCCCACCCCCTTGGCACACTCAAACACCACCACCTGCCATACATAGACCCCACCACCTGGCACACGCAGACCCCATTACATGGCGCATGCACACTTGCCCACCTAGTACATGCAAACCTCATCACCTGGCACACTCAGACCCCACCCCCGGGCACACTCAAACCCCACCACCTGCCATACATAGACCCCACCACCTGGCACACGCAGACCGCATTCCATGGCGCATGCACACCTGCGCACCTGGTACATGCAAACCTCATCACCTGGCACACTCAGACCCCACCCCCTTGGCACACTCAAACCCCACCACCTGCCATACATAGACCCCACCACCAGGCACACGCAGACCCCATTACATGGCGCATGCACACCTGCCCACCTGGTACATGCATACCTCATCACCTGGCACACTCAGACCCCACCCCCTGGCACACTCAAACCCCACCTACTGCCATACATAGACCCCACCACCTGGCACACGCAGACCCCATTCCATGGCGCATGCACACCTGCCCACCTGGTACATGCAAACCTCATCACCTGGCACACTCAGACCCCACCCCCTTGGCACACTCAAACCCCACCACCTGCCATACATAGACCCCACCACCTGGCACACGCAGACCCCATTACATGGCGCATGCACACCTGCCCACCTGGTACATGCATACCTCATCACCTGGCACACTCAGACCCCACCCCCTTGGCACACTCAAACCCCACCACCTGCCATACATAGACCCCACCACCTGGCACACGCAGACCCCATTCCATGGCGCATGCACACCTGCCCACCTGGTACATGCAAACCTCATCACCTGGCACACTCAGACCCCACCCCCTTGGCACACTCAAACACCACCACCTGCCACACATAGACCCCACCACCTGGCACACGCAGACCCCATTCCATGGCGCATGCACACCTGCCCACCTGGTACATGCAAACCTCATCACCTGGCACACTCAGACCCCAGCCCCTTGGCACACTCAAACCCCACCACCTGCCATACATAGACCCCACCACCTGGCACACGCAGACCCCATTACACGGCGCATGCACACCTGCCCACCTGGTACATGCAAACCTCATCACCTGGCACACTCAGACCCCACCCCCTTGGCACACTCAAACCCCACCACCTGCCATACATAGACCCCACCACCTGGCACACGCAGACCCCATTACACGGCGCATGCACACCTGCCCACCTGGTACATGCAAACCTCATCACCTGGCACACTCAGACCCCACCCCCTTGGCACATTCAAACCCACCACCTGCCATACATAGACCCCACCACCTGGCACACGCAGACCCCATTACACGGCGCATGCACACCTGCCCACCTGGTACATGCAAACCTCATCACCTGGCACACTCAGACCCCCACCACCTTGGCACACTCAAACCCCACCACCTGCCATACATAGACCCCACCACCTGGCACACGCAGACCCCATTACACGGCGCATGCACACCTGCCCACCTAGTACATGCATACCTCATCACCTGGCACACTCAGACCCCACCCCCTGGCACACTCAAACCCCACCACCTGCCATACATAGACCCCACCACCTGGCACACGCAGACCCCATTACACGGCGCATGCACATCTGCCCGCCTGGTACATGCAAACCTCATCACCTGGCACACTCAGACCCCACCCCCTTGGCACACTCAAACCTCACCACCTGCCATACATAGACCCCACCACCTGGCACCTGCAGACCCCATTACACGGCGCATGCACACCTGCCCACCTAGTACATGCATACCTCATCACCTGGCACACTCAGACCCCACCCCCTTGGCACACTCAAACCCCACCACCTGCCATACATAGACCCCACCACCTGGCACACGCAGACCCCATTACACGGCGCATGCACACCTGCCCACCTGGTACATGCAAACCTCATCACCTGGCACACTCAGACCCCCACCACCTTGGCACACTCAAGCCCCACCACCTGCCATACATAGACCCCACCACCTGGCACACGCAGACCCCATTACACGGCGCATGCACATCTGCCCACCTGGTACATGCAAACCTCATCACCTGGCACACTCAGACCCCACCCCCTTGGCACACTCAAACCCCACCACTTGCCATACATAGACCCCACCACCTGGCACACGCAGACCCCATTCCATGGCGCATGCACACCTGCCCACCTGGTACATGCAAACCTCATCACCTGGCACACTCAGACCCCACCCCCTTGGCACACTCAAACCCCACCACCTGCCACACATAGACCCCACCACCTGGCACACGCAGACCCCATTCCATGGCGCATGCACACCTGCCCACCTGGTACATGCAAACCTCATCACCTGGCACACTCAGACCCCACCCCCTTGGCACACTCAAACCCCACCACCTGCCATACATAGACCCCACCACCTGGCACACGCAGACCCCATTACACGGCGCATGCACACCTGGTACATGCAAACCTCATCACCTGGCACACTCAGACCCCACCCCCTTGGCACACTCAAACCCCACCACCTGCCATACATAGACCCCACCACCTGGCACACGCAGACCCCATTACACGGCGCATGCACACCTGCCCACCTGGTACATGCAAACCTCATCACCTGGCACACTCAGACCCCGCCCCCTTGGCACATTCAAACCCACCACCTGCCATACATAGACCCCACCACCTGGCACACGCAGACCCCATTACACGGCGCATGCACACCTGCCCACCTGGTACATGCAAACCTCATCACCTGGCACACTCAGACCCCCACCACCTTGGCACACTCAAACCCCACCACCTGCCATACATAGACCCCACCACCTGGCACACGCAGACCCCATTACACGGCGCATGCACATCTGCCCGCCTGGTACATGCAAACCTCATCACCTGGCACACTCAGACCCCACCCCCTTGGCACACTCAAACCCCACCACCTGCCATACATAGACCCCACCACCTGGCACACGCAGACCCCATTACACGGCGCATGCACACCTGCCCACCTAGTACATGCATACCTCATCACCTGGCACACTCAGACCCCACCCCCTTGGCACACTCAAACCCCACCACCTGCCATACATAGACCCCACCACCTGGCACCTGCAGACCCCATTACACGGCGCATGCACACCTGCCCACCTGGTACATGCAAATCTCATCACCTGGCACACTCAGACCCCCACCACCTTGGCACACTCAAGCCCCACCACCTGCCATACATAGACCCCACCACCTGGCACACGCAGACCCCATTCCATGGCGCATGCACACCTGCCCACCTGGTACATGCAAACCTCATCACCTGGCACACTCAGACCCCACCCCCTTGGCACACTCATACCCCACCACCCGCCATACATAGACCCCACCACCTGGCACACGCAGACCCCATTACAAGGCGCATGCACATCTGCCCACCTGGTACATGCATACCTCATCACCTGGCACACTCAGACCCCACCCCCTTGGCACACTCAAACCCCACCACCTGCCATACATAGACCCCACCACCTGGCACACGCAGACCCCTTTACACGGCGCATGCACACCTGCCCACCTGGTACATGCAAACCTGATCACCTGGCACACTCAGACCCCACCCCCTTGGCACACTCAAACCCCACCACCTGCCATACATAGATCCCACCACCTGGCACACGCAGACCCCATTACACGGCGCATGCACACCTGCCCACCTAGTACATGCATACCTCATCACCTGGCACACTCAGACCCCACCCCCTTGGCACACTAAAACCCCCCCACCTGCCATACATAGACCCCACCACCTGGCACACGCAGACCCCATTACATGGCGCATGCACACTTGCCCACCTAGTACATGCATACCTCATCACCTGGCACACTCAGACCCCCACCACCTGCCATACCAACACCCGACCACCGGGCACACGCAGACATCACCACCGGGCACACACAGATCCCACTACCGGGCACACTCAGACCCCACCACCTGACAAATGCAGACCCCACCACCGGATAAATGCAGACCCCACCACCTGGCACACTCAGACCCCACCACCTGCCATATGTAGACCCTACCACCTGCCATACGTAGACCCCACCACCTGCCATACGCAGACCCCACAACCTGGCCCACGCAGATCCCACAACCTGGCACACGCAGACCCCACCACCTGGCACACTCAGACCCCACCACCTGCCATATGTAGACCCCACAACCTGCCATACGTAGACCCCACCACCTGCCATACGTAGACCCCACCACCTGCCATACGCAGACCCCACAACCTGGCACACGCAGACCCTACCACCTGCCATACGTAGACCCCACCACCGGGTACACGCAGACCCCACCACCGGGCACACGCAGACCCCACCACCTGCCATATGCAGACCCCACAACCTGGCACACGCAGACCCCACAACCTGGCACACGCAGACCCCACCACCTGGCACACTCAGACCCCACCACCGGGTAAATGCAGACCCCACCACCTGGTACATGCATACCTCATCACCTGGCACACTCAGACCCCACCACCTGCCATACGTAGACCCGACCACTGGGCACACGCAGACCCCACCACCGGGCACACACAGACCCCACCACCGGGCACACTCAGACCCCACCACCTGATAAATGCAGACCCCACCACTGGGCACACGCAGACCCCACCACCGGGCACACTCAGACCCCACCACCTGATAAATGCAGACCCCGCCACTGGGCACACACAGACCCCACCACCGGGGACAGGCAGACCCTACCACCTGGAAAATGCAGACCCCACCACTGGGTAAATGCAGACCCCACCACCTGGCTCACTCAGACCCCACCACCTGCCATACATAGACCCCACCACCTGGCACACGCAGACCCCATTACACGGCGCATGCACACCTGCCCACCTAGTACATGCATACCTCATCACCTGGCACACTCAGACCCCACCCCCTTGGCACACTCAAACCCCACCACCTGCCATACATAGACCCCACCACCTGGCACACGCAGACCCCATTACATTGCGCATGCACACTTGCCCACCTAGTACATGCATACCTCATCACCTGGCACACTCAGACCCCCACCACCTGCCATACCAACACCCGACCACCGGGCACACGCAGACCTCACCACCGGGCACACACAGATCCCACCACCGGGCACACTCAGACCCCACCACCTGATAAATGCAGAGCCCACCACTGGGTAAATGCAGACCCCACCGCCTGGCACACTCAGACCCCACCACCTGCCATATGTAGACCCTACCACCTGCCATACGTAGACCCCACCACCTGCCATACGCAGACCCCACAACCTGGCACACGCAGATCCCACAACCTGGCACACGCAGACGCCACCACCTGGCACACTCAGACCCCACCACCTGCCATATGTAGACCCCACAACCTGCCATACGTAGACCCCACCACCTGCCATACGTAGACCCCACCACCTGCCATACGCAGACCCCACAACCTGGCACACGCAGACCCTACCACCTGCCATACGTAGACCCCACCAGCGGGTACACGCAGACCCCACCACCGGGCACACGCAGACCCCACCACCTGCCATACGCAGACCCCACAACCTGGCACACGCAGACCCCACAACCTGGCACACGCAGACCCCACCACCTGGCACACTCAGACCCCACCACCTGCCATACATAGACCCTGTTAGACGGACCGGGAGGGTCGGCCGAGGACAAGGGGAGAGGTCTCCGGGGAGAGCCGTCTCCAGCGATCGTACAGATAAATAACTTCCCCCCCACAGACAGACACCACACAAGGAGAAGATTTTAGCGTTCTTTATAGGCAATTTCTTATGGTACGATGAAATGGTACAAGGAGGTCTGGACTCAGGAGTCCCCTCGATTCAAGTCTCTCAAGATGGGGAAAGGGGGTAGCGGGACAGTCTGGTAGTTGAGATGGTATGGTGGATAGCTCACAATCCTCGAGCTCGGTGTTCTAGCTGGGACGGGCCGCGGCAGCGCCAGCAGGTCCCGGTGAAGATGGTTGATACACGGTCCGCGGCAGCGCCAGCAGGTTCCGGAAAGATGGTCGTTACACGGTCCGCGGCAGCGCCAGCAGGTCCCGGTGAAGATGGTCGTTACAACGGGCCGCGGCAGCGCCAGCAGGTCCCGACTAGGATGGATGTTGCAGAAGGCCGCGGCAGCGCCAGCAGGCAGGACGATAGTTCACAAGATAGGGCTACGGCAGCGCCAGTAGTCCGTCAAGGCTGAGTTCTCTCGGTGTCTCTCGACTCCAGGATACAACTCCCGTCCTGCTCTGGAGCTGCCCTAGTTATAGGTCTGGCGCCCTTTGATGTCCGGACCCTCGCACTTGGAGGTCGGAGGGTCCGGGATGAAGGTGTCCAGACACCCAGCAGGGGGTGGAGCCAGCGCCTGGGGGAGCTGGAGGCGATCGGCACCTGGTGGGGGAGAGCCCTTGACGCTTCGTTCTCCCATTGACCTGCCAAGTGGTCCGCTCACCTCCTGGGTGGATGGTGGTGCCGGAATGTCGGGGCCGGCCAGGCCCAGGGTTAGGGTCGGGTGGAGGCCACGCGGCCTCGTGGCGCAGGGCCCAAGATGGCGGTTTGATCCGGCCGGGGGAGCCGGTGGTGGCTCGGTCCCGTGATACATGGAGGTCCGGGGGCAGGAGTTCCGTCGGGAGACGGGGTGCGGGTGATTCTTTGTGGGTCACGCCTGGCGGGCCGGGGCTTGGGCCCTGTCATGCGGGGAGGGAGCAAGCCCTTCGTGTGGCCTGTCCAACATGCGTCCCCCCCAGCTGAAGGCGGGGAGAGTCACCCATCTTCCTGGGGACTCTCCTCGTCGAGGCGGAAAAAGCGTGACAGGCCATCTGCGCTGGCGTGGTCTTGGCCCGGTCGATGTTCCACGGTGAAGTCCATTCCCTGCAGGGAGATGGACCAGCGCAATAGTTTTGGGTTCTCCCCCCCGCATCTGCATCAGCCACTGCAGGGGTCGATGGTCGGTTTGTACCCGGAAGTGGGTACCGAAGAGATAGGGCCGGAGCTTTTTGAGGGCCCACACCACTGCGAAGGCCTCCCTCTCGATTGTGCTCCAGCGCTGTTCTCGGGCCAGGAGACGTCTGCTGATGAAGGCCACCGGCTGGTCATGGCCCTCGGGGTTCAGTTGGGAAAGAACCGCTCCGATGCCGTGGTCGGAGGCATCTGTCTGTACAATGAATTCCCGACTGTAATCGGGGGCCTGGAGCACAGGGGCGGTGCACAGGGCGGCCTTCAGCTTTTCGAAGGCCGCTTGACAGTCGGGGGTCCAGTTAATCCGCTTCGGCTGGTTTTTGGACGTGAGACCCGTGAGGGGCCCCACAATGCTGCCGTAGTTCCTCACGAACCGCCGGTAGTAGCCGGTGAGCCCCAAGAAGGCTCGGACCTCGGTCTGGGTGACGGGGGGCTGCCAGGACTGGATGGCAGCAATTTTAAGTTGCAGCGGGGCCACCAGCCCGCTTCCCACCTGGTGGCCGAGGTAGGTCACGGACCCTTGACCAATTTGGCATTTGCCGGCCTTAATCGTGAGGCCGGCCCGCTGGAGGGCCTGCAGGACCTTTTGGAGGTGGAGGAGGTGGTCGGACCAGTGGCGGCTGTACACAGCGATATCGTCCAGGTAGGCGGTGCTGAACTCTTCGAGCCCTGCCAAGACCTGGTTCACTAGACGTTGAAAATTAGCGGGGGCATTCTTCATGCCTAAGGGCATGACCTTGAAGTGGTAGTGGCCATCGGGGGTAGAGAAGGCGGACCGTTCCTGAGCCCGGGGTGTGAGACCGATCTGCCAGTAGCCCGCTGTTAGGTCGAAGATGCTGAGGT
Organism: Triturus cristatus; assembly: GCF_964204655.1. Classification (NCBI taxonomy): domain Eukaryota; kingdom Metazoa; phylum Chordata; class Amphibia; order Caudata; family Salamandridae; genus Triturus; species Triturus cristatus. The sequence goes on along the minus strand of NC_140589.1, from coordinate 18,320,144 downwards.
AGCGGGCGGCCCCCAGCCGGTCGATCAATTCATCCGCTCGGGGGATAGGATGAGCGTCGGTCCGGGTGACAGCGTTCAAGCCCCGGTAGTCAACGCAAAATCTCAGTTCAGGTGTGGTGCCGGGGGCAGCGGCTTTGGGGACCAGTACAACCGGGCTGGCCCAGGGGCTGTCCGAGGGCTCGATGACCCCGATCGTGAGCATTTTGGCCACTTCCTCTTGGATGCAGGTCCGTACCCGATCTGGCACGCGGTAGGCCCGGTGTCGGATAGGGGGACTGTCCCCGGTGTCCACGTCGTGCAAGCACCAAGGGGTGATCCCGGGGGTGAGGGAGAACAGTGTAGCGAACCGCAGCAGGAGGTCCCGGCAGCCCTGGCGTTGCTCCGGGGTGAGGGCATCTGAGTCTTCAGGAGATCCGGGAGGGGTTCGGAGTCCTCCTCCGCCCCACTGTCCGTAGCCATCAGGAGGCTGAGTTCTGAGCGCACAAAGTGTGGTTTGAGTCTGTTGGTGTGGAGGACCCGAAGGGGGTTCCGGGGGGTCCCCATGTCGATGAGGTAAGTGACTGGGCTTTTGCGCTCGACCACTTTGAAGGGCCCCGTCCACTTATCTTGCAAGGCACATGGTTCGGTGGGGGACATCACCCACACTTGTTGACCAGGTTCGAACTCGACGGAGGAGGCATTGTGATCGTACCATTTTTTCATGTCCTCCTGACTGGCCTCGAGGTTCGCCTTGGCCATCTCCCTGAAGCGCCGGGTCTGATTGCGTAGGGCCAGGAGGTACTTGAAGACGTCTGGAGGGGTCTTTAGGGGGGCCATCTCCCAACCTTCTTTGACTAGGCTGAGGGGCCCTCGCACAGGGTGCCCGTACAGGAGTTCGAAAGGGCTAAAGCCGAGGGACTTCTGGGGAACTTCTCGATAGGCGAAGAGGAGGCACGGGAGTAGTACATCCCACTGGCGACGGAGGGGCTCTTCCAATCCCCCAATCATCCCCTTGAGGGTGCGGTTGAATCGCTCCACTAGTCCGTTCCCTTGGGGGTGATAGGGGGTCGTGAATCGGTAGGTGACCCCGCACTGTTGCCAGAGGGACTTCATATATTTTGAGATAAAGTTCGTGCCTCGGTCGCTGACGACTTCTCGGGGGAAGCCCACCCGGGAGAAGATCCCCATTAGGGCCCTGCCAACCACCGGAGCTGTTACAGTTCGTAGGGGCACCGCCTCGGGGTAGCGGGTGGCGTGGTCCACCAGTACCAGGATGAACCTATGTCCTTGTGCCGTGCGGGGGTCCAGGGGCCCCACAATGTCTATTCCTACCCTCTCGAACGGGGTGGTGACCACTGGGAAGGGCTGCAGCGGGGCTTTCAGCTTACGGCCGCTTTTCCCACTGGCCTGGCACGTGGGGCAGGACCGGCAGTGGTTAAGGACGTCGTTCCGCATCTTCGGCCAGAAAAAGTGAGTCACTAGGCGACTGTAGGTTTTGTCCTGGCCCAGGTGTCCAGCCAGGGGGACATCGTGGGCCAGAGTTAGTAGGAAGTCTCTGAAGCGGAGAGGTTCCTACCAGCACTCGACTGGCCCCTAGCTCTGCGATTCTTTGTTCGCTGTATAGCAGGTCGTTATCCCAATAGACCCAATGAGTTCCGGTGGAGTCCCCTGCGATCTGGGCGCTGGCTTGCTGGCGGAGTCCCTCGAGGGAGGGGCAGGCCTTTTGCTCCTGGCGGAACTGTTCTTGGGTGGCCCCCCCTTCTTGACGCCACTGAGCCAGGCCGGGAAGGTCCTGGGGTTGCGCGACCCCTTCGGCCGTTGGTTCTGGGGGGTTTGCCTCGTCGTTGGGTCGGTGCTGGCCTTGGTTGTTTCGGTTTTGCTCGTGTGGTCCTCTCCGGCCCACTCGGGTGCTTTCCCATCGGTCAGCTTCGGCGGCGAGTTGCCGGGGGTCAGTCAATTTACTGTCGAGGAGGTGCTGCCTGAGCTCGACGAAACAGTTGTTCGACAGATGCTCCCATACCATAAGGTTAAAGAGTTGCTCGTAGGTCGTTACATGGCTCCCCTTGATCCAACCCTCGAAGGCTCGGCTGAAATAGCTGACGTACTCCACCCAAGTCGTACCCGGGATCCGGGTGCAGTCTCTGAACCTCTGGCGGTACATCTCGGGCGTGAGGCCGTAGCGGGTGAGGAGGGCAGCCTTCATGTGGTCGTAGGACGTCATCTGGTGATCTGGGAGCTGCAATAGGGCATCGCGGCCTTCGTTGATGAACCTCCCCCATAGTCCGGCTCCCCAATCACTCCGGTCGATCCGGTGGGAGGTCATGGCGATCTCGTAGGCTTTGAACCACTGTTGTATGTCGTCCTCTCGGACATATTCTCGGACAACATCCTTGGGGATGTGGACTTTTTTCTCGGTTGCTCCCGGGGTGTGCGGTCGCTCAGGCACCCCCGGTTCTTTATTCTGTTTCCGAAGTTCTATTTCCGCCAGTTTGCGCTCGTGTTCGAGTGTTATTCTTTTTTCCTCGAGCTCTCTCTGTCTCTGTTTTTCTTCTCGTTCTTCTCGGAGCCGCAGATGTTCTAGATTTAGTTTCTGCTCGGCTAACTTTAGTTCACCGTCCATCTTGAGTCGTGCCATTTCCAACTCATGTAATCTGGTTCTTTCTCTTTCTTGGATCTCCTCCTGCGAGAGGCCCGTTCCCCGCTCCTCGGGAGCCGTGGCGTTCCCCTCTGGTGCGACACTGTTTTGGTCGGGGGATCCGGCGACCCCAGTGTCTGCCCACGACTCAAGGGCGCGCTTCAAATCGTCTTTGGTACTCAGGCCGGTGGTAGCAATGCCTAGTTCCATGCAGAATTGTTTAAGTTCGCGGTGGCTATATTCTTCCAACTTATCCATTTGGAACTTTTCCGTGGGACCGCTATCTTTGGCTGACATCGTGGTATTGTCGTGGGGTGAGCTACTCTCTGTACGATTACGCGTTGATTCGGATCCCACCGCTGCCACCAATGTTAGACGGACCGGGAGGGTCGGCCGAGGACAAGGGGAGAGGTCTCCGGGGAGAGCCGTCTCCAGCGATCGTACAGATAAATAACTTCCCCCCCACAGACAGACACCACACAAGGAGAAGATTTTAGCGTTCTTTATAGGCAATTTCTTATGGTACGATGAAATGGTACAAGGAGGTCTGGACTCAGGAGTCCCCTCGATTCAAGTCTCTCAAGATGGGGAAAGGGGGTAGCGGGACAGTCTGGTAGTTGAGATGGTATGGTGGATAGCTCACAATCCTCGAGCTCGGTGTTCTAGCTGGGACGGGCCGCGGCAGCGCCAGCAGGTCCCGGTGAAGATGGTTGATACACGGTCCGCGGCAGCGCCAGCAGGTTCCGGAAAGATGGTCGTTACACGGTCCGCGGCAGCGCCAGCAGGTCCCGGTGAAGATGGTCTTTACAACGGGCCGCGGCAGCGCCAGCAGGTCCCGACGAGGATGGATGTTGCAGAAGCCCACGGGAGCGCCAGCAGGCAGGACGATAGTTCACAAGATAGGGCTACGGCAGCGCCAGTAGTCCGTCAAGGCTGAGTTCTCTCGGTGTCTCTCGACTCCAGGATACAACTCCCGTCCTGCTCTGGAGCTGCCCTAGTTATAGGTCTGGCGCCCTTTGATGTCCGGACCCTCGCACTTGGAGGTCGGAGGGTCCGGGATGAAGGTGTCCAGACACCCAGCAGGGGGTGGAGCCAGCGCCTGGGGGAGCTGGAGGCGATCGGCACCTGGCGGGGGAGAGCCCTTGACGCTTCGTTCTCCCATTGACCTGCCAAGTGGTCCGCTCACCTCCTGGGTGGATGGTGGTGCCGGAATGTCGGGGCCGGCCAGGCCCAGGGTTAGGGTCGGGAGGAGGCCACGCGGCCTCGTGGCGCAGGGCCCAAGATGGCGGTTTGATCCGGCCGGGGGAGCCGGTGGTGGCTCGGTCCCGTGATACATGGAGGTCCGGGGGCAGGAGTTCCGTCGGGAGACGGGGTGCGGGTGATTCTTTGTGTGTCACGCCTGGCGGGCCGGGGCTTGGGCCCTGTCATGCGGGGAGGGAGCAAGCCCTTCGTGTGGCCTGTCCAACATGCGTCCCCCCCAGCTGAAGGCGGGGAGAGTCACCCATCTTCCTGGGGACTCTCCTCGTCGAGGCGGAAAAAGCGTGACAGGCCATCTGCGTTGGCGTGGTCTTGGCCCGGTCGATGTTCCACGGTGAAGTCCATTCCCTGCAGGGAGATGGACCAGCGCAATAGTTTTGGGTTCTCCCCCCCGCATCTGCATCAGCCACTGCAGGGGTCGATGGTCGGTTTGTACCCGGAAGTGGGTACCGAAGAGATAGGGCCGGAGCTTTTTGAGGGCCCACACCACTGCGAAGGCCTCCCTCTCGATTGTGCTCCAGCGCTGTTCTCGGGCCAGGAGACGTCTGCTGATGAAGGCCACCGGCTGGTCATGGCCCTCGGGGTTCAGTTGGGAAAGAACCGCTCCGATGCCGTGGTCGGAGGCATCTGTCTGTACAATGAATTCCCGACTGTAATCGGGGGCCTGGAGCACAGGGGCGGTGCACAGGGCGGCCTTCAGCTTTTCGAAGGCCGCTTGACAGTCGGGGGTCCAGTTAATCCGCTTCGGCTGGTTTTTGGACGTGAGACCCGTGAGGGGCCCCACAATGCTGCCGTAGTTCCTCATGAACCGCCGGTAGTAGCCGGTGAGCCCCAAGAAGGCTTGGACCTCGGTCTGGGTGACGGGGGGCTGCCAGGACTGGATGGCAGCAATTTTAAGTTGCAGCGGGGCCACCAGCCCGCTTCCCACCTGGTGCCCGAGGTAGGTCACGGACCCTTGACCAATTTGGCATTTGCCGGCCTTAATCGTGAGGCCGGCCCGCTGGAGGGCCTGCAGGACCTTTTGGAGGTGGAGGAGGTGGTCGGACCAGTGGCGGCTGTACACAGCGATATCGTCCAGGTAGGCGGTGCTGAACTCTTCGAGCCCTGCCAAGACCTGGTTCACTAGACGTTGAAAAGTAGCGGGGGCATTCTTCATGCCGAAGGGCATGACCTTGAAGTGGTAGTGGCCATCGGGGGTAGAGAAGGCGGACCGTTCCTGAGCCCGGGGTGTGAGACCGATCTGCCAGTAGCCCGCTGTTAGGTCGAAGATGCTGAGGTAGCGGGCGGCCCCCAGCCGGTCGATCAATTCATCCGCTCGGGGGATAGGATGAGCGTCGGTCCGGGTGACAGCGTTCAAGCCCTGGTAGTCAACGCAAAATCTCAGTTCAGGTGTGGTGCCGGGGGCAGCGGCTTTGGGGACCAGTACAACCGGGCTGGCCCAGGGGCTGTCCGAGGGCTCGATGACCCCGATCGTGAGCATTTTGGCCACTTCATCTTGGATGCAGGTCCGTACCCGATCTGGCACGCGGTAGGCCCGGTGTCGGATAGGGGGACTGTCCCCGGTGTCCACGTCGTGCAAGCACCAAGGGGTGATCCCGGGGGTGAGGGAGAACAGTGTAGCGAACCGCAGCAGGAGGTCCCGGCAGCCCTGGCGTTGCTCCGGGGTGAGGGCATCTGAGTCTTCAGGAGATCCGGGAGGGGTTCGGAGTCCTCCTCCGCCCCACTGTCCGTAGCCATCAGGAGGCTGAGTTCTGAGCGCACAAAGTGTGGTTTGAGTCTGTTGGTGTGGAGGACCCGAAGGGGGTTCCGGGGGGTCCCCATGTCGATGAGGTAAGTGACGGGGCTTTTGCGCTCGACCACTTTGAAGGGCCCCGTCCACTTATCTTGCAAGGCACATGGTTCGGTGGGGGACATCACCCACACTTGTTGACCAGGTTCGAACTCGACGGAGGAGGCATTGTGATCGTACCATTTTTTCATGTCCTCCTGACTGGCCTCGAGGTTCGCCTTGGCCATCTCCCTGAAGCGCCGGGTCTGATTGCGTAGGGCCAGGAGGTACTTGAAGACGTCTGGAGGGGTCTTTAGGGGGGCCATCTCCCAACCTTCTTTGACTAGGCTGAGGGGCCCTCGCACAGGGTGCCCGTACAGGAGTCCGAAAGGGCTAAAGCCGAGGGACTTCTGGGGAACTTCTCGATAGGCGAAGAGGAGGCACGGGAGTAGTACATCCCACTGGCGACGGAGGGGCTCTTCCAATCCCCCAATCATCCCCTTGAGGGTGCGGTTGAATCGCTCCACTAGTCCGTTCCCTTGGGGGTGATAGGGGGTCGTGAATCGGTAGGTGACCCCGCACTGTTGCCAGAGGGACTTCATATATTTTGAGATAAAGTTCGTGCCTCGGTCGCTGACGACTTCTCGGGGGAAGCCCACCCGGGAGAAGATCCCCATTAGGGCCCTGCCAACCACCGGAGCTGTTACAGTTCGTAGGGGCACCGCCTCGGGGTAGCGGGTGGCGTGGTCCACCAGTACCGGGATGAACCTATGTCCTTGTGCCGTGCGGGGGTCCAGGGGCCCCACAATGTCTATTCCTACCCTCTCGAACGGGGTGGTGACCACTGGGAAGGGCTGCAGCGGGGCTTTCAGCTTACGGCCCCTTTCCCACTGGCCTGGCACGTGGGGCAGGACCGGCAGTGGTTAAGGACGTCGTTCCGCATCTTCGGCCAGAAAAAGTGAGTCACTAGGCGACTGTAGGTTTTGTCCTGGCCCAGGTGTCCAGCCAGGGGGACATTGTGGGCCAGAGTTAGTAGGAAGTCTCTGAAGCGGAGAGGTACCACCAGCACTCGACTGGCCCCTAGCTCTGCGATTCTTTGTTCTCTGTATAGCAGGTCGTTATCCCAATAGACCCAATGAGTTCCGGTGGAGTCCCCTGCGATCTGGGCGCTGGCTTGCTGGCGGAGTCCCTCGAGGGAGGGGCAGGCCTTTTGCTCCTGGCGGAACTGTTCTTGGGTGGCCCCCCCTTCTTGACGCCACTGAGCCAGGCCGGGAAGGTCCTGGGGTTGCGCGACCCCTTCGGCCGTTGGTTCTGGGGGGTTTGCCTCGTCGTTGGGTCGGTGCTGGCCTTGGTTGTTTCGGTTTTGCTCGTGTGGTCCTCTCCGGCCCACTCGGGTGCTTTCCCATCGGTCAGCTTCGGCGGCGAGTTGCCGGGGGTCAGTCAATTTACTGTCGAGGAGGTGCTGCCTGAGCTCGACGAAACAGTTGTTCGACAGATGCTCCCATACCATAAGGTTAAAGAGTTGCTCGTAGGTCGTTACATGGCTCCCCTTGATCCAACCCTCGAAGGCTCGGCTGAAATAGCTGACGTACTCCACCCAAGTCGTACCCGGGATCCGGGTGCAGTCTCTGAACCTCTGGCGGTACATCTCGGGCGTGAGGCCGTAGCGGGTGAGGAGGGCAGCCTTCATGTGGTCGTAGGACGTCATCTGGTGATCTGGGAGCTGCAATAGGGCATCGCGGCCTTCGTTGATGAACCTCCCCCATAGTCCGGCTCCCCAATCACTCCGGTCGATCCGGTGGGAGGTCATGGCGATCTCGTAGGCTTTGAACCACTGTTGTATGTCGTCCTCTCGGACATATTCTCGGACAACATCCTTGGGGATGTGGACTTTTTTCTCGGTTGCTCCCGGGGTGTGCGGTCGCTCAGGCACCCCCGGTTCTTTATTCTGTTTCCGAAGTTCTATTTCCGCCAGTTTGCGCTCGTGTTCGAGTGTTATTCTTTTTTCCTCGAGCTCTCTCTGTCTCTGTTTTTCTTCTCGTTCTTCTCGGAGCCGCAGATGTTCTAGATTTAGTTTCTGCTCGGCTAACTTTAGTTCACCGTCCATCTTGAGTCGTGCCATTTCCAACTCATGTAATCTGGTTCTTTCTCTTTCTTGGATCTCCTCCTGCGAGAGGCCCGTTCCCCGCTCCTCGGGAGCCGTGGCGTTCCCCTCTGGTGCGACACTGTTTTGGTCGGGGGATCCGGCGACCCCAGTGTCTGCCCACGACTCAAGGGCGCGCTTCAAATCGTCTTTGGTACTCAGGCCGGTGGTAGCAATGCCTAGTTCCATGCAGAATTGTTTAAGTTCGCGGTGGCTATATTCTTCCAACTTATCCATTTGGAACTTTTCCGTGGGACCGCTATCTTTGGCTGACATCGTGGTATTGTCGTGGGGTGAGCTACTCTCTGTACGATTACGCGTTGATTCGGATCCCACCGCTGCCACCAATGTTAGACGGACCGGGAGGGTCGGCCGAGGACAAGGGGAGAGGTCTCCGGGGAGAGCCGTCTCCAGCGATCGTACAGATAAATAACTTCCCCCCCACAGACAGACACCACACAAGGAGAAGATTTTAGCGTTCTTTATAGGCAATTTCTTATGGTACGATGAAATGGTACAAGGAGGTCTGGACTCAGGAGTCCCCTCGATTCAAGTCTCTCAAGATGGGGAAAGGGGGTAGCGGGACAGTCTGGTAGTTGAGATGGTATGGTGGATAGCTCACAATCCTCGAGCTCGGTGTTCTAGCTGGGACGGGCCGCGGCAGCGCCAGCAGGTCCCGGTGAAGATGGTTGATACACGGTCCGCGGCAGCGCCAGCAGGTTCCGGAAAGATGGTCGTTACACGGTCCGCGGCAGCGCCAGCAGGTCCCGGTGAAGATGGTCGTTACAACGGGCCGCGGCAGCGCCAGCAGGTCCCGACGAGGATGGATGTTGCAGAAGGCCGCGGCAGCGCCAGCAGGCAGGACGATAGTTCACAAGATAGGGCTACGGCAGCGCCAGTAGTCCGTCAAGGCTGAGTTCTCTCGGTGTCTCTCGACTCCAGGATACAACTCCCGTCCTGCTCTGGAGCTGCCCTAGTTATAGGTCTGGCGCCCTTTGATGTCCGGACCCTCGCACTTGGAGGTCGGAGGGTCCGGGATGAAGGTGTCCAGACACCCAGCAGGGGGTGGAGCCAGCGCCTGGGGGAGCTGGAGGCGATCGGCACCTGGCGGGGGAGAGCCCTTGACGCTTCGTTCTCCCATTGACCTGCCAAGTGGTCCGCTCACCTCCTGGGTGGATGGTGGTGCCGGAATGTCGGGGCCGGCCAGGCCCAGGGTTAGGGTCGGGTGGAGGCCACGCGGCCTCGTGGCGCAGGGCCCAAGATGGCGGTTTGATCCGGCCGGGGGAGCCGGTGGTGGCTCGGTCCCGTGATACATGGAGGTCCGGGGGCAGGAGTTCCGTCGGGAGACGGGGTGCGGGTGATTCTTTGTGGGTCACGCCTGGCGGGCCGGGGCTTGGGCCCTGTCATGCGGGGAGGGAGCAAGCCCTTCGTGTGGCCAGTCCAACAGACCCCACCACATGCCATACGCTGACCCCACAACCTGGCAAACATAGACTCCACCACCTGCCATACACAGACCCCACCACCTGGTACATGCATATCTCATCACCTGGCACTTTCAGACCCCACCACCGGGTAAATACTGACCCCACCACCAGGTAAATGCAGACCCCACCACCTGGCACACTCAGACCCCACCACCTGCCATACATAGACCCCACCACCGGACACACACAGACCCCACCACCTGGCACAGGCAGACCCCATTACATGGCGCATGCACACTTGGTACATGCATACCTCATCACCTGGCACACTCAGACCCCACCACCGGGTAAATGCAGACCCCACCACCTGGTACATGCATACCTCATCACCTGGCACACTCAGACCCCACCACCTGCCATACGTAGACCCGACCACTAGGCACACGCAGACCCCACCACCGGGCACACACAGACCCCACCACCGGGCACATTTGGACCCCACCACCTGATAAATGCAGACCCCCACCACTGGGCACACGCAGACCCCACCACCGGGCACACTCAGACCCCACCACCTGATAAATGCAGACCCCGCCACTGGGCACACACAGACCCCACCACCGGGGACACGCAGACCCTACCACCTGGAAAATGCAGACCCCACCACTGGGTAAATGCAGACCCCACCACCTGGCTCACTCAGACCCCACCACCTGCCATACATACACCCCACCACCTGCCACACGCAGACCCCACAACCTGGCACACGCAGACCCACCAAGTGCCATACGTAGACTCCACCACCGAGTACACGCAGACCCCACCACCGGGCACACGCAGACCCTACCACCTGCCATACGCAGACACGACCTCCTGGTACATGCATACCTCATCACCTGGCACATTTAGACCCCACCACCGGGTAAATACAGACCCCATAACCGGATAAATTCAGACCCCACCACCTGGCACACTCAGACCCCACCACCTGCCATACGTAGACCCCACCACTGGGCACACGCAGACCCCACCACCTGGAAAATGCAGACCCCACCACTGGGTAAATGCAGACCCTACCACCTGGCACACTCAAACCCCACCACCTGTCATACATAGACCCCACCACCGGACACATGCAGACCCCACCACCTGGCACACACAGACCCCACCACCTGGCCAACGCAGACACAATCACCTGGTACACACAGACCCCACCACCTGGGACACACAGACCCCACCACCTGGGACACTCAGACCCCACCACTGGGTGAATGCAGACCCCACAACCTGGCACACGCAGACCCCACCACCTGGCACACTCAGACACAATCACCTGGCATACGCATATCCCACCACATGGCACACTGAGACACAATCACCTGGCACACCCAAATCCCACCACCTGCCATACGTAGGCCCCACCACCGGGCACACGCAGACCTCATCACCTGGCACATGCAGACCTCATCATCTAACACATGCAGACAGAATCACCGGGCACACGCGGACACAATCACCTAGCACACGCACACACAATCACCTGGCACATGCAGACATAATCATCTGGCACACGCAGACACAATCACCTGGCACACGCAGACGCAATCACCTGGCACACGCAGACGCAATCCCCTGGCCCACGCAGACACAATAACCTGGAACATGCAGACACAGTCACCTGCCACACGCTGACACAATCACCTGGCACATGCAGACGCAATCACCTAGCACACGCAGACGCAATCACCTGGCACACGCAGACACAATAACCTGGCACACGCAGACACAGTCACCTGGCACACGCTGACACAATCCCATGGAGCACGCAGACACAATCCCCTGGCACACGCAGACACAATCACCTGGCACACACAGACATAATGACCTGGCACACACAGGCCCCATCACCTGACACACGCAGACACAATCACCGCCACACACAGGCCCCATCACCTGACACACACAGATCTCATCACCTGGCAAACACAGACGTAGTCACATAGCACACACTGACCCCATTACCTGTTACATACAGACCCATCACCTGGAACTTACAGACCTCCATCACCTGACACACAAAGACCCAGTCACGTTGCACACGCAGACCTCATCCCCTGGTACTCACAGACCCATCACCTGGTACTCCCAGACCCTATCACCTGGTACTCGCAGACCCCCCTCACCTGGTACTTGCAGACCCCATCAACTGGTACTCACAGACCCCCATCACCTGGCACACATAGACCCAGTCACGTGGCACATGCAGGCCTCACCTTCTGGTACTCACAGACTCCATTAAGCTACATGAGCGTGAACATGGTTTTGTGTACACGTGTGTGCTTCATGAGCATGAACATGGTTTTGTGTACCAATGAGAAATGTCTCTAGTGCTCAGTGCTGGTAATAAGAAGGCAGGTGCCCTGGTCACTTGCCATACCCAGCTGGAATACTCCTGCTTCGAAAGAGGGGACCCTCCTTACATGGGGAGGGCTGAGATTAAGAGCCATCTTACCTGCAGTGAAAAGGTGAGCTCCAGACCCGTCTCCATCAGGCCCTCAGGAGGCAGGACATACTCGTTGGACCTCAGGACTCGTTTGGACCCCTGAAAGAACACAGAGTTATTTTTAGAAGCAGAGTCTGGAAAGGAGGTGACTACATCAGATCCTGGTTAGAGCAGGCTTGTCACAGCAAACAAAAGGCACTTTAAACAGGCATCCTGGCACTCTTGACGCCAGGTCAGGCCCTCACTGGACAGAAACGTAGTTCAGTGTAATGGTCTCCTCAGAGGTACAACATGACTTCACCCAAACCTGACACAAAGTCATCCTCATGGCTCCTGCACAAGGGCGCCTCCACTCCAAGTCAACAAGGAAGATCTTCCTGAAGTCATTCTGAATTCACCCAATGACATAAGCTGAGCTAATCTTGTAAATATCTGAGGATGTCATCCCAAACCATTCTGGAGTATGTGTAAAGGGCAAAGTATTTAAATTAGATTATTCTAGAGCAATAGAGGAAACTACTCTGGGGTGGCTTCCTAATGACTTCAATGCAAATTATGTGATGGTCATGGACCGCAGGAGGATGATTCTGTGATGACTTCAGGGGGTGCTGGATGACTCCAGGGTGAGTTCATAATGAAGCAGGGATGAGGATGGATCACTACAGGGTGGTTAATTAATGATTTAAAAATGGGTATGGATCACTCCAGGATGGGCAAATAATGATTTTAAAATTGGTCTGGATTGCTCCACGATGGCTAAAAACGATTTAATAATGGGCCTGGATTACTCCACGATGTTTAAATAATGATTTAGAAATGGGCCTGGATTACTCCGGAAGGAATAAAAAACTGATTTGCACATGGGCCTGGATGACCCGGCTATTTTTAAATAATGATTTAAACATGGGCCTGTATTACTACAGGATGGTTAAATAATGATTTAAAAATAGGTCTAGATTACTCTGCAATGATTAAATAATGATTTAAAAATGAGCTTAGATTACTACAGGATGACTAAATAATGATTAAAAAATGGGCAAGGATGACTCCACGATGGTTAAATAATGATTTAAATAGGAGCTTGGATTACTACAGGATGGTTAAATAATGATTTTAAATGGGTCTGGATAACTCCGGGGTGGTTAAATAATGATTTAAAAATGGGCCTGGATAACTAAAGGATGGTTAAACAACGATTTATAAATGGGTCTGGATTACTCCGTGATTGTTAAATAATGATTTAAAAATGGACTTAGATTACACTTGGATCATTAAATAATGATTTTAAAATGGTTCTGAATTACTCGGCGATGAATAATGATTTACAAATGGGCCTGGATGACGTCGCAATAGTTAAATAATGATTTAAAAATGGGCCTGGATTACAACAGGATGGGTAAATAATGATTTAAAACCGGTCTGGATCACTCCGGGATGGTTAAATACTGATTTAAAAATGGGCTGGCATTATTACAGGATGATTAAATAATGATTTAAAAATGGGCCTGGATGACTACGTAATGGTTAAATGATTTAAAAATGGACCTGGATTACTACAGGATGGTTAAACAACGATTTAAAATTGGTCTGGATAACTCCAGGATCACTCTGGGATGGTTAAATAATGAATGAAAAAAAAGGGTCTGGATCACTACAGGATGGTTAAATAATGATTTTAAATAGGCTTGATTACTCTGGGATGATTAAATAATGATTTAAAAACGGGACTGGGTGACTCCGCAATGGTTAAATGATGATCAAATTATGGGCCTGGATTACTAAAGAATGGTTAAATAATGATTCAAAAATGGGTCTGGATTACTCTGCAATGGTTAAATACTGATTAAAAAATGAACTTAGATTACTCCAGGATGATTAAATAATGATTTTAAAATGGGCCTTGATGACTCCGCAATGGTTAAATAATGATTTTAAAATGGGTTTGGATTACTCCGGGATGATTACATAATGATTTAAAGATGGGATTGTATTACTCTGAGATGATTAAATAATGATTTAAAAGTTGTTCTGGGTTACTTCTCGATGGTTAAATAATTATTTTAAATGGGTCTGGATTACTACAGGATGTTTATATAGTGATTTAAAAAGGGGTGAGTATTACTCTGGGATGGTTAAATAACGATTTACAAATGGACCTGGATTACACCAGGATGAATAAATAATGATTTAAAGAAGTACTTGGATTACTGCATGATGATTAGATAATGATTTAAAAATAGTTCTGGGAGCATGGCCAAGATGGCGACTTGATAGGACGTGTTGCTCATCCTCTCCTGCTGGTTGCCTGACACAGCACTGGCGCTCTGCCGTATAGAGCGACCGGAGACCACACAACGAAGTTCCATTGAGGTTGCAGAGGTGGCGGTCCCCTCGGAGGGCGGCAGTGCCGGCGATATTCACTTAAACCGCTGCTAATAGCTTGGTGGCGAGAGGCGGCCTGGCCGCGTTCTACTGTGACGTGGTCTCGGCTCCAGAGAGGGGAATACCGCACTATGTATGCCCCACTGGAAGTGGGCCCCCGGCGGCGGACCGGGACTCTGAAGCCCACTACTGAGGGTGAAACCTGAAGTCTGGTGCAGCCCTGCCACCCAGCCCACTTAGGGGAGCCCTGCTGATAAACCCGACAGGCGTGCTGCCGGTGCGGCGGTACCGCCATCTTGGGTGAAGCCTCGAGGCCAGCCGCTGCCGTGGGACCCAGCCGGCGACACCACAGGCCTGACCATCGCTGCTGACATCAGGACCACAGGCAAGTGTCCGCGCCGCGGGGAAAAGCTGCAGTGCGCATCGGCACTGGGAGTTGTGGGGAGCAGTGTAGCTGCCGAAGCGGGACGGCAGAGCCTTGCAGCATCGGGTCCCACATAGAGCCAAAGCTGCGCGCACGGCTGGTGCCGCGGCGCCATTGCTGGGATCATGGTGGGCTGCGCTGCAGCGCCTTTGAGTCCTGCGAGCTTCACCGGGGGCCGCCTGGGGATACTGCGCCTACCCTTCGCGGAGCTTGCTGCGCCGGCTCCGACCCCCCATTGGGACCGAGGACTGTGAGGCTTGGCGACGGGTTGGTGGCGGCGGTCCGGCGTAGCTGGGGGGTTGCAGCCACCGGCATCCCTGAAGATATACTCCTAACCCCGAGGAGCACGTGGCGGCATAGAGTCTCGCCGCAATAGTGCCTGGCCACCAACGGGGGCTGTGTGCGAGACCTGGTATACTGCCACTGGAGTGCGACGCAGGAGCTTGAAGCTGTTGCACATCGTAATACAGCCGTCTTTCACTTTAAAGGCCCACCCACCAGCGCAAGACGCGGGGGCCCCTGTACGCCTGTTACGGCCTCTGGCCCACTCATAGCATGTCCACCTCCCGCGGCCGGTGGGATAAAACCCTCAAGGAACTCTTTGCAAAGACCCAAAGCGGCCAGAAAACCGGAGATACCGCATCGATGGGCGCTGAAGGAGGGCAACTGATCACTAAGGCCTTCCTGTAGTCACTGTTCGTGGCCCTGCGGGAAGATCTGGAAACGCTTAATCAGGAACTTACGGCGGAAATCAAAGAGGTCCACAGAGACATGGACGGCATCGGCGAAAGGGTCGTGGAACTTGAAGAAAAGGCTGACATGCGAGAGGTGGAGATGTCGACGTTACAACAAGAAGTTATACGCATTCACGACCAGCAGGTGGACCTGCAGCCCCACCTTGTGGACTTAGAAAACCGCTCTCGATGCACAATATCAGGATCCGGGGGATCAAAACCGATGAAACCGATATATTCAAATACGCCAGAGAGCTATTCAATCATGTTCTGGGGAACACGCTCAACACAGACATAGCACTAGACAGGGCGCACAGGGTGGGATCCGGATCAAAGAAGAAATCCTGCGGAAGGCGCGGCAGATGCATCCCTTGACATTCCGGGGCCAGCATCCGGTCCTGTACCAGGACCTCGCTGCTCTGACATTTCACAAGCGAAGAATCTTTCGACCAGTTACCTCATCCCTTCGCCAACGCGGCATCGCATACAGTTGGGGCCATCCGTTTCGCTTGATGTTACGCATGGATGACAAGCTGTTTCAGCTCCGTTCCCTAACGGAGGCCTGCCACCTTCTAGGAATTGATCCCCCGGCAGACGAGAGCAGCAACGAAGGCCCTACACCCGGCACAGACGATTTTAAGCCCCGATGGATGCAACAAGGCCGACGTCGCCCGATCAAACGGCCGGACCTGACCGAAATTTCCAAAGGCCAGAAGGCAGCGGTGGAGACTTTGCCGGCGAAACTCGCAAAGACACAGTCTGGGTGACTTCATCCTAATGCACCTGAGTCTCTTGATGGGTCCGCATATGCTAGGCGAGCCTAGCGGGAGGGAAAGGGGACATCACTGGCCACGACATATTCCCCATGGACAGTTCTCTCCGCTCATCGGCCGATGATGGACTATGACACGTCTTTTGTTGTTTTTCTAGTTCATTCCTGCTTCACTTTGTGGGTTCACTTATGAACTTTTTTGGGTATTATTTTGGGGGGTTTTTGGGGTTCCTTGTTCACCTGTTTGTGTTAGGTTGCATGGGTCCACGCAACCATTGCGCTTCTGCTTTACTACCCACTACGCGCCCCTGTAGTCCCAGACCCCAGATCTTTCGCTTACTCGCAGTCTTCCCGGTCCCCTAAATGCCTTTCACTACGATTAAAGTGCTCACCTTGAACGTACGGGGCCTTAATAATCCTGTGAAACATAAGGCAGTCCTGTCATGCTTGGAAATGCACATGCAGACATTTGCTTACTACAGGAGATGTGCCTTCTTGCTAGGGACTGCCATCGGTTCAGGTCCCGCAAGTTCCCGACGCAACTGTTCTCCTCGGGCCCCACCAAATCAGGCGGAGTGGCCATTTTAGTTGCCCAGGGGTTCAAAGGGGAGGTCCTACATAAAGAAGCCGAAATCAAGGGTAGACTGCTCACTTATCGATTTGCACTGGGCGGCCTGACATTCACCATTGGCTCCGTGTACGCCCCCAACGAAGGGCAAGAGCAATTTTTACACACAGTCCTCACTGAAGCAACAGCCACGACGGACCGCAGAATCCTCTTGGGGGGTTGACCTGAACTTGGTTTTCGATAATACCTTGGACAGATCAGGCCAACGTACTACTCAGTCCTGGGCGCTGTCGGCGGAGGGGCTAGCCCGCTTACACGATCTAGGCCTGCGGGACTTATGGCCCAGCTTTCATCCCCTTTTACTGGCCTCCGCACCCATTCAAGCGATGGCGAAGGGAGTGGAGATGGGGGTCGCCTCCCTCTCCGATCACGCGCCAGTCATCGCCACCCTCGCCCTCCCACCAACACAACTCCCCGTGCGGACGTGGCGACTCCGAGACACCCTTTTGCACCGGGTAGCGGTGGTTGACCATATACGACGCTCCATACCTCTCCCATAATGCTAATGGGGATACTACCCTCGCTACTCAGTGGGCAGCGCTCAAAGCGGTCGTGAGGGGGGGAATTGATAGCTCTCTCAGCGGCAGAGAACGCAGAGCACAGGCGCAAGTGGGATGAACTCACCCAAAAAACCAGGGAGTTAGAGCAAATACACCAACGGACAGCAGCTCCGCGGGTCTGGCACCAACTAAAATTCGTGTGGCAGAAACTCGCAGCATTAGATCAAGAAAGAGCGGAATTCGCAGCACTTTGGCTGCGCCATGCCTACCACACGGGAGGAGACAGATGCGGCCGCCTCCTAGCTCATAAATTACGTTAAACCCGACAGCGACAGGGGGTCCGGGAGATCTAGGGGGGTGACGGTAGGTGAGTCTCGGAGGATCTGGAGATTGCTGAGGCATTCCGGGATTGTTATGCCCGCCTTTACGCTGGTGCGCCGCTGTCTAACTCAGATGGGTCCACCTTCCTTGAGTCTGTGGACCTACCGGCCCTGACTAGAGCTCAAGCTGACCACCTCAACAGAGACTTTAGGGTTGAAGAGGTTGTCGCCGCCATCGCGCGCATCAAACCGGCTAAGGCCCCAGGGCCAGATGGCTTCTCCGCCATTTTTTATAAGACATTTTGTGCCCAGGTTGCACCGCTCCTTACCCAGCTCTTTAATTCGTTCGCTGAACCCGGAGCGATCCCTCGTGATATGTTAGAAGCCTCTATAGTAGTTTTCCCCAAACCAGGGAAAGATAAGACCACTTGCGTGGCCTATCGCCCCATTTTCCTCCTTAATATCGATCTTAAATTGTACACGGGTATCCTAGCTGCTTGCCTAGCACCCCACATGTCTGGCCTCATAGACCCGGACCAGGCGGGCTTTATTCCGGAACACCAAACCCCAGACAACACGAAACGGGCCTTACACCTAATAGAGAAAGCCACGCGCACACAGGGCGAATACATGATGTTCACTAACGATGCCGAGAAGGCCTTCGATAGGGTCCTTTGGCCCTATCTGGAGCAGGTTCTGGAAAGGGTGGGGCTGGGAGAGAGGTTCCGCACATACATTTTAAATTGTTATAAGTTCCCACAGCTAAAGTCCGCGTGAATGGTCACACCTCCTCCCGCTTTCCAATAGAAAGGGGCACAAGACAGGGGTGTTCCTTATCACCCATTCTTTTTGCGTTATACATGGAACCCCTAGCCGACAGGATACGCCACAACCCATTGATTACAGGGATTACATTTGGCAGCTATACCCACAAGATAAGTCTATATGCGGACAACGTCCTGATCTCGTTGTCCAATCCCAGAATTGTGTTGCCAGCGTGTCTAACGGATCTTGAGACCTTTACTCAGGCCTCGGGGTTTAGGGTAAACATGGACAAGTCAGTAGCCTTGGACCTCTCCCTAGCACACTCTACTCGCACACACTTACAGGGCCTCCACCCCATTCAATGGGCGACCGACACAATTTCATATTTAGGTATACAGCTAGCTCCTTCCCTGCCGGCCATCGTATCGGGTAACTACGCGCACCTGAGACAGAAGATCCGCAGGGAGCTTGGCCAGCGGAAGCACTATCCCCTCTCCTGGCTGAGCAAAATAGCAGCGGTCAAAATGACCATCCTACCCCAGATTCTCTACCTATTCCGGACTATACCTCTTCGACCGTACCAAGGGTGGATACATCAAACGCAATCTGACCTGGCACACTTTATATGGAATGGTCGCAAACCGCGACTCAAGCAGGCGTTGGCGTCGCTTCCCCCGGAGGAGGGGGGACTGGGTATTCCTGACCTTCGGCTGTATTACCAAGCGGCCCAGTTGCGTCATCTGGTCGAGTGGAGTTGGTGGGAGTCAGAAAAGCACTGGCTCTTCCAGGACCAGGCGGTGGCAGCTAGACCCTTGCAAGACGTTCCCTTCCTTCAGAAGCGACACAGACCTCCCAACTTATACGCCTCTCATATCACTCGAGCCACCCTTGAAGTGTGGGATCACACTAACATTAAACACGCTTTCACAACGTTCCCCTCCCCGCTCACGCCACTGTTGGACAATCCTGACTTTCAACCCGGTACAGATGCGGTAGCCTTTGCAAACTGGAGAGCCTCGGGGTGCCGCTCCCTATGCCATATGTTTGATGCAGATGGGATTCTACCGTTCCAGCAACTCAGGCAGGACTATGGCCTCCATGAAACTGAGCGGCTCCGCTATCTCCAGCTACGGCATTGGACGCTTCATACCCAGGTTAAACCGGATGCCAGCAGACGCCTTTCCGCCTACGAGCGGTGGCTCATTACCCGCACATCAGACAAAAAATTGATCACAGATTTGTACAAAATAATAGACCTGATATAGGAACTTAAAATGTATAATTCCAAGATTACAATTGGCCGTGAGGCGGGCAGTAAGCTGGCCACACGCAGTCCAGACCTCCGGCGCGATAGGAGTACCCAGCGCCTTCTGCCAGCGCGAGCAAGAGGGGTGTACCTCTATGTCTCGTTCGCGCAGAGAGGCTTTGTAAAGTCTTGTAACTAACTTCTTTCGGCTCTCTCCCATCAGCAGCACCTGCAGGACTCGCAAAGTGGTGGCTCAGGAGGGTAACCCGGACACGCCGCACGGATAGCCTGACGAACCCGAACATATGTAAAGTTAAACATGAAGCCCCGCTCGGAACCGTTCTGCGCCTCTTTTAACGTTTTAAATCTACCCTCCACATATAGATCACCCAGCCGGTGGATGCCAGCCGCAGCCAATTCTCACAGGGCAGACGCCTTCCGAGCCGCCGAGATTTCAGGGTGGGAAAGTAACAGCAACAGTGGCGCATACAGATGGGAGAGCTGCGCTCTTGTCACAAGCATTAGCCAGACCCACGCCGTACACTGCGTGGGGTTAATCTCAATCCGCGAGCCACCCGATCCCCCCCGAAAGTGTCACCATCTGCAGTGGCACAGGGAGCACAGCATCTGCCTCTATAGCCACATGTGGCTGATACCTCGGCGGGAAATGCCAGTAATGCGCGAACTGCGCCTGGGCACACAGATAGTAGAGACGAAGGTCTGGAGCCTCAAAACCTCCTCTTTCAAAGGGCTGCACCAACAGGTCCCATCGGCACCTTAGTTTCCTACCGCTCCACACAAATGTGAGCAACACAGACTGGAGGAATGCGGAATAGCGCTATATTCAGTTTGATAGGAATGTTAATATAGAAATACAACAATTTAGGTAAAAACACCATTTTCACCACCGCAATCCTGTCCGCCAGAGAGAGGGGCAGGTGTGTCCATCGTGCAGCCTGTTCATAAATACGGGTCACCGTGCAGCCGTAATTTTCAGAGATCACGATGTCGGGATCTCTATGTACCCAAACACCCAGATACCTCACAGGGTCAGTTGTCCACGTCAGAGGAAAATCCAGCTCCACCTCTTTAGTGAACGCGGTTAGGGGAAACACCACTGACTTGGACCAATTTATCCCCAGGCCAGAGAAGCGCTCAAATTGGACATATTCCCAAAGTAGTGCAGAGAGGTGGACCTCGGGCTCCCGGACATATAGCAGCATGTCATCTGCATAGAGAGAGACAATCAAGGGCCGTTGTCGGAACCGCAGAGCAGCTGCAGCATGCCGTTGCCGCAGCTTACAGGTGAGGGGTTCCAGTGCTAAGGCAAAAAGCATAGGCGACAGCGGGCATGAAGACACCCACCCATTAACTCGCACCCTGGCGACTGGGTCACTATACAGCACCCGGAGCCACTGCAGGAAAAAAGGGGGAAAGCCCATCCTTTCCAGTACTGTAAACATGAAGGGCCACTGTAAAGAATCAAAGGACTTGGCCGCATCAAGTAATACGGCCACCGCCTGAAAGTCTGGCTCAAAGTAGTGCAAAGTGGAAAATAGTGTGCGCAAATTATGAGTGGTGGATCTCTCCATAACGAATCCTGATTGGTCCGGCAACACCAATAGGGGAATCAAGGGTTGCATTCTAATGGCGATCATTTTCGCTAGGATGTTTGCGTCTATATTGATCATAGAGAGCGGTAAGTATGACCCGCACTGATTTGATGGCTTATCCGGTTTCAGGAGTGTGACCAGTAGGGCCTCATGGAGTGAAGGGGGCAGCTTCCCGCTCTCGTAGGCTTTCGCATAAACCTCCAAGAGCCGTGGGGCGAGGCCTGCCACATATGCCTTATAAAATTCGCTGGGCAGTCCGTCCGGGCCTGCAGCTTTGCAGGTCGGGAGTAACATGATGGCCTCTCGTACATCCTCTTCATCAAATGGCTGCATGAGGTACTCCCGCTGGAAAGCCACCCAAGCGCCACATCGTCAAGGTACTCGTGTATCTCCCCTGTCGGTGGGGTCGCCGTGGCAGCATAGAGGCGGGTATAGAATTCCAACATTACGTCGCGGAGCTCAGTGGTCGAATGGTGGGCCTCCCCAGTATCGTCAATGAGTTCAGTTATTTGCTCCTGGAGTCTTGGCTCCGACAATTTCTGAACCAGCGAGCGGCCAGGGCGACCTCCCTCCCCATAATATCGTGCTATTCGACGCCGGGAACAGTGCAGTAGCTCCTGGTCAACAGTTTCGTTATGCTCTGTGACCAGTTCCCGTATGGCAGCCAGTTTTGCAGTGGATGGCTCAGAATCATATTCCCGTTCCAGTTTAGATATGTCAGATGCTAATTTTTCAATAAGTCGACGGATGTCATGCAGAACCCCCGACTGGGCCAAGATGCAAGCCCCCTGCACAGTCACCTTAAACGCTTCCCAGAGCGTCCCCGCGCTGCCTACCGTTCCCTCGTTTACCCTAAAGTCGTTTTTTATGGTTTCTGCTATACTCTGCTTAAAAACTGGGTCCGTGAGTTCTAAAGGCTGCAGCCGCCATGCAAACGGCGGAGTCTGATATGTAGGTATCTGTAACGTCAAAAGCACCGGGGAATGGTCCGAAAGAGTTCGGGCCTCGTGCGGCACCGCCATTGTCCAGGTGCAGACCGACTCGGAGACAAAAGTCTATGCAGGACCACGGGCCATGCTCGGAGGAAGCGAACGTGCTCTGACGGTTTGGCGAGTTCGCCATATGTCATTCAAATGACCAGTGTCCTGGAGCCCCAGTAAGATCTCCGCGGCGCGTTTGGGACTGGCCTCACTGCCGCCAGTTCGGTCCATGGTGGTGTCTAAGCATAGATTATAATCCCCTCCCCATATAATCGATGCCGGAGGAAATAGCGATATCCGGCGCCACACATCAGAGTAGAACGAGGGGTCATCCACATTCGGTCCGTATACGTTCACATTCAGCACACTCTCTCCAGACAATCGCACCATTGGAACCCGGCCCTCATCATCCACTTCAGTCCTGATCACAGTTAAAGGCACACCTTTTTTTACTAGAGTTATTACCCCCCTGGAGTAGGTGGAGAAGGAGGAAGAGACCCGTGCTCCCGCCCACCTAGTGCCCATTTTGCTAGCAGATTCAACAGTAAGGTGGGTTTCTTGGAGAAGGACGACTTGCACTCCCATACTGTCAAGACATGCAAGCACTGATCTGATCTTTTTAGGTGTGTTAAGGCCCCGGACATTCCAGGTAAGGAACTTGATCACACTATTCATCGTGGAGGACCTTCCATATGTGACCGCCTAACCAATTGTCTAACATGCGGTAATCGTACATAAAAATACCAACATTCATAGTGTCTGTCCGAAAGTGTACATTTTACATTCTGGCTGTCCCACGATGACCCCACCTCACCCCCCACCCACTTCAGCTGCACCAACATGCCAAAGCCATCCCAAAACCCATCCCAGCCCTCCCCCCAAACTCCCACAACTAAAGAACAGAATCGGGGTACACCCATTTTTGGGGAGCACAGAGACGCGTGCCTCCTACAAGTAGGAGTCAACCGAGCTCAAGAATAATATACTAGCAATGCATACCACCGGCAATATGCAATCACCACTATATAAAGCTGCACCCGCAGTGACCCAAGCAATACAAACCAGGGTAGATTTCACAGCATGGAGGACTCAGGAAAGTGTATAAAAAGGGGTTAGAACCAGAATAAAGGGCTTGCGCTGCCAGCAGTTAGCAATAGATCGGCAAACCCAACATAAGAACAAAGAGGCTGCAGAGCCAGGCAAATGGCAACAGTCATGGTGGGCACAAACTGGCATGAGATAAACACCGTAAGCAAAGATAGACAATAAACGTGTACAGCAGACATTGTTTTAATAATGGTTTTAGCGCTCAATACTCTGAGCTTTTAACATACTTTTCCTGACCTCTGGAGCACTTCTCCCGGCTCCTCTCCTTCTGGTGCGTGGTCCCCGTCCGTGCGAGCGGGCCCGCCCACCTTCTTCCGGGTAGGTCAGCGGTCTAGTGCCTGCTTCTGCTGCCATATAACACACGCTGGCGCGAGCGCGCCGAAGGCGCGCCAAAGGCAAGTCCATCTGCGCCCGTCCGCGCCAGGAACACGCCAGAAGCCATGCCGTTAGTTACCACGCATGTTGTACAGTACACTCGAGAGAGGTTGTTGGAGCTAAAGGTGAGGAGCCACCCGCAGTGCATCCCCCTGCACGGACATGATGATACACATAAGTATCCATGCCCGGGTTGTCGTTACTCTATGGCCAGGATGGAAGGGGACGATGGAGGGGGGCTGAGTATTGCCTCCTGCAGGATTGGGGACAGAAACAGGGTGGGGGTGGAACCGATGACTGGTCCCTATGACACGCTGACTCGGGCATTAACCCCAGCCTCACGGGTAAACTCTGGGAACCTCTTGTTGGGGATTCTCTTAAATGCACGTTTCGTAACTAAACAAAGTAGAACTGGAACTGTTGCTAACGGCTCATTCCCCTGATATTGCTTTTATTACAGAAACGTGGACCAATGCGTCCTCCTGCCCGGACTGGAACACGGCTTTGCCCCCAGGCTATTCGTTACACTGTCATAATAGAGAGGAGGGCAGAGGGGGCGGCCTGGCTATCATTTATAGGGACCATCTGAAGGTACAGACCATGGTGGTCGAAAACTTGTATGCAGAAGCAGTACAATTCAGCATTTTTTCGAATGGTATTATTGTTTCCCATGGGCTTCTGGTCTATAGACCGCCTGGACCACAGGTTGCATTTTTGAGGGCTCTGCAAAACCATTTGGAGTCCTGTACTAAGTGTGAGCCCTATATTATCCTGGGGGACATTAATTTTCATTTGGAGGTTACGAGGCACTCGGATACTGCCAGATTGCTGGATAGAATGGAGGGATATGGACTCCAGCAGCTGGTTTCCGACCCGACCCATTCGGGGGGACATACGCTAGACGGTTTATTCTCTAGCCACCCTGATCTTCTATATCTTGGGACGGAAGCCCTCCCATGGACTGATCATCGGGCCGTGCTTTTTAGTGTGGGAGTTAAGACCAAACCCATAGGGGGTCCGCAGAGACCTGCCAGAATCATGTTTAGGAGATGGAGCAAAGTTACACATTCATCCCTTTTGGAGGCGTTGGGTACCCCCCCCCCCCTCTACCCTTGACACTGATAACGACACGGCCGCTGCTCAGTTCACAGACTGGATTACTAGGGCTGTTAATCAGGTCGCTCCCCTCCAGGTAGCTACCCAGAACAGACGCGCACCAGGTGCCCCCTGGTATGGCCCGGAGTTGAAACGACTTAAAGTTGAATGTAGGTGGCGGGAACAGTTATGGAGAGGCAACTATGACATGACCTGTAAGGAAGCCTATGGTCAGGCTTTGTCCAATTACAAGCATGCCATTCAGAAGGCTAACAGGGATTATTTCTCTCGGAAAATCTCGGAGGCAGGGAACTCGACGAAGGAACTGTTTAAAACTGTATCTTTTTTAGCGAATCCCCAGCAGACAAACCAGTTTAAACCGGATCAGCTGTTCTGTGATCAGCTAGCAGAGTTCTTTAAGAACAAGGTTACTACCATCTACAACGATCTACTAAATACCGTGGGTCCCCCGTCTCCCCAACAGGAGATATCTAGCTGCAGCCTATCAAGCATTCCCCCCTTATCCAGAGAGCAGCTTAGGACAATACTAGGTTCCATAAAATCGGGTGCTGCATCAGATCCCTGTCCTCCCCATATCCTACACCAGGCCACCGACAAGATCATACCTACTCTTACGGTGTTGATCAATCAAGTACTAGCCTCCGGATCTTATCCAAGCATGTGGAAAGCAGCGAGTGTAAAACCCCTTCTGAAGAAGTCCTCACTTGACCCTTCGGAATTCACCAGCTACCGTCCTATTTCTGGCCTTCCTCTAGTGGCAAAAATTGCAGAGAAGGCCATAAATCAGAGTCTGATGGAGTACCTTGATGACAATGCTATTTTGGATAGGTCTCAGCATGGTTTTCGACCTAGACACTCCACGGAATCGGCTCTTATAACTACAGCGGAGGGTATTCGAGCTGCAGTAGACGAAGGGGGGCGAGCGGTGCTCGTCCTTCTGGATTTGTCCGCTGCGTTCGACACTGTCAACCATGAGGTATTGCTGCAGCGTCTAAAGGAGGTTGGGATTGGGGACCGTGCTCTGACCCTTCTGGCCTCCTATTTGGACAATCGCACCCAAAGTATACAATGGGCCGGACTACATTCGTCCAATTTTTCCCTACCTTGCGGTGTCCCACAAGGGTCGGCTTTGTCCCCGACGCTTTTTAACATCTATGTCAGACCATTGGCTAGTCTGGTCCGACAACATGGCTTCAGCCTGGTGTCCTATGCGGATGATTCATAGATAGTAATATCAACTGTGGATCACCCTGACCATGTAGCGGCCAAATTTCACGCTTGTCTTATTGACGTAATGAATTGGATGCGCCTGAGCTTTCTAAAAATCAATACTGAAAAGACTGAAGTGATGGAATTTGGGAAAGGCCCCTCAATCTGGAATTCTCTCTGGTGGCCTTTGGAGGCCGGGCAATGCCCTCTCCCGGTCACTAAGGTCAGGAACCTGGGTGTGATCTTTGACAATAAACTAGATATGTCCGCCCAGGTTAATAGCCTAACCTCATCATGCTTCTTCCTTCTAAAAACCCTGCGCAAAATTCTCCCCTACATTCCTCTGGCGCTCCAGAAGACCGTGATGGCCGCTTTATATATGTTCAGACTGGACTATTGCAATGCCATGTTTTTAGGGATGGATAAATTTCAGGTGGGAAAAATCAAATCCTTGCAGAATGCTGCAGTCCAGATTATTCTGAACCTGCCCAGGGGTTGTCCCACCTCTGAAGGCAGGAAATCTTTGCACTGGCTTCCGATCCAACAACGGATCGAGTTCAAGGCTCTCGGTCTAGTTCACCGGGCACGTTTTGGGGGTGGTGCAAACGATGGAGGTGAGAGATTTAGACCCTATCTTCCGCAGCGCGCCCTACGGTCTGCCAATTTAGGCTTTATCTGTACTTCCAGATTCAAACTTTCAAGATGGGGTGGTCGGTCTTTTGGCATGTGTGCAGCGAGACTCTGGAATCACCTGCCTGTGGAGATGCGACTGCTCAGGAAAATGTTAAAACATCGTTTATTTCAGGTTCATTAATTACTCCGGCTCCCCTACCAATCTCGCACATCACAGCGCCAAGACACCTTCTGGTATTCGAGCGCTTTACAAGTTTCTTTTATACTTATACTAAACTTAGAGCCAGTTGGGCAATAGAGATATAGCATCTCAAATAGACAGCAAAAGACCAAGAGAGTCAGTAAACTCCAAGTAGTTGGCATAGTGGATCGCTACTCTTCTTCCTCAGGTGCAGCTGTAGAGTCTCACTTCTTATGTTTCAGATGCTTGGCATGTTCCATTGCGGCCTTTGGGGAGGAAAACATTTTGTTGTCCTCAGCAATGCCTATACAAAGCCGAGCCGGATACAACATAGCGTAGGGGACCCCCTCATTTCGCAGAAACTGTTTACAGTGCCAAATTCTCGCCTAGCCGCCTGGACAGCCACTGTAAAATCAGGGAAGAAGGACAATGTGTTGCCCTGATGAACAATATTACCTTTCTCTCTTGCTAGACGCAGTATAGTGTCCCGATCCCTGTAGTTCAAGACTCTGGCTATTATAGGGCGAGGAGGGGCCTCCAGGACCGGCCATGCAGCTAAAGGGCGGCGGGCACACTCCACTATAAACATGCTGGATAAGTGTTCTGTGCCAAAGATATCCGAGATAAGACGCTCAACATATGTCTCCATCTTGCCCACATTTGTCGACTCTGGTAACCCAGTAATACGGAGATTGTTGCGCCGGGATCGCGCCTCTAAGTCCTCGTTCTTTGCTTGGATAAGGGCTAAAACCTTTTCCATGTTAAGAGTTTTATCCGTGACCGTACTCAGACCATCTTCAGTCGCCGAAACTCTTTGTTCCACCTCCCCATGCGTGCAGTTTGTTTCTCAAATTGAGATGACATGTGGTCTAGTCGATGGTTCACAGCAGCCATCGTGCCTTCAATAGACTGCAAAGTGCGTTGCATAGTCAACAACGTGGATTCTAGCGTGGGGGGGCATCCACGTGGGCATCAGCCTCCGAGTCAGAGGCGGCTTTTTGCGGAGTCTTGGGGGCCATACGTGATTCGAAGGTAAAGCGCGGCTGGGATTTGTCAGTCCTCCCCATAATTATTGAGTAACGCCACAAATGCTGAAGGCAATTGTTGATGAGTGTAGAGCCAAGGGCGAGCGTGAGGAGAAGTTCAATCTGACTGTTCCACCTTAGCGTTAATCTGTTAGTGACCATCGACCAATCAGGCCTTAGGGCGCAGAGGTACAAGCCGTGGATAGGTAAGTAGGCTTCACACCGGGAGGGACCCCAATTGCACAGATATCTCCTGAGGGGACCGTCCAAGTAGACCAGATGTCAAGTGTGGCAGCGTGCCTCAAGTTGCCGGGGTACAGTCAGGCGTGCACCGCTCAGGGGGCCAAACAGCGAACACGCAGCAGCCCCACCGCCCGGGCCAGCGCCCGCCCAATCCAGGCCGGGGATTCGCGGCCTACCACCAGTATTGGGCAAAGGACTTCCCCATATTTGTAAAGTAAACGTCACCTACACAGTTGAGGAGGGAAACCAAATGGCGGTGTACCGCTAAAATCTCACAGGCTCACATTGCACTATATGGCTAGCGCCGAATGTCACAGCAGGCCCTTGTAATGAGGAATTCTGGAGATCAATGAAGCCCCTGCTACAGCGGCAAGAGCCCGCCCAGGGATATATCCAAGCAAGCCAGGTGTGTGAGGCAGCAAGCAGGGGGAAGCAGCGCGCCCCAGGCCAAGGAGATGCACTATATGGCTAGCGCCGAACGTCACAGCAGGCCCTTGCAATGAAGAATTCTGGGGACTAATGAAGCCCCTGCTACACTGGCAGGAGCCCGCCCAGGGATATGTCCAAGCAAGCCAGGTGTGTAAGGCAGCAAGCAGGAGGGAGGAAGCGCGCCCCAGGCCAAGGAGATGCAAGTGTTGAGCACCACTCAAAGGGCTAGATGATAAGTAGCTCCAGCACAGCAATGCCCGTCACCTGGACATATGTCTTCTCAACAAGGCCCAGGGCAAGCAGCCTAGGTCTGTGAACCAGCAAGGGAGGGCATGTAGTGTCACTCGTGGTCCGTTCAGGCAGTATGGCGGGGACCCCAGAAGACCGTCGCGCAGCAGGCCCAGCAACGGCTCCCGCCCCTGTCACCACGAGGCCCAGCAGCAGACCCAGCAAAGCACCCCGCGCCAGTCGCAGCCCGCGGCCCGGCTTGAGGCCCGATCTCGCCTCCGCAGCTGAGACCGCTGCCGGGCCCCGATCCCACTCACCGCAACCAGCGCCGACGGGCGCGTATGAGATCCAGTGACGTTCTGCCTCACCGCAGGGGGGCCGCCTCAGCTGATAAGGACCGCTTCCCAGTTGTCTCCCAGGCACCGCCGCTCGCCACTGCACAGCGGTCGCCTCACGGTGCACGAGCAGCGATCACACAGAGCAGCACCCCGCTGCGCCGATGTCGGGTTGAGCCGCACAGCAGCGGAGATCTCCTCAGGTTACAGCCCCCAGAGGAGCAGGGGGAGACGTGCAGTAGATGTCGCGTCCAGGCCCCAGGCGATAGTGCAGCCTACTGCGGCCCGGCAGCCGCCATTTTTCCCAGCACATCGTCGGAGCAAGGTCAGTGTGTTTTTGACCAGTAAGAAGAGAGCCCACGGGCCCACAAACGGCATGTGCCACTAGCTGGTGTCCGGATCGATGAATGCAGCAGATATTTGGCGGATGGTGGCTCGGTTTGGCAGAGCCTCACAGGTGTGCGGACATCTTGCCGTGCGCCCTCTAGCGCCCCCCCCCCGGAGAAACTGACTTTGACTCTGGCTGGTAAGGGGTCCATGTACTCTGAGCTATGGCAGCCTTTCTCGTCTCTTCTAGCTTCCGGATTTAGGGAGGTCACGTGTCCCAGATATCTTCGACTGTTGCGCCTTTCTGCCCCACAGCAGACAGACCAGGAACATACGGGCTCTACTGAGGGGACCCGAGTACAAGTTTAGACAATTCATTTGGTGGACAAGGGACAGGGGCGGGGGTGGAAAGGGGGTAGGGGGTATATTAAGGTTCCTTTTATGGTTCTGTCTGCAATGTCTCATGATATTTTGCTATGCCATTGATGAACAGTGGGTGGCCAGTCCTGGCGTATGTTACGAAAGTGACTATAGCAAATAACGGTTGGCGTATTGCTGAACCTTTTTCTTTTGTATGCTGAAAATTCAAAAAAGAGATTTAAACCATAAAAATAGTTCTGGATTACTCAACTACGGTTAACTAATAATTAAAAAATGAGCTGGGATTACACCGCGATGATTAAATAATGATTATAAATGGGTTGAATTACTACAGGATGTTAAATATGGATTTAAAAACGGGTCTGTATTACAACAGGATGGTCTAATAGTGATTTAAAAATGATTCTGGACTACTACAGGATGATTAAATAATATTTTTTAAATGGGGCTGGATTTAAATACTGATTTAACCCCTTCCATGCTGCGCAAATTCCGCCGCTGTGCTGACGGAATCTTGCGCGGGCGTGGTCATGACGGAACGGTTCCGTCATGAGCACAGCTCAACCGTGGCTCATGACGGAACCGTTCCGTCATGAGCACCGAAGGGGTTAAAAAAAAAGGGCCTTGATTACTTCAGGATAATTAAATAATCATTAAAAATGTGTCTGGATTACTCCGGTATGGTTAAATAATGATTCAAAAAAGGGCCTGAATTACTCAGGGATTATTAAATAATGATTTAAAAATGGGCCTGGATTACTTCAGGATTATTAAATAATGATTTAAAAAGGGGTCTGGATTACTCCGAGATGGAAAAACAATGATTTAGAAATGGGCCTGGATGACTCCGCAATGTTTAAATAATGATTTCAAAATAGGCCTGGATTACTCCAGGTTGGTTAAATAGTGATTTAAAAATGGGCCTGGATCACTACAGGATGGTTAAATAATGATTTAAAAATGGGCCTGGATTACTCAGTGATTATTAAATAATGATATAAAAATGGGCCTGGATCACAACAGGATGGTTAAAGAATGATTTAAAAATGGGCCTCGATTAGTCCGGGATGATCAAATAATGATTTAAATGTTTGGATTAGTACAAGATGGTAAAATAATGATTTAAAAATAGGCTTGCACTGGTTCCCCTCCTCCAGCTTTGAAAACCCTGCACTGCTCCCCCGATCACCCTGTACAATCTGCACCCAGCCTTGAACACCCTGCACAATCTGCACCCAGCCTTGAACACTCTGCACAATCTACACCCAGCCTTGAACACCCTGCACAATCTGCACCCAGCCTTGAACACCCTGCACTGCTCCCCGATCACCCTGCACAATCTGCACCCAGCCTTGAACACCCTGCACAATCTGCACCCAGCCTTGAACACCCTGCACAATCTGCACCCAGCCTTGAACACCCTGCACTGGCTGCCGCCCAGCCTTGGAAGGCCTGCACTGGCAGACCACCCCAGCCTTGAAAACCCTGCAATTTGCCCCCCAAACCTCCCTGCCTTAAACACCCTGCACTGGCTGCCAGTGAATTAAAGAAGTCAACTGAAGGCCCTGCACAGCCACAGGCACACAGACCCAATCAGCTGTCCAGAGGCAAAGAGCGGCCAACAAGCCAACAGCACGCTCATGAGGTGATAACAGGAAGTTTGGTCGCAGGCACCGCCAAATGCTGGGGCCTCCCCCAAAAGATGTGTGAACCTACTGGAGGAACATAGCATTCACAATCACATTCCCAGCCCACACACGACCTTTCCCTCAACTGCTTTGAGACGGTTGTGAAATGAAATGGGCGCTAGACATAGGATCTAATAAAATAACAAATACACCTCCGAGATAAGTGGAACCTACTGATGTGCCCAAAAATCTAGAAATGCTCTCTTATTTGTTCAAACCCTACGATATTCTAAGCTTCTAAGTATTTGAGTTTCAAAGCACTACACTGTCTCCTAAGACATTGTAGGGATTTGGCTCAGAATATACCATTCCAAAGTAAGGCATAGTGGCACAGAGTCCAGGAAGGCCCCAGAGGTATAGCAGAGGCTAAATTAGGTAAGTACTAACAGCTTGTTTTGTGGTAGTGTAGGTGAGCAGTTAGGCTTATCCAGAGGATGTGTTAAGCATTTATTGTATTCAATCAATTAAGACTGTGAGAGGCTGGTTTAGTATATGGTGCTCACGGAAGTAAGTGTAGCACCCTACACTAATCCAGGCAACCCTTATGGTGATTTTAGTGGTCTGAGACAACCGTAGAAAGCTCTCTAAGTGGTAGCTGTGGAGAGCAACCTTCAGGCTTAGTCCAGAAGGAGTGTAAAGAAGCTTGTTTTACCAGTACTTAATCTTATGGTATAGGTTAAGTGAAAAAGAATCACACAGTGTAGTTATAAAAATATGTATTTTATTACAAACACACACCAACACATTGTATTATCTCCTATCGGGAGATACAAATTCAATACACACAATAATTAGGAAATATAACTTGTAAATAGCACAAATACACAGTGGTCTCCAGGGGAAGGCCAGACCATATGCTGAAATTGTGGAATGCGAACCATGACTCAAGTCAAGAATGGACCCAGAAGACGTAGAAGAGCCAGGGACCCAAGGAACCACCCTAAGTGAGTATCTAGGAACCCCACGGAGGTAGTGTGCAGAGTGGGAACACGACCGCGTGCTCAATGTTAGATAATAGGTAAGTCGTAGTTGAAATTTTAAAGAAGAAGGACCCTTCCCAGTGGACCCTGAAGAAACCCAGTTGAAGATGGAAGTTTGAAGAGTCACCCCACCCATGGATACCCCAGGAACCAGAAAACCTGCACCAGGGAAACCGGGTACATAGATGTCACGTAAAGTCGGAAACCTCAGTAGACTACAATGGAGGACTACAGGAAAGATGCCACTGGAGAAAAAGACAAAAGATTCGGTGGAACCCAAAGGTGGATTCAAAATGAGAGATACCTGTAAGCAGAGGAGACAGAGTGTATGCCACTTAGGAGTGACCAAGAGGCATGGAAGACCGATGCCCACTGATGTCGGAGATGCAGGAGAGTTTGACGATGCTCTTGTAAGTGCAAGTGTGCTGACCAGGTGACGCTGTAGAAGACCAGGAGCCGTTCACGAGCTCTCCCATGTCGGGTGTCGAGAGCCAGGGGGTAATTGTCTGGCAGGGGCACCAACAAGCCTTGGCAGCAGCAAGCAACATAGTCGACGAAAAAGGTGCAGTGTCGGGACCAGCAAGGTCCAAGTGACTCACCACGAGAAGCTAAGTCAAAGCAGGCCTGAGCAACAGGGGAGCCCACTGAAGCCAAAGAAGACCCTCAAGAGGACCCATGGGCTGAAGGCACAGGAGCTGCAAGAGGACCACGAGCAGCTCACCAATGAAGAAGGCCCACGCTGCAGAGGAAGCGGTGAGGGTGAAGATCTTGGCTACAGGAGTTGGTCGAGGTTGAAGCTTCTTGGAGCCCAAAGATCTCTGGAGGAAAGAGCAAACAAGCCTTGGCAATGGCAAGTCAACCCAGTGCACAGGGGTGCTGTTCCAGCAGGTGCGACGAGGTATACTGGCCTCAGACTCGGTATGCATGCAGTGCAGGGCTCGAGGAAGTTGTAGAACCACCACCTGTGTTGCTGAGCATTTCGGAGTCTGTGGAAACTCAGGATCAGCAGACCGGTTTGCTGCGTTGTGGTGCCTGCAGATGCAGGGGAGTGAATCCCTCACTCCACGAGAGATTCCTTCAGGTGTCTTGGATGTCCACAGACCTGGTGAAGAACCTATATGAAGCACGGACACAGACATTGCAGAAGACCAGCAGGACGATGAGACCAGGAGCATCAGGAATCTGTTCCCAAAGCGAAGTCCAGAGTGTCCAGATGGTCGAAGTTGAAGTGGTATGTGATCTGAATCTTGTCCCATGACGAATCTAGGGACCCACCCACAGGTACCCTTAGGAAAGGGTTGGGACGATTCAGGGGTCTCTCCCAGAGGAGGGGCTGGACAGTGGGGAGGAGACTCCCATATCCTTTATCGAGTTTCGCTCCAGAGGGGAAGCCGATGGCTCCCTGAACTGGTTTGAACTGGTGTATGCATGAAAGGCACCAAATGTGCCATTCAAGCAGTCTCAGTGGCACTGGCAAGAACCCTCACCCTGTCCCAATACACTAAATCCTGTCTGGGAGGTGGTCACACCTCCCTGTGACAGGATATCTTTTGTTCTGCCTTCCCCTGCTCGAGCTTGGCTCAGCTGTAGGAGGGCTGATTTGTGTCACTGGTCCATAGCAGTCCTAGCTTGCTGTCTGGTTTTGGAGACTAGTACCGGGTGCACTGAGGGCCTACCAGAGGAGCTTTACAGTGCATGAAACTGAAGAGGAGGGCGGACCGACTGGAACCAGCAGTAGCATCCGATCAGATACTAGATTTAACATCAACTACATCACTGAGCAGCCCGCCAACTAACCCTAACCTACACAACCTGGCAACCAGCCTCACACAACCTAAAACCACCCTCTCCCAGCCAAAACTCACATCCAAATTAGCCTAACTCAAAAACACGGGCACTGCCATCTTTTCAAGCAGAACAAGATATCAGGGGTTTGCCCATCCCCCAGAGCCCAATTGTGACTATCAACAAGGGGGGCACAAACCTAAATCATCCCTCCACTCTGCAATTCACCTTGGCACAAGCGAATCCCTTGGGCCCCCTGAGTTAACTAGGGGGCCACCCTTTAAGGAAGGGGCGTCACTTCCTCCCTTCCTTAACTTGGGCAGGCCAGGGGGCCTGTAATGCACTCTCCATAAATACGCCAGAATGGGACTTCGTATAGCCTCCACTTAACTCCCCATTGGGTAGAGATGATTTATCCCATCTAAATTCCAGGATAGAGGAGAAAGAAGTTAAGAAGCGGGCAACCGAAGGCGTTAAAGAAAGCTCGGCCATGACTACCGACCAACCATTGGAACAAACAGAGGACCCACCTCTCCTCAGGGACACCCGGACAAGGTCAGACACTAAAACATCCCTGGGAAAAGGATGCCTTCAATTGTCTCTCTATGAGGGAGCCCCCCACCTTGAAAACAACGTATCCTATCTTCAATCCAAGGAATGGGAAAACATGCTCTCATCTTATGGAAAAGAAGCACCCCACAACACAACCCCCCACGTACACCAAATGAGGAAATTAAGGCCACACAGCAGTCGGCCTGGTCTACAGCCCTAGGTATCCTACAGAGGTCAATGGATGCAATGTCCTTCCAAGCTAATAAAATGGACATGCAGAAAACCAATGAAACACCCTGGCCTTATATGTCGCCAGTATTGATGAAAAGATCACAAACTTAAACAATCTGATAATACGGGCCCAGGCGGACGCTGATCGCCCACGCCAAACTTGCAACTGCTCGCCAATCCTAGGCAAATTAAGTGCGCTTCCAGAGGTGATGGCCAAACTTGTGGGGGGAGTTAAATGAATTTACCAACTCTAAGGGCCAGATGTAGGAAGCCAAATTGCTATCGCAAACGCTGAAATTCGCACAATTTCAGCACTTGCGATCACAATTTGGCTGTGAGCAATGTAGGTAGGCAGATACCCTCTCACAAAATAAGGAATCGCAAATATTGCGATTCCTTGTGCGCGAGCATTTAGAGAATCGCAATTTGCGATTCCCTATAGGATATGCTAGTAGGGATCGCAAATTGCGATTTTGCCTTAAGGAATCGCAAATTACCACCAACTTCAAGTTGGTGGTATTTTGCGATTTCCTTTAAAAATGCACTTTTTTGCTTTTTTCAAGGTGCCATGTGGCACACATACATGCCCTTAAGGCATGTATGTGCGCCACATGTGCACACATGCACATTTCAGGGGTGCAACAGGGTGTCCTTTTGGAACCCTTGCACCCTTGAAATTGCGCACGCAATTTGCGAGTACCTCTTGGTTACTCGCAAATTGCGGGTACAAATCCCATTCATTCTTATGGGCCTCTTGGCCTATAGGAATGAATGGGAAGGTATTCCTTGATTGCGAATCTCAATTTGCGATTCGCAATTAAGGAATATTAAGGAATTGGAATTATTTTTGCGATTCCTACATACATTCCATTTTGCGAGTCCTTAATAGCGATTCGGTAAAAATCGCTATTAAGGACTTGCAAAACTGACTTTACCTACATCTGGCCCTAAGCCCCCAAACCCCAGAGGCATGACCTGGGCCACAGGCGACAACCAAACAAAAAATCTTGAAGAGCGGACCAGGTAGGTGGGGCCACCGAAGTCGACCCATCGCAGGTCCCGGCTACAATGACCCGCAGCGCAGACAGTGACCGCCCGCAAGTGAATATTGCGGCCAAAACCCTTGTGCCCAGTCATACACCCTCTCCTGGTCAAAATATGGAAGAGGCCGACCCCAAAGGCAAAAGAGCAAAAAGGAGAAAAGGCTGAAACAAAACCCGAACCACAAAGTATAACTTGGCTCCTTCTCCCCTATTAGGAGCACAAGACCGAGATGACACCAGCCTGAAGAAGGGCCTAACCCTGTCGAGTGGTCCGGCAGGAGAGACGGATGATCTAACTCTTAATCCAGACCTAACTGTAAAGCAACAGAGTGTTATCATGGCACCTACGGAAGCGAGGGCCATGGCACTCAGAACAAACTTCGCTATGACAGCAAATAGGACCTCCCCAGAGGACCACGTCAAAATTCTAAGGCAAACCATGACCACAGAAGCCCTGAGCCAAGCAGAGGGGGAAACAGCACTTGGCAGACCATCCTGCCAGCCAGCAAGGTCCGAGGCCTCAGGCCCCAAACAACTCACATTGAGGAACCTGCGCAAGCAAGCACCATGCAAAACATCACTGGCCCAGTCTCCACAAGCCCAAAGGAGCCTACCACCTTACTCAATCTGCCACTCACACCTACAAGTTCTGAGGCAGAATCTAACATGGCTGCAGGAAGTCTCTCCTCTGACTGCAGCAATAGGACCATCTCAGCTCGGAGAGCGACGAGCACCTTCCTTGGCTCAGCAGGATCAGCCTCCGACCCAATTTAACTCTTTCCACTCCAATTACGCCGCCAAAGCACACGTCAGCAAGTCTTTGGGAAGGCTGCCTATACACAAGGCAATTGCAAGCCCCAAATGCCTACACATGACTCTACATGGAATATAAGTTGAAAGGCTTGCTTGATGTGGGCATCAAACTCATTAACGACCTAGCGAAGCTCTGCCCCTTTTTGTTTTGGCAGCGGACGGAACTCTCATCCTATGCAGCAGCTTTCGAGGAGCTCTCAGGCACATGCATCAAGCCAAAATGTGCTTGCAAAATTAGCGAATAGCAATTTGCGAGCGCATTGTAGCGTTTTCTAATGCATCAACCAAATAACCTATAATCGCAAAAATACCGACTCGCAAATACCGGGAATCCAGAAATAGCGAATCCTTATCAGCGAAAAATTGAAATGTGGGAGCAAATAAAGAATCGCAATAATTAATCACTAATGGATGCATCAAAAATCGCTAATAGCGATTTTCGCAAAAATCGCATTTTTGCAAGTGCAGATTAAGGAGAATCAGAAGCAGGTGGTAAAAAAATGTTGTCTTTTTTTTTTAACTACAGCTGATGAGCTGGTGAGGGGTATTGCAACTGACCAATGAGTCCATAGAGGACGCACACAATGGCGGCACACTACGTGTTTGTGAGGAGGATGAGGATCCATGCAGCAGGCCAGGGCAGAAGGAGAGTCCAGGAGAGGACATTCTGCCTGCGCATCACTCTGTTGTGACAAACTGATGAGGACATATATGATTAGTACAGGATCAAAGCTGCCATGAAACTTTACCTCATAGCTGAATTCGAAACACTAATGCAGCGCCAGACACGTAGGACCCATGCCATCCCTCCACATGTCCAGGTGTAATGTTGCCTGCACCTACTTGCATCACGAGGTTTCCAGGGGGGTAGTGGCAGTAGCGGGAGGGGTATCACAAGGCTCCCTCTCACGTTTCTTGAGATCCTCCCTGGCTGCCATGATGACTCTGATCCACAACCACATCAGCCTCCCCACAACCCAAAGGGAATTGAACCCACCCAAACTCCATTCATATCGAATTGCACAGTTCCCTAATGTGATATGATGCATAGATTGCACCCACGAGCCATATGTCCACCATCAGTCAATGAGTAGATCCTCCGTAACCGGAAATGATATCACTCCATCAATGTCCAACCATTGTGCAATGTGAATAACATCCTGACCGACATCGTAGCGCAATATCCTGGGAGCATCCATGATTCATACATCTTCCGATACATTGGCATACACACACGCCTGCTCAGGGGGGGATATGGCGAGGGACACCTGCTAGGTCAGACAATATACTTATGCACACTAAATCATTCTGTAATGGTAATGCATACCTGACACAAACACATTCCACACTACCCTGTAGGTGAGAGTGCATACGCCGTGAGGAACTATATCATGACTCCATAGTTGAACCCAGGCTCCCAACAGGAGCAGCGGTACAACGCAGCACACACCAGGACAGGTCATGTGATTGAACGGACATTTGGATAGCTCAAGAGTCGCCTTCACATCCTGCACAGACCTGGTGGTGCGATGCAGGACCAGCCGGTGACCTGCTGTCGGATAGTGGCAGCATGTGCAATGTAGCCCAACATAGCTACCACGAGACGCATACCCATAGATGCCTACGGCACTGCGGACAACCAGCCCCCTGTACACCCACCACACCCGCATCCTGCAAGCTCAGCGGAGGGGCAGTTGAAACGTGCCCACATCACCCAACATCACTTCAAAGGTACGTAATCATGAGACAGAAACTATCAATCTTTACATGCAAAGTTTTTATTTGCACGTGAACATGGACTGTTGTGTGTCTAAACATACACGTAGCCTAAGGTTACATTCACGGCATGTACCAAGGCACTATTCAAAATAAGGATTCGGACTTCATTACCAGTCCCTCTGTATGTCCTGACCATGGTTACGCCACCATGGCTAATTGTCCGGAGGAATGTGTGCGCTTCCTCCCACGCACACAGAGGCGTCTTTCGCCTGCATCGGCATCCCCACCCATTGGTGCAATTGTAGGTGTCGAACGACGTGTACTACACCTCCTGTCAGTGCTGACTGGCGCAGACATGCTGCTCAGGCTGGAAGCCCCCTCACTCCCCTCATATCCAGTGGCATTGCTAAGGCCACCTGCACCAGCCTGGAGCTGTTCAACAGCAGTGGTAACTTGGCCAAGGGCCCTGGCCACGTCCCCACAACAATGTCCCATGTCAATCTGCATTGCCACCGACCTCCGTGACAGCAGTGCAGTAGGATAGGATAGGATAATATTTATAGAGCGCACTTATACCCAAGGGTGTCAAGGCGCTAAGTGGACAGGGAGGAGAGAGAGCACTAACATACAGCTAGGAGTTTCCTGAAGACCGGAAGAGAGTCTGCCTTGGAAATGGAAGGGGGCAAGGAGTTCCAAAGTTTGGTGGCTGCTACAGAGAAGGAGCATCCGCCCCATTTGGACCTGCGAAATCTGGGAGAAAACAGTTCTTTTTAGAGAGGAGGATCTCAAAGTCCTCCCTGGAGTGTACCACTGAAACAT
Organism: Triturus cristatus; assembly: GCF_964204655.1. Classification (NCBI taxonomy): domain Eukaryota; kingdom Metazoa; phylum Chordata; class Amphibia; order Caudata; family Salamandridae; genus Triturus; species Triturus cristatus. Next base: position 18,280,849 of record NC_140589.1, on the reverse strand, counting down.
GGTTTTTAAGTATGACGAACAATTGCTACGCAAAGCCTTGTACACCATATTCAGGGCCATGAAGGAAATGCGCTTCCTGATGGGGAGCCAATGCAAGGCTCAAATTTTCTTCCCTGGCTGACTGATACTTCGGAATGTTAAGAAACAGCCTTGCTGCAGCGTTCTGTACCACCTGAAGCTTGTTCAGGGATCCTGTGTTGATGTTAAGGTACAGAGCGTTGCAGTAGTCCAGCCGGAAGGTGACTAGTGCCATAATAGTGGGCCGGTGTATTTCCGATAGAATATACAGCAGTACTTTCCTCAGGATTTTTTAAGATGTAAAAGAGAAAAAGGCGGGACTCTTGCAACCAGCTATTGACAAACAATGATGTTGTTATTGGCAGATAAATATGGTGGCTGTGAAATATATTCTTGAAACTGAAGTTAGGGTTTACTGAAAGCTGATGCTGTGGCCATTCTTCCACAAGGTAGCATTGTTTTTTCATTTCCTTGGTAGCCACACCCTTAAATTTCACCCTAGGGGATGAGTGTGCATTGTACATTAGACACTGGGAAATGGGGTTGCCATGATGTCACATTTGTTCCCCAAAAAATAAAAAAAGCACTGAGAACCAACAGCTGAAATTTATTTACAGATGGTCTTTTATAGACATTCATGAACTAGCATTATTACGAGATTTAGCTCCCTAATCAAACCTTTACTCACAGGATACGGCTTGAGAGCTTTAATTGTTGGTCATTTAGTCTAAAACTGCTCAAGAGGGCCGCCTTCTGCCAAATAACCCTCAATTTCAGTGCCTTTATTGCCTGCTCCATGAAGCGGCGCAGCTGGGCTAGTGACAGGGCCAGCTCGCCACATGGCCGAGACAGCAGCAGCTGTAAAAGTCCTACTGCTGACCTGATACTGAGGTGATTGTCGGGAGCTGACCTTGAGCCACGCAGGGGCAGACAGTCCTCTGAGCCAGGGCCATGCCCGGGCCACGAGTCCTCTGAGCCAGGGCCATGCCGGGGCCACAAGTCCTCTGAGCCAGGGCCATGCCCGGGCCACAAGTCCTCTGAGCCAGGGCCATGCCAGGACCACGAGTCCTCTGAGCCAGGGCCATGCCAGGGCCAGGAGACCTCTGAGCCAGGGCCATGCCAGGGCCACGAGACCTCTGAGCCAGGGCTGTGAGAAGTTGGCCTGGTATATGCTGTACACTAATTAAAGTGAGCACGTTGCACCAGTCCAAATGACCCTTATGGTGATTAGGTCAAAGATAACCTTTATGAAAGCTATCCTAGTGGTAGCTTTGGAGAGCAGCCTTCAGGCTAAGTCTTTAAGAAATGTAAAGCAGCTTGTTTTACCAGAGCAGAACCTCCTGAGTGATCAAATGAAAGGAGAACCACACAAGTGTTATATAAAAAATATGTATTTATTACTAAACACTCTCTACTAATCTCTATACGAGATTAGAGCACAAAGCACACAATACTTAATCAATAGAACAACAGTAAATAGCACAATACACAGCGGGCTCCAGGGGAAGACCGAACCATATACTAAAGAAATGGTATAACAACAACGACTTCAATAGAGACAGGACCTAGAGCACGTACAATCGCTGGGACCCCAAGGAACCATCCAAAGGAGTGACACAGGGAGCCCACGGAGGACGGGTGCAATTTGGAAAAACAGACGCGTGCTCCGTACAACTCTGTGGGAAATTCGCGGGTGGGAAATTACAGTTTAAGGACACTTCGGAGAGGACTTCAAGCAAACCCTTTGGGACATAGAAGGTTCTAAGGCCAGCACCCTTGTGAGTACCGAGGTACCCGTATTACCTATCCCAGAGGAGCCGGGTGCATAGGGGTCAAGTGGTGTCGGAAACCCTCGTCGTTTTCAATGGCGTGATGCGAAGAAGTGCTGCTGCTGGGAGAATGAAAAGTGTCCGGTGGAATCCAAGCCTGCATCTGAGGTGAGAAGAACCTGAAAGCAGAGGGGACAGAGTCTGGGTCACTTTAGGGTGACCAGGGGCTCGATAGACGAATACCCACCGATGTTGGGTGCTTCAGGTGTGAAGATAGGATGCTTGACTCTATAGCCACGGGGACCAGGAGACGTCGACTACGACCAAAGTCCGGAGGTGAGCTGTTCCACGAAGAATGTTGAGTGCTGAGGGGTCCGTGTCCGGATTGAACAGCAACAAGCCTTGGTCAAGGCAACCCACACGGGCGAGGAATGAATATGCTACTTACCAGTATGCATCTGTTCTTGGCATGTAGGGCTGCTGACATTCATATCTGTGCATAGATCGCCGCCTAGTGTTGGGTCCGGATGTTTGCACGTTGTTGTCCTGGAAGAGTCTTCGAAGTATCCTGGGATAGGTGACTCCTCCCCTGGACTACAGTGCGCATGGGCATCCTCTCCATCCTCAGATTGTTTTTCGCCATTGTGGCAGTGATGGAGTAGATATAGAAAGTGATGACCATGCTTACAGTAATTCTGAGAGCTGCAGCTGCTACAGGCACCGGGGAGGAGGGAGGGCGATATGAATGTCAGCAGCCCTACATGCCAAGAACAGATGCATACTGGTAAGTAGCATATTCAGTTCGAGGCATGTGGGCTGCTGAATTCATATCTGTGCATAGAATATATAGCAGTGCCCTCTTATTAGCGGCGGCTACCAGTGCCAGCTGCAGCGGTCTGAAAAAGAGTTTTGAGAACAGCCTGTCCTACAGCTGCCTGCTGTTTTGATTGCACATCTACACAATAGTGTTTGGTAAATGTATGTGTAGTGGACCAGGTGGCTGCTCTACATATGTCATGCAAAGGAATGTTTCCTAGGAAAGCCATTGAGGCCCCTAACTTACGTGTTGAGTGGGCTCGTGGGGGAATCGTTAAAGTACGTTTAGCCTTTTGATAGCAAATTTGGATACATTTAACGATCCATCTGGCTATTCCTGCTTTGGAGATAGCGTTACCTTTGTGGTGTGGGGCAAAGGCAACGAAAAGTTGTTGTGTTTTCCTAAAGGGTTTGGTCCTGTTGATATAATACATGAGGGCCCTTTTGACATCTAGTGTGTGGAGTGCCCTTTCTGCAACAGTTTGTGGGTTTTGGAAGAAAACGGGCAGTTCAATGGTTTGATTCATGTGGAACTGCGATACCACCTTTGGCATGAATTTGGGGTTGGTACGTAGTACGACCCTGTTGGCGTGAACCTGTATAAATGGCTCTTGAACGGTTAGTGCCTGGAGTTCACTAACTCTCCTCAAAGAAGTGATCGCTACTAGGAAAGCTACTTTCCAGGTAAGGAATTGAATCTCGCATGAGTGTAGAGGTTCAAAGGGTGGACCCATCAGGCGTGTGAGGACCAAGTTGAGGTTCCACATCGGAGCCGGTGGGTGGCTTGGTGGAATGACTCGTTTGAGTCCTTCCAAGAATGCTTTGATGGCAGGCACTCTGAATAGAGAGAGGTGCTGCCTGGTCTGCAGATAGGCTGATATTGCGGTCAAATGGACACGTATAGAGGTGTACGCCAGATTGCATCGGTATAGGTGTAATAGGTAACAAATAATGTTTTGGATGGACGCGTCTTGCGGGTTAATGTCATTATTATTGCAATAAATGACGAACCTCTTCCATTTGGCTGCATAGCAAGCTCTGGTAGTGGGTCGCCTGGCCTCCTTAATGATGTCCATACAGTCAGGTGGCAGGTTGAGGTAGCCAAACTCTAGGACTTCAGGAGCCAGATTGCCAGGTTCAGCTGTTACGGATCTGGGTGCTGAATCTCTCCATGGTTCTGCATCAAATGCTCGGGTTTGATCCGCAGCCTTTGATGCGGCACCACTGAAAGTTCGAGAAAGGTGGTGTACCACGGCTGGCGTGCCCACGTTGGAGCAACCAGGACGAGCGTCAGTGAGTGTTGACGCAGTTTGCGTGCCACCAGCGGTATCAGCGGTGCTGGGGGAAAAGCGTACGCAAATCTGCCGGACCAGTTCATCCATATCGCATTGCCCTGCGACTGCGGATGTGGGAACCTGGCGGCAAAGCTTTGGCATTTTGCGTTTTCGCTTGTCGCGAATAGGTCTATCTCTGGATGACCCCACTGCTGGAAGTACGGTTGGAGTACTGATGGGTGTAACTCCCACTCGTGCATCTGGTGGCTGTGTCTGCTGAGCAGATCCGCCATCTGGTTGTCTTTGCCGGGGAGGTGTTCTGCCATGAGGAACATGTTCTTCTGAATGGCCCACTTCCACATGCTCTGAGCCAGATGAGACAACTGTGGAGAGTGTGTTCCTCCCTGCTTCTGTATGTAGTACATGGCAGTCATGTTGTCCGTCCGGATCAACACGATTTTGTTGCACAAGTGTACTTTGAATGCTTTCATAGCGAGGAAGATTGCCATCAGCTCTAGAAGGTTGATGTGCATCTTCTTTTGTTGTTGTGTCCATAGTCCCTGCACTGTGTAATGGAGTACATGAGCTCCCCATCCCTGGAGAGACGCGTCCGCCGTCAGTATTATCTGTGGGACAGGCTCTTGGAACGGTCGGCCCTTGCAAAGGTTTTGTGGATTCCACCAATGCAGAGAGTTGTATGCCCGACCGCTCACCAACACTAGGTCTTTCAACTGTCCTTGAGCCTGATTCCACTGACGTGCTAAGCACTCCTGAAGCGGGCGCATATGTAGTCTCGCGTGTGGGACTATGAAGATGCAGGAGGCCATCATGCCTATCAACTGCATGAACACTCGCGCGGGCAGGGAGTGTTGTGGTTTGAACTTGGAAATCAGCATTTGCATGCTGTTGATTCTCACTAAATTTGGCTGAGCTGTGGCCGCCAGAGTGTCTATAGTCGCACCTAGGTACTGTTGTACGTGTGCGGGCTGGAGATGGGATTTTGGGTAATTTAATGAGAACCCCAGACTGTGAAGGAGGTGAATGGTGCGGGACATGTGGCTGGCACATTGCTGGGCTGACTTCGCTTGAACGAGCCAGTCGTCCAGGTAAGGGTAGACGTGTATGTGCTGCCGCCGTAGATGTGCCGCCACAGTAGCTAGGCACTTTGTAAACACCCTTGGTGCCGTTGTCACGCCGAAGGGAAGGACTCTGAATTGGTAGTGCTGTCCTTGAACAGTGAACCTGAGGTATTTTTTGTGTGATGGGTGAATGGGTATGTGGAAATACGCATCCTTGAGGTCCAGTGTGGCTAGAAAGTCTCCCTGCTTGAGCAGCGGGAGGACTTGCTGGAGAGTGAGCATGTGAAAATGCTCGGAAAGAATGTATCTGTTCAGGGGTCTCAGGTCTAATATAGGTCTGAGTGACCCGTCCTTCTTCGGTATTAAAAAGTACAGGGAGTACACCCCCGTACCTTGCTCGTGGACGGGTACGACCTCTATTGCGCCTTTTAGAAGCATGCTTTGCACCTCCTGCTGTAAGAGCGTTAAGTGCTCTGAGGACATAGGACGGTTTTTTGGAGGTATTGTGGGTGGAGTGGAGGTTAGTTCTAGACAGTAACCGTATTTGACAATATCTTTGACCCACCTGTCCGTGGTGATGGAGTTCCACGTGGACAGGAACCTTTGTAGCCTTCCCCCGACAGGTGTTATGTGGTCGGGAGGAAGGGAGAGGGCGTCACTGCTTGTTCTTGGGGGAGGACCTGGTGTTGCCGTAGCCGCGTCCTCTGCCCTTTGTACTGGAGCCACGATATCCACCCCGGGTGTTTTTATCGTAGGTGGTTTGTGTATTGCTCTTGTTGTATGTTTGCTGTGACCCCTGTCCTCTACCTGCTCCTCTATTTCCGGGGCGACGAAAGGAGCCGCTCCGAAAGGACTGAGTCTGGAGAGCCCCCATGGACTTTGCAGTGTCCGTGTCCTTCTTTATTTTCTCTAGGGTGGTGTCAACCTCCGGGCCGAATAAATAGTCGGGGTTGACAGGCTGGTTGAGTATGTTGTTTTGCACCTCAGGTTTGAATCCGGAGATTCGTAACCAGGCATGTCGTCGCAGCATGACGCTAGTGTTTATGGCCCTGGCAGCTGTGTCTGCGGCATCCAGCGCGCACTTGATGGATGCGTTTGTGAGGAGCTGTCCCTCCCTGATGAGGATCTCTGCACCTTCTCTGAATTGGTCAGGGAGATGTTGGATTAGCTGCTCTAATGTGTCGTAGTGCGCTCTATCGTAGCGAGCGAGGAGTGCTTGAGTATTGGCAATGCGCCATATGTTGGCTGCCTGGGCGGCAACCCGTTTGCCAGAGGTCTCTAACACCTTGGACTCTTTGTCCGGGGGAGGAGCGTCACCTGTTGTTTGTGAGTGTGCCCTCTTGCGAGCATTCGCAACGACAATGGAATCCAGAGGTAATTGGCCTCTGACGTAAGTAGGGTCCCCAGGCGCTGATCTGTATTTTTTGTCGATCCTGGGGTTTATCACTCTTGCCCTGGTGGGTTCCTTGAAGATGTCCTTTGCTGGTTTGAGGACACCCTTCAACATGGGTAGAGTTTTTATATTTCTTTCTGAGGATGCAAAAGTATCCATAAGAAAGTCGTCCTCGACGGTGTCCGAGTGAAGTTGCACCCCATGATTGGCCGCAGCACGTTCAATTAGAGCGTTGAACGCTGCCGTGTCCTCTGTGGGAGATGTTTTTGCTCCATAGAGTTGCGGGTCTTGTGCATCCATAGGCGCACCATAGGTGCACCTGGGTCCACAGGGTCATCCCAAGTTTGATCAGGGTCCTGTTGGCCGTCAGGGTCCATGTCTCCGGGGTAGGGGACTTGGTCACCCATGTAGTCCCCCAACGCATCCGTGTCGGAGTGTGTGGGAGAGAAGGATTGTGGATCCTGGTAGGGTGAGTGGAAAGGTTCGTAAAGAACTGGTTCTGAAGCCACAGGCAGCTTTCTTTTGAGTGGAATCCTGAAGGAGTCCAAAGCCGGCTCCGAAGTTATTTTCCGTTTGTGGATAATCATCCTGCCGGTGTCGGCGTCGATTATATGCGATGGAGACGTCTCTGCAGAGTGTTCGGTAGGCGTGATCGTGGTATGGGTCACCCGTGTCCTGATTTGGAACATTTTCGGGGCCGTGGATGGTGGCAGGCCAAAAGTAATGTTGGCTGGTGTCGAAGAGGCTGCTGGAGCTTTAATTGGCTCGGAGCCCGACGTGTCCTGGAGGACCATCTTCTTTTTGGTGCTTTGCGCAGCAATGGGTCGCGTTTGGAGCGCCCTCAAGTCTTTCGCACCGACCGGTTCTGTTGAGGCGGTCGTGGATTTTTTCGGCGCCGGTGGGTCATCGAGTCGAGGGGCGGGAGTGGCCGTCGACTTCTTCGATGATTGTGGCTTAGATGTCGCCGTGGAAGCGGTGTGAGACGCAGCAGGCTGTTTGACCTTTGGGGTCGGAGTCGATTGCGTCGGTGCCGGGAGCCGAGCAGGTTTGGTGGTACCGAAGGCCTTCTTCCTTATGTCGACTCCGACGTCGGCCGCTTCGAGTTCGGCACCGAAGTCTCGTTTGGTGCGCTCGGTGCCGATGTGTTTTGCTGGCGTCGAAGGTGTGGAGGGCCTCGATCCGACCAGCGCCACTTTCGGTTTCGGTTTCAAGTGAACCAATACAGCTTTCGGTTTCGCTTTTAAAGAAGGGAAACCAGCCATTTTGGGCATTAATGGCTGCCGCTGAATGTCCGAGGCCGGGCCCGAGGGCGGGGCCGAAGAACTGCGGGATAGGTCTTGGGTAAGGCCCGAAGGCGATCCCTCGACCGGAGCCATAGACTGTTGCACTGGGCTTTCTTCAGTCTGAACGGGTAGGCCTTGCTCGTCACTGGAGCTACTCTCTTCGGCCCCTAAGGCCTCATTGTAGTCTCCTACCTCGGTGTCGTCTTCATCTCTGCGAAAGAGTGTTTCGTCGACGTCTTCCGATCCGGAGTCATGTTCGGAAACGGGACTGGAGGGTAGGTTCTCCACTTCTTCGACATCTTCGGTCTCGGCGTTGAAGATGTCGGCCGGGGCCGGTGCCGCTTGCTGCGCCTCGAGTCTCGCCGCTCGTCGATTCCGTAGAGTCTTCTTGGATCGAAATCTGGCACAGGCCATGCATGTAGATTCGTCGTGATCCGGTGAAAGGCATTTGTTGCACACCGGATGGACGTCGACGTGGGGGTATTTCGCATTGCATACCGGACACTTCTTGAATGGTGTCCTCGATTCCATCGCTGATGTCGAATCGACGGTCGGGTAAGATGCGAAAGTTTGTTCTAGAAGTTAGTAAACTAACAAAGATACTATCGATACCGATCGAGAACAGTACCGACGCGAGCTAAAGGCCTTTTGGCCTGAAAACAGGTTTTCCTAACTTGAGTCAAGATAACACATCCGAACCCAATGGCGGAAAAAAACAATCTGAGGATGGAGAGGATGCACTGTAGTCCAGGGGAGGAGTCACCTATCCCAGGATACTTCGAAGACTCTTCCAGGACAACAACGTGCAAACATCCGGACCCAACACTAGGCCGCGATCTATGCACAGATATGAATTCAGCAGCCCACATGCCTCGAACAGAGGTTACGGTGTGGACCAGCAAGGTCCAGGAGACTCTCCAAGCTATGGGGAGCCAGGGCACGTCTGGAGCAACCAGGGAAGCCCAAGGAAAATCAAAGTGACCCTCGTCAGGACCCACAGGCCAATGGACCAGGTATCGCAAAGTGACCTCGGAATCACAACACACCAGCCCACAGAGCACTCGTGGAGTGGATGTGAGAAGGTGGCCTGATATATGCTGTCCACTAATTCTAGTGGGCACCTTGTATCAGTCCAAACAACCCCTTATGGTGATAGGTTAAAGACAACCTTTTGTGAAAGCTATCCTAGTGGTAGCTATGGAGAGCAGCCTTCAGACTAAGTCTTGAAGGAATGTAAAGCAGCTTGTTTTACCAGTCTATAATCTCCTGAATGATCAAATGAAAAGACAACCACACCCGGTATATATTCAAAATATATGTATTTAAGATTAATCACACCCCTCTAGTCTCTTTATGAGACTGGAGTTCGAAGTACTTTAGTTACAAGTGTTTAAGTATCAGTAAAAGCACAAATACACGTTTGGGCCCTAGGGGCGTACCAATCCATATACTAAAATAGTGGTATAAGAACCACGACTGGAATAGGCACTAGGCCTATTGCCTCTAGAATCACTGGGACCCCAAGTAACCACCCAGGGTAGTGACACAGGGAACCCACGGGAGCCGTATGCAGTGTGGAAACACAACCGCGGGTTCCTATTATCTTCAATGGGGAATGTCGCGGTTGGAATTTTAAAGATTAGGGACACTTCTAATCGAGTCAGGACCAAACCCTTTGGGACTTAGACAGTTCTAGGGTGAGCATCCACGAGAGCATCGGAGTACTCGAGTTACCTCACCCAGGGAAGCCGGGTGCATAGGTGTCTTTTGGTGTCGGTGCAGACTTTCGGGCACTCTCAGAGTGCACCCACCCAGCCCCAATACACTAAAGCCTGTCTGGGAGGTGGTCATACCTCCCTGTGACAGGAAACCTAATGTCCGGCCTTCCTCTGCTCAAGCTCGGCTCAGCAGCAGAAGGGCAGCCTCGTGTCTGTGGCTGGTAGCATCGATTTTGTGATGCCCTGGTTCGAGAAAGCTGGTACCGGTTATACTGGGCTCCGAATATGCTTGCTGGGAGTGCAAGGAGGATGCTGGGAGTGCCAGGAGGATGCTGGGAAAGCAATAAGGACGCTGGGAGTGCCAGGAGGATGCTGGGAGTGCAAGGAGGAAGTTGGGAGAGCAAGGAGAATCCTGGAAGTGCCAGTAGGATGCTGGAAGTGACAAGAGGATGCCAGGAGGAGTGCCAGGAGGATGCTGGGAGTGCCAGGAGGATGCTGGGAAAGCAAGTAAGACGCTGGGAGTGCCAGGAGGATGCTGGGAGTGCAAGGAGAATGCTGGAAGTGCCAAAAGGATGCTGTGAGTGCTAGGAGGAGTGGCAGGAGGATGCCGGGAGTTCAAGGAGAATGCTGGGAGTGCCAGGAGGATGCTGGGGGAGCCAGGAGGATGCTGGGAGTGCATGGAGGATGCTTGGAGGGCATGGAGGAGGCTGGGAGTGCCAGGGGAACGCTGGGAGTGCCAGGATGCTAGGAGTGCCAGGAGGATGATGGGAGAGCCAGAAGGACGCTGGCAGTGCCAGTAGGAGTGCTAGGAGGACGCTGGGAGTGCTAGCAGGACGCTGGGCGCACATGAATGACGCTGGGAGCGCATGAAGGATGCTGGGAGTGTAACGAGGATGCTGGGAGTATCAGGAGGATGCTTGGAGTGCCAGGAGGATGCTGGGAGCGCAAGGGGGAGGCTGTGAGCACCAAGAGGATTCTGGGAGTGCCAGGAGGATGCTGGGAGCGCAAGGGGGAGGCTGTGAGCACCAAGAGGATTCTGGGAGTGCCAGGAGGATTCTGGGAGTGCAAAGAGGACGCTGGGAGTGCAAAGAGGACGCTGGGAGTGCAAAGAGGACGCTGTGAGAGCCAGGAGGAAGCTAGGAGTACTAGGAGGATGCTGGGAGTGCCAGGAGGACGCTGGGAGTGCCAGGAGGACGCTCGGAGTACTAGGAGGATGCTGTGAGTGCCAGGAGGACGATAGGAGTGCATGGAGGACGCTGGGAGTGCAAAGAGGACGCTGGGAGTGCAAAGAGGACGCTGTGAGAGCCAGGAGGAAGCTAGGAGTACTAGGAGGATGCTGGGAGTGCCAGGAGGACGATGGGAGTGCCAGGAGGACGCTCGGAGTACTAGGAGGATGCTGGGAGTGCCAGGAGGACGATAGGAGTGCATGGAGGACGCTGGGAGTGGTAGGAGGACGCTGGGAGTGCCAGGAGGACACTCGGAGTACTAGGAGGATGCTGGGAGTGCCAGGAGGACGATAGGAGTGCATGGAGGACTCTGGGAGTGCCAGGACGCTGAAAGTGCCAGGAGGACGCTGAGAGTGCCAGGAGGACACTGGGAGTGCCAGGAGGACGCTGAGAGAGCATGGAAGACGCTGAGAGTGCCAGGAGACGCTGGGAGTGCCAGGAGGATGCTGGGAGTGTCAAGAGGATGCAGGGAGTGCCAGGAGGATGCTGGAAGTGCCAAGATGATGCTGGGAGTGCCAGGAGGATGCTGGCAGTGCCAGAAGGACGGTGGCAGCGCCAGTAGGAGTGCTAGGAGGATGCTGGGAGTGCCAGAAGGATGCTGGCAGCGCCAGTAGGAGTGCTAGGAGGATGCTGGGAGTGCAAGGAGGACGCTGGGAGTGCACAGAGGGTGCTGGGAGTGTCAGGGGGATGCTGGGAGTGCACAGAGGGTGCTGGGAGTGCCAGGAGGACGCTGGGAGTGCCAGGAGGACGCTGGGAGTGCCAGGAGGACGCTGGGAGTGCTAGGAGGACGCTGGGGGTGCACAGAGGGTGCTGGGAGTGCCAGGAGGACGCTGGGAGTGCTAGGAGGACGCTGGGAGTGCTAGGAGGATGCTGGGAGTGCCAAGAGGATGCTGGGAGTGCCAGGAGGACGCTGGGAGTGCTAGGAGGACGCTGGGAGTGCATGGATGACGCTGGAAGTGCATAGAGGATGCTGGGAGTGCTAGGAGTGCCAGGAGGATACTGGGAGTGCTAGGAGGATGCTGGGAGTGCCAGGAGGACAATAGGAGTGCATGGAGGACGCTGGGAGTGCCAGGAGGACGCTGAGAGTGCCAAGAGGACACTGGGAGTGCCAGGAGGACACTGGGAGTGCCAGGAGGAGTGCTAGGAGGATGCTGGGAGTGCCAGGAGGACGATGGGAGTGCCAGGAGGACGCTGGGAGTGCCAGGAGGACGATGGGAGTGCCAGGAGGGCGCTTGGAGTGCCAGGAGGACGCTGGGAGTGCCAGGAGGATGCTGAAAGTGCCAGGAGGACGCTGGGAGTGCCAAGAGGAGTGCTAGGAGGACACTAGGAGTGCCAGGAGGACGCTGGGAGTGCCAGGAGGATGCTGAGAGTGCCAAGACACTGATAGTGCCAGGAGGACGCTGAGAGTGCCAGGAGGACACTGGGAGTGCCAAGAGGAGTGCTAGGAGGATGCTGGGAGTGCTAGGAAGAGTGCCAGGACAATGCTGGGCGTGCCAGGAGGACACTGGGAGCGCAAGGAGGACGATGGGAGTGCCATTAGGATGCTGAGAGTGCGAGAAGGATACTGGCAGTGCCAGGAGGACCCTGTGAGTGCCCGGAGGATGCTGGGAGTGTCAGGAGGACGATGGGAGTGCAAGGAGGACCCTGGAAGTGCCAAGAGGATGCTGGAAGTGCCAAGAGGATGCTGGGAGTGCTAAAAGGATGCTGGAAGTGCTAGGAGACACTGGGAGTGCTAGGAGGAGTGCCGGAGGATGCTGGGAGTGCCAGGACGACGCTGGGAGCGTATGGAAGACACTGGGAGTGCCAGGATGACGCTGGGAGTGCAAGGAGGATGCTGGGAGTGCCAGGAGGACGCTGGGAGTGCCAGGAGAACGCTGGGAGTGCAAGGAGGATGCTGGAAGTTCCAAGAGGACGCTGGGAGTGCCAGGAGGATGCTGGGAGTGCCAGGAGGACACTGGGAGTGCCAGGAGGACGCTGGAAGTGCCAGGAGAACGCTGGGAGTGCAAGGAGGATGCTGGAAGTTCCAAGAGGACGCTGGGAGTGCCAGGAGAATGCTGGGAGTGCATGGAGGACGCTGGGAGTGCCAGGACGCTAGGAGTGCCAGGAGGATGCTGGGAGTGCCAGAAGGACACTGGGAGTACCAGGAGGAGTGCTAGGAGGATGCTGGGAGTGCCAGGAGGACATTGTGAGTGCTAGGAGGAGTGCCAGGAGGATGCTGGGAGTGCCAGGAGGACGCTGGGAGCGCATGGAAGACGCTGGGAGTGCCAGGAGGACGCTGGGAGTGCCAGGAGGACGCAGGGAGTGCCAGGAGGATGCTGGGAGTGCAAGGAGGGTGCTGGGAGTGCCAGGGGGATGCTGGGAGTGCAAAGAGGATACTGGGAGTGCAAAGAGGATACTGGGAGTCCAAAGAGGACACTGTAAGTGCCAGGAGGACGCTGGGAGTGCATAGAGGATGCTGGGAGTGCTAGGAGTGCATGTTATGTTATGTTATGTTATTTTTCATTTATAAGGCGCACAGATGCCACAGCCAAGCGGCGTCCTGGCGCTACAAAGGACGAGCAACATAACCAACAGATGAACAAGCTAACCAAGATCGCTAGACCTAAGGAAACAAGAATGTTTTCCACGCTTTCCTAAAAGGAAGCAAGTCCGGAATGGACCGAACACTGAACGGCAATGTGTTCCAAAGGCTGGCCGCCAAGACACCAAAAGAGCGTCCGCCCATTCTGGCTTTTTTAAAGCGAGGGATTGTGGCCAAAAATTGACCGGTTGAACGAAGTGTTCTAGCCGGTGTGTAGTAGGAGATAGTCTGAGACAAAATAGGAGGTGAAGCCAGTTTCAGAATTTTAAAAACCAGGCACAGTACTTTAAATTTTATCCTCTGCCTAACGGGCAACCAGTGAAGATCAGAAATGGCGCTCCTAACTGAGCAAAATTTAGGCAGACCTATCAGTATACGAGCAGCCGCGTTTTGTACGCGCTGAAGGCGTGTAAGCTCTGCTTGATTGGTGCCCAATTAGAGTGCACTGGCATAATCCAATCTGGAAAGAATCATGGCCTGCACTATAAGTTGCCTGGTAGAAGCGTCGAAGAATTTAAGAATAGGCCTGAGACTCTGAAGAACGCCGAAACAGGTGCCCGCAACTTTCTTTGTGTGGGGGATGAATGATAGATTGGCGTCAAGCAGAATCCCAAGATTCTTCACCTGGGTGACTGGTATGGGAGTTGGGCCGAGCTCTAAAGGCCACCAGTCGTCTTCCCAAAGATGGATTTCCTTGCCCAGCACTAAGACTTCTGTTTTTGTGGCATTAAGTTGGAGACGATTGTCGGTCATCCAGCTTGCCACCTCTCTAAGAGCTTGTTGAAAATTAGAGGAATTCAGCGTGGTAGACCCATTAAGAGCCACAGCTAATTGGGTATCATCGGCGTAAGATACCATAGTGAGACCCCATTTATTGGCAACTTCCGTCAACGGTCTCACGTACAAATTGAACAGGGTCGGACTAAGTGCCGAACCCTGCGGAACTCCTTGGGAAATAGGGCGGGGAGAAGACTCGTAAGGGGGAGTACAAACCTTAAAGGTACGCTCGGCCAGAAAAGAGCGAAACCAACCCAAAGCAGTGCCGTTAACTCCCGCTTCTCTCAGCCTCTGGAGCAAAATCGGGTGGGAAACCGTGTCAAAGGCGGCACTGAGATCCAGCAGGATCAGTGCCGCCGTCTGACCAGAGTCTAGCATAGTACGAAGATGCTCAACCATAGCCACCAGGGCTGTCTCCGTACTATGGCCTGCTCTAAAGCCATTCTGGGAGGGGTGAAGGATACCTGTATTTAAAAGGTGGCCAGATAGGATGTTATTGACATGAGCCTCAGCGATCTTGGAGACCCATGGAAGCAAAGAGATGGGCCGGTAGTGCTCTGGCTTTGCAGGATCTAATGTAGCCTTTTTCAGTACCGGCATAACCATGGCTTGCTTCCATTTTACAGGTACCGACCCAGTACTGAGAGATAGCTTAATAAGACTGAGAAGAAACGGAAGACACAGCTCTGACAGGTCCCTGAATTGTGCGGGTCTCAGAGGGTCCATTGGAGAGCCCGATTTGACCCTCACCACCAGGGAGTCAAATTCTTCCTGAGAAGGCGCAGGAAGCACCAGTAATGGACTAGAAAAGTCATTCATAGACGTTACAGGATTAAGAGAGGAAGCAGGGGGGGGGAAAGATCTATAGATCGCATCCACTTTTTCAACAAAAAATGACGCTAGTCCATCACAGTGAGCCTGGGAGCCATTCCCCAACGTAACGGCTTTCCTGCTAGTTAAATCTTTAAGAACCTTAAAGATTAACTTAGTTGGATTTGCACTGTTCCTGAATTGTAAGGAATAGAAGGAGGCACGTGCTTTGCAGATGGCTCGATGGTATGCCTTAATACTGGCTCGATAAACCTGCTTGAGAGTAACGTCATATGCCTTACGCCAGGCTCTTTCTGCCCTTTTACAGGCAACCTTAAGGAGCCTGAGAGATTCGTCATACCATGGGCTAGAGTGGCCCGGTCTAGTCTTACTCCAGCCCGCTGGAATTAAGGTGTCAAGAGCCCGGAAAAACCAATTGCAAAAATGGTCATATCCAGAGGTGACATCAATGGGAGGTTCTGGTATGTGTTGTGACAACAGCAGCTGAAAAGCCTCCAGGTTCAACTTCCTCCAAGGACGTTTAAAAATGACAGATGTAGTATTTCTAGGAGGAGAAGCAGCCAAAGTGATCCGAATGTCAATAAGATAATGGTCTGTCCAGATAATTGGTTTCGGTGGCAGTGCTTCCACACAATCCAAATTCGTCAGAAAGGGGTCCAAGGTGTGACCCCCAACATGAGTGGGCCCATGGATCAGCTGATGTAGTCTAAGTGCCTCAAGATCTGTGAGGAAACTACCCACCACCGAGGATAGAGGAGCATCCATATGAATATTAAGATCTCCGATTACACTGAAATTAGCTGATCTAAGGGCTAAGGCAGAGACTACCTCTGGAAGGGCTGACCGAAAGGCGTCGTCGGGACCAGGGGGTCTGTAAATAACCAAGCCCGAAAAAGTAAACTGGGGAGTCAACGAGATAGCGAAGTGGGCACTTTCACAACCCGCAATGCTCACAGCGTTCCATAGACAAGGATAGCACGTTCTTAAGACCGCTGCGATCCCACCACCTCTCGAGTTACGGTGTAAGGTGTGCATAGTGTAATCTGCAGGCAAGGCAAGGTTAATTGCCGCCGTGGCATTATCGTGCAGCCAGGTCTCTGTTAAAAACATTATATCCGGCTTTTCATCCGTGAGCACAGTAAAGACATCTAAATGATGACAGACTAGGGATCTTACGTTTAGGTGAAGTATTTTGAAAGTGGATGAGCGAGGGGGGACGAGAGGGCGAGTAGCAGAGTTACTAACATTGGAAGGGGGCTCTAATGCCCTAACGGGCATGGGCAAAGGAAGTTCAAAACTGCACCCAGGCATTGGTAAGGGCCCGAAAGGGGGTCCAGTGGTCCATGCATACAATCACTCACCCTGTTTCTGAAGCTGCGCAAATTATCAGCCGTAAACATGGTCAACCCCCTGCGCAGCCTGCCGAGCCCTGCCGAGGCGCGGACGAGTGCAGACGAGCAGGACTCTGGCACGACTCCGGCGCAGGGAGGGCGCCCACCACTGCTGCATGGAGGAGGCTGAGAGTGCCAGGAGGATACTGGCAGTGCCAGGAGGCCGATGGGAGTGCCAGGAGGACACTGGGAGCACATGGATGATGCTGGAAGCGCATGAAGGATGCTGGGAGCGCATGGAGGGTGCTGTGAGTGCCAGGAGGACGATGAGAGTGCATGGAGGACGCTGGGAGTGCCAGAATGCCGAGAGTGCCCAGAGGACACTGGGACTGCCAGGAGCACACTAGGAGTGCCAGGAGGATGCTAGGAGTGCCAGGAGGACACTGGATGTGCTAGCAGGAATGCTAGGAGGATGCTGGGAGTGCCAGCAGGACGCCGGGAGTGCCAGGAGGACGCGGGAGCGCATGGATGATGATGGGAGTACCATTAGGACGCTGAGAGTGTGAGAAGGATGCTGGGAGTGCCAGGAGGACCCTGGGAGTGCCAGGAGGACGCTGGGAGAGCAAGAAGAACGCTGGAAGTGCCAAGAGGATGCTGTTAGCGCCAAGAGGATGCTGGGAGTGCCAAGAGGATGCTGGAAGAGCTAGGAGGATGCTGGGAGTGCTAGGAGGACGCTGGGAGTGCTAGGAGGAGTGCCGGAGGATGCTGAGAGTGCCAGGAGGATGCTGGGAGTGCCAGGAGGACGATGGAAGTGTACGGAGGACGTTGGGAGTGCATGGAGGACGTTGGGAGTGCATGGAGGACACTGGGAGTGCCAGAATGCTGAGAGTGCCAGGAGGACGCTGGGAGTACCAGGAGGAGTGCTAGGAGGACGCTAGGAGTGCCAGGAGGACGCTGGAAGTGCTAGCAGGAATGCCAGGAGGATGCTGGGAATGCCAGGAGGACGCCGGGAGTGGCAGGAGGACGCTGGCAGCGCCAGGAGGATGCTGGGAGTGCAAGGAGGACGCTGGGAGTGCCAGGAGGACGCTCGGAGTACCAGGAGGACGCTGGGAGTACCAGGAGGACGATGGAATATGCTACTTACCAGTATGCATCTGTTCTTGGGATGTAAAGCTGCAGAGCCACACACTTAGGATAGTAGATCGCCATCTGGTGTTGGGCTCGGATGCTTGCAGGTTGTTGTCGTCTTCGGAAGAAGTCTTTGGTCACGAGATAGGTGACTCCTCCCTTGGACTACAGTGCGCATGGGCATCAACTCCATCCTCAGATTGTTTTTCGCCATGATGGGAAATGATGGAGTTTGTAGAAAAGAGAGAGATGTCCATGTGTAATGTTTAAGTAAGACGCTGCTGGAACAGATACAGGTCCCGGGGAGGTGGGTGGGCGTGTGTGGCTCTGCAGCTCTACATGCCAAGAACAGATGCATACTGGTAAGTAGCATATTCCGTTCGAAGCATATGAGCTGCAGATCACGCACTTAGGATAGACTATATAGCAGTGTCTCCCCTAGCGGTGGTCACCTGTATCGGTTGCAGCAGTTTGGAATAAAGTTTTAAGGACAGCCTGACCCACAGAAGCTTGTTGCTTTGCTTGCACGTCAACACAATAGTGTTTAGTGAAGGTGTGTGTTGTAGACCATGTGGCTGCCTTACAAATATCTTCTAAGGGAATGTTTCCTAAGAATGCCATGGAAGCCCCTATTTTGCGTGTGGTATGCGCTCTAGGGGGAACTGTCAGTGTGCGTTTAGCCTTGTGGTAGCATATTTGGATACATTTAACTATCCACCTAGCTATCCCAGATTTGGAAATGGGGCTGCCTTTATGTGGTGGAGAGAACGCAACAAACAATTGTTTTGTTTTGCGCAATGATTTGGTTCTGTCAATGTAGTAAAGAAGGGCTCTTTTAACGTCTAAGGTATGAAGAGCTCTTTCAGCTACCGAGTCCGGATTTGGGAAGAACACTGGTAGCTCTACTGATTGGTTAAGATGGAACGGAGATATGACTTTTGAAAGGAATTTGGGATTTGCTCTGTGAGAAGTTGGCCTGATGTATGATGTCACTAGTTCTAGTGTACACCTTATATCAGTCCAAACAACCCTTTTGGTGATTGGTTGTAAAGTCAATCTTATAGACCAGCTATCCTAGTGGTAGCATGGACAAGAGCAGTCTTAGGCTAAACTCTGAATGGCATGTGAAGCCAGCTGTTATACCATTTGTAACCCCTTGAATACCAAATGAAAGGACACCACAACAGATATATATATAAAATAAAGTGTATTTATTCTAGTCAAACCCTCAGCACTCTTTATGAGATTTGAGGTAAGTACAACACAGTCTTATTCAAGCATATATTAAGTCACACAGGTAAGTAACACAGTTAGGCCCTAGGGGCCACGCAAACCATATACTAAGTAAGTGATATAAGGACCACTGTCACGGAAATAGGATAGGCCTAGGCCTAGGGAATCGCTGGGGCTACACTACTCTACCAAAGGTTAGGAAGTGGGAGGCTCACGGGATTCAGGTGCAGAGTGGAAACACTCACGCGTAATGCGTATAATCGATAGAAATAGTACAGTTTAGAATAAATAAGATTTAGGACACTTCTGGAGTAGCTAGGAAGTCGAGACGGGAAAACTAGACACTAGGATAGTCAATACCCTGATGAACACCGGAGTACCCAAGTTACCTAGCCCACGGGCTGCGGGTGCATAGGCGTGAAGTGGCGTCAGGTTTCGTCGTCGACTCCTATGGATGCCTGAAGGAAAGATGCTGACAGGCAGTCAGTGAAGAGTGTCCGGTGGATCCCAAGGCTGGGATCAAGAAGGAAGGATACCTGCAAGCAGAAGGGACAGAGTCTGGGTCACTAGCCAGTGACCACGTGGAACCAGGAAGGAACCAGGCGATGTCAAGAGTTTGCAGGTGAAGAGGTGAAGCTTGTCGCAGCAGCCTCGGGTACCAGGAGACGTCGAGGACGACCAGGACCAGGAGGCGAGCTGTCCCACGAAGGCTCTTGCTGTCGGCGGCATCGAAGTCGAACTAGGACTCACCAAGCCTTGGCAAGCGGAACCCACGAAGAATAGAGGACTTGCTTCTGGTGCAGACCAGGAAGGTCTGGGGTGCTTCTCTTTCACAGAGGAGCAGGAACCAGTCTGGGGGAGCCAAACCAGCAGTGGAAAGTTGAAGGTGTGTCGTCACAGAGGTTACTAGCCAACGGGCAAGTAACCGGACAGACGCGGCAAGCAGGAAAATGCAGAAGGGCCCCACGCAGGACTCGTGGAGTGTGGGGGGCTGATCTTCGGTGCAGATGGTGCTTGGGGTTGGGGCTTCTCAATCCCCGGTGCACAACTTCGAGGGTGCCTCAGAAGCTGCGCTGGAAGATACTCGCCACTTTTCCCAGGTAGCCGGTCCCACGTCTCTCGTCGCCTCCACGGATCTCATCTCGGCTGTGGATGTGGATCAGGGTCGGAGAAGTCTGGAAGTCAAGGCTCTGGTCAGGCTCTGCAGTCGGTCCCTCGTAGAACTTCATCAAAGCAAAGGGTAAGTCTCTTGATGGTGCCTGTTTGCAAAGGGTGGCCACTCCTTGGCCACAAGGGAGATTCTTCAGTCTTCTTCTTTCGTCGAATGTCGAAGGTCCAGAGTTTCTGTTCAAGTTGCAGGCTCAGGATAATCTAATCTAGCAGGGCCCAACTAGCTACTAATATACTGGGCTAGCGGGCTGGGCTACCTGCAAGGTCCCTCCTATGGGTGGGACCAGGATGGGGAGTGGCTACACCCCCTTTCCTTTGTCCAGTTTCGCGCCAGAGCTGGGGCTGGAGTGCCCCGGCACTGGTTTGAACTGGACTATGCATGGAGCACCTTGTGTGCCCCAGGCATGTCTCATTCCTTTCAGCCCTCTCTGCCCCAATACACTAAAGTCTGTCTGGGGAGGTGCTAGCACCTCCCCAAGCAGGAAACCTATTGTCCAGGCCTCCCTGGCTGGGAGGGCTCCCAGCTGCAAGAGGTCAGACTCTTGTCTGTGGCAGCAGCATCCATTCTGTGATGCTGAGGCTTTGGTCAGAGTTAAACAGCAAAGTAGGATTTTAACATGTCTCTCCCTCTAGAAGGGGGGAATAATATCCTCATCACCAGAAATGGTATGGGGGTATTATTCCAAAGTGTTAGACACCTTACACGACATGTTTTGATAAAGCCAAACCATAGTTACCATAACTGTTTAAGATTATAAGGCACTTTAAGGGTATATGGTAGGCTATATCATAGAACAGCTATAAGGACATGGTTCCGAAAGCTGCAGACAGGCTCAGCTCATGCTAGAGCACCATCTCACATGTTACCAAGCACTCTGCCTCCAGGATTGTTAAGGCCTGCCATAGGAGTGGCTGATAGGTACACATGTGTCTATTTTAAGGGTAGATATAGGTATACTATATCTAAGCAAGGGGTGATTACATGATCTTGCCCCAGCTGAGTGATCAGCCAGCTGTGTCTGATTGGAAGGCCAGGCCAGGGGTGGCATAATACATGCTGCAGCCCCTGGGAGGCCTAGGGTACACCTATGCCCTGGGTACCTAGGGTACACTGTACATGGTCCAATAAGGTGATCCTTACCAATTGTGTATGTACCTAGGGTACATGGAGTCCATTTTAAAGAGAGAGCAGACAGCCTGAGACCCTGAATGGCAGGATCTCAGGCCAACTAAGTCGAAGAAACAGCTAGACACTAGGCAAAAAGTTGGGGGTAACCATAGTCAGATATCCACCTTCCTACACAACCCCCCCCAAACGAAAGGAGATAAGGCTGTCCTTGACGAGGTAAGCCTATATTGCCTAAGTGGCCATATAAGGAAGAACCAGCACTGGCATGGTTACACCCTGTCTCATGGTCCACTAAGCAATCCCTCATCCTAAAGGTATCATAGGGTATCCCCCATAGGGAATCTCTACCTAGGGTGTGTCTTTGCAAAGTAAAAGGCTGGTGTTGAGATGTAGTACTGAAGTGAGTGTCCTCAAAGTGAGGCCTCAGCTTCCTCCAATCATCCTCCACCATGGATGCCTTTCTTTCTTTAACTGAGTTGCACTGTGCTCTCAGGGTCAGCCTCTGGCTACCTAAAGCTGGAGGCTGGATCCCTTTTGTGGGCTTACTGGAGGGACAGATCAGGTTTGGGGCCCTAAGGTCCCAGGTTTGCCTGTGCCCAACAGAATCCCTCTGGGGGAGGTCCCTAACTACCTGTAAAGGAGATCCCTCAGGACTGTTTTTAACCATCACCTGGCTAGGGCTGCTAGCCATGCAATCCTCATTCTTTTGATGGGGGGGTTATTGTGGACAGGGGCCCTCTTGGGGTCCACTGGCCTCCCTGACCTCTACAGCCCTGGGCTGACTGAGGCAGGGTAGAGAGAGGCAGGCTACCTGCACCAGACTGGATCCCACCTTGGAAGGGGCCACTGACATCAGAGGCTCTGCCAGGCCAGGCCTGGCTACCTCTGGGGCAGTTCCTTCACAAGGGGTGAGGTCAGATCCCTGAGGAGGCTGACCTTTTCCTAATGTCTGGGGAGAGGGAGACTTTTCTTCCTCCCCACTACTCTCTGTTTGTGTGGAGTGATCCATAGTTTCAGGCTTCACTACACCTATGTCAGTCTGAGTATAGGCTGAGACCATTACAGCCTTGCCAACCTTTCCAGGGAGGCACTCAGTTTGGGTTTGAGCTGTGACTGTCACAGCTCTGCCAATCTCTACAGGGAAGTCTGTCTTTGCCTGGGCTGTGGCTACCACTGCCCTTACAACCTTTTCAGGGAGGAAATCTACTTGGACAGGGGTTGTGGCTGACACAACCCCACTACCCTTTTGTGAAAGGCCTACCATTTTAGAATGGGTGTCTTGTTCAACTCCAGCCCAGGCTGAGAGTTCTAAGTCATTCCCCAGTAAGCAGTCCACAGGCAAGGTTGGAGACACTGCCACCCTTTTAGGGCCAGTGACACCTCCCCAGCTGAGACATACCTCTGCCATGGGATGACTGTTCTGTCTGCCATCAATGTTAGTTACCTGGTATGAGAAACCAGGCAAAAGCTGCTCAGAGGGAACTAGCCTATGGGCCACCATAGTGATGCTAGCGCCAGTGTCTCTGTAGGCCTCAGCTTTTCTACCATTGATGTAGGGCTCCTGTCTGTACCTACCCAAAGTGTTGGGACAGGCAGTGAAGTTGGCAAACCCCATGCCACCATCACAGACAAGAGTAGCTGCTGTAGGGGAATTGGCTAAGCAAGGGTCCCCCTGTGTTCCCCAAGAAAACCCAACCAAATTTTTGGGGGGCACTCCCACCACCTGGGGGATTACTGCTGACAGTAATAGGTGGTGTTACAGGAGTAATTGGAGGAACAGTTTTGTTTTTAGCCTTTGGGCAACTGCTGTCAGTTTTCCAATGCCCAGGAGTTTTACACTCATGGCAGTAAGGCTTTTTAACTGTGGTAGAGGAGGGAGCTTGGGACCCACCACCCTGTGTGGAGTTTTGGGGCCCTGAGGAAGATTTCTCTTTTGTTTTATCCCCACCCTTCTCTTGAGGCTTGGTGGTATCTTTCTTTTGGTCACAACCCTGCCTGATTTTTAGGCCTAATCCTGGTCCTGACCCATTTATCTGCCCTCTTTCCCAATTCTTGGGGAGAGGTCAAATCTGAGTCTACCAGGTGTTGATGGAGAAGCTGGTTTTGACAATTATTAAGGATCTGCTCCCTCATAATCAAGTTGTACAATCCTGTATAGTCCTGCACCTTGCTGCCAGTTAACCAACCTTCCAAAGCCTTAGTGGCACAATCCACAAAATCAGACCAGTCCTGTGTCTGTGTCTTCTGGGTGTCTCTGAACAACAACCTATATTGCTCAGTGGTTAAGCCAAACCCATCTATCAGAGCACTCTTCAGGACTTTGTAATTGTCTGCATCCTCATCACTGACTGTGAGGAGCTTGTCTCTACCTTTGTCAGAAAAGGAGAGCCACAAGATAGCTGCCCACTGACTCTGGGGTACCTGCTGTACTTTGCAGGCCCTCTCCAAAGCAGTCATCCACTTGTGGATGTCATCCCCATTCTTGTATGGGGGGACTATCTTGCTTAGGTTTCTATGGTCATAAGACCTATCCCTATCTCTAGGAATGTTGCTGCCACCAGTGGGTTCTGACCCACTCAATTGTTGCTCTCTGGCCAGAGCAAGCTTCTCTTTGGCAAGGGCAAGTTCTTCCCTTTCAATCCTCAGATTGGCTTCCCTCATTCTGGCCTGATGCTCTCTCCTCTGGGGGGAAGTCATCCCCCTGTGGGATGAAGCATTGGAGCTTCTTGAGTGATAGGAGTGGAGAGAGTCCCCTGAGAGAGATCTACCCCTTCTATCTCTCTTTTTAAGATGACTTGGGGGCCTGTAAGGGAAGCTCCCATGCAAGCTTAAGTTAGCCTGACTAAGTCTTCTGACTGGGGTCTTGCTACCTCCCTCTTCCTCTGAGGTCTCTTCTGGCTCATCTGTATCAGTTAAGTCAGGGGTCTCTTCTGTGGAGGGGAGGCCCTTATCTACAGCTATGGCACCATACTTGGCAGCTCTTTCAGCATCATAGGCCTCCAGAAGCTCCACTAGCTGTCTAAGGGTAGGGTTGGAACCCTGTTTTAATCTCCTGGAGGTACACAGTTGTCTCATCTCCTGGAAAGTGAATGCATCATATCTAGAGGGAATCTGTCTAGGATTCTCCTCTCCTGAGGGAGTATCAGTGTGATCTCCATTCAGGGACATGAGTCTAGTGGAGAAGTGTGGCTCAATGGTTAGAGCGGCAGACCCTGATGCAGAGGTCTAGCCCGGGACCAGGGTTCAATTCCCCGCCTCGGCGGGTCTTGGGCTCAAAAATTCCATGGACCTGATAATTCTCGCCTCGGTGCCATTCCAATCATGGAGTCCCACTCTGCAACTCTGGGCAATAGCTTGCTTAATCTCCACAACGGCCCCCACAACGCTAAGGATGCCTGGCCTCCACCTTGGGGGTGCCCAGGAGTGGACGCCTCACAGGGAAAGCCAGGATGGGTTCCACAGCGGTATTCGTACAAGCGCCTTGAGACCCTTGCGGGTGAGTAGTGCGCTATACAAGTATCAATTTACATTTAGTGAGGGTGTGGTGTGTGCACCTACCTACACTAGTTGTATCTACTAACCCTCTCTAGTAGTTGTAGTCAGGGTGTGCTAGGCCCTTCAACCTACAACAACTAAGTCCAGTAGGACTTAAGTATTTATAAGCTATGTTATATGTACCTAAACAATATCTGTGTGATCTTTCAATTTAGTATCTCAAGATTACAATGGTATTACAACAGCAAGCTCAGATCCCAACCGCTGCTCACCAATGTGAGAAGTTGGCCTGATGTATGATGTCACTAGTTCTAGTGTACACCTTATATCAGTCCAAACAACCCTTATGGTGATTGGTTGTAAAGTCAACCTTATAGACCAGCTATCCTAGTGGTAGCACGGACAAGAGCAGTCTTAGGCTAAACTCTGAATGGCATGTGAAGCCAGCTGTTATACCATTTGTAACCCCTTGAATACCAAATGAAAGGACACCACAACAGATATATATATAAAATAAAGTGTATTTATTCTAGTCAAACCCTCAGCACTCTTTATGAGATTCGAGGTAAGTACAACACAGTCTTATTCAAGCATATATTAAGTCACACAGGTAAGTAACACAGTTAGGCCCTAGGGGCCACGCAAACCATATACTAAGTAAGTGGTATAAGGACCACTGTCACGGAAATAGGATAGGCCTAGGCCTAGGGAATCGCTGGGACTACACTACTCTACCAAAGGATAGGAAGTGGGAGGCCCACGGGATTCAGGTGCAGAGTGGAAACACTGACGCGTAATGCGTATAATCGATAGAAATAGTACAGCTTAGAATTAATAAGATTTAGGACACTTCTGGAGTAGCTAGGAAGTCGAGACGGGAAAACTAGACACTAGGATAGTCAATACCCTGATGAGCACCGGAGTACCCAAGTTACCTAGCCCACGGGCTGCGGGTGCATAGGTGTGAAGTTGCGTCGGGTTTCGTCGTCGACTCCTATGGATGCCTGAAGGAAAGATGCTGACAGGCAGTCAGTGAAGAGTGTCCGGTGGATCCCAAGGCTGGGATCAAGAAGGAAGGATACCTGCAAGCAGAAGGGACAGAGTCTGGGTCACTAGCCAGTGACCACGTGGAACCAGGAAGGAACCAGGCGATGTCGAGAGTTTGCAGGTGAAGAGGTGAAGCTTGTCGCAGCAGCCACGGGTACCAGGAGACGTCGAGGACGACCAGGACCAGGAGGCGAGCTGTCCCACGAAGGCTCTTGCTGTCGGCGGCGTCGAAGTCGAACTAGGACTCACCAAGCTTTGGCAAGCGGAACCCACGAAGAATAGAGGACTTGCTTCTGGTGCAGACCAGGAAGGTCTGGGGTGCTTCTCTTTCACAGAGGAGCAGGAGCCAGTCTGGGGGAGCCAAACCAGCAGTGGAAAGTTGAAGGTGTGTCGTCACAGAGGTTACTAGCCAACGGGCAAGTAACCGGACAGACGCGGCAAGCAGGAAAATGCAGAAGGGCCCCACGCAGGACTCGTGGAGTGTGGGGGGCCGATCTTCGGTGCAGATGGTGCTTGGGGTTGGGGCTTCTCAATCCCCGGTGCACAACTTCGAGGGTGCCTCAGAAGCTGCGCTGGAAGATACTCGCCACTTTTCCCAGGTAGCCGGTTCCACGTCTCTCGTCGCCTCCACGGATCTCAGCTCGGCTGTGGATGTGGATCAGGGTCGGAGAAGTCTGGAAGTCAAGGCTCTGGTCAGGCTCTGCAGTCGGTCCCTCGTAGAACTTCATCAAAGCAAAGGGTAAGTCTCTTGATGGTGCCTGTTTGCACAGGGTGGCCACTCCTTGGCCACAAGGGAGATTCTTCAGTCTTCTTCTTTCGTCGAATGTCGAAGGTCCAGAGTTTCTGTTCAAGTTGCAGGTTCAGGATAATCTAATCTAGCAGGGCCCAACTAGCTACTAATATACTGGGCTAGTGGGCTGGGCTACCTGCAAGGTCCCTCCTATGGGTGGGACCAGGAAGGGGAGTGGCTACACCCTCTTTCCTTTGTCCAGTTTCGCGCCAGAGCTGGGGCTGGAGTGCCCCAGCACCGGTTTGAACTGGACTATGCATGGAGCACCTTGTGTGCCCCAGGCATGTCTCATTCCTTTCAGCCCTCCCTGCCCCAATACACTAAAGTCTGTCCGGGGAGGTGCTAGCACCTCCCCAAGCAGGAGACCTATTGTCCAGGCCTCCCTGGCTGGGAGGGCTCCCAGCTGCAGGAGGTCAGACTCGTGTCTGTGGCAGCAGCATCCATTCTGTGATGCTGAGGCTTTGGTCAGAGTTAAACAGCAAAGTAGGATTTTAACATGTCTCTCCCTCTAGAAGGGAGGAATAATATCCTCATCACCAGAAATGGTATGGGGGTATTATTCCAAAGTGTTAGACACCTTACACGACATGTTTTGATAAAGCCAAACCATAGTTACCATAACCGTTTAAGATTATAAGGCACTTTAAGAGTATATGGTAGGCTATATCATAGAACAGCTATAAGGACATGGTTCCGAAAGCTGCAGACAGGCTCAGCTCATGCTAGAGCACCATCTCACATGTTACCAAGCACTCTGACTCCAGGATTGTTAAGGCCTGCCGTAGGAGTGGCTGATAGGTACACATGTGTCTATTTTAAGGGTAGATATAGGTATACTATATCTAAGCAAGGGGTGATTACACGACCTTGCCCCAGCTGAGTGATCAGCCAGTTGTGTCTGATTGGAAGGCCAGGCCAGGGGTGGCATAATACATGCTGCAGCCCCTAGGAGGCCTAGGGTACACCTATGCCCTGGGTACCTAGGGTACACTGTACAGGGTCCAATAAGGTGATCCTTACCAATTGTGTATGTACCTAGGGTACATGGAGTCCATTTTAAAGAGAGAGCAGACAGCCTGAGACCCTGAATGGCAGGATCTCAGACCAACTAAGTCGAAAAACCAGCTAGACACTAGGCAAAAAGTTGGGGGTAACCATAGTCAGATATCCACCTTCCTACATGCTCTAAGAACCACTTTGTTGCGGTGTAATTGTAAGAATGGTTCTTGTATGGTTAAAGCCTGGATTTCACTTACCCTTCTGAGGGATGTGATAGCTATAAGGAAAGCCACTTTCCATGTGAGGAATTGTAGTTCGCATTTCTGCAGAGGTTCAAATGGGGGTCCCATGAGCCTTGTAAGAACGATGTTTAGATTCCACCCTGGAGAGGGTGGTAATCTGGGAGGAATAATCCTTTTAAGGCCTTCCATGAAGGCTTTGATTGCAGGTACTCTAAATAGTGACAAATGTTGTCGATTTTGTAAGTAGGCTGCTAATGCTGCTAGGTGGAGACGTATGGTTGAGTATGCCAGGTTACATCTTTGCAAGTGCAATAAGTAGAAAATGATGTTTTGGATGGATGCATCCAACGGGTTTATATGATTGTTAGTACAGTAAATGGCAAATCTTTTCCATTTTGCAGCATAGCAGGCTCTAGTGGTAGGTCGTCTGGCCTCCTTTATAATATTCATGCAGTCTGGTGGCAGGTTTAGGTAACCGAACTCTAGGACTTCAGGAGCCAGATCGCTAGATTCAGTTGACCTGGATCTGGGTGTCTGATTTCTCCATGGTTCTGGGTTAATAAGGACGGGGAGAGGTGCAGTTTTTGGTGTGGAACTAGCGAGAGTTCCAGTAGTGTTGGGAACCATGGCTGGCGTGCCCATGTACGAGCCACTAGGATCAGTTTGAGAGACTGTTGCCTGAGCTTGCGTACCACTAATGGAATGAGTGGGAGAGGCGGAAAAGCGTACGCAAATCTGCCTGACCAGTTCATCCATATCGCATTGCCCTTCGACTCCGGGTGGGGAAATCTGGCGGCGAAGGTTGGGCATTTTGCGTTTTCGTGTGTGGCAAACAGGTCTATGTCTGGTTGGCCCCATTGTTGGAAAAAGGGCAATAGGACTTGCGGGTGTAATTCCCATTCGTGGATCTGTTGATTTTGTCGACTCAAGAGATCGGCAATTTGATTGTGAACCCCTGGAAGGTGTTCTGCTAGCAGGTATATGTTCTGGGGAATGGCCCATCTCCAAATGTTCTGCGCGAGCTGTGATAGCTGGAGAGAATGTGTGCCTCCTTGTTTTTGTATATAATACACGGCTGTCATGTTGTCCGTCCGGATGAGGACAGTTTTGTTCTGGAGATGTAATTGGAATGATTTTAGTGCTAGGAATACTGCCAGTAGCTCCAGGTAATTGATATGGAGCACTTTCTGTTGAGTGGTCCATTTGCCCTGAGTGGTGTGTCCGAGCAGATGGGCTCCCCATCCTGTGAGAGATGCGTCGGTTGTCAGCACTATTTCTGGAAGAGGCTCTAGGAACGGCCGCTCTTTGGACAGGTTTATTACGTTCCACCATTTTAGAGAGCGATGTGAGCGGCTGTCCACCAACACCAGATCTGTAAGTTGTCCGTGAGCCTGGTTCCACTGACGTGCTAGACATTCTTGCAAGGGACGCATTTGAAGTCTTGCATAAGGCACAATGAAGATGCATGACGCCATCATCCCTATGAGTTGCATGAACCCTCTTGCTGGAAGAGAGTGTTGGGCTTGAAATTTTGCGATTAGAGCTTGTATATTGGCTATCCTGGCTGGGCTGGGATATGCGAGGGCTTTGGAGGTGTTTATGGTGGCTCCCAGATACTGATGTATGTGAGAGGGTTTGAGATGAGATTTGGGATAGTTTATTGTGAATACCAAGTTGTGTAACAGTTGGATAGTTTGGTGAGTGTGTAGAACACATTTGTTGAATGACTTGGCTTTTATTAGCCAGTCGTCTAGATACGGGAAGACGTGAATCTGTTGTCTTCTGAGATGTGCAGCTACTACTGCTAGACATTTGGTGAATACTCTGGGCGCAGTTGTTACTCCGAATGGAAGGACTGTATACTGATAGTGTTGTCCGTCCACCACAAACCTTAGGTACTTCCTGTGAGCAGGATGTATGGGAATGTGGAAATAGGCGTCCTTGAGATCTAGTGTGGCAAGGAAATCGCCTTGTTGTAGTAGTGGGAGCACTTGTTGAAGAGTGATCATATGGAAATGATCTGAGTTTATGTAGAGATTTAGGGGTCTGAGGTCGAGTATTGGTCTTAGAGTCCCGTCCTTTTGGGGAATTAGGAAGTATAGAGAGTATACCCCTGTATTTTGATGTTATAAGGAAACCTCTTGTTTGAGGAGCGTAAGATGTTCTGATGACATGGAACGCTGCTTGGGTGGTATGTGTGGGGGGATAGTGGTGAGTTCCAGGCAGTAACCATACTGGATAATTTGTCTTACCCACTTGTCTGTTGTGATGGAGTTCCAGACAGGTAGGAACTGTTTGAGTCTTCCCACGACTGGAGTGGAATAGTCTGGGGGGAGAGGAGGAAAGTCACTGTTTTGTGGCAGGAGAGGTACGAGTGTTGGCATTTCCTCGGCCGCATCCCTTGTTGTTGTTTCCTCTATATCCTCCTCTAAAATATCCTCTATTGGGGGATGTTTGTGTAGAGGGTTTGAACGTAGAGGAGGTGTCTGCTCCGATATTCTTGGAGGCTCCTCTGTAGAAGGAGCGTCGAAAGGAGCCACGTGGTTGTGGAGACTGTAATGCTCCCATGGACTTAGCGGTCTCGGTGTCTTTTCTCATCTTTTCAAGTGCAGTGTCAACTGCTGGCCCAAATAGTTGTTCTTGGTTAAATGGTTGACTAAGTATGGTAGTTTGTACCTCTGGCTTAAAGCCTGAAATGCGTAGCCAGGCATGGCGTCTAAGGAGCCCGCTTGTGTTTATTGCTCTAGAGGCGGTGTCTGCTGTGTCAAGCGCACATTTAATTGACGCATTCGAAATAAGTTTACCTTCCTGAATAAGGTCATTTGCCTGGGTCTTATATTGGTCTGGTAGATGTTGTAGCAGATTCTCTAGCTGGTCGTAGTGAGCCCAATCATAGCGTGCTAGTAGGGCCTGAGTGTTGGCAATACGCCAATGGTTAGCGGCTTGTGCTGCTACTCGTTTGCCAGAGCCTTCTAACAGTTTGGATTCTTTGTTGGGGGTGGTGTATCTCCTGTGGTTTGTGAGAATCCAGAGGGAGCTGTCCTTTGATGTAACAAGGATCTTCTGGGGCAGGTCTATATTTTTTTTCGATTCTTGGGTTAAGCACCCTGGCACGGACGGGGTCTTTAAATACCTCTGTGGTGTGTTTTATGACCCCTTTAATCATAGGTAAAATCTGGGCAGACTTTTGTGACTGTTCGAAAGTGTCTAGTAAGAAGTCTTCCTCGGTTGTGTCAGAGTGCATGGTGACGCCATGGTAAAGTGCCGCCCTATTTAATAATTGTCCAAACCCCAGGTGGTCATCTTGAGGTGATGGTTTGGAGGGATATGGTGTAGGGTCAGGCATATCTGGTAGAGGGTATGCCCAATCATCCAATGGTACGGCATCTGGATCTGTGAACGGTTCATTAGGATCATTAGGATCACCCCCTATACCTAGGTCATCATCATCATCCTGTGGAGGTGGTGTATGTGATGGAGAGGTGAGAGGTAAGGGTAGTGTAGGCAGAGGGGGTGGGGTAGAAGGTCGTATAGGAGAGGAAGGAATAATAGGTGATGTTGCAGAGTCCTTTTTGTTGATAGGAACTGGGGCAGGTGTTGTGTCCAGTTTTCGTTTCTTACATGGCACCGTGGTGACATGTCCAGTTTTTGGATTAATATATATCTTTTTCTGTAATGGATCTGGATGGAAAAGTTCTTGTTCTTGGGGACCAGTCTTTGGCGCCGATTTTTTCGGTTCCGATCGAGGTTTTGGTTGATCGGTGGAGTTTTTGGCTTTAGGAGGTGTGTTAGAGTCCTTAGCCGGTAGTTTAGGTGCCGATGAAGGTTTCGGTGCCGACGTTGAGTCTTTTGGCTTGGGAACTTTCGGTGCCGGTTTATCTATGGGCCTCGATGTTTTCGGTGCCGAGAGGTCATGTGTCTTCGGTGCCGAAGGTGCCGGTGGAACAATGACATGCGGCTTGCTCGGGCCCGAGTTACCGGAAGGCTTATGTTTCTTCGGAGCCGAGCCCGGAGGCGAGGCTTCTGAAGGATGTTTTCGGTCTCAACTGAGGCCAGCAGGCGAAGTCTTGACCAATGCCTTAGGTTTTGGAGGGGTTGGGGCAGGGGCAGTAGTACTCACGCGTTGCCCAGGAGTAATGGGGTCGTCTGAGTCGTCTGCCTCAGAGATGATTTGGAGATCCTCGGAATCTTCTTCCGGGACATCTGGACCCTCGTCAAAGATGTTTTCTGGTTCCGGAGCTGGTCTCTGTTGCATGATGTGGCGTCGAGCCCTTCGATCTCGAATGGTCTTTTTGGATCGAAATGCTGCGCAGGCTGGACAGCTGGACTCGTCGTGTTCCGGTGATAGGCACAGGTTACAGACCTTGTGGTGGTCACTGTGCGGAAATTTTGCTCCACACTGGCAGCATTTTTTGAACGGCGTCCTTTCCATGAGCCGTAGGCCTTACGGCGTGGATAGGTCCAGCAGCCCGCGTCGACGTCCGGAATCAAGTCGATGAAATCGATGTCGAATGAAGGTGCTTCGGTATCGTTGTAGGAGTTTCTGCGCTTCGAAAAGCTTGTAAAGAGAGGTTTTCAGCCAGAGTGGAAAAGTTACATACGAACCCAATGGCGGAAAAAAACAATCTGAGGATGGAGTCCAAGGGAGGAGTCACCTATCTCGTGACCAAAGACTTCTTCCGAAGACAACAACAACCTGCAAGCATCCGAGCCCAACACCAGATGGCGATCTACTATCCTAAGTGTGTGATCTGCAGCTCAAATGCCTCGAACAAGAGTGCATGGAGGACGCTGGGAGTGCCAGGACGCTAAGAGTGCCAGGAGGACGCTGAGAGTGCCAGGAGGACACTGGGAGTACCAGGAGGAGTGCTAGGAGGATGCTGGGAGTGCCAGGAGGACATTGTGAGTGCTAGGAGGAGTGCCAGGAGGATGCTGGGAGTGCCAGGAGGACGCTGGGAGCGCATGGAAGACGCTGAGAGTGCCAGGAGACGCTGGGAGTGCCAGGAGGATGCTGGGAGTGTCAAGAGGATGCAGGGAGTGCCAGGAGGATGCTGGATTTGCCAAGAGGATGCTGGGAGTGCCAGGAGGATGCTGGCAGTGCCAGAAGGACGGTGGCAGCGCCAGTAGGAGTGCTAGGAGGATGCTGGGACTGCCAGAAGGATGCTGGCGGCGCCAGTAGGAGTGCTAGGAGGATGCTGGGAGTGCAATGAGGACGCTGGGAGTGCCAAGAGGATGCTGGGAGTGTCAGGGGGATGCTGGGAGTGCACAGAGGATGCTGGGAGTGCCAGGAGGACGCTGGGAGTGCCAGGAGGACGCTGGGAGTGCTAGGAGGACGCTGGGGGTGCTGGGAGGACGCTGGGGGTGCTAGAAGGATGCTGGGAGTGCCTGGAGGACGCTGGGAGTGCTAGGAGGAGTGCCAGGAGGACGATGGGAGTGCATGGAGGATGTTGGGAGTGCCAGGAGGACGCTGGAAGTGCTAGGAGGATGCTGGGAGTGCCAGGAGAACGTGGGGAGTACCCGGAGGATGATGGGAGCGCATGGAAGACGCTGGGAGTGCAAGGATGACGCTGGAAGTGCCAGGAGGAGTGCCAGGAGGGAGCGGGGAGTCCCAGGAGGACGCTGGGAGTGCATGGAGGATTCTGGGAGTGCAAGGAGGACGCTAGGAGTGCCAGGGGGATGCTGGAAGTGCCTGGAGGACGCTGGGAGTTCCAGGAGGACGCTGGGAGTGCCAGGAGGAGTGGTAGGAGGATGCTGGGAATTCCAGTGGGATGCTAGGAGTGCATGGAGGGTGCTGGAGGTGCCAGGACGCTGCAGGGAGTGCTAGGGGGATGCTGGGAGTGCCAGGAGGTTGCTAGGATTGCCAGGAGGAGTGCCAGGAGGATGCTGGGAGTGCCAGGAGGAGTGCTAGGAGTGCCAGGAGGAGTGCTAGGAGTGCCAGCAGGATGCTGGGAGTGCCAGGAGAATGTTGGGAGTGCCAGGAGGAGTGCTAGGAAGACGCTAGGAGTGCCAGCAGGATGCTGGGAGTGCCAGGAGAATGTTGGGAGTGCCAGGAGGAGTGCTAGGAAGACGCTAGGAGTGCCAGCAGGATGCTGGGAGTGCCAGGAGGACGCTAGGAGTGCCATCAGGATGCTGGGGTTGCCAGCCTTGCTCTGATGCCCAGGTGAGGGTGGGCCGGGTTTGCACTCACACTGCTGATGTGTCTCAGAGGAGGATTCACCTCACAAGCACACAAGTGTCCAGCAGGAGGCGCTACTGTGGCCTGTAAAGGGGTGCATGGCTTCTGCTGGGTCACCCTATCGACTGGGTTTAGACTAAGGACAGTTCTGCTGGGTCTGTGGTGACATCCCCGGGGGGGAGACTGCATATCTGATGGGGTCTCGTATTAGAGATCTATGAAAATGTAGCGCCTAGAGACCGACTGAGGGGAAATACTTGTGCGTTAAATGAATGCAAACAACATGACATCCTGTAGAGCAAACAATGGACTTTTACCACTTTAAAATGGTTTGTTTAGCTTCTTTTACCTGAAGTTTCACCGCAATGACAACAGAATTCAGCTCTCTGTCGAGTTCTTTCAGCACGGTGAGTTTCTTCAGCGTCAAACTGCAGAGCCTGGAGGAGACACAAAGCAGGGAGGTTTTAGCAAGGAGCTATGTACAACTGCAGAGCCTGGATGAGACACAAAGCAAGGAGGCCTTAGCGAGGCGCTATGTACAACTGCAAAGCCTGGAGGAGGCACAAAGCAAGGCGCTATGTACAACTGCAGAGCCTGGAGGAGACACAAAGCAAGGAGGCCTTAGCGAGGCGCTATGTACAACTGCAGAGCCTGGAGGAGACACAAAGCAAGGAGGCCTTAGCAGTGCTCTGTGTACAACTGCAGAGCCTGAAGGAGGCACAAAGCAAGGAGGCCTTAGCGAGGCGTTATGTACAACTGCAGAGCCTGGAGGAGGCACAAAGCAAGGAGGCCTTAGAGAGGCGCTATGTACAACTGCAGAGCCTGGAGGAGACACAAAGCAAGGAGGCCTTAGCGAGGCGCTATGTACAACTGCAGAGCCTGAAGGAGGCACAAAGCAAGGAGGCCTTAGCAGTGCTCTCTGTACAACTGCAGAGCCTGAAGGAGGCACAAAGCAAGGAGGCCTTAGCGAGGCGTTATGTACAACTGCAGAGCCTGAAGGAGGCACAAAGCAAGGAGGCCTTAGCGAGGCGTTATGTACAACTGCAGAGCCTGGATGAGACACAAAGCAAGGAGGCCTTAGCGAGGCGTTATGTACAACTGCGGAGCCTGAAGGAGACACAAAGCAAGGAGGCCTTAGCGAGGCGTTATGTACAACTGCAGAGCCTGAAGGAGGCACAAAGCAAGGAGGCCTTAGCAGTGCTCTGTGTACAACTGCAGAGCCTGAAGGAGGCACAAAGCAAGGAGGCCTTAGCGAGGCGTTATGTACAACTGCAGAGCCTGAAGGAGACACAAAGCAAGGAGGCCTTAGCGAGGCGTTATGTACAACTGCAGAGCCTGAAGGAGGCACAAAGCAAGGAGGCCTTAGCGAGGCGTTATGTACAACTGCAGAGCCTGGATGAGACACAAAGCAAGGAGGCCTTAGCGAGGCGTTATGTACAACTGCGGAGCCTGGAAAAGACACAAAGCAAGGAGGACTTAGCAGTGCTCTGTGTACAACAGCAGAGCCTGGAGGAGACACAAAGCAAGGAGGTCTTAGCGAGGCGTTATGTACAACTGCAAAGCCTGGAGGAGACACAAAGCAAGGAGGCCTTAGCGAGGCGTTATGTACAACTGCAGAGCCTGGAGGAGACACAAAGCAAGGAGGCCTTAGCAGTGCTCTGTGTACAACAGCAGAGCCTGGAGGAGACACAAAGCAAGGAGGTCTTAGCGAGGCGTTATGTACAACTGCAAAGCCTGGAGGAGACACAAAGCAAGGAGGCCTTAGCGAGGCGTTATGTACAACTGCAGAGCCTGAAGGAGGCACAAAGCAAGGAGGCCTTAGCGAGGCGTTATGTACAACTGCAGAGCCTGAAGGAGGAACAAAGCAAGGACGCCTTAGCGAGGCGTTATGTACAACTGCAGAGCCTGGATGAGACACAAAGCAAGGAGGCCTTAGCGAGGCGTTATGTACAACTGCAGAGCCTGGAGGAGACACAAAGCAAGGAGGCCTTAGCGAGGCGTTATGTACAACTGCAGAGCCTGGAGGAGACACAAAGCAAGGAGGCCTTAGCAGTGCTCTGTGTACAACAGCAGAGCCTGGAGGAGACACAAAGCAAGGAGGTCTTAGCGAGGCGTTATGTACAACTGCAAAGCCTGGAGGAGACACAAAGCAAGGAGGCCTTAGCGAGGCGTTATGTACAACTGCAGAGCCTGGAGGAGGCACAAAGCGAGGCGCTATGTACAACAGCAGAGCCTGGAGGAGACACAAAGCAAGGAGGTCTTAGCGAGGCGTTATGTACAACTGCAGAGCCTGGAGGAGACACAAAGCAAGGAGGCCTTAGCAAGGCTCTGTGTACAACAGCAGAGCCTGGATGAGACACAAAGCAAGGAGGTCTTAGCGAGGCGCTATGTACAACTGCGGAGCCTGGAAAAGACACAAAGCAAGGAGGCCTTAGCAAGGCACTATGTACAACTGCAGAGCCTGGATGAGACACAAAGCAAGGAGGCCTTAGCAGGGCGCTATGTACAACTGCAGAGCCTGAAGGAGGCACAAAGCAAGGAGGCCTTAGCGAGGCGTTATGTACAACTGCAGAGCCTGAAGGAGGCACAAAGCAAGGAGGCCTTAGCGAGGCGTCATGTACAACTGCAGAGCCTGAAGGAGGCACAAAGCAAGGAGGCCTTAGCGAGGCGTTATGTACAACTGCAGAGCCTGGAGGAGACACAAAGCAAGGAGGCCTTAGCGAGGCGTTATGTACAACTGCAGAGCCTGAAGGAGGCACAAAGCAAGGAGGCCTTAGCAGTGCTCTGTGTACAACTGCAGAGCCTGAAGGAGGCACAAAGCAAGGAGGCCTTAGCGAGGCGTTATGTACAACTGCAGAGCCTGGAGGAGACACAAAGCAAGGAGGCCTTAGCGAGGCGTTATGTACAACTGCAGAGCCTGGAGGAGACACAAAGCAAGGAGGCCTTAGCAAGGCTCTGTGTACAACAGCAGAGCCTGGATGAGACACAAAGCAAGGAGGTCTTAGCGAGGCGCTATGTACAACTGCTGAGCCTGGAAAAGACACAAAGCAAGGAGGCCTTAGCAAGGCACTATGTACAACTGCAGAGCCTGGAGGAGGCACAAAGCAAGGAGGCCTTAGAGAGGCGCTATGTACAACTGCGGAGCCTGGAAAAGACACAAAGCAAGGAGGACTTAGCACGGCACTATGTACAACTGCGGAGCCTGGAAAAGAAAAAAGCAAGGAGGCCTTAGCGAGGCGCTATGTACAACTGTGGAGCCTGGAAAAGACACAAAGCAAGGAGGCCTAAGCAAGGCGCTATGTACATCTGCGGAGCCCGGAAAAGACACAAAGCAAGGAGGCCTTAGCGAGGCGCTATGCACGCACATAACACTCAACAAGGGCTATCTCCATGAGTGCCCAGTGGCTCACACAGCACAGGGACTCCGAGGGAAAGGGTGAAGGGAGAAAGATAAAATTAACTTGGCTTAGGAAAGCTTAGAGGATTACTGCTGCTGTGGCAGGAAGGGTCGGCCAGAGTGGGTGGCAGAAGAGCCCTCCCTGGAGAGAAGTTTCCCGTAGGGCGTGAATCTAGCCGATCCAACGCTGCGGGATTCCACCATACCCAGGGCGATGACTATTTATAACCCAAGCACTTTATCCACTTCTGGGAGGACAGGACAGGACCAGCCTCAGAGCTGACATCCCTGATAAGAAGTGGGCCAGCAGGTTGTGAATCTACATGATCCAACGCTGCGAGAATCCACCTTACCTGGAGTGATGACTATTTATAACCCAAGCACTTCATCCACTTGTGGGCAGGACAGGGCAGGACAAGCCTCAGAGCTGCTTCCCTGGAGAGAAGATGGCCAGCAAGGCGTGACTCTACCGGATCCAACGCCGCAGGATCCACTTTACCTGGGGCGATGACTAATTATAACCCAGGCATTTCATCCACTTGTGGAAGGGCAGGACAGGACCAGCCTCAAAGCTGCCATCCCTGGATAGAAGCGGGCCAGCAGGGCGTGAATCGACCCACTCCAGCGCAGCAAGGATCCACCTTACCCAGGGCGATGACTATTTATAACTCAAGCACTTTATCAACTTGTGGGCGGACAGGGCTGGGCCAGCCTCAGAGCTGCCATCCCTGGAGAGGCGGCCTGCAGAGTGTGAATCTACGTGATTCAACGTCACATGGATCTAGCGTACCCGGGGTGATGACTGTTGAGGTTCTAGATAGCGATACAGCTAGTGTGAGTGAGGTAGGGGGCCAGAGTCCTCCGGGATGCTCCAGGAACCTATGACGAGGGTGGAGCTACAGGACTTGCCCAGGTAGCCGAGATAACAACAGACAGCGAATCTGAGGGCAAAGCCCGAACGAAAAGAACAGCGCATAGCTCAGAGTGAAGGAAGTAATGTAGACGGGATGTAGAAGAAAGGTGACAGCTAAGGAGAGAAAGAGAAAGAGCTTGCACCCAGGAAGCATAGAGAGAACACAGAGCAGCACGCTTCCTACATGAGGAGAGCGGCAGTAGGCACAGAGCTCCAATCAAGGAAGAGTCAGAGGTAGAAGTAGATGAGACCTCACCAAACTTTTAACGCAGGAGCGGGGCTAAACGGGAGATCAGGGACCAAGGTAGCCTGGTGCTGACCTTACTAACACATAGGAAAAACAGGATGGCACTTTTGCACACGCACAAGGGGAGCAGCGACGAAGACGTACGTTGCTCCACTCAAACGCACAATATAGATAGACGGGCCAAAGTGGGACAACGGATCTCATGCTTTGAGAAACACACACCGGGAATAAACCTAGCGATAGGCGATATCAAAAGTCTGCTAAGTAGTCTTATCAGACAGCAGACTAACACGGTGTTCGCCCAAATTCGCTTTCTAGCATTTACGCTGACAAACACAGAGCATGACAGGGCCGCATTCAATTCATACAGGCACCGAATATGGACTTCCCTGACCACCCTGACATACGAGGGTTAATGGTGAAGACTATGAAGGTAGGGGAGACAATAACTAATTTTTGGAATCGGATGAGGGAACGATTGGACAAGAGACAGGACGGCTGTGGACTGGCGCGGGCCCACAAGTCGCATTATTTTACAATTTTCTCAAAAATGGGCTGTCCACTGAGATACAAAGCAGATTCATCAGTATGGTTTGGTTAGACACAAAGCCCTGGCGGGAGATACAAGCCATATATTGCATTACCACAAAAAGAAACAAGAGAAGTATAGAGAGAAACTGTACCAAACCCAGAGAGACACTGGTAGATTGGTTCAATGCAAACTGAAAGCGACCGCCCTTTAGGGGGGCTATATTGGCTGTGAACGTGCAAATGGTGGCAGTCTTAAAAGGAGCTCCACTGTAAAACCCCAGATGGTTTCATCCTAGATATAGAAGCAGAGGTCGTGGAGCTTGGCAGCAGCCAGACCTCAGAGAATGTTACAATTGCCACAGGATGGGCCACCTGGCAAACTGAGTCAGGTTAAAGTGTAGGAAAGTAGGATCTGCTTCACATGGGTACCCCCACTTTTTGCTGGTGTTTCACTGTTTTTCGACCTTAGTCTGGCTGTGGCCCTGCTAATCAGGACCACAGCCTAGCTGCTTCCTCTCTAAAATGGTTTCCATGTACATTAGGTACATATCTAATTGGATTCTGCAGTGCCTTATAAGCCCCTAGTATATGGTATAATATGTACCTAGGGCATAGGTACCTCAGAGGCCTACCAGGGGCTGAAGCATGTATATGCCACCCCTGGGAAGCACTCCAAAATGACACCACATGTCTGCTACTGCAGCCTGGGTAGGGTGTGCTTGCACCCCTTACAGTGGTATAGGCTACATATATACACATATATATACAGACACATATAACCTATAAGTCACTCCTATGTCAGGCCTTAACAATCCTGAAGGCAGAGTGCTTGGTTTTGTGTGAGAGGGTGCCCAAGCATGAGCTGAGCCCCTCTGCAGCTTTCGGAAATCCTTCCTTATGACTGTTCTGTGATACACCAAGTTTATAACAAGTATTATAACCTGTATTTGCTGCACACAATTCACCGGGTGTTTAAACACCATTACGTAAACATTAAATTCCCAATTTTTTGATTTATTTACACTTTACAATTCAATATCAACTCTAAGGTGCATTTACTTTTATGCATTTATGCATGACATTATTGAAACAAAATCTTTTCAATATACATTTTTCTCATATACTTGAGGTTCAACAATACATGTACATATACAAAATTATACACTGATGGATGCTCATGCCCAATGCATTTCGGAACATAAACAGTTCCTTCCTCAGGGGCAATTCTGAAATGAAAACATAAAGTAATTTACTTTTAATGTCTGTCCACGTGATGGCTCGACAATCACTGTTATTAATGACTTTAATATGTTAAATCTACGTAATAGTGTTGTATTGTGCTTATGTTAATGCAAAAAAAGTGTTAAATAATGTCTCCCAATGTAATAATATGAAATTTCTGTATGTGGTGAAAACTCCTACCTTCCGCTGACACTCCTAAGTTTCATATACCAGCATTGCGAATAACCACTGTTATTTTAAAATGCACTTAGGTTACTAGCTCTTACCTCGCAATGATTTATCGTGATAGGAATCTGAAACGCAAACCACCAAAAATAAGACGTGAAAATATACCATGTATTCATATTGACTATCCGCCCGGTCACGTACAAGTCAAAGCTCTTACCTCTTAAGCACCCACTGTAACGTGTATCTACACAAAAAGGAAAATAGCCAATTAGATTACCCCTCTAGTACTGTTGACTGCATGAAGAAAGCTCTTCTCATTTAATATGATTTAAGGTCGGGCCGGTAGTGCTCCGTACCTGAAGACGTGATAGTATCGTTCCAAGCTCAACTTCCGCAATGCTCGTAACTATTCCCACCGAAATCTCGCGATTTTAACCTCGGAAACACAGCTATAGTCAATAACAACAACGATGGACTGACGCTGAGCGTTCGCTACTCAAACACCTATCCTTGGGCGCCATCATGGAAAGTGCCCTACAATGCGATCTCCATTCAGATATAGCGAGAGGAAAAACGAAAAGACTGTTACAGTTTTGAATAGTCACTCGAAAGCAATGCTGATTTACATGTATAATCTCGTTATAACGAGACACAAACGTGATGTCAATTCACTTCAATGTGGAAAGATGACTGCGCTTCATGTTACTGCCATTTAGCTCTATGATACTATGACAAACATTGCGTCTCAAGTTCATCAAATAATACACTGAGAGAAACGGAGACGATGGACTCCCGTGAATGGAAAAATATTCTACAGAGTATTTCACGATTACCATGATAGACAACGATCCACAGTTCTTTCTTTATGCTAATTTACTTCGACAAGTAATAGTACACATCAAAGTGAAGAGTTAGACTTTTATCTCTTTGTATTAACCAATCACTTGAATGCTTATTTGTGTGAACAGTATAAACAAAACCAAAGTCAAAACGATAAACCCAATGTTTTTTATCAGTAACGCTAAAACTAGAACTAGAATCAAATACAATAACCAATTTTATCAGTGGACAGTAACCAAAATTCAATTATATAGAGGTTCAGTATTATGTGGCTAGTCCTTACAGGATGCAACTGTGTCCTTTTGACTGTATATATAAATTGCCATATTGTTAGTGTATGTGTATATATATATGTTTGCTAAGTAGGTTAATTGTATGTAGACCTTCCTTAACCTGAGGTTATATAAAACATGACATGTCTAATCTGTCATTCATCCCTATGGGGATCATGGTATCCAGTGATTTGATCCAATACACCTCTTTTTGAAGCAGCTTAGTATTGTTGTCTACTCCCGGTTGTGTTTTAACTCTCTCTATGATTTGAAATCTAAGTTGAGAACTAGAGTGGTTTGCTTCTATCCAATGGGCCGCCAGTGCTGAGTTTACATTTTTGGTTCTTATGCGACTTTTGTGCTCTGTGAGTCTGGTTTTGATTTTGCATTCTGTTTTGCCTTGCCGCACGGACATTTTATGCAGTATATTACGTTGCTGGTGTTGCAATCGCTCGTATGTCTCATTGGTATTGCTTTTCCTGTGCTGGGGAGTGTTAGGATATTACCTGTAATCACGTTGTTGCAGTGTGTGCAATTAAAACATTTTAGGGTTCCTTTAGATGATGTAGGAATGTCGTTTGCACTGGTTTTTGATAGTAATTCTCTCAAATTTCTGCCTCAGGTATAAGCATGTAATGGGAGATCTTGAAATATATTATTGAAATCTGGTTCATTAGCCAAAAGCTCCCATCTCCTGTTGATGATATTTTTAATTGCTGGGGAACGTGTTGTGTATTTGGATACAAATACTATGTTGTTAGGTTTTTTTCCTCATATTCGGGGTGAATAAATCTTTGCATTCTTTATTGGCAGCTCTCTGTATGCAATCTTGTAGAATCCTTTCAGGATATCCTCTTTGTATATACCTTTGTTTGTATTCGTCTGTCTTGTCTGAACATACTTGAGGGTCAGAGCATATTCGCTTAATCCTGATAAATTGGGAGTAAGGTAAATTTCTAATAAGACTTCTTGGGTGAAAACTTGAATGTTCTAAAGCATTATCTCGATCCGTGGGTTTAGTGTAGATTTGAGTATCCTAACCCGTTCCAACACGTTTTTTGGTAATTGTCACATCAAGATATTCAATCGTTTTATCTTTGATTTTATGGGTAAACTGAATCCTGGGATTAAATTAGTTGATTGTCAGTACCATGTCTTCCAGTGTTTCACGAGAATCCATCCAAATGAGAAAGATATCATCTATGAATATGAAATATAGTCTGATCTTGGACCACCAAGCGTGATTGCTCATTATATACTGATGTTCAAATAAAGCCATGAAGATGTTTGCATATGCAGGTGCCCCCGAAAAACCCATGGAGGTTCCTGTGAGCTGCACGTAATATGTGTAATCCCATTTGAAGTAGCTGTGATGCAGACAATAGTTGTAATAAAAATACCTTTTCTGTATTGATGTCTTCTAGTTGCAATAACGCCCACTCAACTGCTTCTAATCCTGCTGCATGTGGTATGGATGTATAAAAGGCTACCACATAGATAGTACACAGTAGCCAGGAAGCTTGTATTTCAGATTGTATGCTTTCTAATTTAAATTAAAAAATCTGTGGTATCTTTTACGTACGATGACCAATTTTGTACAAATGTTTGCAAAAAATGATCAAGGTATCTTCAGATTGGATCAAATAACGATCCACAACCTGATACAATTGGCCTGAAGGGTGGGTTCTCAAGGTTTTTATGAATCTTTGGTATCATGTACAAATGTGGTCTGCGGGGGTTTGATGTTGTGAGGTATGATTTGGTAGGTCCATCAATCCAATCCATTTCCAATGCATGCTGTAAAATGTTTTCCAAAATTCCTAGAAGTTCCAAGGTTGGATCAGTTGGCAAGGGTAAATATGTATCGGGTTCCATGACATGTAAGTTAACTTTTTGCTGATAAAATGTAGTGTCCATTAGCACTATAGCGCCTCCCTTATCAGCTGGCTGAATGGTTATTTCAGGATTATTGGCTATTGCTTTGATTGTGATTCTGTCATGTTTAGTTACATTATGTTGACTATTTTTCATTAAATTCAAAGCCTTTATATCTTTTTTAACCATTATCTCAAATGTGTTTAGCATTTTATGCGAGGTTGGTGCTTGAAAAGTGCTCTTGGGCTTGAATTTCACATTTTCAACTGTCTGTTGACGGTGTTCAGTGTTGGCGACATTGGCAAAAAAGTGTCGTAGACGTAGAGTGCGCATAAACCTGAATAGAGATATTTCTACTTCCATGATGTTGGTTGTGCTTGTAGGTACAAATGACAGTCCTTTG
Organism: Triturus cristatus; assembly: GCF_964204655.1. Classification (NCBI taxonomy): domain Eukaryota; kingdom Metazoa; phylum Chordata; class Amphibia; order Caudata; family Salamandridae; genus Triturus; species Triturus cristatus. Next base: position 18,237,457 of record NC_140589.1, on the reverse strand, counting down.
TTTAACACTTTGATTTGCTGGGGCGTTAAATTCAATGAGGAGATGTTAACAATTAAACTATGATCTTCCCGCTGCAAAGCGATTTGCCCACCTTTTCCTCTCCTGGTCGAGCGTGTATACTTGTTGCTCCTTTTTGTATGACCGGTGGTAATCCTTGGTCTGGAGCCTGTGACAAAAAAGACACAGCACTTGTAGTCTGAATCTGTTCAACTGAATCTGTAGTAGATCCTGTTGTGCTGGTTCCTGATGTGCCTGGTTGTTCCGGGATCCTGTTAGTAGAAATATCCTTGTCAGCCACTAGACTCTCTTCAGATGAGTGGGTTGTAGGTTTTCTTTGATCAAATCTTCTCCGGGCATACATTTCTGCCCATGTGTAAACTTTGTTTAATTTGTAATCTAGTGTGTCTCTCTTGTATTTTCTCAATTTTCCTTCCTGGAGCTCTTTGCTATATTTTTCTAACTTTCGATTCAATCCCTCTAGATTTATTTGCCAGGTGTTCTGTTCCATTCTTAATTCTAGTTCTCCTTTTAGGGTTAGGATTTCTTCCTCTAACTCTCGTATAGTTTTTGATAATTCCTCAATGATCAATAAAATGAGGTCTAATGAACATTTGTTTAAAATCGAATACCATTTATCCATAAAAGCTGGATTCAAATGAAAACGGAATAGCATGGGTTTAATTGACAAACGTAGTCCTCTCGGTATGCGTTTACCTTATGATACTGGACTAGCGTTGAGGCATGTAATTTCTGATTGAGTTGTCTTCTGGTTAAGTATTCCAGTTGTTTTAATTGTTGTGATATCGAGCCCCCATGGGCGTCCATGGATCTTACTTCTTGAATTAAGACGTATATTTCAGTCGCCTGGTCTGATGTATAAACCATCGTTGTAGCTCTCTTGTCCGTTATATTAGTGATCGATTCAAACAACATTATTTGTGGGTGCTACCTCCTGGGTTTGACAGAATAGAACGTATAACTTTATAGTATAGGAGGTGCACTCCTAAGATCTATCTATTTATACCTTGTTTTAAAATGGGGCTGCAGCAAGCAAGAGCTGTCAACTATTGCTTAATGAAATGCCAAGTTTATAACAAGTATTATAACCTGTATTTGCTGTGCACAATTCACAGGGTGTTTAAACACCATTATGTAAACATTAAATTCCCAAATGTTTTATTTATTTACAGTTTACAATTCAATATCAACTCAAAGGTGCATTTACTTTTATGCATTTATGCATGACATTATTCAAACAAAATCTTTTCAATATACATTTTTCTCATATACTTGAGGTTCAACAATACATGTACATATACAAAATTATACACCAATGGATGCTTATGCCCAATGCACCTTGTATCAGTTCAAACAAACCCTTATGGTGAATAGGTTAAAGACAGTCTTTAATGAAAGCTATCCTAGTGGTAGCTATGGAGAATAGCCTTCAGACTAAGTCTTGAAGGAATGTAAAACAGCTTGTTTTACCAGTCTATATTCTCTTGAATGATCAAATGAAAGGACAACCACACCAGGTATATATTCAAAATATATCTATTTAAGATAAACCACACCCCTCTAGTCTCTTTATGAGACTGGAGTTCGAAGTACTTAATTTACAAGTTAGCAATCAACAGTAATAGCACAAATATACGTTTGGGCCCTAGGGGCGTACCAAACCATATACCAATAAAGTGGTATAAGAACCACGACTGAACTAGACACAAGGCCTAGAGCCTGTAGAACCGCTGGGACCCCAAGCAACCACCCAAGGTTGTGACACAGGTTACACACGGGGACTGTGTGCAGTGTGTAAACACAACCGCGTATTCCTGTTAGCTTCTATGGGCAATGTCGCGGTTGGAAATTTAAAGATTAGGGACACTTAGAATCGAGTCAGGACCAAACCCTTTTGGACTTAAGAAGTTCTAGGGCTAGCACCCACGGGAGCATCGGAGAACTCGAGTTACCTCACCCAGGGAAGCCGGGTGCATAGGTGTCTTTCGGTGTCAGGTTGCATCGTCGATTGCAATGGAAGCCTGCAAAGATCTGCTGCTGCCGTGAAGAGGAGAAGTGTCCGAAGAGATCCAAGCCTGGATCTAGGATGGAAGGAACCTGAAAGCAGAGGGGACAGAGTCTGGGTCACTAGCCAGTGACCAAGGGCAGGATGGACCAATGCCCACAGATGTCGGGTGCTTCAGGTGAGTTGATGGGTGTCTTGACTCTTCAGCCACGAGGTCCAGGAGGCGTCGACGAAGTCCACGAGACCGAAGTCTGTCGAGTGCTGCGGTGCCGGCGACCAGAATGGACCCAACAAGCCTTGGCAACGGCAAGTCATTGGAATTCAGAAAAAGGACTGCGGTGCAGACCAGCAAGGTCTGAGGGACTCACCCAGCGAGGGTAAGTCAGGGCACGTCTGGAGCAACCAGGAAAGCCAAAGTAGAAGAGGAGTTGCCTTCGTGGGGACCTGCTAGCCAATGGGCTAGTGATCGTGAAGGAGCCTCGAGCGGTCGCACTTGAAACTGGCCCACGGGTCACTCGTGGAGTGGAGGCCAGCAATCTTCGGTGCAGGAGGTGCTCAAGGCTGGGGCTACTCGGAGCCCAAAGCACAACTTCGAGGAGGACCAGGAAGATGCTGTTGCTGCAAAAGATCACGATTTCCAGGGGTCACGGTTCCACGTCACCCATGATAGCCACGGGTCTCAGCTTTGCTGTGGGCTCAGGGTAGCCTCGGGGAAGTATGGAAATCCACCTCTGGTGATGCAAAGACTTCGGTGTCCAGTGGGAGCTTCAGTGATGCAGACCGGACAGTTGCTTCTTTGGTGCCTGCCAAGCAGGGGAGTCACTCCTTGACCCCAAGGGAGATTTCTTCTGTCTTCTAGTTGTGATAGAAAGTCGAAGGTCCAGGATATATGTTGCAGAGTTTCGTCCAGGGTCATCTAAAGTCCTAGGGACTGGATTCCTATACTTATACTAAGTTTAGGGGATGGACTAACTCTAAGGCCCCACCTATGGATGGGTTTGGAAAGAGGGGTGGTTACACCCATTTCCTTTGTCCAGTTTCGCGCCAGAGCACGGGCAGGTAGCCCCTGCAACCGGTTTGAACTGGACTATGCACAGGGACACCAAATGTGCCCCCAGTGCAGGACTTCAAAGCACCAGAGAGAGCTCCCGCCCAGCCCCAACACACATCTGCCTGTCTGGGGAGGTGGTTACACCTCCCTTCGACAGGAAACCTATTGTCCAGGCCTCCCCTGCCGGAGTTTCCGTCAGCAGCAGGAGGCCAGACCCGTGTCTTTGGTAGAGGAATCCATTTTGTGATGCCTAGGCGCATAAAATTCCTACAGGGTTTGACCAGTGTGTACATGTCTCTCCCTCTAGAAGGGTGGAATGCTACCCCCGCCGCCAGAACTGGCGGGGTGGGGGGGGGGGGGGGTGTAGTATTCCAAAGCGTTTGACACCAAACACGACATGTTTTGATGCAGCCATTCCAAAGTTTGCATTTATCTCGAGGTTATAATGCACTTAAAGAGTATATGGTATGGCTGTATCACAGAACAGCCATGAGGAAGGATTTCCAAAAACTGCAGAGGGGCTCAGCTCATGCTTGGGCACCCTCTCACACAAAACCAAGCACTCTGCCTTCAGGATTGTCAAGGCCTGCCATAGGAGTGACTTATGGGTTTATATGTGTCTGTATATATATGTGGATATAGGTAGCCTATACCACTGTAAGGGGTGCAAGCACACCCTTACCCAGGCTGCAGTAGCAGACCTGTGGTGCCATTTTGGAGTGCTTCCCAGGGGTGGCATAATACATGCTTCTGGCCCTGGTATGCCTCTGAGGTACCTGTGCCCTAGGTACCTAGTATACCATATACTAGGGGGTTAAAAGGCACTCCAGAATCCAATTAGATATGTACCTAATATACATACAAACCATTTTACAGAGAAAGCAGATAGACTGGGGCCCTCAATAGCAGGATCCCAGTCCAACTAAGTCATAAACCAGCAAAACCCCAGGAAAAAAGTGGGGGCAACCATATAGTCAGATTCCACCTTCCTACAGCCTATACCACAGTAAGTGGTGCAAGCACACCCTTACCCAGGCTGCACTAGCAGACCTATGGTGCCATTTTGGAGTGCTTCCCAGGGGTGGCATAATACATGCTTCAGCCCCTGGTAGGCCTCTGAGGTACCTATGCCCTAGGTACATAGTATACCATATACTAGGGGCTTATAAGGCACTCCAGAATCCAATTAGATATGTACCTAATGTACATGCAAACCATTTTAGAGAGGAAGCAGCTAGGCTGTGGTCCTGATTAGCAGATCCTACTCTCCTACATTTATCCTCTGTCTAAATTGGGTGCTACAACTTATTCGCAGCCAAAGGGCCGCCTGACCAAATAGGAGTCACTTATAATTACACCGCCCTAAACACTAGCATTCCACATGCACCACACAGAGCCCTTTTACACAACAAGTGGTATCAGCAGATGACCACAGTGGGCTCCAAGACATCAGCCAGGTTGTGTTACGTCTATTCGCTGATACTGCATGCAGCAGGCACAGAGGTAGCCCCTAAAAAGGCAAAATGCCTTCTCCACTTGTAACTATGCAGAATAAGGGCCAAAATCCAGCCCAACAAGGTGGAACCCCATACAAAGCAATAGTGAATCCTACCCGTTATGAGACCAACCAAAAGGCTCTATACCTTTTCAGCGAGCCTAGCGACTTTCAAACTGAACGAGACAGGACATGCAGGAAGGGCACCATTGGGGAGGATACTGTTTGGCCCGAGACTTCCCACAGAAGAGATTCTTGGAGGTAGCAAAACCCCCAACTCAATGCACGAACACATACACAACTACCTTCATTTGCGGTCGAAGGCTAGCCCTTAGCGTATCTGGGGCAGTCTTCTTTAATAACAAGTGGACCCCTGACATGGTGTTTCTGTGTAGGGCCATCCAGCACTACGATATGAAGGGAGATGGGTCTCAAAGGGGAGGGTTGAACGAAAGAACAGACACCCCATGTTAGGAAATTTGGGATACCAAGGTCGGTAGATACACTTGGCTAGAAGTGAAGGAGCAACCCCTAATTGTATGGAAACTTATACTGTATTCCTTATGTTTCAGAGGTAAAGGAAATAATGATTCCACTGGGCACCAATGAAAACTGTGGCACAATCCTGGACATTCCGGATATGCAATGGGGCACCTCCATGCTGATTGATATGTACTGGCAGTGCGGTGACTTTGTCTACACTCAGCTTGTCCCCGGATGACACGGACTGTGCTCTCTCATCACTATACACCCTCCTACCCTGGTCATTCCCAGAGAAGAACTATGACACTTCTACCAGCACCTGCTAAGGAAAAAGACAACCTTGCTCTATCAGGCTCATGAAAAAAAGAACTGGAAATTATTTTGGCTGAGCTCAGTACAAGGACATTCCAGAAGATTGGACTGTTCTCGGACTCACAAGTATTGGTAGGAGGGTCCACACCCTCCTTCACCATGCAGATGCAAGCCAACGCCCCCTGGTTTCAAATTACTAGATGGAAAATGCTTAAAATTCTGAACAGCACTGAGCTCTGCCTTAATTCGATCAAAGAAGAATTGAGACCAATCGCCTCATGGTGATGCAGCATCAGTATGTGTTAGATTTAATGACCAAAATGGAGGGAGGGGTGTGTGCCAAAATTGGTGCATCCAGCTGCACATTTATCCCAGAGAATAACCTGGATAATGGGACACTGATTCTTGCTATCCAAGCACTGGACAGTTTACAAAGAGACATGCTTGAGAGGGAGGTGTCCCTGAGCAGAAATGGTTTTTGGATTGGTTACCCTGGCTCCCAACAGTGGCTTTCCGGATTGTGTACCTCATTGCTACCTGTTTTCATCGTGTTGTTTTTGTGTGTGGTAGTGTGCAATTGGGGATTTCCTGCTGTAAAAAAGCAGGCTTCAAATTGGGTAAAATGCAAGTAAATACGAAAGTAACAATTGTCAGAACCAAAGAACAACTGTCTCCCAATAAAGTAACTGTCATGAAGTATGGGTTAGATAGTGTAGTTGAAAATCCGACTAGAGGGGGGAATGTTAATATTGAGAAAGACAATGTCAATATGAATAACGATGCATTCATGTAAAAAAACAAAATTGCATCTGTTTTGATGAATTCGCCCAGTGTGAACTCCACATCAACCCCTAAGCGATTAGGCAATCCCTGAGACCTAGACCCGAGGTTACTGATTGATAGATCACAGGTGGGGTAGCATACAGCCAGCATACAAACATGTGAACAGGAAATCCCAGATCATTCCTAGAGATAGGTGCAGTGACACCACAATGGTCCAGGGAGACTGACACCAATAAAGCACAAAACAGGAGGGGTGTGCGTGTTCTCAAAACACTATAAAGTCAGATGCCACATAAAGTTAGGAACAATTAGCCAATCAAGACACAGTACATGCAGTGATCACACGCTCCCCATGCCGGACATCTGGGCACGTTACCCACTGGCCACATTGTGTCCACACAAGGCCAAAGCCCACCTGAATTCTCATCCAATACCCTTCCTCGAGACCTTTGTTGTGGGTATTTTGGAATCACCGCACCCCATGTATTGGAGGAGCTAAGAGTCTGGCAGGGTTGTAGAAGCCGAATCTGGCTCTTAGGTAATCTGGGCCCATTTGGTACAAAGCGTAATGTAATCCTCTCCCTAGTGGGCAGCCAATTATATCCCCGTAAGTGACCACTAATGTGTTTTCTTTTTGGAATCTTCAGCAGAAGGCGAGCTGCCGCATTCTTGATGAGCTGTGATCTATCCATGAGATATTCCAGTATGCCCAATTATAGGGCATTGCCGTAGTCCAATCTGGACATAATCAGTGCCTGTATAACCGTTTTCTGGCCTGTGAAAGAGAGTAGAGGCAAAATCTTCTTTAGTGACCTCAAGAGCCCAAAACATGAACCCACAATCTTTTTAACCTGTGAACAGAAGGACAATTTGTTGTCTAAGGTTATCCCCAAATTTTTAACCCGTTCCTTCGGGGGACTGGGCGGGGAGACATCATTTGGCCATATGGTTGACACAAAGTCAGATGGAAACGTCACAGAAAAGAGATTTTCCGTCTTTTCTTCACTGCATTTAAGTTGCGCTTTGGCTAACCAGTAGATGACTGCAGTGAGGCAACTCTTAATTAGGGAGAAGTTAGGCTCTAATCCCTTGCTCCAGGAGAAAAGCAATTGAGTGTGGTCTGCATAAGACAGCACCTTCGCATCCAGTTCTTTAGCAAGAAAAACTGAGGGAGTGAGGTATATGTTAAAGAGTATAGGGCTCAAGGCCGAGCGTCGAGAGACACCCGTTTCCACTTGTCTGGGGCTTGCTGTTCAAGATAGAATCCAGACTTGCTGGCTTCTATCTGCCAAAAAAGATGCCAGCCAGTCCATGGCATGCCCTGTCACTCCCACCTCTTCGAGGCATCTTAGAAGTCGTGAGTGGGGACAGCTCGAGCATGATCAATACCGCCATTGCTTCCCTGTCTAGGGTTCCTTTGATGTATTCTGAAACCTTAACAGTTGCAGATTGACTTGCTACTCCACTATTTTAGAGAGGGCTGGGAGCAAGGATATTGGTCTGTAATTACCTGGGATGGCCGGGTCAGCCGTAGGTTTTCTAAGGAGTGGGAGGACCTTTGCCTGTTTCCAGCTAAGAGGAACAGAGGCTGAGCTTAATGAGGTATTAACAATCTCAATTACTACAGGGGAAATGCTCTCTGCCACCTGAGATGGCAGTTTCGGGGGGCATGGGCCATCTGGAGAGCCACATTTAATGGACTGAAGCGCCCTCAACGTACACTTCTGAATGCATTCAAAACCATCAAGGTTTGTTTTTGCTGTTGCAGTTGTCTTTGCCAGCTGTTCTATTTAATGCTTGACCTTCAGAGGAATTCCCTTAACTAGGGAGGCCTGAATATTTTCAATTTTGTTAGTGAAAAAACTTTCCAAGCTGTTGAGGATGTTTTCGCATACACACATGCTGATGGGGACATAAAGCTTTTAACAATCGAAAAGATCTCCTTCGATCTATTTCCTGCCTTTCCTATGCTCTCGTCAAAATAAACTTGCTTTGCTATAGTAATCGCCGCTATGTAGTAGATCTTTTGTGCCTGCTTGAAGGTTTCAACTAAAGTGTAGTCCTTTCCCCATTTCCCCCTCTAATGACTTACAGTGTTTTTACTCGGCCGCGAGAGCGGCTGTAAACCAGGGACTAGAGGGGGGGCTTCGATATGTTTTACTCCGAAGTACCGGGGCGACTCTTCAGCGGTGCTTCTGATCCAGCCCGGCCCTCATTCATGACACCAGATATTACTGGAGGGTGTTGCTTTAGCACCCTTGAGATCTCTAATGGATCTATTTTATTGAGAGCTTTCCCATTATGGGTCGGACTATTCTGGGGAAGTCCTGCGCAGAGAACTTGATTAAAGAATGATCTGATGGGATACAGGTTGCGGATCCTGCATCTGGATGGGCAAGATGGAAGAGGCCTGGTCCAACGTATGTTCGCCTTGGTGAGTCAGTTTTAACACATACGTGCCGAGATTCAACAGATTTTAAAACCCCTCGGAAAGGATTCGTGATGGTATGATTAGAACTTTCTATAAGCCAGGTTTCGGTGATACACAAAATATTCAAGGTGCCTTCCTGTAGGAGGTCGAAGATGCTGTACCATGTTGCTGCATTGAGCGTGGATGTATTAATGCAGGCGGCACGAAGGGAGAATCTTTCTTCGGGATCTTGGGGGAGGTTATAGTGAAAGAGGCGGCACGTGATTTACTATATCTGTATCCCGAGTGAAGCAAAAATGGCCGCTTGGACAATGTGCCTTATCCCCCCAGAGCTCTGTAGGACCTGAGGGGCATAACATTGGCGTCCCAGATCGAGCAGAGTGTTAAAAGGTGGTCTCTTGATGAGAAGAATGATGCTGAAGCTCAATGAGGGAAGTCATCAGTTTATTCTCAGATGTAGGTAAATACAGCTCATCCACCCTACTGCCAACAGATTAATGCTCTCCCCCTCTTACAACATTCTAGCTCCAGCTTGGCCCTGACATTCTAGAACATCAAGCATCTCAGAGTGATATACATAGATATATATTAATACAGAATAAGAAAGCCATTACAACATATCTCCCTCCTTTACACTTTTACAGCTAAACACATAATACATATTCTATACACACGTCCAACAATTATGTGACATTAATTAAGTGACATAATCCTTCAAATGAGAGGGAAGGCAAGAATTTCTCTTGGGCCTCATAATGACCCCCGGAGCTCCTTCACCCTCCGTGACGGTGTGAGGAAAACTTGACCCCACAACAGTATTGCATATAGCAACACGACCCAGATTCCATACCCTGTGATCACTTGTTCTTATAGCATTGTTGAAAACTTGAATAACCTTTAACGGTTTAGTAAATTTAGAACCAGAAACTGCAAAACCTGGTTTTTTAATCCGAACCCAATCACCCACCTTAACCTTTGTGGACTTAACAGCATGACGAACATCATAGTTTTCTTTACTCCTAGAACATTTCAAATCTTCCTTCTCTTGCCATGATGTAGGATCAACCTCATGAGACCTGTTAGAAAGAAACTTATTTACCCATGGTGGATCTAAAAAAGTGTCAGGGTCCCTTCCACGAAACAAAAGAAAAGGAGACTTTCCTGTAGTGGTATGAGGAGTAAAACGATACACACACACCCTTTTCAAAACCTCATCCTGCCAATTAAGACCATTAGATTTTGCCAAAGACACCGTTTCCTTCAAGACCCTGTTGAATCTTTCTACTGTCCCATTGGATTCCGGGTGATATAAAGAACATTTTTTATGAATAATGCCACAATCACCAAGAAAAGTTTCCATTTCTCTCGAAACAAGTTGTACACCATTGTCTGTAAGTAATGTCTCAGGAATTCCCTCCCTGGCAATAATGTCTTTTAAACATTTAATTACCGTATTTGAATTAATATTCTTCACAAAAGATACTTCTGGCCACCTTGAAAACAAATCCATGACTACTATGACAAACGTGGCTGAACCATCTCCATGAATAGGCCCTAAGATATCAAGAGCAGTATCCTTCCAGGGACCACACGGACGAACCCTTTTTTCCATGGGCTGTGTCCTAGTTTTTAAAACCTTCTCGCTGAGAGTACATTGGACACATTCCCTAACCAAATGCTCAATCTGTATGTCTAGACCTGGCCACCAATAGCTAGAACGCACTCTCTCCTTAGTTTTGGAAATACCTAAGTGTGCCTCATGTGCCAAATCCAAGATCTCTTTCCTTAAGGAAACCGGAGGTACCAGCTTGTGACCTCTCAACAACAGCCCCTCACAACTTGAAAGTTGATCTTTGACTAACCAGAAATCTCTCACCAAGTCACTACCTTGACCTTTACGGTGCCATCCATCACAGATCAATTTGGAGACTTCTTGAATAGTAGTATCACTCTTGCAAGCATCTAGCCACCTCTCACGAGAAATCACTTTGTAATCCACCCCACAAACAAAATCTTGTGGAAGACTAAAAGATGGATCTGAATTTGTGTCTAGTATGTCTTGTTGTTTATCAGGAACCAACCTCGAAAGAGTATCTGCAACAACATTATCTGACCCAGGAACATGTTTAACAATGAAATTAAACCCTTGTAAACCAACCACCCATTTTGAGATTCTGGGAGATACAGAGTCAATGCCTTTTTTAGTTAGCACCTCACAAAGAGGCTTGTGATCAGTTCTTATGACAAATGAAGTGCCCCACAAAAACTTTTTTAATTTTTTAATAGCCCAATATACCGCAAGGCCTTCACGTTCAATAACTGAATATCGACATTCAGCCCCTTTCAAACACCTAGATATAAGCATGATGGTATTCTCAGGCAAGACGCCCCCTTGATACAGGACCGCACCAATCCCTTTTAGGCTTGCATCAGTAGAAATGATAGAGCTCTTGCTCGGGTCAAAATTCTTAAGATTAGGAGCCTTCTGTAATTTCAATTTTATGTCATTAAATTCTCTGTCACACAAACTATTCCAACCAAATTTTTATCCTTTCTTTAACAAATTTCTCATGTTAAACGTGACCTCAGCAAAATTCTTTATGAATTTATTATAGTATTCAGCCATTCCTAAAAATCTCATGAGCTCCTCCTTGGAAGAAGGAACGACAAGGTCTTTAATTGTGTTTACAAGATCAGCTTTAGGAACCACACCTTCCGCACTTATAGTATGGCCCAAATAGTCAATTTTATTGAGGCCAAATCTACACTTTTCCTTTTTTATGGTTAAATTGTGAGAAGTAAGTCTGTCCAGCACTTGCCTAACCCTTCTTTCATGCTCTGCAACAGTAGCCCCATGTATCAATATGTCGTCTTGATGCACACAAACCCCAGGGATGTAGACTAAAACTTTATCCATGACACATTGAAAAACCGAGGCAGCAGATACTAACCCAAATGGGAGTCTAATGAATCTAAATGTTCCAAACGGAGTGATAAAGGCAGTCAGATCCCTTGAGGACTCATCAAGCAAGATTTGATGGTACGCTGATGTTAGATCAATGGTACTGAATATCTTTGCCCCACCCACCATACTCAACAGCTCAGATATGTTAGGGAGGGGATACTTATCTACCTGAACACATTTATTGAGTTGTCTGAGGTCAACACAGAGCCTCAAAGAATTGTCAGGTTTCCTTGCGGCCACCACCGGAGCAAGCCATGATGTTCCCTCTACCTCTTCAATAATGCCCTGGGACTTTAGTTTATTTAATTCTTTGAGCATATCCTCCTTGACAGTGAACGGAACATTTCAGACTTTACAGGAAACTGGTGTTGAACCAGGAGATAGTTTAATCTTATGACAGTAACCCTTAAGACAGCCTAGCTTATCACCAAAGACCAGTGGATATTGACTTATCAAAAGGGCTTGTAGTGAAGAACTCTCCACCACAGACTCAACACTTCCTCTCTCTTTTAGAATGATGGGAGGATTGCTGTTCGGGTCTAACATGACTCCAAGATCTTTTTGATGCCACCAGCTGATGATGCTATCACCTTTTTTCGAAACGTAAACTTTCCCAGAAGCGAAACGCTCACCGTACTCAATTAGACCATTAAAATATCCCCTTAATTCAATGGGATCTCCTCCATATGCAGTAGGACGGATGTCCGGTTTCATTAGTTTGACTTTCCCACACAAATTGTCCTCAAAAAATTTGCTAGAAATGATAGTAATCTTGGCCCCAGAGTCAAACAAGACCTTAGTTCTGTGACCTTCCACCAAAATGAAATCAAGAGGTCCCTCAACCCCAACCTGGGCCACAATTTGTCCACACTCGAAATCATGTTGGTCTGATGTGTTACCATCCTGGGGGACACACCCCAAACCATTGGGGGTGCCTTTTCATGTTACCATCAGAGACCTCACTCACTTTCCCCTTTAAAATTTTGAACCTGCAGGCACTCACAAAATGGCCCTTCTTTTTACAATGAGAGCCTGTAGCATTTAGGGCGGGACACGACTTATCATTTGCCCAATGTGAAGTGCTATTGCATCTGTAGCACTTCCCACCCTTGTTAGGATTGTCATCCATTGTGCTTTGCACGCGTGGGTTCAAATCCCATCCTCGTCGCCAGTGTTAAAAGGTGGTCTCTTGATGAGAAGAATGATGCTGAAGCTCAATGAGGGAAGTCATCAGTTTATTCTCAGATGTACGTAAATACAGCTCATCCACCCACCTGCCAACAGATTAATGCTCTCCCCCTCTTACAACATTCTAGCTCCAGCTTGGCCCTGGCATTCTAGAACATCAAGCATCTCAGAGTGATATACATAGATATATATTAATACAGAATAAGAAAGCCATTACAACACAGAGTCTCCATGCTATATTTAATAAGCATCCACCGTCTGTACGCTCTTGGGCAACATGGCTGGCGCGGGCTGCTTCCGATGCCGCAGGGATCCACCATACCTGGGGCAATGACTATTTATAACCCAAGCACTTCATCCACCTGTGGACAGGGCAGGGTAGGACCAGCCTCCGAGCTACCATCCCTGGACAGAAGCAGGCCAGCAGGGCGTGAATCTACCAGAGCCAACATTATATTGATCCACCTTACCCGGGGCGATGACTACTTATAACCCAAGCACTTCAGCCACTTGTGGGCAGGACAGGACAGGACCAGCCTCAGAGCTACCATCCCTGGACAGAAGCAGGCCAGCAGGGCGCGAATCTACCAGAGCCAACATCATATTGATCCACCTTACCCGGGGCGATGACTATTTATAACCCAAGCACTTCAGCCACTTGTGGGAGGACAGGAGAGGGCAGGACAAGACTACCCTCAAAGCTGCCATCCCTATCAAGAAGTGGGCCAGCAGGGTGTGAATCTACATGATCCAACGCCGCAGGGATCCACCTTACCCGGGGCGATGACTATTTATAACCCAAGCATTTCACCCACTTGTGGACAGGGCAGGGCAGGACCAGCCTCCGAGCTACCATTCCTGGACAGAAGCGGGCCAGCAGGGCGTGAATCTACCAGAGCCAAGATCATATTGATCCACCATACCCGGGGCAATGACTATTTATAACCCAAGCACTTCACCCACTTGTGGGCAGGGCAGGGCAGGACCAGCCTCAGAGCTGCCATCCCTGGACAGAAGCGGGCCAGCAGGGCGTGAATCTACCAGAGCCAACATCATATTGATCCACCTTACCCGGGGCAATGACTATTTATAACCCAAGCACTTCACCCACTTGTGGACAGGGCAGGGCAGGACAAGTCAATCCTTCGTGCTGCTATCCCTAGACAGAAGCGGTCCGGCAGGGCGTGAATATACCTGATCCAACGCCACACAGGTCCAGCAACATAAAGATAATAATGCATCATATGGCAAAACATAAAGTGTTTTGCCATATGATGCTTGCTCCACAGTACAGCAGTCTGTGAATGTGGTGAATAGCGCCACCCACAGGACACAACCTGTCAGCTCTGTGAACCCCTGGTCCACCAGTCCTATGGCTGAGAGTTTTTTTGACTCCTAAACAGTGCTTTAAATGGGCCGGTACTCGCCGGTACTGAGTACCGGCACTTCCAAGTTGTCTAGCCGTCAGTATCGGCACTGTTCTTTAGTCCGGGAGAGTACCGGTACCCTGATTGATGGCAAGGAACGCTCAGGCTTGGTATCTCCTCCAACGCAGGACAGATGCCGCTCTGCTTCCGGATCTCGCAATCACACTGAGCCTCTGAAGTAGACGCTGCTAAAGTACAGACGAGCCCCTTTGAATTTCCCCACACTGCAGGGGTTTGAGAGTAACCCTGGGCGTAGTTCGCGAAGTAGCCCTTCGCGTAGCTACGCAAAGTGCACTTCGCACTACGCGAGCTACGTGTAGCACTTCGCGAACTGCGTAGTACCCTGTTCGTACTGTGCAAGATGTCGTTTTCAATGATTGCACAGTGCGGACAAGCAACCGGCACTGTGCAATCATTGAAAACGGCATCTTGCACAGTGCGAGCTGTAGTTTTCTGCTGCTCAAGTAGATTTTTACTCGAGCGGCAGCTTTCTCAACGCGAACTGGTAGTTTCTCATTGCGAGTGGTCGCGAGCATACGCGACCACTCGCAATGAGAAACCTGACCTCCTCGCGTTGGGAATCTCGCCGGGAGGTTTATTTTCCATGCTCGCGATCGCCAACTTGATGTTGCTGATCGCGAACGAGGAAAAAGTCTCGCCGGGAAGTCATTTTGCTTGCTCGCGGTCGCCAACTTGACGTTGAGGACCGCGAGCAAGCAAAAAATGACCGCTGCACTACGCTACGCGTGTTTGCACTGTGCTACGTGCAATACGCGTAGTGCGAAGTAGCGCAAACTTCGCAAACTACGCGAGCATAGCGTAGTGCTTTGCCCAGGCTTATTTGAGAGGGCTTGCATCACGCTGTGATTAACAGGACAGGGTCTAAGCAGACCCTGCACTGTTAATTAGGCGTGCAACGACCATTCAGGTGAAAGTGCTTTACACACAAGGACGTGTTAACATATCATCCTGTTTGGCTTTCATTTTGTGTAATGAGTTAACCTGTTTTGTTTACATAAATACATTTCTCATGTTTTAATATGTGCTGCAACTGGTGTAGAAGTCATTATGTATCATCATGTCTTGCCCTTAGCCCCGCCCACTTGCCACACCTCTAGATCATTTTAATGAGTACCTGCACTTTTTCTTCCCCATTTCAAGCACTGCTCCTAAAGGCAGGCTGTCCAAAGCAGGTAAATCCCATCACATCATGTGAGTGGCCACTGGCTCCTCGTCCCTGGTCTGAACCAACATGTGGTTACATGCCTTGGCAGTGACAAGGACAGTAGACCCAACTTTTACCCAATCAGAGGCTTCTGGTGGCACGAGTGGGACTGTGTGCAACTCCGGTTGAGTAAGGCTCTGTGCCTGGCAAGGGTAGTTTAACTTACGGGTGGTCTCAACAAGAGGGGAGGGTTTGACGTGGAGAGTGGTCATCAGGACAGAGCACAAGAAGCCCTCCTCTGCTCAAGAGGGCACTAGATAGTTTATGGAAGAGACAGCACTGCCCAGCCAGGGCAGAGCGATGGCTTCTCGGTGCTGCGATGCACTTTCGATGCCGCTGGACCAGCACTTCTTAGCAGGGCAATGACTCAGGTGTGGAATGCAGACATTTTGCCGCAATTTTGTACCTCTCAGTTTTAATTTGTTTTCACTCTATTAACATGTGGGGTATTTGTATTTAAATGTTCTGTTCACCACCACATCAACTGCTTTGACGCTAGTTGAACCAATCACTGACGGGCCTGGGTGGAGCCTGTGGGAGGTTTCCCCGTATTTCATGGAGGCAGCAGCACAGACGTGCAGCGGACACACAGCAGCGCGGACATGTAGCAGACACGCAACGGCACAAACGTGCAACGGACGCACAGCAGCGCAGCAGACATGCAAAGGATGCACAGCAGAGTGTACACACATGAGTGCAGACACGCACCAGACGTGCAGCGGACACACAGCAGCGCGGACATGCAGCAGACATGCAACAGCACAAACGTGCAACGGGCGCACAGCAGCGCAGCAGGCATGCAAAGGATGCACAGCAGAGTGGACACACATGAGTGCAGAAACGCACCAGACGTGCAGCGGACACACAGCAGCGCGGACATGCAGCTGACGTGCAGCAGACGCATAGAGGTGCAGACATGCAGCAGATGCACAGCAGCGTAAACGCACAGCGGACGCACAGCAGCGCAGCAGGCATGCAAAGGATGCACAGCAGAGTGGACACACATGAGTGCAGACACGCACCAGACGTGCAGCGGACACACAGCAGCGCGGATATGCAGCTGACGTGCAGCAGACGCATAGGGGTGCAGACATGCAGCAGATGCACAGCAGCGTAGACGCACAGCAGTGCGGACGCGCAGCAGACACACAGCAGCAGGGTACACTGCAGACATGCAGCGAACGCAGACATGAAGTGAACGCGTAGACGCACAGCAGACGCACAGCCGAACCACGCCTGGACGGCGCCAGGCACCCGGTTCCTTTTAACTCTCACAGCCATTAACTGTCGCTTCATGGCTAAACACCTCGCCAATGTCTTCGATCTCATCCAGGACAATGACCCAGATGCCCAGATTCTCACTAAAACCTGGCTGGGCCGGGTCACGATAGCGGAGCCTGCATTCGCGCGCTCCCCGGCTTCCGCTTGACGGATATCAACAGAGCCAGCGGCAGACAGGGCGGCGCGGCTGTGATCTACATACATAACTATGTCCCATCACACTGTCCCAGACTGCAAAAGCGCTCTTTTTAACATTTCTTAGAACAGCAACTTCACCTTTTCAGGGTTCATCATCCATCGCCCCAGTGGCCCCTCCAAAGCTGTTAGGGAGACACTGACAAACTTTACTGCCCCACTGACCATAAATCAGCCAATGTCAAAGTCCTGGGAGACCTTAATCTTCCTTAGGATTCCACTCGTGACTGTGACAGCGCCCGTTTTACAGATGATCTCGTTGCTTTCTAATTAATTTAAGTGGTGT
Organism: Triturus cristatus; assembly: GCF_964204655.1. Lineage (NCBI taxonomy): Eukaryota > Metazoa > Chordata > Amphibia > Caudata > Salamandridae > Triturus > Triturus cristatus. The sequence continues at coordinate 18,220,312 of NC_140589.1, read as the reverse complement.
CCGGTGCCAGGCCCTCAGCGGGTCACCTCTTATACCTGTTTTTATCTAACTATAGCTGCCCGTTTCCCACACCTTGGACCAACCACTTCACAATCCCCCTGCCGATTCGCCTGCCTTGTCAAATACAAATGCCCATCCCTGGTCAGATTATGAAAAGTCCCTGCCATAATCTCAATCCCCAAAATGTGGCGACTAGCCGTCTTCAGCTTGTCCCTAACACAGAGGTGCCAACAATCTCCAGTGGGACACCTCCGCCTTAGATGCTGCCATCCCTGATAGACAGGTCTCTAGTGGGACACCTCCGCCTTAGATGCTGCCATCCCTGATAGACAGGTCTCCAGTGGGACACCTCCGCCTTAGATGCTGCCATCCCTGATAGACAGGTCTCCAGTGGGACACCTCCGCCTTAGATGCTGCCATCCCTGCCAGACAGGTCTCCAGTGGGACACCTCCGCCTTAGATGCTGCCATCCCTGCCAGACAGGTCTCCAGTGGGACACCTCCGCCTTCGATGTTGCCATCCCTGCCAGACAGGTCTCCAGTGGGACACCTCCGCCTTCGATGTTGCCATCCCTGCCAGACAGGTCTCCAGTGGGACACCTCCGCCTTAGATGTTGCCATCCCTGCCAGACAGGTCTCCAGTGGGACACCTCCGCCTTCGATGTTGCCATCCCTGCCAGACAGGTCTCCAGTGGGACACCTCCACCATAGATGTTGTCATCCCTGCTAGACAGGTCTCCAGTGGGACACCTCCGCCTTAGATGTTTTCATTCCTGCTAGACAGGTCTCCAGTGGACACCTCCGCCTTAGATGTTTTCATTCCTGCTAGACAGGTCTCCAGTGGACACCTCCGCCTTAGATGCTGCCATCCCTGCCAGACAGGTCTCCAGTGGGACACCTCCGCCTTCGATGTTGTCATCCCTGCTAGACAGGTCTCCAGTGGGACACCTCCGCCTTAGATGATTCCATTGCAGCTTGATAGGTGTCCAGTGGGACACATCCGCCTTAGATGTTTTCATCCCTGCTAGACAGGTCTCCAGTGAGACACCTCCACCTTAGATGTTTTCATTCCTGCTAGACAGGTCTCTAGTGGGACACCTCCGCCTTCGATGTTTTCTACCCTGCTAGACAGGTCTCCAGTGGGACACCTCCGCCTTCGATCTTTTCTACCCTGCTAGACAGGTCTCCAGTGGGACACCTCCGCCTTCGATCTTTTCTACCCTGCTAGACAGGTCTCCAGTGGGACACCTCCGCCTTAGATGTTGTCATCCCTGCTAGACAGGTCTCCAGTGGGAAGGAGCACGCCGTGCCAAAAAGCACTGCAAGGCCTCAGAACCCTCCTGGAGGAAAGCTTATGATCCTCTCCAAAAACATACAATATACAACAGCCATCAAATCCTGTATGAACTGATTGTGAAGGCAAGGGCTGAACATTTTGCTAATAAAATTAGGAACAGTAATAAACTCACCAAAGAAATGTTTAACTTACTGAATAGCCCTATTAGACCAGTGCTTTCAGCTGACCCCATTTGCACTTCTAGCACACACTGCCAGAATTTAGCGGAATATTTAATGGGCAAGATAGAGGAAATCTACTTGCACTTTCTCTCGCATGCTCGCGCCGTGAAGCTAGACGGTACTGCACCGTCTGTTGCTAGGAGTTCGATGCAGCCACTCAACTCGTGTCCTCTCCTGTGTCTGCCGAGCTGCTTACCCTACCCGGCTCACCTACAGATCCGCTCAAACCACATCTATGTCTAAAGTTTTGTGACCCCGCCCCTCCCGCCGAGCTTAGAAGTGATCAATCTTTCCTTGTCTTCAACCCAAGTATCCAGCCCTTTGAAACATGCCAAGGTCATCCCACTCCTGAAGAAATTATCTTTCGATGTCACCAAGCCTGAACATTTCTGCCTTATCTCCCTTTTTCCCTTTCTTGCGAAGGTAACAGAGAGACACATTAATGGCATTCTGACCAAGTCCCTGGATGATAACCACATCTTGGATATCTTTCAAAACGGCTTCAGGTCAAGGCACAGTGGTTATCGCGCAACTCCGCAGTGCCCTGGTCGAAGGCCGAGCTTCATCCTGCTTGATTTGAGTGTCGCAATTGACACCGTGCCACACAAAATCTTACTGCAGCGCTTACAAGGCATTGGCATAGGTGGAACGGCAGTAACCTGGTTTGTGTCTTTTTATCTGAATGCTACTTTTAGGTAATTTCTCCCCCCTACAGTTCCCAACCCCATACTTCATCACACCACGGCGTTCCCCAGGGATCTTCACTTAGCCCTACCTGTTCAATGATTATATTCAAGAGTTGGCAAAAGTTATCAAATCTACGGGGATCGCGCTGATGACACCCAGCTTGTGCTCTCCTTCACCGATAATCCTACGCTCGCCCGGGCTAACTTCCAAAGAGGATTGCTGGCTGTTGAATCTATCACCTGATGAAGTGAGGGCTCTTGGTGCGATCCTTCGCTAGGGACCTCCCCCAGCACCTGATGAAGTGAGGACTCTTAGCGCTATCCTTCTCTCCTGGGCCCTCCCCCAGCTCATGATGAAGTGAGGGCTCTTGGCCCTATAATTCTCTCTAGGGACCACCCCCAGCGCCTGACACACAGCATGTCCGCTCTATTCCAGACACTGAAGATGTCTGCTCTCTTCCAGACACACAGCATGTTCACTCTCTTTCAGACACACGGGATATCCACTTTCTTCCAGACACACAGCATGTCTGCTCTCTTCCAGACACACAGCATGTCCGCTCTCTCTTCCAGACACACAGCATGCCTGCTCTCTTTTCCAGACACACAGCATGCCTGCTCTCTTTTCCAGACACACAGCATGTCCGCTCTCTCTTCCAGACACACAGGATGTCCGCTCTCTTGCAGAAACACAGCATGTCCGCTCTCTTGCAGACACACAGCATGTCCGCTCTCTTGTAGACACACAGCATGTCCGCTCTCTTGCAGACACACAGCATGTCCGCTCTCTTGCAGACACACAGCATGTCGCTCTCTTCTAGTCACAAAGCATGTCCGCTCTCTTTCAGACACAGCATGTCCGCTCTCTTCCTTACACACAGCATGTCCGCTCTATTCCAGACACTGAGGATGTCTGCTCTCTTCCAGGCACACAGCATGTCTGCTCTCTTTCAGACACACAGCAGGTCCGCTCTCTTCCAGACACACAGCATGTCTGCTTTCTTGCAGACACACAGCCTGTCTACTCTCTTCCAGACACACAGCATGTCCTCTCTATTCCAGACACTGAGGATATCTGCTCTCTGTAGGAGAGTAGGATCTGCACTTATGTTGCCCCCACTTTTTTTCTGATGTATACACTGGTTTCTGGCTATAGTCTGGCTGGGTCCCTGCTAATCAGGGCCCCAGTCTCACTGATCTCTCTAAACAACTTGTTGTGCATATTAGATGCACTAGTGATTGGATACTGTGGTACCTTATGAGCCCCTAGTATATGGTACCTTAGGTACCTAGGGCATTGGTACTTCACAGGCCTACCAGGGGCTGCAGCATGTATTATGCCACCCCTGGGAAGTATTCACAATCTGACACCACAGGCCTGCTACAGCAGCCTGTGTGAGGTAGTGTTAGCACTCCTCACTGAGGTATAGGTTCCTATATCTCACCATACACACACATATAAACCTATCAGCCACCCCTATTGCAGGCCCTAACAATCCTGAGGGCAGGGTGCTTGGTTTACTATGTGAGGGGGTGCTTCTGCGTGAGCAGGACCCCTCTGCAGCTGGCAGAGTCTATTCTCTGCTGCTGTTTGTGGATGCGGTTAAACCATATACTCTTAAGTGCATTATAACCTTGCGGTAAATGCTAACTTTGGAATGACTGCATCAAAACATGTCGTGTTTGGTGTCAAACAACTTTGAATCATACCCCCACACCAGTAACTGGTGTGGGAGTATGATCCCACCCTTCTAGAGGGGATGACATGTACCCACTGTACTAAACAGTAGAAATCTTCTAGAGCCCTGGCATCACAAAATGGATGCCACCAGCACAGACACTGGGCTTCCCTCCTGCTGCTGACCGAAACTCGCAGTGGAGGAAGCCCAACAAAAGGTACGCTGTCACAGGGAGGTGTCACCACCTCCCAGACAGGATTTAGTGTAGTGGAGCTGGGTGGGTGCACTCTTAGAGTGCTTTGAAGTCCTGCACTGGGGGAGCAGTAGGCTCAGCTGTGCAGATGCCAGCTCAAACCGGTTCAGGGGCTACCTGCCCCTGCTCTGGCGCGAAACTGGACAAAGGGAAGTGGGTGTAACCACCCACTACCCTGACCCTCCTAGAGGAGTGGTCATAGAGCTAGTCCCTCCCCTATCTTCACTATAAGATAGCAAGCATTGCCAGTGCAATCCAGATTACCCTGGACGACGCTCTACAAAGAAGAATCCTGGCCCTTCGACGTTCCACTATCGCTGGAAGACTGAAGAATCTCCCTTGGAGTCAAGGAGTGACTCCCCTGCTTGGCAGGCACCTGTAACTTCAATTGACGGTTGCAAACTTCACCGCTCCCGCCGGAGTCCGAAGTCCCTGCGTCCCCTGAAGCGGATTTCCTGACCTCTCGACGGCCATTTTGAGTCCCCAGCGAAACTGTGGCATCTAGACCCCAAGAGTGACGAGGAACAGCAATACAAGGGAACCGTGCACTGATTTCGAGTGCAAACCCTAAACAACGTTCTACGAACTTGTGCTTTGGACCATCTGTAGTCCAAGTCCCTAGCAGGTCTTGTTCTGAAAATCAGAGGCCTACCCCGTCCCGAGTGACCGTGGGCTCCTGTGAAACTTTTCCTGCAAAGGCGTCTTCGCGGTTACTTGCCCGTTGAATAGTGACGCACCCGAAGACTTTTCAACCGACTTCAAGGGCTCTCCTGGTTGCTCCGGGCCTGCCCTCACTTACCCTCGCTGGGTAAGTCCATCAGACCTTGCTGGTCTGCATCACCGACTATCTTCAGTTCACACGAGACTTGCAGTTGCCAAGGCTTGTTGGCTCCAATCCGGTTGCCAACACCGTCATCAGCTGCAGACGTCGTGGGACACTCCGAATCCAGCTGCTGGTCATCGTCGATCCCTCCTGGACCTCGTGAGCGAAGAGACAAATCACCATCGACGACCTGAAACGACGCGACATCAGTGGTCATCCATCCTGCTGGCCACCAGTCACTGGCAAGTGACTTTGAACACTGTCCCCTCAATTTTCAGGTCCTCTTCATCTTCAATCCACCTTCGGATTCCAGCGGACACCTCTCCAGTCGTCTCAAGCAGCAAGTCTTCATTGGTCTCCATTGAAAACAGCATTGCGACCCGACACCAAAAGACACCTATGCACCCGGCTTCCCTGGGTGAGGTAAATTGTGCACTCCGGTGCCCAAGTGTGTGTTGGCCCTCGAAATACTTACCCTGTAAGTGGCTTGCTTGTTGATTTCTTCGAAGTGCCCTAAAACTTTAAAATACAAACCGCGACTTGCTCCATTGTAACCTATAGGAAACCCGCGGCTGTGTTTAGACATTGCACGCGTCTTCCGTGGGCTTGTTACTTACCTGCTAACACTGCAGTAGTGAAGCCCCAGCGATTCCCAAGGCCCTAGGCTTTGTCATTTTGCAAGTCGACTTTGTTAAACCATTTTCTTAGTATATGGTCTGGTACGCCCCTAGGGCTACAACCATATTTGTGCTTAATTTATTGAGAAGTGTTGACATTTGAATGTGTATCTGGGTTCTAATCTCATAAAGAGATTAGTAGAGTGTATCTAGAAATAAATACATATATATTTGATATATATACCTGTGTGGTGTCCTTTTCATTTGGCAATTCAAGAGATTATAAGGTAAAACAAGCTGCTTTACATTCCTCAGAGACTTAGCCTGAAGGCTGCTCTCCACAGCTACCACTAGGATAGCTTTCTTTAAAAGGTTGTCTTAAACCTATCTACCATAAGAGTCGAATTAGACTGGTGCAAGGTGGCCACTATAACTAGTGACCAGCATATGCCAGGCCAACTTCTCACACTCTCTTCCAGACACACAGCATGTCTGCTCTCTTCCAGAAAAATGGCTTCTCCACTCTCTTTCAGACACTGAGGATATCTGCTCTCTTTCAGACACACAGCATGTCTGCTCTCTTCCAGACACACAGCATGCCAGCTCTCTCTCTTTCAGACACACACCTTGTACGCTTTCTATAAGACTCTGAGGATGTCTGCTTTCTTCCAGACACACAGCATGTCTGCTCTCTTCAAGACACACAGCATGCCGGCTCTCTCTCTTTCAGACACACACCTTGTCCGCTCTCTATAAGACACTGAGGATGTCTGCTTTCTTCCAGAAACAGAGTATGTCCGATCTCTTCCAGACACACAGCATGCCGGCTCTCTCTCTTTCAGACACACACCTTGTTCGCTTTCTATAAGACTCTGAGGATGTCTGCTTTCTTCCAGACACACAGCATGTCTGCTCTCTTCAAGACACACAGCATGCCGGCTCTCTCTCTTTCAGACACACACCTTGTTCGCTTTCTATAAGACTCTGAGGATGTCTGCTTTCTTCCAGACACACAGCATGTCTGCTCTCTTCAAGACACACAGCATGCCGGCTCTCTCTCTTTCAGACACACACCTTGTTCGCTTTCTATAAGACTCTGAGGATGTCTGCTTTCTTCCAGAAACAGAGTATGTCCGATCTCTTCCAGACACACAGCATGCCAGCTCTCTCTCTTTCAGACACACACCTTGTCCGCTTTCTATAAGACTCTGAGGATGTCTGCTTTCTTCCAGACACACAGCATGTCTGCTCTCTTCAAGACACACAGCATGCCGGCTCTCTCTCTTTCAGACACACACCTTGTCCGCTCTCTATAAGACACTGAGGATGTCTGCTTTCTTCCAGAAACAGAGTATGTCCGATCTCTTCCAGACACACAGCATGCCGGCTCTCTCTCTTTCAGACACACACCTTGTTCGCTTTCTATAAGACTCTGAGGATGTCTGCTTTCTTCCAGACACACAGCATGTCTGCTCTCTTCAAGACACACAGCATGCCGGCTCTCTCTCTTTCAGACACACACCTTGTTCGCTTTCTATAAGACTCTGAGGATGTCTGCTTTCTTCCAGACACACAGCATGTCTGCTCTCTTCAAGACACACAGCATGCCGGCTCTCTCTCTTTCAGACACACACCTTGTTCGCTTTCTATAAGACTCTGAGGATGTCTGCTTTCTTCCAGAAACAGAGTATGTCCGATCTCTTCCAGACACACAGCATGCCAGCTCTCTCTCTTTCAGACACACACCTTGTCTGCTTTCTATAAGACTCTGAGGATGTCTGCTTTCTTCCAGACACACAGCATGTCTGCTCTCTTCAAGACACACAGCATGCCGGCTCTCTCTCTTTCAGACACACACCTTGTTCGCTTTCTATAAGACTCTGAGGATGTCTGCTTTCTTCCAGACACACAGCATGTCTGCTCTCTTCAAGACACACAGCATGCCGGCTCTCTCTCTTTCAGACACACACCTTGTTCGCTTTCTATAAGACTCTGAGGATGTCTGCTTTCTTCCAGACACACAGCATGTCTGCTCTCTTCAAGACACACAGCATGCCGGCTCTCTCTCTTTCAGACACACACCTTGTTCGCTTTCTATAAGACTCTGAGGATGTCTGCTTTCTTCCAGACACACAGCATGTCTGCTCTCTTCAAGACACACAGCATGCCGGCTCTCTCTCTTTCAGACACACACCTTGTTCGCTTTCTATAAGACTCTGAGGATGTCTGCTTTCTTCCAGAAACACAGTATGTCCGATCTCTTTGAGACTCACAGCTTTTCCACTCTCTTCAGACACAGTTTGTCCGCTCTTTTGCAGACACACAGCTTGTCTGCTCTCAATCCATAGTCACAACAGAGGTTTCCAATGGAAGCTGCTCATGACATGTAGAATTATAGATGGGTAATAGTGAATAATGCTTTGCTTTTCACTGAGCTGTTCTGATGGAAGCTCAGGCTCCTGGGGTCCACAGAGGCGCACAGGAGTGACCGCGGCCCTCTGCGGATGCCATTAGCAGGCAGCATGTGCGGGACACCTCGGGTGCACACTTAACGCAGGGTAATTGAGTGAAAGCCAGCTCTAGCAGCAGGGCCATCTGCCTGCCATCCTTGGCGCATCCCATTAGCAGGCAGCGGACGAGCAGCCACAGGGAGGGCTGCAGCAGGAGGCCACAGCTGTCAGCAGGGTTTATACTCACCCACTGCTTCCAGCAGCTGAACACTTCACTCCCCCCCACAGTCAGGCAGCCCTGCGCCCCAGGAGGAGAAAGACCCACAGAAGTACCTTGTCTACTCGTACCCCATTTACCCTTTATCAATAAAGTTTTGTACAGCACACCCACTGCTGGACAGCTGAGCACTCCAATGCCAAATAGAACACAAGTGCCCTGCACAAGCAGCCATACAGAAACACGTACCTTCCCAACCTCATACACAGCCCTTCCCGACCGGATACACTTCAGCTACCGGCAACACAGCCCTCCTGTAGTAGAAAGAAAGCAGGTCCAGCTCCAAGCTGATTAATCAGGTAGGTTTATTCAGGATAGATGTTACAATGTAGAGTAGAGCCCCAACAGGAGCAGCCTTCCTGCTGCTCCGCCCATCCTACAACTGACTAACACACCAACATTCCACAGCATCACCATCACCACACACCAACATTCCATCAACACAGTCACACTGGCTGAGCAGCAGGTATAACACCTTCCCACCCGAATGCACTTCAGGCATCGGAAACACAGCCCTTCCCACCCGGATGCACTTCAGCCATTGGAAACACAGCCCTTCCCACCCGAATGCACTTCATCCATTGGAAACACAGCCCTTCCCACCCAGATGCACTTCAGCCATTGGAAACACAGCCCTTCCCACCCGGATGCACTTCAGTCATTGGAAACACAGCCCTTTCCACCCAGATGCACTTCAGCCATTGGAAACACAGCCCTTCCCACCCAGATGCACTTCAGCCATTGGAAACACAGCCCTTCCCACCCGGATGCACTTCAGCCATTGGAAACACAGCCCTTCCCACCCGGATACACTTCAGTCATTGGAAACACAGCCCCTCCCAACCTGATACACTTCAGTCATTGGAAACCCAACCCTTACCAACCAGTGATCTGCTGTAAAATACCCCATTTACCTAACTGGTTTCCAAAACTTTCCTACATGCAGTGGTTGGCTCACTCACTCCATGCGGTGTGGGCGCTGGTCCAACCACATTTGCCAAGTTTGATCTTGGTGGCCAGTCTGGACCTGCTTACGTGCAGCGGTGAGTATCCCCAGACATGGGAGCAACAGCCGAGGAAGAGAAGGCAAATTCTGGGGAGACCATGCCTATGCCAGAGGCTACACTGACGTTTGAGGTGAGACCAAAAAGGACTTCCGGGTGCTGCAGTGGGTAGGGATATTTAACCCCTCCTCGGACCCTTTCCGTTGCTATCAGCACATTTAATTCCTTTTACTGTCTCCATGGGCTTAAGAGGGGCTTCCAAGTGGGCCAGAGTGACTCCTGGCCGGTCCGACACTCACTCAATGGAAGTGGACTTGTCATTACTTTGCTGTGCACAATCCTTATGCCAGACTAGACCTCCTGTCCCTTTGATAGAAATTCAAAAACTGCATCACCAGGACCACACATGGATTCCAGTCTCTGTCTGACACGCGCCGGTCAGTGGGGCTTTAGACTAGGACAAACCAAGCAGCCGCAGGGGCCACCAGTGGTGTATCATACCCAACTCTTGAGGGATAAAGTCACTGGAGAGACAATGCACAACCAGTTAAAGGGGAAGTTCGACACTGCGACAAGGCGGGGGAACCTCACTCCGACAACATGGAACTCACTTAGGGGGACTTGTAGAACTGAGAGCGACTCCACAAAATACAGGAATGTGTCTTTAGAGATCTACAGGATAAACATCAAACATTCAGATTACAACATAAACAGAACAATTCCCCAACAATCTGGAGGCAGAGCACTAGATTCTGGGAAGAACCCTTCATGCTTGACTTAAATAAAGAGGACTACCCCTTGGATAAACTCAAGCAGAAGTATTACCTTGCAGGGAACAGAGCTGGGATAGGACAGAACTCCAAACTGAGAATGTGGCAATCACAGTCACAGACCCTCAGCATCACAAGTGGGGTGGGTCCTGCATGAGCATGAAATATTACCAAATGTGTACACCGCTGATCCAGTGGCCCCAGGAGATATCTGGAAGAAGCCGGTCCCCCACAGACTACTCAAGAGCAGAAAAAACTCTTAAGAGCCCCACAGCCGCAGAAGAAACGATACAAGAGGCCGAAGGGATGCAGGCAGCTGCGCTTCCAGGACCAGCAGCCTCACTGCAGCTTTCTGTAAGACATTCTGGGCAGAATTCATCACATTACAGTCAGAGGTCTGCAATAAACCGGCACATACAGGAATCTGTCCTTAAAAAAGTGGACGCCTGCGGGCGAATACGGATCATATTGGCCATGGCTGGACCTGCCAGCCGGGCAAGCAGGAAATCTCCTGTTAGGCTGGAGCCCCAGGAGGCCGGTTTTGACCCTTGGAGGCTGGTTTTGACTCTTGGCGGTCGGTTTTGACCCTTGGAGGCCGGTTTTGACTCTTGGCGGTCGGTTTTGACCCTTGGAGGCCGGTTTTGACTCTTGGAGGCCAGTTGAGAGTTGAGAAGCTTCAGAGTTGAGAAGCCCGGGCTGCTGTTCAGGCCAGTGGGTAGCATGATTTTTAACTGTCCTGCTTGTTTTTATGCATGTGCTGTGCACTGCTGCGTGTTGCAGGGTGCACAGCATTTACAGTGCTGCTTTTGGTGTTTTTAATCGGTGCCTACCTTAGTCATCGACACTCTTTTCGCCGCGGTGCTGGACACACTGTGACCCGAGTGCACAAGCTCCTTGGCGTGGAGACATACCGTTTGGAGCGCCATTTTTCTCTCGCTCCTGCGGGACATTCTCCAATGAGAGCTGAGGGGAAGCAGGGGAACACCCAAAAGCCACATGCTCCAACCAGGAAACAAGGAGCAACAGGGCCAACAATAGGACCTACCCCACCACCACTGGGTAGATCCACTGCCGTCCAACCCAAAAACAGGCGGTAAGTGCTCTCACCAGGGCCAAGGCACACACCCAGAGGACCAGCAGTATATGATAAATTGATGCCAAGACATGGACACACTATGACAATGAATAGCGTTACGATGTCCGCCACCTTAATGAAGCATAGCACTAAGAGCCGTACAGCTTTAATGTTGCGCCACTTTGAACCGACAGCCAATCAAATGTACTATGTTTGCGTCATTAAACAATCCTGGAAGCTGAACAAGCCAACATTGCCGAAGGCACGCACCCGAAATACGCCTGTTGTTTCTTGTGTTCTTTGCTGGTCACTTCTTTGGAAAAAGCATGAGTATCCCGGAACTCACCCTCACAGAGACCGCAGCACCCACCCAAGAGCATTGGTGGCTTTAGGTGAACTGTACGGAGTAGATATATATAGCTCTCTCTCTATATATAGAGAGAAATATTGATAGATAGAAAGATAGATAGATAGATAGATAGATAGATAGATAGATAGATAGATAGATAGATAGATAGATAGATAGATAGATAGATAGATAGATAGATAGATAGATAGATAGATAGATAGATAGATAGATAGATAGATAGATAGAGAGATGCTTAGGACCGCACATATTAAATCACTCATGACATTGTCAGTGACATCACTCATGACATTACTGTGACATCATCCACTGAGTAGGAGTTTCTGAGACTTAAAGATATATACTAAGCTACTGTATATGTTAAATTACTATTCTTTCTGGAATACTAAAGAGTGATACTATTTCTAACATATGTCATTTGAGTGGGTGTGTGAGTGCCTGAATCCGTGTGTGAGTGGCTTCCTGAGCGGCTGTATAGGTGTGTGAGTGGGTGTGTGAGTGGGTATACAGGTGAATAAGTGGGTGTGTGAGAGACTTTATGGGTGAGGGAGTGGCTGCATGGGTGGGTGAATGTGTGTGTGAGTGTCTGTATCAGTGACATAGTAGCTGTGTGAGTGGCTCTATGAGTGGGTGTGTGAGTGGCTGTATTGGTGGGTGGCTGGGTGTATAAGTGGCTGTATTGGTGGGTGTATGAGTGGCTGCATGGGTGAGTGAGTGGCTGTTTGAGTGGTTGGTTTATCCTTTACAGAAGTGGAGCTTCAACAGGGGCACCTGCTATGTTTATAAGTGTAAGTGCCTCCCGTTGAGGTTTAATGGATGTGAACTGAGCAACAGAGCCAGAATGACCCCTGGGGACGGCCAAGATTTAATGGGGGTTGGGGGGCAGACCCCCTCTCCGGGCCGATTTTGGCCCCGGGACCCATCCCCATGGCCTAGCCACTGCCCGTATGTCTGCGGGCAGAAAAAGAGATGAAAACTCCACTTCCAGAAAGCGGGAGCAGTTTGACAGCTCCCGCTTTCTGGAAGCCGATTGTTTGTTTTTGCTTGGCGGGAGCTGTCACAGCGCCTGCCAAGCAAAAGGAAACAGCTATGTCCCAGGGGTGGGCACCACTGGATATAGCAGGAACAGGAGTGGCTCCAGGAGGGGGCTGCGTGGCCTCCCTACTTTGATCTGCATGAGCCGGTCCCGGGGAGGCAGTGGTCCCTGGGGCCGTATATAGTTTGGGAGAGGGGCGTGTGGCCCCCTCTCTCTTTGAAATATATAATTGGCTTCAGGGAGGTGGTTGTTCCCAGGGGGAATCCCTGCAGCTCCCCCATGTTTTTTTTTCGAATTGTAGCCCTGGGGAGGTGGTGGTCCCGGAGGCCTGGTGGATCCACTGTGCCCCCTATATGCATTTTTTGAATTATAGCCCAACGGAGTTGGTGGTGCATGGGATCTGGCAGGATCCACAACGCCCTTCCCAATTATTATTAACAAGCGCCCCAGGGAGGTGGTGGTCCCCGGGGCATAAATAACCCCTGGTGTTCTCTATATAGGACCACCAGGACCAAGGCTAGGGGGTAAGGTTACTCGTACCCTGCACCTTTTCTTTTTTTCTGCGTTTCTTGTTGGGATTTGGCTGAAGCGGAGTCCCAAAAGGGCCAATCAGAGCTCTGCAGATCACTGCATGAGCTCCTCATTATCTCGCAAACTACTGAACGGATTTACAGCAAATAACAAAAAGCGCAATCTGCGGACACAAAGCTAGCTTTCTGACAAATCTGGAGTCATTCCTTCCAACGTTTCAGGCTGCAGGCGTGTCTAGAGAGCCTATGGGGATTAAACTGAGAAAACACACTTTTTTTTACCCCTGTCTTTCTCTGCGCCCGCATGACGGATCGCCCCAAACCTTTCCATGCTCAACCAGAATCACAGGGCACTTTTTGGGGAACATTTTGTGATGATTCACCAAATGGCTCCAAAGATGTGGGTACGTCAAAAATAGCTTTTCCTATGGAAACAAGGCCGTAACTATAATTACCTACCCTTAATCAATCAATCAGAAGTTTGTAAAGCGTGCCACTCACCCGTGAGGGTCTCAAGGCGCTTGGTGGGGGGGGGGGGGGGGGTGCAGTGCCGAATCAGTCGGAGAGCGAGGGCTTGAGGCTCCGATTGAAGGAATGGAGGGTGGGGGAGCACCTGATGTTGACTGGGAGCTCGTTCCAGGTCTTTGCAGCAACGTGGAGAAGGCTCTTCCGCCTGCTGTGGTTCTGCGGATGCGTGGGGTCTCTGCCAGGGCGAGGTCCTTCAGCACATATTTTTTTTCTGCTAAATCAATATGACGTGTTTCGACCTTACGCTGGTCTTGATCACATGACCTTGAAGTAGTCTCATGCACTTTTAAATTGTCACACAACATAACAAGCAACAAAAGACTCTCTTAAAATCCAAGTGTTTCCGTGCTGAAAAAACGTTCTTTTTTTTTTATTCGTTCAAAATTTATTCTCCACATGATTTAAACCAATTGTGTACATGTTATGCCAATTGGGTGCTCGGCAGCTCAAAAAGCGTGATTATAGAATCTTGACATAATCAACCAAACGCCGCTTTGTGCGTCCCATTGCTGACTTAAATTACATGGTCCTTACATTGCCAATTATCTGCTTATCGAGCTAAATCTTTCTTTTTTTTTTTTTTTTTTTTTTGAAAACCTTTATTGACAGTTCAATAAGAACAAGTATGGGCCTACAACCCCCCAGGGCCGGCCGCTAAGCAATCAGAGCAATAACGACAAGTATAAACACAGGCAGCACTTCGGGGAGCAAAATCGTACTGCTAATACTGTGAACAGCGTAAGTAGGGCACCAGGAGAAAGAGGTTTTCATTTTATGATGAAACAAGGCAGAAGGATCAGGTGACAAGCAATTTTAAAACAACGATCACGGATATGCAGAGTAATGAACGTTAGCGATTTACAGCAATCTATTCGGTCAATGGCGCAAGCACAAGAACATCAGGATGGGGAAAAACATAGTATACAGTTGCGCCCGCAGTCCCCCGCCAGAACTCCCCAAGAACACCCCGGAAGTTGTGAACACATGGAACGGCAACGAGGCATAGCAAAAGGAGGTGTATCACGCTGATCCCAGAAAAAGAAAAACAAAAAGAATCAGAGAAGAAAAAGGAGGCCATGGAAAAAAAGATGAAAGAATACAGAATCCCCTCCCCCAACCCCCAACCCCCCACCCTGCACCTCTGCAGATGAGTACGGCCCCCCCCCCCAGCAGTGTGCCTGTCGCCCTGGAACCAGACCCGAAATGTAGGAGAATAGGGAAAAAGAAGTAGGAAAGGACCCCCACCAGACGGGGGAGTAGAGAAAGTATTTATAAACTGGAGGAGGGCCTTCATAACAGACCCCCGGCTTCTCCCTCCCGCACGGTAAGGTTCCCCTAAAGTGAACAAGGAACAGCACAAAAACAATCTTCTCAAACCACGATGGGGAGCATTATGCACCTATTGTGCCAGTAGCCATGTCAGGAGAGCACACCACCCCAAGCCCGCCCGTCCACTAGGCGACCACCCCCGAGGGGCCAGCCTCATCCCTGACCACTCTGTGGAATTCTGCCCATGCCAACCCCTCGACCCAGCACCATACCCAATGTTCCTAGGCAGAGGAATGTCCAACAACGACAGAGAAGCGACGCACACAGGTGGGGTGGAAGTCTCTGAGCATCAACACAGTCCGCCGCGTGAGGAAACAGGCTTCCCAGTGCTGCCCTAGGATCTGCACTGCACGCAAGGTTCAGGAAGGCAGAAGCAGCCAAAGCAGACATTAGTTGCTGGAGTTGTCTCTGGGTCGCAGGAGGGCATGCACGGGATGAGGCCACCACATCCCACTCAGGTCCAACGCCTCCGGGACAGATCAGGCCCTCAGAAGGTCGAACACACTGTAGCATACTGGCCGGGGCGTCCAGTCGTGTACTAACCTCAGGGGTGGCCGCCACAGCGTCCTCCTGCGCGCAGTGTGGGTAGACTCTGTGTTCGTGCGGACAGGCGGGCCGCCACTGCCCCAACTCCGACGCCACACCATCGAGCTTACTCCCCAAGATCACGAAACCATGAACCAAGGAGATGTGAAGAGTACCAAGAGCCTCGAGGAGGTCGCCGTACCCCAGCTCAGCTCTCTGTGATCTCGCCGCCACACTCCCAAAAATCGTACGCTCACAGGCCCGCTGCGGCCCAGCGGACAGGATGGTAGGCTTCATCGACCCAAGATGGCCGCCAAGTATGCCCGACCCTCACCGGGGCCGGGACCCCGGGACAAGCGTCGCGATGTCCACGTCGCAGGTGACCGGGTTCCGGGGGCAGGCAAAAAACTATCCGTGGTCACGGGCAACAGTCGTCCCCACCACGGACCAGCTCCCGCAGAAATCCGGGGGCGGCCCGCAATGATCGGGGCAGGATACGGACGGCGGCCGGGCAGCTCACCAGCAAGGCAGGGGCAGTCACCGGAGGATCTAAGATTTGCACCCCCGGTCATGCACTCGGTCAGCTACACTGGGCAGTAGAAGTGACCACGCCGAAATGTAGGCCGAGTTTGGCACCGCTCCGGTGGGCCGACTCCACCCAGTCACCACCGGCCGCTGTTGTCGCACTGCCACCCGGCCACGGCGTCCACTCGATGTCCCGGCTCCAGGGCCGCACAGGCCGCAAAGTTCAGATGCAGTTTTCTCCGGCGATAGCACGGCTAGAAACCTCGGAGTCACACAGTCGGGAGCCCCTCTCCTTCAGAAACACGACCACGTAGCACAGGTTGAGGATTTCAGGCAGGATATCCGTGCGGGATGCGGAGGTTCACGGAGCCGGGAGTCTACGCTGCCGTCCCGGTCGCCATCTTGGCTCCTCCCCCCGAGCTAAATCTTTCCTGACCAGAATTAGTCCAACAGTCCAACTGCCCGCATATATAAGTACATTCGAAAATGTTCATCATCAGTTTCGAGAATCATTTCCGTAATGCACCCCTTTTTCCTGGGTATCCCCTCAGCAAGTCTTGGTTCAAATCAAAATATCAGCACCTTGTTCATCGTTCTCGGTCTGTGTCATCCTAACATTGCCAGGTATTTCCCGCTTATCGAGCCAGAACGATTGTACTCAAATTAGGGGCATATTCCATATCGTTCATCATCGAATTTGAGCTTCCCTAATTTATGACACCCCTTTCTCAGAGAGTCTATTATCAATCCAGAACACACATCACTAGCACGACAAAGCATGAATTTGAACATCCCCACTCCTTGGATCATAAAGGACCAGATGTATGACCATTTTTTTCCGGTCGCAAAGGGGTTTAGGCCCGTTTGTGACCGCAAAAAACGTGTGGCTGGGAGCGTGGCTTGGTGAGCCATCATGGCGGACACAGCCTGATCGGGCTCCGTACGTCCACGCCATAACCCAGCCAGAATCCTGCATTAATCCTGCCCAGAGGAGAGAATAAGTGTAGTCGCTGATGCCCGCGGCTGTCCGGAGCACGGGGACCCTCTGATGCCTGAGGTGGCCGAGCCGCAGCGCCAGTATTCCCGGCGGAGATGCTCCAGTGAGGCACAGGGCAGATCCTACCCTGGCGCTCCGGCCGCGGCCTGGGGCGACGCTGATGTGCTCGAGATCGAGTCCCGATCGGGGACAAGAGGGACAACGGTGATGCGCGCCGCCAGACGCCTTGAGTCCTTGGCGTAGAACACCGGAGCGAGCCCGGACCCAGCGAGAGGTGCAGTCGCCCCTCCCCCTCACCGGGGGTACCACCATTTCCTTCGTGCGCCTACCCGAGAGTATGGCCGTGCTTCCCTTGGGCGGACACCTGATTTCCTCCTGCCGCAGGACCACTAGAGTCGTCGCGGTCCTGTCGGCGCCTGGCATCAGAGTGACGAGCCGGCATCAGAGGCAGACTGCGAGGTGCTCGGGCTGGATCGCAGCCATGGGAGGTGAGCGCTGGGCCTACATCCATATCCACCGCTTTTCATCGTCGCTGGCGCCCCCTACCAGGGGGTGACACTGTGCTGACGTGTGGGCCGGTCTGGGGCCTCTGATGGTCCCCGGGGACTGGATCTTCTTGCCGGCCAGCCGTGCCTGAGTGACTCCTGGGGATGGGGCCCCGATTGCCCACTTAGTGGCCTAGAGCGTGCCATGGCAGCACGAGGACGACAACCTGCACGGGGCCCCACTAGATGCTTCACTCAGCTGGTGGTGGTCAAGAGGGGCCTCAAGATTTGGCAGATATGTTATGTCTGACCGTCCACACACAATAAACGCCGGCTACTCCAATCATGGTCTCCGTTGAGGAGGTGGTGGGGCTCTTCGAGGACTGGCCCCCACTGCCTGAGGAGCGGGAGCGCGACTACTGTGCTGACAACAAGCTCCTGGCTGGACCGGAGGCCCCTCTATATTTTGGCAGCATAGCTTTGTGGCCCGGGCTTGCACACATTCGGTTCCTACAGCTCCTTTCCTACACTGTGGCAACCTCTCCTAGGGCACACGCCTAATCCTGCGCTACCGGCCCTTCTCCCCTGTGCGGCGTAGCACCTCAAGCCTCCATTCACGATGGGCAAGGATAAGCCTGGGGGGGGCACCCAAACAGGGCACACTCGACCAATTCACAACGTCCACTGGAGGTACCACGGGTGGTGAGGGGGCCTGATCGGCTCCTGACAATGCGGCCGTTCAGGCGGTGACCAACAATGCCTGGGACATGCTAGATGCCAAGATCGGAGTGGTGGGTCTGAGGTCTCATTTCTGCGCCGAGACCTCCGCAAGGCCATCGACCGCATCACGGAGGCAGAAACAAGGGTCTCGACAGTAGAAGATACAGTGTACACCCTCCAAAAAAAAGGTGAAGAAACTCACGGTGGTGTCGCAGGAACTGGCTTCTTGGGTGGAAGATGCGGAGGGCCGATCAAGACGAAATAACCTACGCTTCATGGGCCTGCCGGAAGGCTGCAAGGGCATTTCAATGACTGGCTTCATCACTAGGTGGCTCACGGATCACATGCCGAAAAATCTCCTCTCCTCGGCCTTTGTGGTGGAGCGTGCTCATAGGGCCTTGACTCAAAAGCCTACCCCGGGCGCGGCTCCCAGGCCGGTCATCGCCAAAATCCTGAACTATGCTGACAGAGATGCAATTCTGCACCATGCCAGGACACAAAGACAGTATTCAACATGAATCCCGATCCATCATGGTGTTTCTAGATTACACGCGCCTGGTCCAAGAGCAACGCCAATCCTTCACCGCAGCGAAGCGCAGGCTTCGAGATCTAAATGTGCAATATATGCAGTTATACCCAGCCAGGATGCGTGTGATCTGCAACTCCAAGTCGCTTTCTTCGACACTCATGAGGGCGTCTTCGCTTGGACTAATGAGTGACCCCAGCTCAGGTAGAGCTCACCACCATTGGTAGATTCGGACACCTCCCGCAGCTCGCAAAGCCAACAGCCACAGCGAACCAAATCTAAAAAACGGCGGAGTTCAGGATCGGACAGGATGTCAGCGAGTCCGGAGCAGCCACCTTGAACATTTTGGAGCTCTACAGGCGACTAAATAGCAAGTTAACTGGGATTAAGATTTGCTTAAGACTCTGTTTGTGATGGTTCCTCTGGGTGGGGGCTGGACCTTGGAACTGCTGAGCCACAGACTTATTGTGTCCCTCTTGTTCTTATGTTTTTAGGGTGGGAAGGGTTCTATTGGTGCAGGAGCGCGGGGTCCCCCTGTTGGGGGTCTTCTGTTCCTCACACCACGACAGATACTCCTAGTTTTTGGCAGTGTTGGGTGGGGGGTCTCAGGGGAACGTAGTTTTAAGATGTTCGTGTTATTATGTTCTATGCAGACAGGCCACTTCGGTGTTGATCTCCCCGCTTTAATCGTTTTTAAATCAAGAGATAATGGTGCTAGGCGATGTAACCCCTTTTGGAGACCTTACAGTAGTCTCGTAGAACGTCAGGGGCCTACTAAACACGGTGAAACTTTTACAAGAGACCCACTTATCAGGGACCAAAGCCCCATGTCTTGCCTGATTTGGCTTTTATCATGTATATCATGCGGGGTTCACTAGGGGCTCCAGGGGGGTGGCTATTCTTATACATCGCAGGGTCCAGTTTCAGCATGCGACACACAAGGCTGATCCGGGAGGCCGATTTCTCTTTGTCACAGGCACGCTATACGGGGAACGGGTTACCATAGGCAATATTTACGCTCCTCCCCCCCTGGGGACAGCCTTTATCGATAAGATCTTGGGAGTCTGGGGGGACATACCGGAGGGCTTGACCCTGCTAGGGGGTGACTGGAATGATACAATGGGGCCACTGGATCGACAACCTACTACGGCCAGCCCACTACGACCGGGCCCCACAAAATTACATACATTGGTCTCCACCTCGGTGCTCCGGGTTTTCGACTGGTCTCGGTCGAGATCTGACCGCATAGCATTATACGCGGGCGATGTCCTCTTTTTCATGACAGACCCCTGGTATTCTGGGCCCCGCATATTGGAAATCCTCAGGGTGTTTGGAGGTACTACGGGCTTGCATACAAATCCTGCCAAATCTATACTATTCCCGGTGTGCGGACACCAGGGTCGTGAAACATGGGCCTCACAACTCTCCCGAGCAACGGATAGTTTCAAATATCTCGGCATTTATGTATCCCGTGCCCCAAAGTCTCCTGGGCGCATAATATCACGCCACTGTTAGCAAGCCTCAATAGCGAAACAGCAATATGGTCTTCTCTCCCTCTCTTCCTATACGGGCACTCAGCAATTTTTAAGATGGTGTCATTGCCTCGGATCTTAGAACGCCTTCAAAATTTTCCAAACCCTATTCCACGCTCATGGTTTGCACAAGTCGCTGCCATACAAAATAAATTCCTTTGGAATGGCGGTGCAGTTAGAGTTGCTTTCCGCACCTGTCCGCAATCTACGTACTGAGGAGGGATTGCAGCTGCAGACACTTACTCATATCATGTAGCATCTCATATCCTCGTAGTGAACGAATGGTGGTCTAACTCCCCCACAGATACGGCATATTCAATAGAGCACGCAATGATGGAGAGGGTTCTCCTCCTTCATTTATTGTACAGTTCCGCACGCCTAGAGTTTATGCCGCCGCCGGGTAGAGCTGTGTTACAGCTATGGTGGGCTAAAACCTGACAGATGTGCTGGAATGGGAAACTCACCCAGCAAACTCCCCTATGGCAGGGTACGTACCTCCGCTCAGTGGCCGCCCTGATGGGGCCTTGTGGGGATCTTGACCCTCAAGGATGTGTTACGGGGCACCACACTGAAATCATTCCAACAACTACAGACCGACTTCAACCTACATAAGTTACACTTTTACAAATTTCTGCAATGCACACGCACTCATCCCCATGATTCGCACATTAGAGACCCTCCCTGAATTTCACTCCCTGGAGGGCTGCTTGCTAATGGGCGATCTTGGCCTCCAAAAGATCAGGCAAATATATATTAGACTTTGACGACCCACACTACCCTCGACAAGACACGACTTGCGTGGCAGGCCGACATTCCAGACCTGACTGATGACGACTGGGCCGAAGCCATCGCCAGCCCGAGGGGGGCGGCGGTCTCCACACGCTATCGGCTAATCCAGTTCAAATACTTACACCGGGCGTAATATACAAGGGCTCAACTCTGGTGGATGGGAGTTATCCTGTCCTATCCTAACATGTCTGAGGTGTGACCGGGAGGAGAGGTCATTTCTACACACGGTTTGGAGCTGCAAGACATTGCAATCCTTCTGGCGCAGGATTAGGTCCTGCCTGAACGAGGTGCTGTTGTGGGAGCTCCCACTCGACCCACGACTCTTCCTGTTATATTGCACTGACGATATTGGGGGGGGGAATCGGTACAAGCAGCACTTACTGTTTCTGGCTCTTACCATCGCCAAGAGGGACATAGCACAATTGTGGAAGGCGACATCTCACCCGACTCTGGGTAAATGGAAGACTGAGTTAGACAAATGTATGGGGGCCAAGATAGATGTTTTCGATGCCCGGGGATGCCCTGCAAAACACCGCAAGATCTGGACCCGATTGGCAACGTATCGACATTCCCCCTCTGCCAGATACACCCCCATGAATGGCGCCCCTTGATCTTTGTTACTCATTACTCTCTACTTCACCTTGATAGAGCAATGCTGCCCTGTTTGTGTGTGAAAATTGATGCAGTTATACCGTATGTAATAATATGGAGATCGAGAACTGTCTGCATATTGTTTTTATTGTTTCACCTGCATGTTTGGCAGGTATTGTTAAATGGTAGAAATGTGGTTATTAGAGTGAACAACATCCTTTCTCTCCTACAGGTCTTTGTAGGGCTATTGCCCCTCCTATTGCAGAAAAACCCAATAAAATTTGTTGTTAAAAAAAAAAAAACGTGTGGTCGATGTACCAACCCTATTTTTTGAGTTGCAAACAATTTACAACTTGCAAAATAGGGTTAGCTATTCGCTATTACGAAGTGGCGCTCCAAAGGCGTTCCTTTCTAACAGCGACTCCAAAAGCTATGTATGAATGTTTTGCGACCACAATTGCGGTTGCAAACACTCGCAGTTTACCACCCTATTCAGACGGGTGGTAAAGCACTCGCAAACAGGAAGAGGTCCCCAGTGGACCACTTCCCCTTTGATAATGGATGCACAAAATATTTAAGGGCAGGCAGCTTTCCTAGGGACCACTGCCTGCCCTTAAAAAATGAAACGGAAAAGTTTTTTTTTTTTTTTTTTTTAATGCATCCCGTTTTCCTTTAAGGAAAACAGGATGCATTAAAAAACCCTGGTTTATTCAAAATCAGTCCCAGACATGGAGGTCTGCTGACCCCAGCAGGCCACCATCCCTGGGAGTGCCAGCCATTCCCAATGGGAAAGTAAATTGCGATAGCCTCATTAATATTCATGAGGCATGCAATTTGCGGCCCCATTGGGAATCGCAAACAGTGTCTCAGACACTGTTGTACATAGCATTTCGCGACTCGCAATTTGTGACTCGCAATTTGAGAGTCGCAAAATGCTACGGTCGTACATCTCGCCCCAAAGTCAATTGCTGTTCCAACAAGATGATTCACGCTATCATTCGATAATGCTGCTGTCATCAGTTGCAAACCCTGGCTGCTAAGAAACTCACATAAAACTATCAGAGTGGAACCCGGGCACCACCCCATCACAAAGACTTGGGTCTCACCTCAGTCCCGCCGCTGTTTGGTCCATAAAGACAACTTTAATTACAGCCAGCAGGTTTTCCACATACACAATGGAATAATTGGCAAGCTATAGATATATATATATATATATATATATTACCTACTGGCGGTCGCCAGTAGGTAGTTATAGTTAGGACCCTGTTTCCATAGGAAATCCGCAACATTCTATTTTGAATAACTTTGGCGCCGGTTGACGAATCCTCGCGAAATTTTCAAAACTAATGGGGCGCTACGCTCCGCTCCTACCCTGAAAGTCTCGGGGTGATTCGTCAAGCGGGGGCTGAGAAAAAAGGGGGGTCCCAAAACGCGTTTTCCCCATGCATTTTTCCATAGGACCTTTAGACACAGCTACAGCCCGAACGGCTGAACAGAATTACTTGTAATTTGGCAGAGAGGTAGCCATAAGGTCAAGGAAGTGCCTTTTGTAGGTCTGGTGTAAATCTGTTCAGTAGTTCCTGAGAAAATAGCATTTAAATCAATATATATATCTGTGGCAGCTTACCGTGCGCTTACCGTGCGCTTACGGTAAGCTTACCGTACGCGTACGGTGCCGTGCGCGAGCGCGTTTCTGATTGGTTGTTAGATCAAAGTAAACATTCGAATCGGTCGAAACCAGGAAGTATCGGCCGCCATTTTCTGTCTCTCGCACTGAAAAAAAAAAGGTTGATAACATGAAAAGGGGGCAATGAAGAGAGTTGCAGACCCCCTAGCGTTCGTCAGGGGGTTCACGAAGGACCAAAAAGTATGAAAAATGAATTTAATAATTTTTAAAAAAAATCGCGGGGTGCGCGTACGGTAAGCTTACCGTACGCGTACGATAAAAAAAAATTATAAAACAAAAAGAATTAACAATCACATTTAATATATAAATCTAAGGACCCACATGAGAGATATAAACAATTGATATTTTGTAAAAAATGGCGAGGCGTGCACTGTACGAAATGCGCCACGTGGGCGCTCGGTGCGCGAAGCGCACCATGCGCGCAAAAATTAAAAATAAATACATAACTTAGCATTTAAAAAACCGTACAAATTCACTGAAAAAACCATAGGTTTCACACACGTTATAGTTAGGAATTAGCATTTAAAAAACCTTGCAAATTCACTGAAAAAACCATAGGTTTCACACATGTTATAGTTAGCTGGACATTTCACTCGTAAAAAACCAATGAAATTCCACGTTATAGTTAGATCAGGTAACTATAACTTGCGCGACCGCAATCCACAATGTGTCATTTCAGATGTCATCATTGATGTGAAGAGTGATGTCACTGACCATGTCATGAGTGATGTAATATGTGACGTCATCAGCAGTTTATTGTGGGCGCGCAAGTTATAGTTACCTGATCTAACTATAACGTGGAATTTCATTGGTTTTTTACGAGTGAAATGTACAGCTAACTATAACATGTGTGAAACCTATGGTTTTTTCAGTGAATTTGCAAGGTTTTTTAAATGCTAATTCCTAACTATAACGTGTGTGAAACCTATGGTTTTTTCAGTGAATATATATATACATATATAGTATGTAGTATGGTTATGTTATTTACAGTTTTGAAGTGAGTGAGAGAATTTAGAACAAGTTAATTCTTGCATTTTACTTCATTCATCATGAGGTCTGCTATTGTTAAAATAATATGAAACATGAATTTAAGCCTGGTATAGACGCATATTAGACAGAGAGGGCTCTTCAGCTTTCTGGGAGCTGGGTACAAGCAGGCTACGCTACAAACTCCCATAACGAAGGCCCTCAGCCCTCCGAAGCCAGCACAGCCTCGCAGCTCAGCCCTCCGAAGCCAGCACAGCCTCACAGCTCGGCTCTCCGAAGCCGGCACAGCTTCACAGCCCGGCCTTCCAAAACCAGCAGAGCCTCAAACCCGGTCCTCCGAAGACAGCGCAGCCACACAGCTTGGCCCTCCAAAGCCAGCGCAGCCACACAGCTCGGCCCTTCGAAACCAGCACAGCCTCACAGCTCGGCCCTCCGAAGCCAGCACAGCCTCACAGCTCGGCTCTCCGAAGCCAGCACAGCTTCACAGCCCGGCCTTCCAAAGCCAGCAAAGCCTCAAACCCGGGCCTCCGAAGCTAGCACAGCTCACAGCTCGGCCCTCCGAAGCCAGCACAGCCTCACAGCTCGGCCCTCCGAAGCCAGCACAGCTCGGCTCTCCGAAGCCAGCACAGCCTCACAGCTCGGCCCTCCGAAGTCAGCACATCCTCACAGCTCGGCCCTCTGAAGCCAGCACAGCTCGGCTTCCAAAGCCATCACAGCCTCACAGCTTGGCCCTCCGAAGTCAGCACATCCTCACAGCTCGGCCCTCCGAAGCCAGCACAGCCTCACAGCTCGGCCCTCTGAAGCCAGCACAACTTCACAGCTCAGCCCTCCGAAGCCAGCACAGCTCACAGCTTGGCCCTCCGAAGCCAGCACAGTCTCACAGCTCGGCCCTCACTCCAAAGCCAGCACAGCCTCAAAGATCGTCCCTCCGAAGCCAGCACAGCCTCACAGCTCAGCCCACCGAAGCCAGCACAGCTCACAGATCGGCCCTCCGAAGCCAGCACAGCCTCACAGCTCACGGTCACTAGAAGGGGTCCGACCTGAACAGGATCGCACTAAGAGGCTTGCTGCCTCCCTCATTTTGAATATTTTAAAACTGTAATTTGCTGCTAACACTCGTATTTAATTGTTTTAATCAGTCACCTTTATTGATTGTGGAGCTGTGTTCAATGCCCTGGGGGAAGTGAGGGAATTCAAGTGATTAGGGATCACGCTGGGTTGGCGCCAGGTCAGCATTCTAGTTGCTGAACCCGACGCACAGCTGACAGCACAAATACGCCAGATGGCTCGTCCGCGCAGTGGGCGCGCAGCTGGCGTGCCAAAGGTGCGCCTAAGGCAAGCCCGTCTGCGCCCGTCCACACCCGACCAGGACCTGGGGCCAGAACCCCTGCATCTGGGCCCCCAGAAATGCTCTGCTATCCCAGCTCTGTGCTGAAGCAGCTAAACAAAACTCCTGGTCCCAGCTGTACGCATACCATTTCTCTGTACGAGTATCATGATAGGTTCAGATTTACCCCACGGATCTCCCCCACGGCTCCAAGGGACCCCACCTATCAGCTTCTTTCGCTTAACTGCAGATTCCTGCCTAAATATACGGCTGAGATTTTCACGCTTCTAAAAGATCTTGAGCCGGAGGCTTTGTTCCTCACGGAGACATGGCTTAACCCCTCCTCAGAACCTGACACGGTCCAAGCACTTCCCCCTGGATACTTAACCCAGAGGAAAGACAGAATGTCAGGGATGGGCGGCGGTATTGCCATAATATATAAAGATTACCTGACCTGTAGACTACTAGATAGTCCACTTGCAGACAGTGACAATGTTCATTTTGCAATCGAATGTAACCCCTCACTGTCATTTTCGGGCATTCTTATTTACCGCCCACCTGGTTCAATGGGCCAATTTGACAAATCCCTGATGGAGACTGTTATGACCCTGGCTAGCACCTCGACTAACTTTACTCTTCTGGGAGACTGCAATCTGCACTTTGATGATCCTTTAGCATCATCAGTGACCGAACTAACTCAAGACCTGACGGCATGCGAACTCCATCAGAAAGTCTCCCAAGCAACTCATATCAAGGGTCACCTCCTGGATCCAATTTTCTCTAACCTGATGGACCTTAAAGCCAAAGCGCCCACGCCCATACCATGGTCCGACCATTTGCTTATTTCCATAACATGGGCCCCATCAACCCTCGCACTGCACTCACATACAACGTGAACACTGGTCCGACCTTGGTCCAAACTCCCGTTGTAAGAGTGGGTCCAGGTAATGAAGAATACCAAACCTAATTTGGAACGTAATCCTATCCCAGATTACCTGAAGTTCACACACTGGATCGAGGAATCACTGACCACAGTGCTTCCAAAGAAATTATTCCAGAAAAAAGTAGGTTGCAACAAGAACGCATGGCTCTCCCCTGAGCTGCCGGCGCTAAAACAAAAATGCAAACGCCTAGAGAGGATATGGAGGAACGATTTCTCTGCAGCAAAGAAACAGGAATATAGGATAGCCATTGGTAATTACAAGGCTGAAATAAAACGAGCCCAAGCCTCCTACTTTGCGGAAAAGATTTCCGGGGCACCCAATTCCTCCAGAGAAACCTTCTTGATTGCAAAAAAACTTCTTAAGCTCCAGATCCCCCAATGGCCCCAGGTCCGTCAGGAGACCGCTGTACTGAACTTGCAGAATTCTTTCCCACCAAGGATCACAATATTCTTAAACACCTCCCACAAAAAGCTAATGACATCCCTGGGTCGATCGCCGCAGGCCAGCTTGGAAATAACTACAATTTGGAGAACTTCACACCGCTGACTCAGGAGTCATTCTTAGCTACCTTACTAGGGTTAAATCAGGGTCACCATTGGACCCTGCACCTCTTAAAGTTGGCAGCGCCTATGGTGGCCCCCAGTATGACCTGTCTGATCAACTTCTCCCTCTCAAAAGGGATCGTCTCCCCGAATGGAAGAAAGCCATGGTAAAAGCTCTGCTTAAAAAGCCACACCTGGACCTGGCAGACTTGGGGAACTATCGCCCTATCTCGCTGCTCCCGGCAATTGGCAAAATCGCAGAGAAGATTATCAACCATACCCTCTCCACGTTTCTGAAATCCAATCACCTGTTCCACCCCTCATAAATGGGCTTTCGCCCACGCCAGGGCACCAAGACCACCTTACTGACGGTTGTGGAGGAAGCAAGGAAGATTCTCATTTCGGGAGGCAAAGCCACCATAATACTCCTTTACCTAAGCGCGGCCTTCGACTCGGTGAACCACCAGATCCTGGCTCACCGTCTCAAGAATTTAGGATTGTCCGGCAAGGTGCTATCATGGCTCCAATCCTTCCTGGAGGATAGGTGTTTCCACGTGTTCTCAGGTGCTGCCCTGTCTAAACCGGTCCCACTCAAATGTGGAGTCCCACAGGGCTCATCTTAGAGCCCAACCCTTTTCAATGTCTATATGCATCCACTGGCGGAGACGGTTGCCCCCTTTGGGATCCATATAGTTACATATGCCGGCGACACCCAGCTGGTGGTGGCTTTGACCCAGACCAACCATACGCCCCAAGATCTCCACCACTGCCTTGAGAAAGTCACTAATTGGATGAGTCTTTCCCAATTAAAACTCAACGGTGACTGAGCTCATGTTACTTGGCTACCAGCTAAACTTCAAAGCCAACACTATGTGGCCAGCCTGTATGGGTTCAGCACCCACACACCGAAAACAGAAATAAAAAGCCTGGGTGTCTAGTTGGACCAAGACCTTTCATTCAAAATTCAAGCCAAAAAAACCCCTGCACTTTGTTTTGGCTTGCTAAGAATGATTCGCAAAGCTCTGCCGCTACTATCAGATCAAGCTAAAAAGAACTTGGTCCAAGCACCTATCTTATCAGGACTAGACTATGGTAATGCCCTTTACCTGGGCGGCCTTATCCACGTAATCTCAAAATTGCAGACCTTGCAGAGTTCTGCTGCAAGACTGCTCACAGGAACCCAAAAACAAAGCTCTGCAAAACCGGCACTACGCATGCTCCATTGGTTACCGGTGCAGGAAAGAATCAATTTCAAGGCCCTGTGCGTTGCCCATAAGTCCCTAGGTGGAAATGGGCCTCCCATTATCAAATCTTTGATTCGCCCTTACAAGGCCACCAGAAGCCTTCGTTCGGATGAGAAGGACCTTGCTGTGGTACAAAAGGCTAAGGAAGGCCAGAAGTGGGGGCCGACGCTTCTCATATAATGCCTCCAAGCTGTGGAACAGCTTGCTGTTGCAGCTGCGTAAACAACCTAACCACTTAGCTTTTCGTAAACAACTTAAAACCTGACTCTTTTCTTATAAGGTAGCCCTTACTCTAGTGATCACACAGCGCTGGGATGCTTTCGGGTAGCCATGCCCTACACAAAAAACCCTTCTATTCTAGACAAAAAAAACCTTCTACAGCTCGGCCCTCCGAAACCAGCACAGTCTCACAGCTCGGCCCTGCGTATCCATCACAGCTTGGCCCTCCGAAGCCAGCACAGTCTCACAGCTCGGCCCTTCGAAGCCAGCATAGTCTCACAGCTCGGCCCTCGCTCTGAAGCCAGCACAGCCTCACAGCTCAGCCCTCCGAAGCCAACACAGCTCACAGATCGGCCCTCACTCCGAAGCCAGCACAGTTCACAGCCCGGCCCCCCAAATTCAGCACAGCCTCACAGCTCGGGACACAAAGCACCCTTACAGAGAGGACAGAATCTACTCCACCATGCCTGTTGTTCACCTAAGGTATGCAGGGTAGAGGACACCTAAAGAAACTCAGAAAGAGGCTTTCGTTGGTACTAAGACAGCTTACCACGGGCTGGAAGGGAGGGGGTGCTTACCTCAGGCTGGAAGGGAGTGGGTGCTTACCTAGGGGCTGGAAAGGAGGGGGTGCTTACCTCGGGCTGGAAGGGAGGGGGTGCTTGTAGGAGAGTAGGATCTTCTTAACATGGGTATCCCCACTTTTTGCTGGTGTTTCACTGTTTTTCGACCTTAGTCTGGCTGTGGCCCTGCTAATCAGGACCACAGCCTAGCTGTTTCCTCTCTAAAATGGTTTGCATGTACATTAGGTACATATCTAATTGGATTCTGGAGTCACTCCTATGGCAGGCCTTAACAATCCTGAAGGCAGAGTGCTTGGTTTTGTGTGAGAGGGTGCCCAAGCATGAGCTGAGCCCCTCTGCAGCTTTCGGAAATCCTTCCTTATGCCGGTTCTGTGATACAGCCATACCATATACTCTTAAGTGCATTATAACCTTGCGGTAAATGCTAACTTTGGAATGGCTGCATCAAAACATGTCATGTTTGGTGTCAAACGCTTTGAAAAACTACCCCTGCCAGTTCTGACGGCAGGGGTAGCATTCCATCCTTCTAGAGGGAGAGACATGTTCACACTAGTCAAACCCGGTAGGACTTTCCTGAGCCCTGGCATCACAAAATGGATGCCTCTGCCACAGACGCGGGTCTGGCCTCCTGCTGCTGACCGAAACTCCGGCAGAACTCCGGCAGGGAAACATTGTAAATTGTAAATTGATACTTGTATAGCGCACTACTCACCCGCAAGGGTCTCAAGGCGCTTGTACGAATACCGCTGTGGAACCCATCCTAGCTTTCCCTGTGAGGCGTCCACTCCTGGGCACCCCCAAGGTGGAGGCCAGGCATCCTTAGCGTTGTGGGGGCCGTTGTGGAGATTAAGCAAGCTATTGCCCAGAGTTGCAGAGTGGGACTCCATGATTGGAATGGCACCGAGGCGAGAATTATCAGGTCCGTGGAATTTTTGAGCCCAAGACCCGCCGAGGCGGGGAATTGAACCCTGGTCCCGGGCTAGACCTCTGCATCAGGATCTGCCGCTCTAATCATTGAGCCCCACTTCTCCACAGGAAGGCCTGGACAATAGGTTTCCTGTCAAAGGGAGGTGTAACCACCTCCCCAGACAGGCATATATGTATTGGGGCTGGGCGGGAGCACTCTCTGGTGCTTTGAAGTCCTACACTGGGGGCACACTTGGTGTCACTGTGCATAGTCCAGTTCAAACCGGTTGCAAGGGCTACCTGCCCCTGCTCTGGCGCGAAACTGGACAAAGGAAATGGGTGTAACCACCCCTCTTTCCAAGCCCACCCATAGGTGGGAACTTAGAGTTAGTCCATTCCCTAAATTTAGTATAAGTATAGGAATCCAGTCCCTAGGACTTTAGATTACCCTGGACGAAACTCTGCAACATATATCCTGGATATTCGACTTTCTATCACGACTAGAAGATGGAAGAAATCTTCCTTGGGGTCAAGGAGTGACTCCCCTGCTTGGCAGACACCAAAGAAACAACTGACCGGTCTGCATCGCTGAAGCTCCCGCCGGACGCCGAAGTCTTTGCATCACCAGAGGTGGATTTTCAGACTTCCCCGAGGCTACCCTGAGTCCACAGCAAAGCTGAGGCCCGTGGCTATCGTGGGTGACGTGGAACCGGGACCCCTGGACACCGTGATCTTTTGCAGCAACAGCATCTTCCTGGTCCTCCTCGAAGTTGTGCTTTGGGTTTCCAGTAGCTCCAGCCTTGAGCACCTCCTGCACCGAAGATTGCTGGCCTCCACTCCACGAGTGACCCGTGGGCCAGTTTCAAGTGCAACCGCTCGAGGCTCCTTCGCGATCACCAGTCCTTTTCTGCTTGGGCTTTACTGGTTGCTCCAGACGTGCCCTGACTTACCCTCGCTGGGTGAGTCCCTGAGACCTTGCTGATCTGCACCGCAGTCCTTTCTCTGAATTCCTGTGACTTGCCATTGCCAAGGCTTGTTGGGTCCATTCTGGTCGCCGACACCGCAGCACTCGACAGACTTCGTGGGACAGCTCGAATCCGGCTCGTGGACTTCGTCGACGCCTCCTGGACCTCGTGGCTGAAGAGTCAAGACACCCATCAACTCACCTGAAGCACCCGACATCTGTGGGCATTGGTCCATCCTGCCCTTGGTCACTGGCTAGTGACCCAGACTCTGTCCGCTCTGCTTTCAGGTTCCTTACATCCTAGATCCAGGCTTGGATCTCTTCGGACACTTCTCTTCACTTGTGGAGGAGTGTGGCTCAATGGTTAGAGCGGCAGACCTTGAGGCAGAGTTCTGGCCAGGGACCAGGGTTCGATTCCCGCCTCGGCGGGGCTCGGGCTCAATTTCCTCGGACCTGTCTATTCTCGCCTCGGTGCCTATTCTAATCACGGGCCCCACGCTGCAACTCTGGGCAATAGCTTGCTTAGCCTCCACACCGGCCCCAACAGCGCTAAGGATGCCTGGCTTCACTCTGGGGGTGCCCAGGAGTGGACACTTCACAGGGAAAGCCAGGAGGGGTTCCACAGCGGTATGAGTATCAGCGCCAGGAAACCGCAAAGGCGACACCGCAAGGTGGCCGTCTGGTGACAGTGCGCTCTATAAGTACCTTGACATTTACATTTACATTTCACGGCAGCAGCAGATCTTTGCAGGCTTCCATTGCAATCGACAACGCAACCCGACACCAAAAGACACCTATGCACCCGGCTTCCCTGGGTGAGGTAACTCGAGTACTCCGGTGCTCCCGTGGGTGCTAGCCCTAGCACTGCTTAAGTCCAAAAGGGTTCAGTCCTGACTCGATTAGAAGTGTTCCTAATCTTCAAATTTCCAACCGCGACATTGCCCATAGAAGATAACGGGAACCCACGGTTGTGTTTACACACTGCATACAGTCCCCGTGGGTCCCCTGTGTCACTACCTTGGGCGGATCCTTGGGGTCCCAGCGATTCTACAGGCTCTAGGCCTTGTGTCTAGTTCAGTCGTGGTTCTTATACCACTTTTTTGGTATATGGTTTGGTACGCCCCTAGGGCCCAAACGTGTATTTGTGCTTTTACTGATGATTGCTATCTTGTAACTTAAGTACTTCGAACTCCAGTCTCATAAAGAGACTAGAGGGGTGTGTTTTATCTTAAATACATATATTTTAAATATATACCTGGTGTGGTTGTCTTTTCATTTGATGATTCAAGAGATTATAGACTGGTAAAACAAGCTGCTTTACATTCCTTCAAGACTTAGCGTGAAGGCTGCTCTCCATAGCTACCACTAGGATAGCTTTCAATAAAGGTTATCTTTAACCTATCACCATAAGGGGTTGTTTGGACTGATACAAGGTGCCAAATAGAACTAGTGGACAGCATATATCAGGCCACCTTCTCACAGTGCTTACCTCGGGCTGGAAGGGAGGGGGTGCTTACCTAGGGGCTGGAAGGGAGGGGGTGCTTACCTCGGGCTGGAAGGGAGGGGGTGCTTACCTCAGGGCTGGAAGGGAAGGGGTGCTCACCTCTGGGTTGGGAGGGAGAGTTTTCTTACCTAGGGGCTGGAACAGAGGGGTTTAGTACCTCGGGGCTGGAAGGGAGGTGGTGCTTACCTCGGGGATGAAAGGGAGGGGTTGCTTACCTCGGGCTGGAAGGGAGGGGGTGCTTACCTGGGGGCTGGAAGGGGGAAGGGAAGGGGTGCTCACCTCTGGGCTGGGAGGGAGGGCTTCCTTACCTGGGCGCTGGAAAAGAGGGGCTGGAAGGGGGTTGCCTACCAAAGACTGAGCCCCTCATTCAGTGCAGACACCACCACAAGGGTAGAAATCTTTTTAATGTTGTGCTCACTAAATGTTTTCATTGTCACTATTGTCTTTACTTTTCTATTCACACCTACACTACACGAGGACATTCAGTGTAATAAAGTCTTTTAAACAAAGCGTCTCTGTGTCCATCTATGTTGAAAGGAGTTTCAGAACTCAATAATACAACAAATAATCCAGTGGTTTCACATGACGGATCGTTGCCCCGAAGGCACCATCCTCACGTGATACACCGGTGGCTCTTGGGTTACAGTCCACCAGCTTTGCTCCCAGGTTGGTCAGCTGGCCCAGCTGTGCTTTGACCAGAGGGACTAGGGTGTCTAAAACTGGGTGCCTTTTGCAAAGGTGCAAAAGAGGATTATCAAAACAAGTACACCACAAGACCTGTAAAACCATGGCTCTAAACTACAGACCCCTAGGTTGACCCGGATCCTCCCAGGTGATGCCTAATCAGCTGTCTCCTCGGCAAGGGAGGGGGCATGATTGCAGCGCCGGGGACTGCAGCACAGTCTTCTATGCGCATTGTTTTCTACTCAGGGGGCTGAGCCTCCCCGCCCTAGAAGCGGAGTGGGCGGTCCTCTTTCCATCTCATCTCTGTGTATGTGCATGTCGGACACTTCTGTTTTTACCACAAGCAGCAAGCATGTTCACACCAGGACAGGAAAGGGGGGGGGGTGTTACACTATCAAAGCCTGAACTCTTTCCTGCAATGTATTTATTTTACAGTGTGCACACAGCGTTAGTCTAGGCATTTGCTCCCCCTGAGATCCGTTGCTGAGTTGTTTGTAGACAGTTTTTCATCCCTTTCTGAGTCAATCAATCAATTGATCCTGCATTTCTAAAGCGCAACTCTTGTCACCCCGAGGGGCATCTGGGCGCTGTGTCTCCATCAAAGAGCCAAGTCTTGAGTTTCTTTCTGAAGTCTGCTAGCGAGGGGGCTGTACAGAGCTGGAGGGGGAGGTCGTTCCAAGTCTTGTATGGTCTGGAGTTTTCGGAGGAGCTGGATGGAGATGGCAGCGTAAATGGTGTTGCCGTAGTTGAGGCGGCTGGTGAAGAGGGCCTGAGTGGCGGTCTTTCTGGTGTTGGTTGGAGCAATTTGAAGATTCTGTGGAGCATGTGAAGTGTGTGGAAGCAGGAGGAGGTGACTGCGTTGACTTGTCATTTCATGGTCAGTTGGCTGTCGCGGATGGTGCTGAGGGTGGTCGGTGTGGGTCTGAGTTCTGCAGTCCACCAGCAGTGCTCCCATGCAGAGTTGTTCTTCCAGAAGATCGGTACTTCCGTTTTGTCGGAGTAAAATTGGAGGCAGTTGCCTCTCATCTATTCAGCTACAGGTGCCATGGTGTGGAAGAAATTGGCTTTGGCGTTTGCGGGGTCCTCAGTGAGTGCGAGGATCTGTTGAGTGTAATCTGCTTAAGAGATTATGTTGAGTCCGTGGGATCTGACGACATCTGCGAGGGTGGTCATATCGATGTTGAACAGGGTGGGGTTGAGGGATGATCCTTGTGGTTCGCCGCATAAGATGTTTTTGGGTGCGTGGTGAAGGGAGGCAGTCGGATGCTCTGTGTGCGTCCTGTAAGGAAAGAGACGATCCATTTGAGGGCGCCTTGTCGAATACCTATGTTGTGGAGTCTGTTAACCCTTTCCGTGCTCATGACGGAACCACTCTTCCATACTTCCATCTCTAGCCATTTCCTTGAGAAGATTGACCAGATGGGGGACTAGTGGATCTTGGTATGCCTTATAAAAGGCCACTGTCAAGACGTCCAAACCTGGCGTTTTATACTTTGCATCTCTTTTAACGCTGTGGTAATTTCACTGGGGCCATCAGATGTTCCCTATTGGAATCAGTTAACCATTTCATGGCAATGTGTGCTAAGTAATCCTCGGTTGATTCGTCTGCTTTAGGATCCCATGAGGTGGATAGTTCAGCATAGTACGCGCGGAACTATTCAACAATTTGCGGGGCACCCCACACCTGCGCGCCGTTATCATCTTGTGATATCAACACTTCAACTGCTCCCCTAACGGGTCTGGTCAGCGCGGCTAATGCAGCACTGGGTCTCTCCCTTTCACCGTACACCCTAGCAGCAGCTAATCTCCATCTCGGATTGTGCTAGCTCATTATATTTGTCAATTTTCCCTCTAATCTGTGCTAATCTCTCGGGCTTGGATGTTCTGTGTGTGTCTCATTCCAGTATAGCCAGTTCTTTTTCAAGTTATAGGATTCAGTCCCTTATAGATCGAAGCATCCCAGCGTGCTTCGAAATTGTCACACCGTGAATATGAACCTTGAACGCCTCCCAGATGGTGGCCATATGCTCTACGCTCCCAATGTTATTTTGGAAATATTCATCTATTGCTTGCGCTGGTTACTCATGAAAGGCAGAGTCCAAAAGTCAGTATTGTGGAACTCGGCATGCGAAGAACCTGTGTGGCGTGCCCTTGGGGACCAATATTAGCTTAATGGGAGCATGGTCTGAAAATGTGCGTGGCAGACAAGTGCAGTCGCATATGAAGGGCAGAAGACTACTCGAGATAAGCCAGTAATCTATATGTGTGCGTATGTCATGCATCGAGGAATAGTGAGTATATCCCCTTCCTAGTGGTGATCGGTGGCACCAGACATCTATTAACGCGCCTGACTCCGTAAGTGCAGCAATGACTTTGGCTGCAGCGCAAGGCCTTCTAGGGGGACCCCTAGCTTTATCTAGGTCAGGTAATTGGACACAATTAAAATCTCTCCACCAAAGCTGTGGTATAATTCGCATATGCTGCAAGCTTACTGCTTAGACATTGGTTGAATTGGGGATTGTCATAGTTTGGGCAATAAATACCTACTAAAAGCACATCATGGTTATCTCTATGGCAGCCCGCTACTGCATATCTTCCCCCAAGATCCACACATACCTTGTGAATTGGTATACCAGTTCCATGGCGTGCCCATACCAGAACCTCCAGTGCATGTGAAGTGAATCCAGCTCCAACATATGTGCCCTTCATTCTGCTCTGTGTGAGCAG
Source organism: Triturus cristatus (assembly GCF_964204655.1). NCBI lineage: Eukaryota > Metazoa > Chordata > Amphibia > Caudata > Salamandridae > Triturus > Triturus cristatus. The sequence continues at coordinate 18,184,365 of NC_140589.1, read as the reverse complement.
TCTTGAGTTAGGTGTCAAGTGTGTCTCCTGCAATATAGCAACATCAATATTGTGTCTCTGAAAATAAAGAACAATTTTACGGATGTTGTGCTGGTCGTTCAACCCCCTGACATTCCATGTCAGAAAACTTATAGTGGCTCTACTCTAGTTTGACGGACCTTATGAGCACTATGTGTACTCAGTGTGCTTCTCTTACATTATAATCTCAAACATAAAACATGGTTTCGACTCAGTTATCTTCATAAGGCTATTTAAGACGTATGAACTCACATATGTGGTTCCCCCCTCCCCCTCCCACGCCATGTACCCCAACCCACTGCATGGCATTGTGACCCCTGCCTCAGTATCCCAACCCCTTATAAACCTGGAACTGTGTGTAATACACGAGGTGCGGTGAGTATCCCGGAGCTGTACAGCAGCTCTCATGTTCGTGTGACCGATTGTTGCCATATATATAGTGCATGTATGAGAGCTTGAAGGTGCTAGACCTGCTTTACAATAGAATCGATATGCATGGTTCTTAACTACCAAGGTGTGCGTTTGACAGGCATGTTTAGTCATATCTTTAATCTTACAGACATTAGTGGCAATATCTCCACTCAGTCAAGGTGTGAAGTTCTGCGCACTCTTAACGTAGTGTTCGAAGCTCCCTAGCCCATCGTAGTGTTGCATCTCTGTTATTGGACGGGAGGCCTCCGGGAGCCGGTCAGGGAGCTAACAAACGATGTGTTCGCTCAACTATAAACACAGGCGAGAAGGATGTCAGCCCAGCAAGGCTATGAGGAGCAGTTCCATAAATTGCTCCATGTTCCCAGTTGTAGATTCGGGCAGCCCTACTATGCGCAAAATATTATGTCTTGACGGTGCCTCTAGGTCCTCTGCCTTGTTCTGGAGGGTAGCCATCAATGCCTCCACCCGCTTCTGCGCCCCTGTAGTCTCCACTTGTGAATCTTCAGCTTCTGATATCCTTCTTTCCACCATTTCTGGTCTTTCTGCTTGCTTGTCCTTTCACTCTGACATGCGGAACATGCGATTTGTGAGGGAGTCAATTTGCTATCTATAGTAGTGAGGCTTTGCTGCATAGTGGTGAGTATTGCCCGCAAATCCCCTCCTAAATCGATGCTCTGGGCTCCCTGCTCCGCTGACTGTGCCGCTACAGCTTCATCTCTGGTCCTAGTGGATTTACGTTCCACAAAGAGCAATTTAGGTTGGAGTTTAACAGGTTTCCCCATCCTGCTGCTGGTTGCACGCACAATAAGCAGTTCAAAGTGGCACGTGGTTCACGCGGTGTGTTTTTTGGAGCGCTTATGCTGTGTCTCTGGACTATCCTTCACATGCTGCTGTCTTACTGGTTATGTAGCATTACATGTAATGCAGCAGAGCGAGCTGTAGAGTTGCTGCTGGCTCTACATGCACCTCCACCCCATGCGTTTGCGGCTTATCTTTATCGGGCTCGAAGAGGCCCCCGCAAGAGCGCCCCCAAACCCCACAGCCTCGGCCCTTCCTCACCCGGGTGGGCCCGCTCTACGATCTCCAGTGCTGCAAAGTGGACCTCCCGACCACGCGATCGCGCAGGCAAAGCAGCCACCGGCTCAGTTCAGCCATCGCCCCGATCTTCAGCCACGCACCTTCTTAAGTGCATCCCCCCGTGGCCACGGGTTAAAGCAGATCAGTGGTGGACTCCAGGGGCAGAGACACAGCCACTGGAGCAGACCAGCCCATGCTGCAGGCCTCTGGGGCACTCCTCTCCAGGGCACCAGGCATGCACGCTCTGGCCGAGTCTGGCACTCCTCTCCAGGGTACCAGGCATGCACACTCGGGCCGAGTCTGGCACTCCTCTCCAGGGTACCAGGCATGGCCGCTCGGGCCGAGTCTGGCACTCCTCTCCAGGGTACCAGTCACTGGCACTCCTCTCAACGGTACCAGGCACTGGCACTCCTCTCCAGGGTACCAGGCATGCACGCTCTGGCCGAGTCTAGCACTCCTCTCCAGGGTACCAGGCATGCACGCTCGAGCCGAGTCTGGCACTCCTCTCCAGGGTACCAGGCATGCACGCTCGGGCCGAGTCTGGCACTCCTCTCCAGGGTACCAGGCATGCACGCTCGGGCCGAGTCTGGCACTCCTCTCCAGGGTACCAGGCATGCAAGCTCGGGCCGAGTCTGGCACTCCTCTCCAGGGTACCAGGCATGCATGCTCGGGCAGAGTCTGGCACTCCTCTCCAGGGTACCAGGCATGCACGCTCGGGCAGAGTCTGGCACTCCTCTCCAGGGTACCAGGCATGCACACTCGGGCCGAGTCTGGCACTCCTCTCCAGGGTACCAGGCATGCAAGCTCGAGCCGAGTCTGGCACTCCTCTCCAGGGTACCAGGCATGCACACTCGGGCCGAGTCTGGCACTCCTCGAGCTCATACAGCAAGGTAGACCGTGCCCCCACTAGCAGCGCACTCCGTCGATGGATCGGCGATCGCAGTGAAAGCAGTGTGCGATGGCAGACAGTCTGCTCCATCTCATTCTCCGACGGCTGCCGCAAATTCCTGTAATATTCATTTATTGGTCTCGGGGGCTGGCACTATCCTAAAGCCTGGCAAACTCCGACCCCCTCTTAATTCTCTTGTTGTAGGAAGGCAGTGAGTCTTTCCTAATGTCTTTTGCAGTAGGAGGCTGTGAATCTTTCTGAGTTCTGTTGCAGTAAGAGACTGAGTCTTTCTGAGTTCTCTTGCTGTAAGAAGGCTGCGAGTCTCTCCAAGTTCTCTAGCTGCAGGAAGGCCACAAGTCTTTCTGAGTTCTGTTGCAGTAACAGGCTATGAGTCTTTCTGAGTTCTGTTGCTGTCAGAAGGCTGTGAGTCTTTCTGAGTAGTGTCACTGCAATAAGACTGAGTCTTTCTGAGCTCTGTCGCTGCAATAAGGCGGTGAGTCTTTCTGTGTTCTGTTGCAGTAAGAAACTGTGAATCTTTCAGAGTTCTCTTTTTGTAGGAGTCTGAGTCTTTCTGAGTTCTTTTGCTGTAGGAAGGACGTGAGTCTTTCTGAGTTCTCTTTTTGTAGGAGGCTGTGAGTCTTTCTGAGTTCTCTTTATGTAGGAGGCTGTGAGTCTTCCTGAATTCTTTTTGTAGGAGGCTGTGAGTCTTTCTGAGGCGTTGAGTTATTTTTTGTGGGAGGGTGTGAGTCTTTCTGAGTTCTCTGTTTGTAGGAGGCTGAGTCTTTCTGTGTTCTTTTGCTGTAGGAAGGCCGTGAGTCTTTCTAAGTTCTCTTTTTGTACGAGGCTGTGAGTCTTTCTGAGTTCTCTTTATGCAGGAGGCTGTAAGTCTTTTTGATTTATCTTGCTGTAAGAGGCTGTAAGTCTTCCTGAATTCTTTTTGTAGGAGGCTGTGAGTCTTTCTGAGTCGTTGAGTTATTTTTTGTGGGAGCCTGTGAGTCTTTCTGAGTTCTCTTTTTGTAGGAGGCTGTGAGTCTTTCTGAGTTCTCTTTTTGTAGGAGGCTGTGAGTATTTGTGAGTTCTCTTGCTGTAAGAGGCAGTGAGTGTGCATTCTCTTTTTGCAGGAAGGCTCTGAGTATTTCTGAGTTCTCTTGCTGTAGGAGGCTGTGAGTCTTTCTGAATTCTCTTTTTGTAGGAGGCTCTGAGTATTTCTGAGTTCTCTTGCTGTAGGAGGCAGTGAATCTTTGAGTTCTCCTCTTGTAGGAGGCTGTGAGTCTTTCTGAGTTCTCTTTTTGTAGGAGGCTGTGAGTATTTCTGAGTTCTCTTGCTGTAGGAGGCTGTGAATCTTTGAGTTCTCCTCTTGTAGGAGGCTGTGAGTCTTTCTGAGTTCTGTTGCTGCAGGAAGGCTGTGGGACTGTGAGTTCTCTCGCTGCAAACGGTGCAGACATCAGACTACCCTCAGAGTACGGAAGTCCTTGTGCATCAGAGCTCGTTAGTTCTGGCAACAATCCTGCTCCAGGGCGCTGCTACCGATGACCTGATGTCATCCCTGGCCTTGAACTACAGAATCCCTTAAATATGGTCCCGCAAGAAGTGCTTGACTTCAGCTCAGGTTCGCATTCACGATAAGACGACAATAACACATGTTTCTGGGAGTAGAAGGCTGTTGTGATTAATGCAGAGAGGCCTTCTTTGCCACTGCCACTAAAGCCAGCCCGCAGCTGCACACAGATTACTCCATTCATCTCTCAGGCTAAAGAGACAATCTCTCAAAGTCCATTATCTGAAAACACCACAGCTGTCTTCAGAAAACCGTTTACAAAATGTGATGAATAAATGAGAGGGCTGATGGGAGCGCTGCGGGCAGGTAACGAGCTGTGATTAATAAACACTCCCACATCTGTGCAGCTAGCAGTGCTTGTTTAATTCCACGCCCTTGCTGCGTAGAGAGCCCTGGGCTCAGACATCACCAGGAGGCCTATTTTAATAAACCAAATAACAGGTTTTATCAAATCATTCCCAGGTACAGTAAGCGGGGAGTCGCTGAAGGCCAGTAATACTAGGGTGCTACTGATGTAACGCCGAGCTGGGAGCATCCTTCATCCCACTCAGCATGTCCCGGATACACAGTGGACTGCTGATCACTCACACCACAGTATCACTCGGATCTGTAGAGCGCTGCTGCTCCCCCGCGAGGGGGTCCAGGCGCTAGGTTCCTTTTGGGATCAGTCACCAGGTCTTGAGTACCTTCCTGAATTTCGGGAGAAATGGCCAAAGGGGAGGTCGTTCCAGGCCACGGGGGCGAGGTAGGAGAAGAAGCGGCTTCCACTGTAGCTTTGGCAGATGCGCAGTGTCTGTGCGAGGGCAAGGAAGGCGGGGCGCCGGTGTGTGCGAGGGCAAGGGAGGCGGAGCGCAGGTGTTTGTGCGAGGGCAAGGGAGGCAGAGCGCAGGTGTCTGTGCGAGGGCAAGGGAGGCAGAGCGCAGGTGATTGTGCGAGGGCAAGGGAGGCAGAGCGCAGGTGTCTGTGCCCGGGCAAGGAAGGCGGGGCGCCGGTGTGTGCGAAGGCGAGGGAGGCAGAGCGCAGGTGTCTGTGCGAGGGCAAGGGAGGCAGAGCGCAGGTGTCTGTGCGAGGGCAAGGGAGGCGGAGAGCAGGTGTCTGTGCGAGGGCAAGGGAGGCAGACCACAGGTGTCTGTGCGAGGGCAAGGGAGGCAGAGCGCAGGTGTCTGTGCGAGGGCAAGGGAGGCAGAGCGCAGGTGTCTGTGCGAGGGCAAGGGAGGCAGAGCGCAGGTGTCTGTGCGAGGGCAAGGGAGGCAGAGCGCAGGTGTCTGTGCGAGGGCAAGGGAGGCACAGCGCAGGTGTCTGTGCGAGGGCAAGGGAGGCACAGCGCAGGTGTCTGTGTGAGGGCAAGGGAGGCAGAGCGCAGGTGTCTGTGTGAGGGCAAGGGAGGCAGAGCGCAGGTGTCTGTGTGAGGGCAAGGGAGGCACAGCGCAGGTGTCTGTGCGAGGTCAAGGGAGGCACAGCGCAGGTGTCTGTGCGAGGTCAAGGGAGGCACAGCGCAGGTGTCTGTGAGAGGGCAAGGGAGGCACAGCGCCGGTGTCTGTGCGAGGGCAAGGGAGGCACAGCGCAGGTGTCTGTGCGAGGGCAAGGGAAGCGGAGCGCAGGTCAATCAATTGACTAATCATGGGATTGTTAAACGCAGCTACTCACCCATAAGGGACTCAAGGCGCTGGGGTGGAGGGGAGGAGCAGGATCCAGTCCATCAAGGAGGAGGACTATCGAAGAGCCATATTTTGAGGTCTCTTGTGAAGATGGGGAGTGATGTGGTCTATCTGAAGTGGAGCGGTAGGGCGTTCCACGCTCTGGCTGCGAGGAAGAAGAAGGAGCGGCCTCCCGATCTGGACTTCCTGGTGCGGTGGACAACGGCATGGGAGAATTGGGCTGATCGTAGGGTTCTTTGGGGTGCGTGAAATTTGAGTCGGCTGTTCAGGTATTCAGGACCGGTGTTGAGGAGGGCTTAGTGTGTGTGGGTGAGGAACTTGAAGGTGATTCTTGCCTTGATGGGGAGCCAGTGGAGTGTGCAAAGGTGTTGGGAGGTGTGGCAGTGTCGTGGCAAGTTGAGAATTAGTCTGGCAGAGGCGTTCTGTGTAGGAGAATAGGATCTGCTTCACATGGGTAACCCCACTTTTTAATGGTGTTTCACTGTTTTTCAACCTTAGTCATTAAACTGTTTCACGCCGTTAACTTTTCTCTTTATATGAATTTTTACATTGATGTGCAGGTTTTTCCCATTTGGGAACACTACTACCCCCTTCTCATATAAATATGGAGAGATATAGTGAACTTATATCTCAGTAAGGGGTGCATGCACCACCTTATCCAGGCTGCAGTAGCAGACCTGTGGTGTCATTTTGGAAGGCTTCCCAGGGGTGACACAATACATGCTGCAGTCCCTGGTAGGCCTCTGGGGTACCTATGCCCTGGGTGTGAGATGTTGGCCTGATATGCTGTCCACTACTTATAGTGGGCACCTTATATCAGTCCAAACGACCCCTTATGGTGAATAGGTTAAAGACAACCTTTATTGAAACCTATCCTAGTGGTAGCTATGGAGAGAAGCCTTCAGGATAAGTCTTGAAGGAATGTAAATCAGCTTGTTTTACATTCTGGTACTTGGACTGATACAAGGTGCCCACTAGAATTAGTGGACAGCATATATCAGGCCACCTTCTCACATTGGAGTGCAGCTAGTGGGATTCCAGCTTGCTATTGTTTTACCAGATAATCTCAATTTAATTGATCAACTAAAAACCACTAAAGGTACCTTAGGTACATATAATATCAAGTTTAGCTACAGTAAGTTCTACTGAACTTAGAGTTGTGTGTTAAGGGATAGCACACCCTTTCTACAACTCAAGAGAGTTTAGTAGGCCACACTAGGGTAGGTAGTGCAATACACCACACCACATTAGTAATGTATAACCAGCCAGGAACCAGTGGGTCCCTACCAGGAACCAGTGAGCTCCTTCCCTATAAATATGACCATCTCTCCTTTGCTCAGCTAAAGGCCTTATGTTCCATTAGGAAGCTGAAGACAGGCAAAAGTCCATCCACCCAGCATCTCATAAAGATACTTAAACTGGATGATATCACAGGGCCTAGTGGGCCTGATGGGATAGACAGTGTGGGTGGGGCAGCACCTGAGGGTGGGCCTAGGGGTAGCAATTCCCCTGACCCTACCTCTGATGCTGACCAGACTGGTGACAATGACCAGACTCTGGTGAACCCAGATCTCCTGGATGAGGATGAGAACGATGGCAATAATGCTCCTGTCTTTATTCCTCCATGTGGACCTGACAACAGCGCTAGAAGGGATAGATCTCTGTCAAGGGGATCTATCCAGTCTAACTCCTCAATCGGGACCTCTGTCTCTTCTCACAGAGGGAGGGAAACCTCCCAGGAGAGGAGAGAGAGACTGCTTAAGTATGAGCAAGACAAGTTCAACCTCAGAAAGCAGCAGATGGCCTTAGATAGGGAAGCCCCAGAGCTCTACATAGCTAGTAAAAAGGAGGGACTAGAGTCCCTTGGTGGCAGCAATTTCCCTAGAGATAGGGAGAGGTCTTATGACCGTAGAAACCTAAGTAAGATTGTCCCTACCTACCAGAGTGGGGATGACATCCACAAATGGATAACTGCCTTGGAGAGGGCCTGTAAAGTACAGAAGGTCCCTCAATGTCAGTGGGCAGCAATCTTATGGCTCTCCTTTGTAGACAAAGGTAGAGATAAGCTCCTCACTGTAAGAGAAGAGGATGCTGATGATTACAAAGTCTTGAAAAGTGCTCTGATAGATGGGTTTGGCCTAACCACTGAACAATACAGGTTAAAGTTCAGAGATACCCAAAAAGCACAAAATCAAGACTGGGTTGACTTTGTTGACTGTGCTGCTAAGGCTCTGGAAGGTTGGTTATTGGGCAGTAAAATGTGTGACTTCAAAGGATTGTACAATCTGATAATGAGGGAGCAGATTCTTAATAACTGTCAAAATCAGCTGTTGCACCAGTACCTGGTAGACTCTGATCTGACCTCTCCCCAAGAATTGGGAAAGAAGGCAGACAAATGGGTCAGAACCAGGGTGAGGCAGAAGGTCCAGAACCAAGGTGGTGACCCAAAGAAGCAAGATTCCAAAAACTCTGACAAGGGTGGGGACAAGGGTGAAGACCAGAAGTCTTCTCAATGGCCCCAAAAATCTTCTTCAGGTGGGAATTCACAGTCAGGAAAGGGTAAAGGCCAAAAGAAACCTTGGTGCATAATCTGTAAACAGAAAACTCACTGGACTAGTGACTGCACAAAGGCCAAAGAAAATACTCCAGCCCCCACAAATGCCCCTAAGGGACCTGCCCTCCCTAGTGCAGTTACAATTGGTGGTAGGAATACACAGAATAAGGGTGTAGTAGGGTTGACCCTGGGTTCTGAGATGGACTCTGGCCTAGTCAGAGTACCAACTCAGGCTGTGCTTGTCTGTGATGGGGGCATGGATATGTCCCCCTGTGTGAGTCCCAGTAACTTGGGCAAATACAGAAAGCAGCCTTTAATAAATGGAGTAGAAGCTTGGGCATTCAGGGACACAGGAGCAAGTGTCACAATGGTGACCAAAAAGCTTGTGGATCCTGGGCAGATTATACTTGGTGAAATGTACCAAGTGACCAATGCTAGCAGTGTCAGAACAGACCATTCTCTGCCAGTTGTTAACTTCTCCTGGGGAGGGGTAACTGGCCTTAAGAAGGTTGTGGTAAGTGTAGACCTACCAGTACAGTGCTTTCTTGGCAATGATCTAGAAACCTCAGCTTAGGCTGAAGTGGAGCTCAGGACACATGCATAAATGTTAGGGGTCCCTGCTCATGACTTTGCTGTGACCAGGGCACAGGCAAAAATGTCTAAAACTGGACAGGCCCTGGATTCTGGAATAATGGACCAGGTGCCTCACAAGAGAAGTAGCAGTAGGGTGAAGGCAGAGCCTTCCCACCTGTCTCAGGATACTGATCAGTCTCCTCAGGGAGATGATCTTGAGCCTGAAGAAGGAACTGTCCCAGAGGAGCTTGAACCTGACCAGGTTGAGTTCTTGGGGACAGGGGGGCCTTCCAGGTCTGATCTGAGCCAGGAGTAGAAAACCTGCCCCTCTCTTGAAACCCTCAGACAGCAAGCTGCTGATGAGGCTGCTGGGAAGGCTAGTGGCACCCATAAAGTTTATTGGGATGATGGACACCTTTACTCGGAGAGTAGAGACCCCAAGCCTGGTCCATCCAGGAGGTTGGTTATACCTCTGAAGTTTAGGGGTTTCCTATTGACACTAGCCCATGATATTCCCCTAGCAGGACACCTAGGCCAGAACAAGACTTGGGACAGAATTGTTCCTCACTTTCACTGGCCCCACATGTCTGAAGACACAAAGGAGTTTTGTCGCTCCTGTGTAACCTGCCAAGCCAGTGGCAAAGCAGGTGGCACTACAAAGGCCCCCTTGATAACACTACCTGTGGTGGGGGTGCCCTTTAAAAGGGTAGGGATTGACATTGTTGGTCCCATGGACCCCCAAACAGCATCTGGGCACAGATTTATACTGGTGGTAGTGGATCATGCAACCAGGTATCCAGAATGAATTCCCCTAAGGACCACTACAGCACCTGTAGTAGCAAGAGCTCTCTTGAGTGTATTCTCAAGAGTAGGCTTTCCTAAGGAGGTAGTATGTGACAGGGGTGCAAACCTCATGTCTAGTTACTTGACTGCTATGTGGAAGGAGTGTGGAGTGAACTACAAGTTCACCACACCCTATCACCCACAATGCAATGGTTTAGTTGAGAGATTCAACAAAACCTTAAAGGGCATGATCAAAGGACTCCCAGGGAAGCTTAGGCAAAAATGGGACCTGCTCTTACCCTGTCTTTTATTTGCATACAGGGAGGTGCCTCACAAGGGGGTTGGCTACAGTCCATTTGAACTTTTGTTTGGTCACCCTGTCAGGGGTCCATTGTGTTTGGTGAAGGAAGGATGGGCGTTACCTCTCAAGCCCCCAAAGCAAGACATAGTGGACTATGTACTTGGTCTCCGCTCCAGGAGGGCTGAGTACATGAAAAAGGCAAACAAAAACCTTGAGGCTAGCCAGGAACTGCAAAAAGTGTGGCATGACCAAAAGGCTGTACTGACTGTTTACCAGCCAGGACAGAAAATGTGGGTGTTGGAGCCTGTGGCCCCAGCAGCTCTCCAGGACAAGTGGAGTGGACCCCACACTATCGTTGAACAGAAGGGAGAGGTTACTTATTTAATAGATCTAGGAACTCCCAGGAGTCCCCACAGGGTACTCCATGTCAACAGGCTAAAAGCATATGTGGACAGGGCTGACATGGGCTTGCTCATGGCTACTGATGAGGGACAGGAGGAAGAGAGTGACCCACTCCCTTACCTCCTCTCACAGAACCCAATGATGGGTCCGTTGATGGTGTAGCCTTGGCAGGCAGCCTCACTGCCCAGCAGCAAACTGTTTGCAGACAGGACTCAATCAGTTCGGACACATGTTCTCACTGACTCCAAGTCAGACTACCTGGTGCACTCATGAAGTGGACACTGGGGACAGTCTGTCTATTAAAAATAAGATTTATAGGCAACCTGACCATGTCAGGGACTGTATCAGGACGGAAGTCCAGAACATTTTGGATTTAGGTGTGATTGAACCCTCAGATAGCCCTTGGGCTAGTCCAGTGGTCCTTGTGCCAAAACCTCACACCAGTGGTGGAAAAAGAAAGATGAGGTTTTGTGTGGACTACAGGGGTCTCAATGCAGTCACCAGGACTGATGCCCATCCAATACCAAGGGCAGATGATCTTATAGATACTTTGGCCTCAGCCTAGTACCTTAGCACATTTGACTTGACAGATGGCTACTAGCAGATCAGACTAGCTGATGATGCAAAGCCAAAGACAGCATTTTCAACCCCTAGTGGGCACTGTCAATTTGTGGTAATGCCCTTTGGTCTGAAAAATGCACCTGCCACTTTCCAAAGGTTGGTGAATACAGTTCTCACAGGTCTGGAAACCTTTAGTGCAGCATATCTAGATGATATTGCTGTCTTTAGCTCCACCTGGGAGGATCACCTGGTCCACCTAAGGAATGTTTTGGAGGCCCTGCAAAAAGAAGGCCCAACAAATCAAGGCTACTAAGTGCCATATAGGGCAGAGTCAGGTTGTGTACCTGGGCCACCTTGTAGGTGGAGGCCGGGTGCAACCATTGCAGAGCAAAATCCAGACCATAATGGAATGGGTTGCTCCAACTACCCAGACTCAGGTGAGAGCCTTATTAGGCCTTACTGGGTACTATAGGAGATTTGTCAAAGTGTATGGATCAATAGTGACGCCCTTAAATGACTTAACTTCTAAAAAGATGCCCAAAAATGTTCAGTGGACAGCTAGCTGTCAAAAGGCATTTGATGACCTGAAGCAGGCCATGTGCACTGCTCCCATTCTACAGAGTCCTGACTACTCCAAGAAGTTCATTGTCCAAACAGATGCATCTGAATTGGGGGTAGGGGCTGTACTGTCACAATTGAATGATGAAGGTCAGGATCAGCCAGTAGCTTTCATAAGCAGAATGCTGACCCCTAGAGAGAAACGTTGGTCAGCCATTGAGAGGGAGGCCTTTGCTGTGGTTTGTGCTCTGAAGAAGTTTAGGCCATACTTGTTTGGTACTCACTTCCTTCTTCAGACAGACCATAAACCCCTCTTTTTTTGTCCTCATCTCACCTATAAACTGCTAGCAGGACATATCCGGTCTGCGTTGATAGCGGGGTGCCCTCCGACCGCCTGCACTTGTTTAGGTTATCCAACCAATCCCCTTTTATCATCCGGGATTTAGGTGTTAATCATAGGACCATGATATTTATTGACCCATAAAATCGACAGAGTAGAATCAACAAAGTCTCAATTCCTGACCCAGACGTATAAAAGATGCCCAGAGTGTGGGGGGGCTGGGGCTGGATTGAATATGCTACTTACCAGTATGCATCTGTTCTTGGCATGTAGGGCTGCTGACATTCATATCTGTGCATAGATCGCCGCCTAGTGTTGGGTCCGGATGATTGCACGTTGTTGTCCTGGAAGAGTCTTCGAAGTATCCTGGGATAGGTGACTCCTCCCCTGGACTACAGTGCGCATGGGCATCCTCTCCATCCTCAGATTGTTTTTCGCCATTGTGGCAGTGATGGAGTAGATACAGAAAGTGATGACCATGCTTTACAGTAATTCTGAGAGCTGCAGCTGCTACCGGCGCCGGGGAGGAGGGAGGGCGATATGAATGTCAGCAGCCCTACATGCCAAGAACAGATGCATACTGGTAAGTAGCATATTCAGTTCGAGGCATGTGGGCTGCTGAATTCATATCTGTGCATAGAATACATAGCAGTGCCCTCTATTAGCGGCGGCTACCAGTGCCAGCTGCAGCGGTCTGAAAAAGAGTTTTGAGAACAGCCTGTCCTACAGCTGCCTGCTGTTTTGATTGTACATCTACACAATAGTGTTTGGTAAATGTATGTGTAGTGGACCAGGTGGCTGCTCTACATATATCATGCAAAGGAATGTTTCCTAGGAAAGCCATGGAGGCCCCTAACTTACGTGTTGAGTGGGCTCGTGGGGGAATCGTTAATGTGCGTTTAGCCTTTTGATAGCAAATTTGAATACATTTAACGATCCATCTGGCTATACCTGCTTTGGAGATAGCGTTACCTTTGTGGTGTGGGGCAAAGGCAACGAAAAGTTGTTGTGTTTTTCTAAAGGGTTTGGTCCTGTCGATATAATACATGAGGGCCCTCTTTACATCTAGGGTATGGAGTGCCCTTTCAGCGACAGTCTGTGGGTTTTGAAAGAAAACCGGCAGTTCAATAGTCTGATTCATGTGGAACTGCGATACCACCTTGGGCATGAACTTGGGGTTGGTACGTAGTACGACCCTGTTGGCGTGAACTTGTATAAATGGCTCTTGGACGGTCAGTGCCTGGAGTTCATTAACTCTTCGTAAAGAAGTTATCGCGACTAGGAAAGCTACTTTCCAGGTAAGGAATTGAATCTCGCATGAGTGTAGAGGTTCAAAGGGTGGACCCATCAGGCGTGTGAGGACCAAGTTGAGGTTCCACATTGGGGCTGGTGGGTGGCTAGGAGGAATGACTCGTTTGAGTCCTTCCAAGAATGCTTTGATGGCAGGCACTCTGAATAGAGAGAGGTGCTGCCTGGTCTGTAGATAGGCGGATATTGCGGTCAAATGGACACGTATAGAGGTGTACGCCAGATTGCATCGGTAGAGGTGTAATAGGTAACAAATAATGTTTTGGATGGATGCGTCTAGCGGGTTGATGTCATTATTATTGCAATAAATGACGAACCTCTTCCATTTGGCTGCATAGCAAGCTCTGGTAGTGGGTCTCCTGGCCTCCTTAATGATGTCCATACAGTCAGGTGGCAGGTTGAGGTAGCCAAACTCTAGGACTTCAGGAGCCAGATTGCCAGGTTCAGCTGTTGCGGATCTGGGTGCTGAACCTCTCCATGGTTCTGCGTCAAATGCTCGGGTTTGACCCGCAGCCGTTGATGCGGCACCACGGAGAGTTCGAGAAAGGTGGTGTACCACGGCTGGCGTGCCCACGTTGGAGCAACCAGGATGAGTGTCAGAGAGTGTTGTCTGAGTTTGCGTGCCACCAGCGGTATTAGTGGTGCTGGGGGAAAAGCGTATGCAAATCTGCCGGACCAGTTCATCCATATCGCATTGCCCTGCGACTGCGGATGTGGGAACCTGGCGGCAAAGCTTTGGCATTTTGCGTTTTCGCTTGTGGCGAATAGGTCTATGTCTGGATGACCCCACTGCTGGAAGTACGGTTGGAGTACTGATGGGTGTAACTCCCACTCGTGCATCTGGTGGCTGTGTCTGCTGAGCAGATCCGCCATCTGGTTGTCCTTGCCGGGGAGGTGTTCCGCCATGAGGAACATGCTCCTCTGAATGGCCCACTTCCACATGCTCTGAGCCAGATGAGACAACTGTGGAGAGTGTGTTCCTCCCTGCTTTTGTATGTAGTACATGGCGGTCATGTTGTCCGTCCGGATCGGACTTTGTTGCACAAGTGTACTTTGAATGCTTTCATTGCTAGGAAGATTGCCATCAGTTCTAGAAGGTTGATGTGCATCTTCTTTTGTTGTATTGTCCATAGTCCCTGCACTGTGTAATTGAGTACATGAGCTCCCCATCCCTGGAGAGACGCGTCCGCTGTCAGTATTATTTGTGGAACAGGCTCTTGGAACGGTCGGCCCTTGCAAAGGTTTTGTGGATTCCACCAATGCAGAGAGTTGTATGCCCGACCGCTCACCAACATTAGGTCTTTCAACTGTCCTTGAGCCTGATTGAACTGACGTGCTAAGCACTCCTGGAGCGGGCGCATATGTAGTCTCGCGTGTGGGACTATGAAAATGCAGGAGGCCATCATGCCTATCAACTGCATGAACAATCGCGCGTGCAGGGAGTGTTGTGGTTTGAACTTGGAAATCAGCATCTGTATGCTGTTGATTCTCACTAAATTTGGCTGAGCTGTGGCCGCCAGAGTGTCTATGGTCGCACCTAGGTACTGTTGTACGTGTGCGGGCTGGAGATGGGACTTTGGGTAATTTAGTGAGAACCCCAAACTGTGAAGGAGGTGAATGGTGCGGGACAGGTGGCTGGCACATTGTTGGGCTGACTTTGCTTGAATGAGCCAGTCGTCCAGGTAAGGGTAGACGTGTATGTGCTGCCTCCGCAGATGTGCCGCTACAGTAGCTAGGCACTTTGTGAAAACCCTGGGTGCTGTTGTCACGCCGAAGGGAAGGACTTTGAACTGGTAGTGCTGCCCCTGAACAGTGAACCTGAGGTATTTTTTGTGTGAGGGGTGAATGGGTATGTGGAAATACGCATCTTTGAGGTCCAGTGTGGCCAGGAAGTCTCCCTGCTTGAGCAGCGGGAGGACTTGCTGTAAAGTGAGCATGTGAAAATGCTCGGAGAGAATGTACCGGTTTAGGGGTCTCAGGTCTAATATAGGTCTGAGCGACCCGTCCTTTTTTGGTATTAAAAAGTACAGGGAGTACACCCCCGTACCTTGCTCGTGGACGGGTACGACCTCTATTGCAGCTTTTAGTAGCATACTTTGCACCTCCTGCTGTAAGAGCGTTAAGTGCTCTGAGGACATAGAACGGTTTTTTGGAGGTATTGTGGGTGGAGTTGAGGTTAATTCTAGGCAGTAACCGTATTTGACAATATCTTTGACCCACCTGTCCGTGGTGATGGAGTTCCACGTGGACAGGAACCTTTGTAGCCTTCCCCCGACAGGTGTTATGTGGTCGGGAGGAAGGGAGAGGGCGTCACTGCTTGTTCTTGGGGGAGGACCTGGTGTTGCCGTAGCCGCGTCCTCTGCCCTTTGTGCTGGAGCCACGATATCCACCCCGGGTGTTTTTGTCGTAGGTGCTCTGTGTGTTGCCTTTGTTGTATGTTTGCTGTGACCCCTGTCCTCTACCTGCTCCTCTATTTCCGGGGCGACGAAAGGAGCCGCTCTGAAAGGACTGCGTTTGTAGAGCCCCCATGGACTTTGCAGTGTCTGTGTCCTTTTTTATTTTCTCTAGGGTGGTGTCAACCTCCGGCCCGCATAAGTAGTCGGGGTTGACAGGTTGGTTGAGGATGTTATTTTGTACCTCAGGTTTGAATCCGGAGATTCGCAACCAGGCATGTCGTCGCAACATGACGCTAGTGTTTATGGCTCTGGCAGCTGTATCCGCGGCATCCAGTGCACACTTAATGGATGCATTTGTGAGGAGCTGTCCCTCCCTGATGAGGATCTCTGCACCTTCTTTGTATTGGTCAGGGAGATGTTGGAGTAGTTGTTCTAATGTGTCGTAGTATGCTCGATCGTAGCGAGCGAGGAGCGCCTGCGTATTGGCAATACGCCATATGTTAGCCGCCTGTGCGTCAACCCGTTTGCCGGAGGTCTCTAGCACCTTGGACTCTTTGTCCGGGGGAGGAGCATCACCTGTTGTTTGCGAGTGTGCCCTCTTGCGAGCATTCGCAACTACAATTGAATCCAGAGGTAACTGGCCTCTAATGTAGGTGGGGTCCCCAGGCGCCGATCTGTATTTTTTGTCGATCCTGGGGTTTATTACTCTTGCCCTGGTGGGTTCCTTGAAGATGTCCTTTGCTGGTTTGAGGACACCCTTCAACATAGGTAGAGTTTTAATGTTCCTTTCGGAGGATGCGAAAGTGTCCATGAGAAAGTCGTCCTCTACGGTGTCAGAGTGAAGTTGCACCCCATGATTGGCCGCAGCACGTTCAATTAAGGCGTTGAACGCGGCAGTGTCCTCTGTGGGAGATGTTTTTGCTCCATAGAGTTGCGGGTCCTGTGCATCTATAGGTGCACCGGAGTCTACAGGGTCATCCCAAGCTTGATCAGGGTCCTGTTGGCCTTGAGGGTCCATCTCTCCGGGGTAGGGGACGTGGTCACCCATGTGGTCCTCCAAAACATCTATGTCGGAGTGTGTGGGAGAGAAGGACTGTGGATCCTGGTAGGGGGAATGGAGAGGTTCGTAAAGAACCGGTTCCGAAACCACTGGCAGCTTTCTTTTAAGTGGGATCCGGAAGGAGTCCAAAGCTGGCTCTGAAGTTATTCTCCTTTTGTGGAGCAGCATCCTGCCGGTGTCGGCGTCGATGATATGTGACGGAGACGTCTCCGCAGGAGAACATTCGGCAGGCGTGATCGTGGTGTGGGTGACCCGTGTCCTGATTTGGAACAGTTTCGGGGCCGTGGATGGCAGCAGGCCAAAAGTAATGTTGGCCGGTGCCGAAGAGGCTGTTGGAGCTTTTATTGGCTCGGAGCCCGATGTGTCCTGGAGGACTGTTTTGTGTTTGGTGCGTTGCGCAGCAACGGGCCGCACCTGGAGCGCCATCGATTCCTTTGCGCCGACCGGTTCCGTAGAAGCGGGCGTGGACTTTTTCGGCGCCGGTGAGTCATCGAGTCGAGGGGCGGTAATGGCCGTCGACGTCTTCGATGAGTGTGCCTTTGGTGGTGCTGTCGAAGCGGTGTGAGACGCAGCAGGCAGTTTGACCTTTGGGGTCGGAGTCGATTGCGTCGGTGCCGGGAGCCGAGTAGGTTTGGTGGCACCGAAGGTCTTCTTCCGTATGTCGACGCCGCCGTCGGCCGTTGCAAGCTCGGCACCGAAGTCTCGTTTGGTGCGCTCGGTGCCGATGGGTTTTGCAGGCGTCGAAGGTGTGGTGGGCCTCGATCCGACCAGCGTTACTTTCGGTTTCGGTTTCAGTTGAACCAAGACAGCTTTCGGTTTCGGTTTCGAAGAAGGGAAACCAGCCGGTTTGGGTATTAATGGCTGCCGCTGAATGTCCGAGGCCGGGCCAGAGGGCGGGGCCGAAGAACTGCAGGATAGGTCTTGGGTAAGGCCCGAAGGCGATCCCTCGACCGGAGCCATAGACTGGCGCACTGGGATGTCCTCAGTCTGTACGGGTAGGCCTTGCTCGTCATCGGAGCTACTCTCTTCGGCCCCTAAGGCCTCATTGTAGTCTCCTACCTCGGTGTCGTCTTCGTCTCTGCGAAAGAGGCTTTCTTCGACGTCTTCCGAGCCGGAGTCGTGTTCGGAAACGGGGCTGGAGGGTAGGTTCTCCACATCTTCGACATCTTCGGTCTCAGCGCTGAAGATGTCGGCCGGGGCCGGTGCCGCTTGTTGCGCTTCGAGTCTCGCTGCTCGTCGATTCCGTAGAGTCTTCTTGGATCGGAATCGGGCACAGGCCATACATGTAGATTCGTCGTGATCCGGTGAAAGGCATTTGTTGCACACCGGATGGACGTCGATGTGGGGATATTTCGCATTACATACCGGACACCGCTTGAATGGTGTCCTCGATTCCATCGTCGATGATGGGTCGATGGTCGGGTAGGAAGCGAAAAAGTTGGTTCTGGAAGTTAGTAAACTAACAAGATACTATCGATACCGATTGGGAACAGTACCGACGCGAACTAAAGGCCTTTTGGCCTAGAAAAAGTTTTTCCTAACTTGAGTCAAGATAAGCACATCCGAACTCAATGGCGGAAAAAAACAATCTGAGGATGGAGAGGATGCCCATGCGCACTGCAGTCCAGGGGAGGAGTCACCTATCCCAGGATACTTCGAAGACTCTTCCAGGACAACAACGTGCAATCATCCGGACCCAACACTAGGCGGGGATCTATGCACAGATATGAATTCAGCAGCCCACATGCCTCGAACCTTATGATTTCTAGCCGAGCCATTGCCACTGCAGACTTTAGCCAGTCTTCAACTTTCGGGGGGAGGGGGTCTTTCCATTTAAGACAAATTTTCCTTCGGGCCAGCAAAATCAGACATAACAACAGACCTCTGTGGGATTTTTCCATATGAACAGTAGACACCTGGTCATTGGCAAAACAAATCAGAGACCCATTCAAAACAATATCAATTCCGAAGGTCTTACATAGATATCTACACACCCCATCCCAGTATGTTCCCAATTTGGGACATTCAAAAAAAGTATGTATATCATTGGCTTTGGGGAGCAAGCACCTAGGACATCTCGGTTCGGGGTTTGGGGCAAATTCGAAATCTTCTCCGGAGTATAGTAGATTCGATTAGTAACAAAAAAATGATTTTTCTTCAAACTGGCTGAATTTGTATATTTATTGAGCAGGATCAGGGAGGGTTCCAAAAGGTTTCCGATATCAGCTTCAAAAGGGGAGTCATTCCACACTGACACCTGTTGTGGAATGCCTACATCGTCTGCGTTAATCAAGAACCTATACCAAATTGCGATTTCCTTCTTCAGCTGATGAGTGTTTTTGAGCACAGCTTCCACCTCTCCATTGCCCCTAAAATTCTCTTTTCTGTTTCAAACCAGGATTTTAATTGGATGAACTTAAATCTTGAAAACCCCAAGCCTATTCTTGCTTTTAATACCTCCCAAGGGTGTATTTTCATCCCCCAAGCCGGACCATATGGCAACTCCGGCGCTTTTAATGGGGAGGGCCATACTGTCCTGAAGACAGAGGGGGGTCCTGGGGGAGTCCCAGATCGGAGCCTGATCAGAGTAGTAACCAATCCCACATCTAGACCGAATGCTATACCAGACTACCAAGGCATTTTTAATCACCTTCAACCTTACTCGTTTAAAGAATTTTGGTGAACCAAACTTATAAAGGAACCCTACCATACCCCCCCCCCCCAACCTTCAGTGGTGACCGACTCCCCCAACAGAGAACTATGAATACGGAGAGAAGGCTGGGGCTCTTTTGGCGTGGAAGGCGAGATCCGATCGCTCGAAAAACGATATAGCCGAGCTGGTGATAAAAAACCAAGGGGATAGATCAACAGACACAGGCGATATACAAAATTCATTGCTTACCCTATTCGCAGATCTATATAGGGAGAATTTATTCCCCTCTAAACAACAAATCCGTGGGTGGTTGAGCTCAAAATCCCTTTCCACGTTAACTCAGGCCAACAAAGATTTCCTCGACTCCCCAATTACGTTGCAGGAGATAAGAACCCAAATAAAGATCTCAAAAAACAGCAAAGCCTCTGGTACGGATGCCCTGCCAAATGAAGTTTACAAGTCCCTCTCCGAGGAAGTAACCCCAGTCCTGGATTCCCTGTTTCATTCAATCTACAGTCCAACAGGTCATATCCCTAGCTCATGGAAGGAGGCAATCATTGTCTTAATCCTTAAGCCGGGGAAGGATCCAGTAAAAGCGGACTCTTATCCCCCAATTTCCGTGCTGAATGCAGATTATAAGATCTTCATGGGTATCTTGGCAGGGAGATTGGGTAAATTAGTCCCTGGACTGGTTAATACAGACCAGAAAGGGTTAATTTCTGGGAGACATATCCAGGAACAAACCCAGCTCCTTATTGGTAATATCGATCTGGCGATCACTAGAGCAGAACCCTTGGCGGTGGTCGCGTTAGACGCCGCCAAGGCTTTCGATAGGGTATGCTGGACCTACCTCTGGGAGGTGCTAGAGGAGATGGGTTTTGGTCCAATTTTTATTCACACCCTGAGAGGGTGTTATCAGGATGCCTCAGCTAAAATCCTCATCAATGGTCCACTCACTCCTAGCTTTGAAATTCAGAGAGGGACTAGGCAAGGTTGCCCAATTTCTCCCTTATTATTTGATCTATACATCGAGCCTCTCGCCCAGGCTATAAGGCTAGACGAGACTATTTCCCCGTTTAAGACCCAGCAATATCGGTCTAAAATCGCATTATATGCGGACGACATAATTATTTACACAGATAAGCCAGAGACAACACTGCCAAAGGTTGCGGCCCTGTTGGAAGATTTTGGTTTAATTTCCGGTTATCTGGCTAACTCCACAAAGACGGAGGTTATGTGTTGGAATATCGATCAGTGGAGCGGGGCCACCAGCAATACATTTAAATATCTTGGCATTATAATTGTGAAAGATCTCGAAAAAATTCCATTAATAAATGTTGAAAAAATAATAAAAGAAATAGATCAGCTGTTCGCAAGGTGGAGGAATCTCCCCCTGACTATTTTCGGGAGAGTGAATCTAGTAAAAATGATCATCCTCCTGAAATTAACTTATTTGTTTAACGCAGTTCCTCTAGGTTTTCCTAAACACTCCATCTCAAAGGCGCAAAGTAAAATCGGGAGTTTCATCTGGGGAGAGAAGGGTGTCAGGCTATCTTGGAAAAAACTGAGGCGCCGCTTAGCTAAAGGGGGTTTGGCTCTCCCCGATATCCGCTGCTATTTGGTCGCCTTTCAATTCAAGGCTATCAGGATGCTCCTAGGTGAACCAACTGCAAGTGCCTGGGGTAAAAAGCCCCTCTTATGGTTAAAACAAATGAAGGGTGAAAACCCCAAACTGCTTAGGGGATCCATTTCCCTACAGGGGATGGACTTCACAGTGGAACATAGACCTGGGAGTAACCATGCCAATGCAGATAGACTCTCTAGGTATTTCCACTTAGAACATGAAGACTCAACTGGTCAAGGTTAGTTTAAAGTCCCTACGTTGAGGGGGGGGGGGGGGGGGGGTTGTGTAGGATCTGCTTCACATGGGAACCCCCACTTTTTAATGGTGTTTCGCTGTTTTTCAACCTTAGTCTGGCTGTGGCCCTGCTAATCAGAACCACAGCCTAGCTGCATCCTCTCTAAAATGGTTTTCATGTACATTAGGTACATTTCTAATTTGATTCTGGAGTGCCTTATAAGCCCCTAGTATATTGTATACTATGTACCTAGGGCATAGGTACCTCAGAGGACTTCCAGGGGCTGAAGCATGTATTATGCCACCCCTGGGAAGCACTCCAAAATGGCACCACAGTTCTGCTACTGCAGCCTCGGTAAGGGTGTGCTTGCACCTCTTACAGTGGTATAGGCTGCCTATATCCACATATATATACAGACACATTTAGACCTATAAGTCAATCCTATGGCAGCCCTTAACAATCCTGACGGCAGAGTGCTTGGGTTTGTGTGAGAGGGTGGCCAAGCATGAGGTGAGCCCCTCTGCAGCTTTAGGAAATACTTCCTTATGGCTGTTCTGTGATACAGCCATACCATATACTCTTAAGTGCATTATAACCTCTCGGTAAATGCTAACTTTGAAATGGCTGCATCAAAACATGTTGTTTGGTGTCAAACGCTTTGGAATACTACCCCCCTGCCAATTCTGGCGGCGGGGTTAGAATTCCACCCTTCTAGAGGGAGAGACATGTTCACACAGGTCAAACCCAGTAGGACTTTCCTGAGCCCTGGCATCACAAAATGGACGCCTCTGCCACAGACACAGGTCTGGCCTCCTGCTGCTGACCGAAACTCCGGCAGGGGAGGCCTGGACAATAGGTTTCCTGTCGCAGGGAGGTGCAACCACCTCCCCAGACAGGCAGATGTGTATTGGGGCTGGGAGGGAGCACTCTCTGGTGCTTTGAAGTCCTGCACTGGGGCCACACTTGGTGTTCCTGTGCATAATCCAGTTGAAACCGGTTGCAGGGGCTACCTGCCCCTGCTCTGGCGTGGAAATGAACAAAGGAAATGGGTGTTACGACCCCTCTTTCCAAGCCCACCCATCGGTAAGTTACAAGATAGCAATCATCAGTAATAGCACAAATACATGTTTGGGCCCTAGGGGCGTACCAAACCATATACCAAAAAAGTGGTATAAGAACCACGACTGAACTAGACACGAAGCCTAGAGCCTGTAGAATCGCTGGGACCCCAAGGAACCACCCAAGGTAGTGACACAGGGGACCAACAGGGACTGTATGCAGTGTGTAAACACAACCGCGGGTTCTCATTATCTTCTATGGGCAATATCGCAGTTGGAAATTTAAAGATTAGGGACACTTCTAATCGAGTCAGGACCAAACCCTTTTGGACTTGAGAAGTTATGGCCTAGCACCCATGGGAGCACCGGAGAACTCGAGTTACCTCACCCAGGGAAGCCGAGTGCATAGGTGTCTTTTGATGTCGGTCGCGTCGTCAATTGCAATGGAAGCCTGCAAAGAACTGCTGCTGCCGTGAAGAGGAGAAGTGTCCGGAGAGATCCACGCCTGGATATAGGATGTAAGGAACCTGAAAGCAGTGGTGACAGAGTCTTGGTCACTTGCCAATGACCGAGGGTAGGATGGACCAATGTCCACAGATGTCGGGTGCTTCAGGTGAGTTGATGGGTGTCTTGACTCTTCAGCCAGGAGGCGTCGACGAAGTCCACGAGCCGGATTCAAGCTGTCCCACGAAGTCTGTCGAGTGCTGCGGTGTCGGCGACCAGATTGGATCCAACAAGCCTTGGCAACAGCAAGTCACAGGAATTCAGAGAAAGGACTGCGGTGCAGACCAGCAAGGTCTGAGGGACTCACCCAGCGAGGGTATGTCAGGGCACGTCTGGAGCAACCATGAAAGCCCAAGCAGAAGAGGAGTTGCCTTTGTGGGGACCTGCTAGCCAACGGGCTAGTGATCGCGAAGGAGCCACGAGCGGTCGCACTTGAAACTGGCCCACGGGTCACTCGTGGAGTGGAGGCCAGAAATCTTCGGTGCTGGAGGTGCTCAAGGCTGGGGCTACTCAGAGCCCAAAGCACAACTTCGAGGAGGACCAGGAAGATGCTGTTGCTGCAAAAGATCACGGTGTCCAGGGGTCACGGTACAACGTCACCCACGATAGCCACGGGCCTCAGCTTTGCTGTGGACTCGGGGAAGTCTGGAAATCCACCTCTGGTGATGCAAAGACTTTGGCGTCCGGCGGAAGCTTCAGCGATGGAGACCGGTCAGTTGCTTCTTTGGTGCCTGCCAAGCAGGTGAGTCACTCCTTGACCCCAAGGGAGATTTCTTCCGTCTTCTAGTCGTGATAGAAAGTCAAAGGTCCAGGATATATGTAGCAGAGTTTTGTCCAGGGTAATCTAAAGTCCTAGGGACTGAATTTCTATACTTATAGTAAGTTTAGGGGATGGACTAACTCTAAGGACCCACCTATGGGTGGGCTTAGAAAGAGGGGTGGTTACACCCATTTCCTTTGTCCAGTATCGCGCCAGAGCAGGGGCAGGTAGCCCCTGTAACCGGTTTGAACTGGACTAAGCACAGGGACACCAAGTGTGCCCCCAGTGCAGGATTTCAAAGCACCAGAGATTGCTCACGCCCAGCCCCAATACACATCTGCCTGTCTGGAGAGGTGGTGACACCCCCCTTCGACAGGAAACCTATTGTCCAGGCCTCCCCTGCCGGAGTTTCGGTCAGCAGCAGGAGGCCAGACCCGAGTTTGTGGCAGCGGCATCCATTTTGTGATGCCAGGGCTCAGGAAAGTCCTACCAGATTTGACCAGTGTGAACATGTCTCTCCCTCTAGAAGGGTAGAATGCTACCCCCGCCGCCAGAACTGTCGGGGGTAGTATTCTAAAGCGTTTGACACCAACATGACATGTTTTGATGCAGCCATTCCAAAGTTAGCATTTACCGCGAGGTTATAATGCACTTAAGAGTATATTGTATGGCTGTATCACAGAAAAGCCATAAGGAAGGATTTCCGAAACCTGCAGAGGGGCTCAGCTCATGCTTGGGCACCCTCTTACACAAAAACCAAGCACTCTGCCTTCAGGATTGTCAAGGCCTGCCATAGGAATGATTTATAGGTTTATATGTGTCTGTATATATAGGTAGCCTATACCACTGTAAGGGGTGCAAGCACACCCTTACCCAGACTGCAGTAGGAGACCTGTGGTGCCATTTTGGAGTGCTTCCCAGGGGTGGCATAATACATGCTTCAGCCCCTGGTAGGCCTCTGAGGTACCTATGCCCTAGGTACATAGTATACCATATACTAGGGGCTTATAAGGCACTCCAGAATCCAATTAGATATGTACCTAATGTACATGCAAACCATTTTAGAGAGGAAGCAGCTAGGCTGTGGTCCTGATTAGCAGGGCCACAGCCAGACTAAGGTCGAAAAACAGTGAAACCCCAGTAAAAAGTGGGGGTACCCATGTGAAGCAGATCCTACTCTCCTACAGTGAACCTACAAGTCCTATATATCCCCACAACCAGTAAGGTCCAGTGTGTGTCCCGGTATATTGCTTTCAAAGAGCTGTCATAATTAGAAGGAGTTACAGGTGAAAACGTTGACACAAAAGGCTGTTTTTTTCAACGAATTTTCCATGTTTCCTATATTTAACTGTTAGTTTCAATAAAGAAACCTTTTTTTTTTTTTTTGAAAACCTTTATTGACAGTTCAATAAGAACAAGTATGGGCCTACAACCCCCCGGGGCCGGCCGCTAAGCAATCAGAGCAATAACGACAAGTATAAACACAGGCAGCACTTCAGGGAGCAAAATCGTACTGCTAATACTGTGAACAGCGTAAGTAGGGCACCAGGAGACAAAGGTTTTCATTTTATGATGAAACAAGGCAGAAGGATCAGGTGACAAGCAATTTTAAAACAACAATCACGGATATGCAGAGTAATGAACGTTAGCGATTTACAGCAATCTATTCGGTCAATGGCGTAAACACAAGAACATCAGGATGGAGAAAAACATAGTCTACAGCTGCGCCCGCAGTCCCCCGCCAAAACTCCCCAAGAACACCCCGGAAGTTGTGAACACATGGAACGGCAACGAGGCATAGCAAAAGGAGGTGTATCACGCTGATCCCAGAAAAAGAAAGACAAAAAGAATCAGAGAAGAAAAAGGAGGCCATGGAAAAAAGATGAAGGAATACAGAGTCCCCTCCCCCAACCCCCCACCCTGCACCTCTGCAGATGAGTACGGCCCCCCCCCCCAGCAGTGTGCCTGTCGCCCTGGAACCAGACCCGAAATGTAGGAGAATAGGGAAAAAGAAGTAGGAAAGAACCCCCACCAGACGGGGGGGTAGAGAAAGTATTTATAAACTGGAGGAGGGCCTTCATAACAGACCCCCGGCTTCTCCCTCCCGCACGGTAAGGTTCCCCTAAAGTGAACAAGGAACAGCACAGAAACAATCTTCTCAAACCACGATGGGGAGCATTATGCGTCTATTGTGCCAGTAGCCATGTCAGGAGAGCACACCACCCCAAGCCCGCCCGTCCACTAGGCGACCACCCCCGAGGAATAAAGAAACCTTGATGGATTTACACATACGACCCCTTGCTGAATTCAGCATTTTGTCTACTTTTCTAAAATGTATTGCTTTCCAGGATTCATTATTGCTTTCATACCCATTTCTACCATTAACAGGAAGAAGGTTGAAAGCACAAAAAATATAAAAAATAGGCTATGTCCCAGAAAAATGCCAAAACTGTGTAAACATTTTTGGTTTTCTGACAAACGTCTGTCATTCCCTAAAAGCTGGGGAAATGGTGATTTCAGCCCCACAAACCCTTTTTTGATACCATTTGCAGGGAAAAACCCAGACGCTTTCATTTGCAGCACTTTTTTCAAATTTCCCCCCCAAAAAACAAAATTTATTTTGGCTAATTTCTGGGACCCCTCTAGGGGAATCCACAAACCCTGGGTACCTTTAGAACTCCCCTGATGTTGGAAGAAAAGGACGCAAATTTGGCATGGATACCTTGTGTGGTCAAAAAGTTACAGAGGCCTAATCGCAAACTACTACAAATAGCCAAAAAAGGGCTCAGCCCTTGGGGTGGGGGGAGGCCCAGCAGTTAAGGGGTTAAGTGGTGCTATCACCAGCTTACACAGGCTGCAATGGCAGGCCTGCAGTCACAGTTTGAGTGGTCTCCCATGGATGGCATAATACATGCTTCAGCCCATTGGGGACCCCTGCTTTACCTCAGTACCATATACTAGGGACTGATAAGGGTACACCAGTGCCCACGCTGGGTTGTACCTAAGCACTTACCATACCAATTTAGGGGAGAAAGCACAGAGACAGGGGTCCTGGTTAGCAGGATCCTAGTCAGACTAATCAAAAACAGCATAGCACCAGGCAAAAAGTGGGGGTAACCATAAAAGAAGATCCTACTTTCCTATAGCGCATATGAAGGTATGCTGTTGAACACATATGAAGGTATGCCGGTGTACGAATATGAAGGCATGCTGGTGTGCGCATATAAAGGCATGCCGTTGAGCGCATATGACGGTATGCCAGTGAGCGCATATGAAGGTATGCTGGTAGGCGCGTATGAAGGTATGCCAGTGTACGCATATGAAGGCATGCTGGTGTGCGCATATGACGGTATGCCGGTGAGCGCATATGAAGGTATGCTGGTGTGCGCATATAAAGGCATGCTGTTGTGCGCATGATGGTATGCCAGCGAGCGCATATGAAGGTATGCTGGTATGTGCGTATGAAGGTATGCCAGTGTACGCATATGAAGGTATGCTGGTGTACGCATATTAAGGCATGCTGGTGTGCGCATATTAAGGTATGCCATTGTGCGCATATGACGGTATGCCGGTGAGCACATATGAAGGTATGCTGGTGTGCGCATATAAAGGTATGCCGGTGAGGGCATATCAAGGCATGCTGGTGTGCTCCTATGAAGGCACGCCGGTGTGCTACTATGAAGGCATGCCAGTGTGCTTCTAAGAAGGCATGCCAGTGTGCGCATATGATGGTATACTGGAGTCCTCCTATGAAGGCATGCCGGAGTATGCATATGAAGGCATGCCGGTGATAGCATATGAAGGTATGCCGGTGATCGCCTTTAACAGCATACAGGTGTGCACATATGAAGGTATGCCGGTGTGTGCATATGAAGTTATACAGGTGTGCCAATGTAAACGCATGCAGGTGTGCGCATATAAAGGCATGCTGGTGTGCCGATATGAAGACATGCTGGTGTGCGCATATGAAGGTATGCCGGTGTACGCATATGAAGGCATGCTGGTGTGCGCATATTAAGGTATGCCATTGTGCGCATATTACGGTATGCCGGTGAGCGCACATGAAGGTATGATGGTGTGCGCATATGAAGGTATGCCGGTGTGGGCGTATCAAGGCACGCGGGTGTGCTCCTATGAAGGCATGCCGGTGTGCTTCTATGAAGGCATGCCGGTGTGCTTCTATGAAGGCATGCCAGTGTGGGCATATGATGGTATACTGGGGTCCTCTTATGAAGGCATGCCGGAGTGCGCATATGATGGTATACTGGGGTCCTCCTATGAAGGCATACCGAAGTGCGCATATGAAGGCATGCCGGTGTGCTTCTATGAAGGCATGCCGGTGTGCTTCTATGAAGGCATGCCAGTGTGGGCATATGATGGTATACTGGGGTCCTCTTATGAAGGCATGCCGGAGTGCGCATATGATGGTATACTGGGGTCCTCCTATGAAGGCATACCGAAGTGCGCATATGAAGGCATGCCGGTGTGATTCTATGAAGGCATGCCGGTGTGCTTCTATGAAGGCATGCCAGTGTGGGCATATGATAGTATACTGGGGTTCTCCTATGAAGGCATGCCGGAGTGCGCATATGAAGGCATGCGGTGTGCGCATATAAAGGCATGCCGGTGATAGCATATGAAGATACGCTGGGGATCGCCTTTGACAGTATGCAGCTGTGCGCATATGTAGGTATGCAGGTGTGCCCATGTGAAGGCATGCAGGTGTGCACCAATGAAGGTATGCCAGTGTGCACATATGAAGGCATGCAGGTGTGTGCACATGAAGGCATGCTGGTGTGCAGATATGAAGACATGCTGGTGTGCAGATATGAAGACATGCTGGTGTGCAGATATGAAGGCATGCTGGTGTACGCTTATGAAGGAATGCTAGTGAAGGCAATACGTGCACTGTATGGCAGTAGCAAAGCAAGCTTCCCATCACTTTATCCCTTAACCTGCATGTAAAGTCCCATACATCATATATACACACTGGGGGAACCGTTCAACGTCATTAAAGGGTCTCCGTACGAGGTGACCGGTTGGTTGTAAGCCATATAACGCATTATAGACCGCAATATAGGTTATACGTTATACCTACACACTGTAGGAACCGTTCAACGTCATTACAGGGTCTCAGTACCCGGTGACCAGTTGGTTGTAAGCCATATGAGGCATTATAAACCACAATATGTCTTATAGGTTATACACACACTGTAGGAACCGTTCGACATCAGTGTACTGTTGGGTGCAAGCTATAGGGACGCAGTATGCGGTTAATGGTTGGGTGGAGGCTATAGGGTTGCAGTACGCGGTTACCCGTTAGGTGTAAACTATAGGAACGCAGTATGCGGTTAATGGCTGGATGAAAGCTATAGGGTTGCAGTACGCAGTGACCGTTGGGTGGAAGCTATAGGGTCGCAGTATGCAGTTACTGGTTGAGTGTAAGCTATAGGGACGCCGTAAGTGGTTAATGGTTGGGTGGAAGCTAAAGGGTCCCAGTACGCACTTATTGGTTGGGTGCAAGCTATAGGGCCGTAGTATGTGGTCACAGGTTGGGTGGAAGCTATAAGGTCACAGTATGCGGTTACTGGTTGGGTGGAAGCTATAGGGTCACAGTATGCAGCAACTGGTTGGGTGTAAGCTATAGGGCCGCAGTACTGGGTGATTGGTTGGGTGTAAGCTATATGGTCGCAGTACGCGGTTAGTGGTTGGGTGGAAGGTATAGGGCCACATTGCGTGGTGACCAGTTGGGTGGAAGTTTTAGGGTCGCAGTACGCGGTTAATCGTTGGGTGTAAGCTATAGGAACGCAGTATGCGGTTAATGGCTGGGTGGAAGCTATAGGGTCACAGTACGCAGTGACCGGTTGGGTGGAAGCTATAGGTCGCAGTATGCGGTGACCGGTTGGGTGGAAGCTACAGGGTCACAGTACGTGCTGACAGGTTGGGTGGAAGCTATAGGGTCGCAGTACGCAGTGATCGGTTGGGTGAAAGCTATAGGGACGCAGTTACTGGTTGGGTGTAAGCCATAGGGTCGCAGTACGAGGTCACCGGTTGGGTGTAAGCTATACGTTCGCAGTATGTGGTTAGTGGTTGGGTGGAAGCTATAGGTTCACAGTATGCAGTGACCAGTTGGGTGGAAGCTAAAAGGTCACAGTACGTGGTTACTGGTTGGGTTGAAGCTATAGGGTCACAGTATGTAGTGACTGGTTGGGTGTAAGCTATAAGGTCGCAGTACGTGGTTACTGGTTGGAAGGAACTATAGCGTCACAGTATGCGGTTACTGGTTGGGTGTAAGCTATAGGGTCACAGTATGTAGTGACTGGTTGGGTGTAAGCTATAGGGACGCAGTACCGGTGATTGGTCGGGAGTAAGCTATATGGTCGCAGTACGTGGTTAGTGGTTGGAGGGAAGATATAGGGCCACAGTGTGCGGTGACCGTTTCGGTGGAAGCGATAGGGTCACAGTACGCGGTGACCGGTTAGGTGGAAGCTATAAGGTCGCAGTACGTGGTGACCGGTTGGGTGGAAGCTATAAGGTCGCAGTACGCGGTGACCGGTTGGGTGGAAGCTATAGGAGTCACAGTATGCGGTGACCGGTTGGGTGGAAGCTATAGGGTTGCAGTAAGCGTTGACCAGTTGGGTGGAGCTATAGGGTCAGAGGAAGCGTTACCGGTTGGGAGAAAACTATAGGGTCACAGTACACGTGACCGGTTGGGTGCAAGGTATATGGTCGCAGTACGCAGTTACTGGCTGGGTGCAAGCTATAGGGTCGCAGTATGTGGTGATTGGTTGGGTGTAAGCTATATGGTCGCAGTACGCGGTTAGTGGTTGGGTGGAAGCTATAGGGTCACAGTACGCGGTGACCGGTTGGGTGGAAGCTATAAGGTCACAGTACGTAGTTACTGGTTGGGTAGAAGCTATAGGGTCACAGTATGTAGAGACTGGTTGGGTCTAAGCTATAGGTTCGCAGAATGTGGTTACTGGTTGGGTGGAAGCTATAGGGTCACAGTACATGGTTAATGGTTGGGTGGAAGCTATAGGGTCCCAGTACGCAGTTACTGGTTGGGTACAAGCTATAGGGTCGTAGTACGTGGTTACTGGCTGGGCGGAAGCTATAAGGTCACAGTGCGAGGTTACTGGTTGGGTGGAAGCTATAGGGTCACAGTATAAAGCGACTGGTTGGGTGTAAGCTATAGGGCCGCAGTACTGGGTGATTGGTTGGGTGTAAGCTATATGGTCACAGTACACGGTTACTCGTTGGGTGTAAACTATAGGAACACAGTCTGCGGTTAATGGCTGGGTGGAAGCTATAGGGTCACAGTACCCGGTGACCGGTTGGGTGGAAGCTATAGTGTCGCAGTGACCAGTTGGGTGGAAGCTATAGGGTCGCAGTACGCTGTGACCGGTTGGGTGGAAGCTATAGGGTTGCAGTACGTGGTGACCGGTTGAGTGGAAGCTATAGGGTCAAGGTACGCGGTGACCAGTTGGGTGGAAGCTGTAGGGTCGCAGTACGCAGTGACCGGTTTGGTGGAAGCTATAGGTTCAAGGTACATGGTGACCGGTTAGGTGGAAGCTATAGGGTCGCAGTACGCGGTGAACGGTTGGGTGGAAGCTATAGGGTCGCAGTACACAGTGATCAGTTGGGTGAAAGCTATAGGGTCGCAGTACGTAGTTACAGGTTAGGTGTAAGCCATAGGGTCCCAGTACGAGGTCTCTGGTTGGGTGTAAGCTATACGGTCGCAGTACGCAGAGACCGGTTGGGTGGAAGCTATACGGTCGCAATACGCGGTTAGTGGTTGGGTGTAAGGTATAGGGACGTCCTAAGTGGTTAATGGTTGGGTGGAAGCTATAGGGTCACATTACGCGGTTACTGGTTGGGTGGAAGCTATAGGGTACCTGTAGGAAGGTGGAAGCTGACTTCATGGTTGCCCCCACTTTTTTCCTGGTGTTTTGCTGGTTTTCGACTTAGTTTGGCTAGGATCCTGCTATTCAGGACCCCAGCCCATCTGCTTTCCCCTTTAAATTGACTCCATGTACTTTAGGTACACTCCAGATTGGATTCTGGGGTACGCTTATAAGTTCATAGTATATGGTATACTATGTACCCAGGGCATAGGTACCCCAGAGGCCTACCAGGGGCTGCAGCATGTATTATGCCACCCCTGGGAAGCCATCCAAAATGACACCACAGGTCTATATCTCTCCATATCACCGCACATGTAAACCTATCAGTCACCCCAATGGCAGGCCTTAACAATCCTGAAGGCAGGGTGCTGGGTTTCATGTGAGAGGGTGCCCATGCATGAGCAGAGCCCCTTTGCAGCTTTCGGAACCTTTATTCCGGGGTTGTTTGTGATGCAGCCAGAACATATACTCTTAAGGGCATTATAACCTTGCGGTAAATGCTAACTTTGGAATGGCTGCATGGAAACATGTCATGTTTGGTGTCAAACACCTTGGAATCATACCCCCACACCAGTAACTGGTGTGGGAGGTATGATTCCACCCTACTAGAAGGAGAAACATGACAGCACCGGTCCATCCAGTAACAGCTTCACAGACCCTGGCATCACAAAATGGATCCTGCCAGCCACAGACACGAGTCTGCCCTCCTGCTGCTGGACGACACTCCGGCAGGGGAGGCATGGACAATAGGTTTCCTGTCACAGGGAGGTGTGACCATCTCCCAGACAGGCTTTAGTGGGGCTGGGTGGGTGAACTCCAAGAGTGCTTTGATGTCTGCACTAGGGGGAACATTTGGTGTCCCTGTGCATAGTCCAGTTCAAACCGGTTGCAGGGGCACTCAGCCCCTGCTCTGGCGCGAAACTGGACTAAGGACACAGGTGTAGCTACCCCTCTGTCCTGACCCTCCCATAGGTGGGTCCCCTGAGTTTCTCCTGCCCCTTCCTTGGGTATAAAGTAGGAACCCCTGACTACAGGTCTTTAGATTTACCTGGATGAAACTCTGCTACAGAATCCCAGAACGTCTACTATCTACACAACGTTGGATGACCGAAGAATCTCCCCTGGAGTAAAGGAGTTACTCCCCTGCAAGGCACGCACCAAAGATGCATATGTCCGGTTTGCATCGACCCTGCTCCCAAAGGACACTGACGATTTTGCAATACAGGATGTAGGTTTCCAAGCTTCCCCGAGGCCGATCCGCGCTCTCAGCAACTCTGAGATCCAAAGCCCTCGTGGGGACCGTGCAACCCGAACCCCTGGACACTGCGACTATTTGCAGCAGCATACACTTCTTGGCGATCCCTGAGGCTGGGCTTTGGGCTACTTGTAATCCAGACCCCGAGCAGTGATTGCACCGACGATTGCTGACCTACACTCCTCGAGTGACACGTGGGCTGGTATCTAGTGATTCCTCTCGAGGTCCCTTTGTGATCCCTTGTCCGTCGACATATGGATCCCAGAGAAGGGTACTTTGACTTTCAATTGGCTAACCTGGTTGCTCTAGACGTGCCCTGACTCTCCATCACGTGGGGAGTCCACAGGACCTTGCTGGTCCACACCAAAGCTATTTTTCTCTCACTGCGTGGGTTACTGTTGCCAAGGCTTGTTGGTCTCCAATCCGGAAACTGACCCCCCAGCACTCAACATCCTTCTTGGGACAGCTCGCCTGCGGACTGTGGTCTTCGTCGACACCTCCTGGTCCCTGTGGCAGTGGAGTCAAGCTTCACCTCTTCACACCTGAAACACCCGACATCGGTGGGCATTCGTCTATCGTGCCCCTGGTCACTGGCAAGTGACCCAGACTCTGTCCCCTCTGCTTTCAGGTTCTTCACATCATCGATCCAGGCTTGGATCACACCAGACACTTCTCCTTTCCACAGCAGCAGCACTTTGCAGCACATCGTCACTGCAATCAACGACGATTCCCGACACCATTTGACACCTATGCACCGGGCTTCCCTGGGTGAGGTAATACGAGTACTCTGGTGCTCCCGTGGGTGCTGGCCCTAGAACCCTCTAAGTCTAAAGAGGTTTGCTCAAAGACCTCTCCTATGTGTCCTTATTCTTTAAAATTTCAACCGCGACTTTCCTATTGAATTGCACGAGGCTCGCATTCTCACACTGCACACGTCCCCCGTGGGTCTCCTGGGTCACTGCCTCGGGTGGTTCCTTGGGGTCCCAGCAATTCTACGTGCTTTAGACACTGTGTTTATTCAAGTCGTGGTTCTTATACCACTTTCTTAATATATAGTTTGGTCTCCCCCTGGGGCCCATTGCATATTGTGCTATTTACTGTTGTTTAATAACTGTATTATTGTGTACCTTGCTCTCTAACTTCATAGTGAGGGTTTAGAAATAAATACATATATTTTATATATATACCTTGTGTGGTTCTCCTTACATTTAGTTATTCAAGAGTACCGAATGATTGGTCGGGTGTAAGCTATATGGTCGCAGTACGTGGTTAGAGGTTGGATGGAAGGTATAGGGCCACAGTGTGTGGTGACCGTTTGGGTGGAAGCTATAGGGTCACAGTACATGGTGACCGGTTGGGTGGAAGCTATAGGGTCATAGTACGTGTAGGAGAGTAGGATCTGCACTTGTGTTGCCCCCACTTTTTTTTCTGATGTATACACTGGTTTCTGGCTATAGTCTGGCTGGGTCCCTGCTAATCAGGGCCCCAGTCTACCTGATCTCTCTAAACAATTTGGTGTGCATATTAGATGCACTAGTGATTGGATACTGTGGTACCTTATGAGCCCCTAGTATTTGGTACCTTAGGTACCTAGGGCATTGGTACTTCACAGGCCTACCAGGGGCTGCAGCATGTATTATGCCACCCCTGGGAAGCACTCACAATCTGACACCACAGGCCTGCTACTGCAGCCTGTGTGAGGTAGTGTTAGCACTCCTCACTGAGGTATAGGTTCCTATATCTCACCATACACACACACATATAAACCTATCAGTCACCCCTATGGTAGGCCCTATCAATCCCAAGGGCAGGGTGCGTGGTTTACTATGTGAGGGGGTGCTTCTGCCTGAGCAGGGCCCCTCTGCAGCTGGCAGAGTCTATTCTCTGCTGCTGTTTGTGGATGCGGTTAAACCATATACTCTTAAGTGCATTATAACCTCGCCGTAAATGCTAACTTTGGAATGACTGCATCAAAACATGTCGTGTTTGGTGTCAAACAACTTGGAATCCTACCCCCACACCAGTAACTGGTGTGGGAGTAGGATCCCACCCTTCTAGAGGGGACGACATGTACACACTATGCTACATGGTAGAAATCTTTCAAGAGCCCTGGCATCACAAAATGGATGCCACCAGCACAGACACCGGGCTGCCCTCCTGCTGCTGACCGAAACTCGCAGTGGAGGGAGCTCAACAAAGGGTTTCCTGTCACAGGGAGGTGTCACAACCTTCCAGACAGGATTTAGTGTATTGGAGCTGGGTGGGTGCACTCTTAGAGTGCTTTGAAGTCCTGCACTGGGGGAGCAGTAGGCTCCTCTGTGCATATGCCAGCTCAAACCGGTTCAGGGGCCTCTGCCCCTGTCCTGGCGCGAAACTGGACAAAGGGAAGTGGGTGTAACCACCCACTACCCTGGCCCTCCTAGAGGAGTGGCCATAGAGCTAGTCCCTCCCATCTTTACAGTATAAGATACCAAAGCTTGCCAATGCAACTTAGATTACACCTGGACGACGCTCTACGAAGAAGAATCCTGGCCCTTCAACTTTCTACTACCTTTAGAAGACCGAAGGATCTCCCTTGGAGTCAAGGAGTGACTCCCCTGCTTGGCAGGCACCAAAAGGACTGAACAACGGTTGCAAACTTTACCGCTCCCGCTGGAGCCCGAAGTCCCTGCGTCCCCTGCAGCTGATTTCCTGACCTCTCGTCGGCCATTTTGAGTCCCCAGCGAAGCTGTGGCATCTGGACCCCACGAGTGACGAGGAACAGCAATACCAGGGAACCGTGCACTGATTTCGAGTGCAAGCCCTGAACGACGAACTACAAACTTGTGCTTTGGACCACTTACTGTCCAAGTCCCTAGCAGGTCTGGAACCAAAGAACAGCGGCCTACCTCGTCCCGAGTGATCGTGGGCTGTTGCTGAAGTTTTCCTGCAAAGGCGTCTTCGCGGTTGCTTGCCCGTTGGCTAGTAGCCCCCACGAAGACTTTCTGAACTACTCCAAGGGCTCGCCTGGTTGCTCTGGGCCTGCCCTCACTTACCCTTGCTGGGTAAGTCCATCGGACCTTGCTGGTCTGATCCATCGACAATCTTCCATCCACACGAGACTTCCAGTTGCCAAGGTTTGTTGACTCCAATCCGAATGCCGACACCGCCAACAGCTGCAGACGTCGTGGGACCTCCGGAATCCAGCTGCTGGTCTTCATCGATCTCTCCTGGACCTCGTGAGCGAAGAGACAAAACGACATCAGCGACGTGAAGAGACGCGACAGCTGTGGTCATCTATCCTGAAGGCCACCGGTCACTGGCAAGTGACTCTGAACTCTGTCCCCTCAATTTCTAGGTCGCCTGCAACTTCAATCCATCGTTGGATTTCCACGGACACCTCTCTCGACGACACAAGCAGCAAGTCTTCAGTGATCCTCATTGAAAACAGCATCGCGACCTGACACCAAAGGACACCTATGCACCCGGCTTCCCTGGGTGAGGTAACTCTTGCATGAAGGTGTCCAAGTGTGTATTGGCTATCGAAATACTTACCCTGTAAGTTGTTTGCTTGTTGACTTCTTCGAAGTGCCCTAAAACTTTAAAATACAAACCGCGACATTTTGCATTGAAACCTATGAGAGACCCGCGTGTGTGTTTAGACACTGCACGCACCTCCTGTGGGCTGATTACTTACCTGTAAACACTGCAGCAGTGAAGCCCCAGCTATTCCCAAGGCCCTAGGCCTCTTCATATTGCAATTTTAGTATATGGTCTGGTACGCCCCTAAGGCTACAGCCATATTTGTGCTTAATTTATTGAGAACTGTTGATCTTTTGAATGTTTACCTGGCTCTGATCTCATAAAGAGATTAGTAGAGTATATTTAGAAATAAATACATATATATTTGATATATATACCTGTGTGGTGTCTTTTCATTTAGTAATTCAAGAGATTATAAGGTAAAACAAGCTGCTTTACATTCCTCAGAGACTTAGCCTGAAGGCTGCTCTCCACAGCTACCACTAGGATAGCTTTCTTTATAAGGTTGTCTTTAAACCTATCTACCAAGAGTCGAATTGGACTGGTGCAAGGTGGCCACTAGAACTAGTGACCAGCATATGCCAGGCCAACTTCTCACAGTACGCGATGACTGGTTGGGTGGAAGCTATAAGGTCGCAGTACGCGGTGACCAGTTGGGTGGAAGCTATAAGGTCTCAGTACGCGGTGACCAGTTGGGTGGAAGCTATAAGGTCGCAGTACGCAGTGACCGATTGGGTGGAAGCTATAGGGTCGCAGTAAGCGTTGACCGGTTGGGTGGAGCTATAGGGTCAGAGGACGCGTTACCGGTTGGGAGGAAGCGATAGGGTCAGAGGAAGCGTTACCGGTTGGGTGAAAACTATAGGGTCACAGTACGTGGTGACCGGTTGGGTGGAATCTATAGAGTCACAGTACGCGGTGACTGGTTGGGTGGAGCTACAGGGTCAGAGTACGCCTTACCGGTTGGGTGAAAGATATAGGGTCACAGTATGTAGTGACCGGTTTGGTTAAAGCTATACGGTTGCAGTACGCGGTGACCGGTTGGGTGAAAGCTATAGGGTCGCAGTACGCGGTGACCGGTTGGGTGGAAGCTATTGGGTCGCAGTACGCAGTGACCAGTTAAGTGGAAGCTATAGGGTCACGGTACGCGGTGACCAGTTGGGTGGAAGCTATAGGGTCGCAGTAAGCGGTGACCGGTTGGGTGGAAGCTATAGGGTCAAGGTACGTGGTGACCAGTTGGGTGGAAGCTATAGGGTCAAGGTATGCGGTGACCAGTTGGGTGGAAGCTATAGGGTTGAGGTACGCAGTGACCGGTTGGGTGGAAGCTATAGGGTCGCAGTATGCAGTGACCGGTTGGGTGGAAGCTATAGGGTCGCAGTACGCGGTGACCGGTTGGGTGGGCTATAGGGTCGCACAACGCGGTGACCGGTTGGGTGGAAGTTATTGGGTGGCAGTACGTGGTGACCGGTTGGGTGGAAGCTATACGGTGGCAGTACGCGTTGACCGGTTGGATAAATGTTATAGGGTCGAGGTACGCGGTGACCAGTTGGGTGGAAGCTACAGGGTCGCAGTACGCGGTGACTCGTTGGGTGGAAGCTACATATTGCATCACCCAGCATGGCTGCAGTCCTGCGCGCTGCGCTCCGGTGCTCTCCCCTGCTTCAGGACCGGTCCTTGCGTGGAAGTCGGGTTGCTGTATTTTGTAAATCAGTCTGACTTTGTGACCTACATCTCATCTCCGATCTCATTCCCTACACAGACAGAGGATCAATGCGCCAAGCGCAGCGCGCGGTTGCTTCCAAGCGCCCACAGCAAGAGCCGGCGCTGCCCTTCGAGCATAGGTCACCTTCCCTCAGATGCCAAGACGTGCCCTGGAGGCGGCACAACTCAGAGCCTGAAAGCCCACAAGGCATTGGCCTTGAAAGGATCTGTGGGAGATACAATGTGTGCCAAGGGGAGGAGGACATCAGTGTAGGGCCCAGGAGGCACTGCGCAGGCCAGGGCGCAACAAATGTGCAGCATGCAGAGGGGCACACGGAGCACAGCACAGAGCAGGGAGTCATGCCGCGCCCCGTTTATCTAGAGGAACACACGGAGCACAGAGCAGGGAGCCATGCAGCGCCCCGTGTATCTAGAGGCACAAACGGAGCAGGGAGCCATGCCTCGTCCCGTGTATCTAGAGGCACACACGGAGCACAGCACAGATCAGGGAACCATGCCGCGCCCCGTGTATCTAGAGGCACACACGGAGCACAGATCAGGGAGCCATCCCCATGTATCTAGAGGCACACACGGAGCACAGAGCAGGGAGCCATGCCGTGCCCCGTGTATCTAGAGGCACACAAAGAGCACAGAGCTGGGAGCCATGCCACGCCCCGTGTATCTAGAGGTACACACGGAGCACAGCACAGAGCAGGGAGTCATGCCTCGTCCCGTGTATCTAGAGGCACCCACACGGAGCACAGCACAGATCAGGGAGCCATGCCGCGCCCCGTGTATCTAGAGGCACACACGCAGCACAGAGCAGGGAGCCATGCTGCGCCTTGTGTATCTATAGGAACACGCGGAGCACAGCACAGAGCAGGGAGTTATGCCTCGTCCCGTGTATCTAGAGGCACCCACACGGAGCACAGCACAGATCAGGGAACCATGCCGCGCCCCGTGTATCTAGAGGCACACACGGAGCACAGATCAGGGAGCCATGCCGCGCCCCATGTATCTAGAGGCACACACGGAGCACGGAGCACAGAGCAGGGAGCCATGCTGCGCCTTGTGTATCTAGAGGCACACACGGAGCACAGCACAGAGCAGGGAGTTATGCCTCGTCCCGTGTATCTAGAGGCACACACGGAGCACAGCACAGACCAGGAAGCCATGCCGTGCCCCGTGTATCTAGAGGCACACACGGAGCACAGAGCAGGGAGCCATGCCTCGTCTCGTGTATCTAGAGGTACACACGGAGCCCAGCACAGACCAGGGAGATATGCCGTGCCCCGTGTATCTAGAGGCACACAAAGAGCACAGAGCAGGGAGTCATGCCGCGCCCCGTTTATCTAGAGGAACACACGGAGCACAGAGCAGGGAGCCATGCAGCGCCCCGTGTATCTAGAGGCACAAACGGAGCAGGGAGCCATGCCTCGTCCCGTGTATCTAGAGGCACACACGGAGCACAGCACAGATCAGGGAACCATGCCGCGCCCCGTGTATCTAGAGGCACACACGGAGCACAGATTAGGGAGCCATGCAGCGCCCCATGTATCTAGAGGCACACACGGAGCACGGAGCACAGAGCAGGGAGCCATGCCGTGCCCCGTGTATCTAGAGGCACACAAAGAGCACAGAGCTGGGAGCCATGCCACGCCCCGTGTATCTAGAGGTACACACGGAGCACAGCACAGAGCAGGGAGTCATGCCTCGTCCCGTGTATCTAGAGGCAGCCACACGGAGCACAGCACAGATCAGGGAGCCATGCCTCGCCCCGTGTATCTAGAGGCACACACGCAGCACAGAGCAGGGAGCCATGCTGCGCCTTGTGTATCTATAGGAACACACGGAGCACAGCACAGAGCAGGGAGTTATGCCTCGTCCCGTGTATCTAGAGGCACCCACACGGAGCACAGCACAGATCAGGGAACCATGCCGCGCCCCGTGTATCTAGAGGCACACACTGAGCACAGATCAGGGAGCCATGCCGCGCCCCATGTATCTAGAGGCACACACGGAGCACGGAGCACAGAGCAGGGAGCCATGCTGCGCCTTGTGTATCTAGAGGCACACACGGAGCACAGCACAGAGCAGGGAGTCATGCCTCGTCCCGTGTATCTAGAGGCACCCACACGGAGCACAGCACAGATCAGGGAACCATGCCGCGCCCCGTGTTTCTAGAGGCACACACGGAACACAGAGCAGGGAGCCATGCTGTACCTTGTGTATCTAGAGGTACACATGGAGCACAGCACAGAGCAGGGAGTTATGCCTCGTCCCGTGTATCTAGAGGCACTCACGGAGCACAGCACAGACCAGGAAGCCATGCCGCGCCCCGTGTATCTAGAGGCACACACGGAGCACAGAGCAGGGAGCCATGCCTCGTCTCGTGTATCTAGAGGCACACACGGAGCCCAGCACAGACCAGGGAGCCATGCCGTGCCCCGTGTATCTAGAGGCACACAAAGAGCACAGAGCTGGGAGCCATGCCACGCCCCGTGTATCTAGAGGTACACATGGAGCACAGCACAGAGCAGGGAGTCATGCCTCGTCCCATGTATCTAGAGGCACCTACACGGAGCACAGCACAGATCAGGGAGCCATGCCGCGCCCCGTGTATCTAGAGGCACACACGCAGCACAGAGCAGGGAGCCATGCTGCGCCTTGTGTATCTATAGGCACACACGGAGCACAGCA
The DNA here is from genome assembly GCF_964204655.1 of Triturus cristatus. Lineage (NCBI taxonomy): Eukaryota > Metazoa > Chordata > Amphibia > Caudata > Salamandridae > Triturus > Triturus cristatus. Next base: position 18,143,984 of record NC_140589.1, on the reverse strand, counting down.
CAGAGCAGGGAGTTATGCCTCGTCCCGTGTATCTACAGGCACCCACACAGAGCACAGCACAAATCAGGGAACCATGCCGCGCCCCGTGTATCTAGAGGCACACACGGAGCACAGATCAGGGAGCCATGCCGCGCCCCATGTATCTAGAGGCACACACGGAGCACGGAGCACAGAGCAGGGAGCCATGCTGCGCCTTGTGTATCTAGAGGCACACACGGAGCACAGCACAGAGCAGGGAGTCATGCCTCGTCCCGTGTATCTAGAGGCACCCACACGGAGCACAGCACAGATCAGGGAACCATGCCGCGCCCCGTGTATCTAGAGGCACACACGGAGCACAGAGCAGGGAGCCATGCTGTACCTTGTGTATCTAGAGGTACACATGGAGCACAGCACAGAGCAGGGAGTTATGCCTCGTCCCGTGTATCTAGAGGCACACACGGAGCACAGCACAGACCAGGAAGCCATGCCGCGCCCCGTGTATCTAGAGGCACACACGGAGCACAGAGCAGGGAGCCATGCCTCGTCTCGTGTATCTAGAGGCACACACGGAGCCCAGCACAGACCAGGGAGCCATGCCGCGCCCCGTGTATCTAGAGGCACACACGGAGCAGGGAGCCATGCCACACCCAGTGTATCTAGAGGCACACACGGAGCACAGAGCAGGGAGCCATGCCATTCTGTGCCCCGTGTATCTAAAGGCACACAAGAAGCACAGCACAGACCAGGGAGCCATGCCGTGCCCCATGTATCTAGAGGCACACACGGAGCACAGACCAGGGGGCCATGCAGCGCCCCGTGTATCTAGAGGCACACACGGAGCACAGCACAGACCAGGGAGCCATGCCGCGCCCCGATTATCTAGAGGCACACACGCAGCACAGACCAGGGAGCCATGCCACGCCCTGTGTATCTAGAGGCACACACGTAGCACAGAGCAGGGAGCCATGCCGCGTCCCGTATACCTAGAGGGACACATGGAGCATAGCACAGACCAGGGAGCCATGCCACGCCCCGTGTATCTAGAGGCACAAACGGAGCACAGCACAGACCAGGGAGCCATGCCGTGCCCCGTGTATCTAGAGGCACACACGGAGCACAGAGCAGGGAGCCATGCCTCGTCCCGTGCATCTAGAGGCACACACAGAGCAGAGACCAGGGAGCCATGCCGCGCCCATGTATCTAGAGGCACACACGGAGCACAGAGCATCGCCTCCACAAACTACATCCTGCTTGGCGACCTCAACTTCCACCTTGAAAACAGCCAGGACCCCGACTCTGCCACACTCCTCAAGAACCTCGCCAACCTAGGACTGAAACAGCTCGTCAGCACTCCCACCCACAGAGCGGGCCACACCCTCGACCCCATCTTCGCAGGGAGCGCTAACATCCAATTCAGCCACACCACCCAGCACCCCTGGACGGACCACCACTGCGTCCACCGAGGACCGCCCCACGCCCACCATGACAGAACTGGAGTAAGGTCACCAAGGAGCACCTGAACTCTGCCCTCCTCCAGGACCACCCCCACCCCCGAAGCCACGACCAACACCAACTCCGCAGCCAGGGAATTTCACCGCTGGATCTCCTGCTGCGCCGACAAGCTGGCACCCCACTGCCGCACCGCCAACCAACGCCCGCTGAAGGCATCCTGGTTCACCTCCGAACTCCTAGAAGCCAGACACCACTGCAGACGCCTGGAGAAAACCTGGAGGAACCAGAAGACCACAGAAGCATGGAACAACAACAAGAGCGCCCTTAAGGGCTACCACCAGAGAATAAGGGACACCAAAAGGACCTACATCAGAGACAAAGTCAAGACCAACGCATCCAACACCAAGGAACTATTCAACGTCATTCAGCAGTTCCTTAAACCCACCTGCGAAGCCACGGACATCACACACTCCCAGGAACTCTGCGACAAACTCAGGTCCTACTTCCACCTGAAGATCAAGGCCCTCTATGACAACTTCAGTGAGACAGCAGAAAACAGCACCACACCTCCCACCGCCGCCGAGCAGCCAACCATCACCTCCTGGGCCCCCGCCTCCATCGAGCTCATCTCCTCAACCATGAAGAAGACACACTCAGGAGCCCCAACCGACCCCTGCCCCCCTCACATCTTCCACAGGGCCGCCGCAGCCATCGCACCCGAACTAGGACAAACAATCAACTCCTCGCTCACATCCGGCATCTGCCCAGACGACTGGAAGCGTGCAGAAGTGAAACCCCTCCTCAAGAAGCCGACGGCCGACCCAACCGACCTGAAGAACTACCAGCCCATCTCGCTCCTCCCCTTCGCAGCCAAAGTCACCGAAAGACCTGTGAACGCCCAGCTGACCACTTTCATCGAAGAAAACTGCATCCTAGACGCCTCCCAGTCTAGCTTCCGCAGCAACCACAACACCGAGACCGTCCTCCTCGCAGCCACAGACGACATCCGCATGCTGCTAGACCAGGGACACACCGCGGCCCTCATCCTCCTAGACCACGCCGCAGCTTTCGACACTGTCTCACATCGCACACTAGCCGCTAGACTCCACGATGCAGGAATACAGGTATACGCCCTCGACTGGATCCAATCCTTCCTCTCCGGCAGATCCCAGAGGATCAGACTTCCCACCCCTTCCTCTCCAACCCCACTGACATCATCTGCGGAGTACCCCAAGGATCTTCACTGAGCCCGACGCTCTTCAACGTCTACATGGCCCCCATCGCTGCTATCATCAGACACCACGGGCTTAGCATCATATCCTGTGCCGACGACACCCAACTCATCCTCTCCCTCACCAAGAACCCAGAAATCACTGGGACTCAGCTTCCAAGAAGGAATGAGAAACGTAGCAGCCTGGATGAAAGACAGCTGTTTGAAGCTCAACTAGGAAAAGACCGAGGTCCTCATCCTCGGGCCCTGCACCTCCGCCTGGGACAACACCTGGTGCCCCACCGCCCTCGGGAGCAAGCCCATCCCGACTGACCACGCTCAGAACCTCGGCATCATCCTAGACTCCTCCCTCACCATGAACCGCCAGATCAACGCCGTCGCCTCCACCAGTTTTAACTGCCTCCGGATCCTCCACAAGACTTTCAAATGGATCCCCCGACTGCAGAAAAACCGTCACCCACGCACTCATTACCAGCAGACTGGACTACGGCAACGCCCTCTACGCCGGAATCAACAAAACTCTCCTACACAAGCTCCAAACCATCCAAAACGCTGCAGCCAGGCTCGTCCTTGGAACACCGCACCACAAACATATGACCCAACACCTACAAAGCCTCCACTGGCTCCCCGTCGAGAAGAGGGTCACGTTCAAGCGCCTCACCCACGCCTACAAGTCCCTCAACAACATCGGACCCAAATACCTCAACGACCAAGTATGTTTCTACGTTCCCAAGAGAAGCCTCCGCTCCTCCGACCTCGCCCTGGCAGAGGTTCCCCGCATCCACAGAAGCAGAGCCGGCGGAAGAGCTTTCTCCTACATCGCAGCGAAAACCTAGACCGACCTCCCGATCAGCATCAGACGCACCCCAACCCTCCACGAGTTCAGGAAGGACCTCAAGACGTGGCTATTTGACTGACCCGGAGCTGTCTCCCCCACCCTCCCCCCCCCCCCCCCAGCGCCTTGAGACCCTCACGGGTGAGTAGCGTGCTCTATAAACCTCTGATTGATTGATTGATTGATTGAGAGCAGGGAGTCATGCCTCGACCTGTGTATCCAAAGGCACACATGGAGTACAGAGCAGGGAGCCATGCCACGACCCGTACATCTAGAGGCACACACGGAGCACAGAGCAGAGAGTCATGCCTCGACCCGTGCACCTAGAGGCACACAAGGGGCACAGAGCAGGAAGGGATGCCTCATCCCTTGCAGCTAGAGTGACACACGAACCACAGAGCAGGCAGCTATGCCATGCCCCGTGCATCTAGATGCACAGGTCGCGGCATGGCTCCCTGCTCTGTGCTGTGCCAGTGTGTGCCTCGATTCTAGAGGCACACACAGGCACAGCACAGAGCCGGGAGCCATGCCTTGACCCATATATCTAGAGGCACACACAGGCACAGCACAGAGGAGGGAGACATGCCACGACTAGTGTGCTTGCATCCAGAAGCACACACAGGGCACTGCACAGAGCAGGGAGCCATGCCACGACACGTGTGCTTGCATCCAGATGCACACACAGGCCACTGCGCAGAGCAGGGAGCCATGCCACGACTCGAGTGCTTGCATCCAGAGGCACACACAGGGCACGGCACAGAGCAGGGAGCCATGCCTTGACCCATGTATCTAGAGGCACACACAGGCACAGCACAGAGGAGGGAGCCATGCCACGACTAGTGTGCTTGCATCCAGAAGCACACACAGGGCACTGCACAGAGCAGGGAGCCATGCCACGACACGTGTGCTTGCATCCAGATGCACACACAGGCCACTGCGCAGAGCAGGGAGCCATGCCACGACTCGAGTGCTTGCATCCAGAGGCACACACAGGGCACGGCACAGAGCAGGGAGCCATGCCTTGACCCATGTATCTAGAGGCACACACAGGCACAGCACAGAGCAGGGAGCCATGCCACGACCCGTGTGCATGCATCCAGAGGCACACAAAACAAGTCTACGGTGGGTTGTCGACATCTCATGGGGTCTCTCAAGCCATCCAACGGTGCACAGAGCAGGGTACAATACCATGATTCATGTGCAGGCGAGCTGCAGTACATGTATGACATCACACAGGGCTGGGCCCAGATCGGGCTTAATACAGCACTCGAATGAGGGTGAGAGGACATGTTTAGATGTGCGGTAAACTGCACACAACTCTCACCTGCACCAAACTAGATATCAACCTGAGGGCCTGTTTACTGTAATCATAACTCAAAGGGCCACTACCGGGTGGGCCACCAGGGAAGAACCCCGTCATAGTAGACAACCCCGGCACACAACCTTGGCACAGAAAGTATAAGCAGTGGCGCATCTCAAAGGACCACTTCCGGGAGACCACACCAGGAGACAACCCCGGCAGAGAAGCATAACCAGATATGGATCACAAAGGAACACTCCTGGGTGACCCCACACAGGAACAACCCTGGCACAGAAGCGTAAGCAGTAATGCATCTCAAAGGACCACTCCCAGGTGACCCCACCAAGGAACAACCCCACCCAGGTACAGAAAGCATACATGGTGGCGCATCTTAAAGGACCACTGCCAGGTGACTCCATAAGGGTAAAACCCCGACACAAAAAGCATAAGCAGTGGAACATCACAAAGGACCACTCCTGGGTGATCCCACAAGAGGACATCCCCAGCATCTGAAAGGACCACTCCCAGCGGACACCACCAAGGAACAACCTGTCACAGAAAGTATAGGCAGTGGCACATCACAAAGGACCACTCTCAGGTGACCCCACCAGGAGACAACCAAGGCATAGAAGCATAAGCAGTAACATATCTCACAAAGGACCACTCCCGGGTGATCCACCAGGATACAACCCCGGCACAGAAGCATAACCAGAGGCATATCACAAACAACTGCTCCCAGCTGACCCCACCAAGGAACAGTCCCGGCACAGAAAGCCTACATGGTGGCACATCTTAAAGGACCATTGCCAGGTGACTCCACAAGGGTAAAAACCTGGCACAGAAGCATAAGCAGTGGCGCATCTCAAAGGACTCATCCCGGGTGACCCCACCAGGAGACAACCCCAGCACAGAAGCATAAGCAGAAACGCATCTTAAAGGACCACTCGCGGGTGACCCCACCAGGAGACAACCCCGGTACGGAAGCATAAGAAGTAACGCATCTTAAAGGACCACTCCCGAGTTACCCCACAAGGAGACAACCCTGGCACAGAAGCATAAGCAGTAACGCATCTTAAAGGTCCATTCCCGAGTGAACCCCCAACAAGAAAACCCCAGCACAGAAGGTATAAGCAGTGGCGCATCACAAAAGAACACTCCTGGGTGACCCCACAAAGGAACAACCCTGGTACAAAAAGCATACAGGGTGGCGCATCTTAAAGGGCCACAACCAGGTGACTCCACAAGGGTAAAACCCCGGCACAGAAGTATAAGCAGTGACGCATCTCAAAGGACCACTTCTAGGAGACCACACCAGGAGACAACTCCGGCACAGAAGCATAACCAGAGACGGATCACAAAGGAACACTCCTGGGTGACCCCACCTAGGAACAACCCCGGTACAGAAAGCATACATGGTGGCGCATCTTACAGGACCACTCCCAGGTGACCCCCATAAGGAGACAACCCCGGCACAGAAGCATAAGCAGTGGCGCATCTCAAAAGAACACTCCCAAGTGACCCCACCAAGGAACAACCTCACCCAGATACAGAAAGCATACAGGGTGGCGCATCTTAAAGGACCACTCCCTGGGGACCCCACAAGGAGACAACCCTGGCGCAGAAGCATAAGCAGTGGAGCATGTTAAAGGACTCCTCCCTGGTGACCCAGCCAGGGAACTAGGCCAGCACGAAAGTATAAGCAGTAGCCCATCTCAAAGGTTCACTCCGGGGTGACCCCACCAAGGAACAACCCCGTTACAGAAGCATAAGCAGTGGCGCATCACAAAAGAACACTCCCACGTGACCCCACCAATACCCTTCCCCGGTACAGAAAGCCTTCATGGTGGCGCATCTTAAAGGTCTACTGACTCCACAAGGGTAAAACCCTGGTTCAGAAGCATAAGCAGTGATGCATCTCAAAGGACCACTCCCGGGAGACCCCACTAGTAGACAACCCTGGCACACAACCTTGGCACAGAAAGTATAAGCAGTGGCACATCTCAAAGGACCACTTCCGGGAGACCACACCAGGAGACAACCCCGGCAGAGAAGCATAACCAGATACGGATCACTCCTGGGTGACCCCACACAGGAACAACCCCGTCACAGAAGCGTAAGCAGTAATGCATCTCAAAGGACCACTCCCAGGTGACCCCACCAAGGAACAACCCCACCCAGGTACAGAAAGCATACATGGTGGAGCATCTTAAAGGACCACTGCCAGGTGACTCCATAAGGGTAAAACCCCGACACAGAAAGCATAAGCAGAGGCGGATTACAAAGGACCACTCCCAGGTGACCCCATCAGGGATCAAGTACAGCATATAAGAACCACTCCCAGGCAACCCCGCCAGGGAACAGCCCTGGTACAGACAGCATCAGCCCTGGCAAAGACAGCCTCAGCCGTGGCGCATCTCAAAGGACCACTCCAGGAGACACAGCCAGGGAACAACCCTGGCACAGACAGCCTCACAGGGGCGCATCCTAAATGACCACTCCCAGGAGACCCAGCCAGGAAACAGCCCTGGCACAGACAGCCTTAGCAGTGGCGCATCTCAAAGGACCACTCCCAGGAGACCCAGCCAGGAAACAGCCCTGGCACAGACAGCCTCACAGGGGGGCATCCTAAATGACCACTCCCAGGAGACCCAGCCAGGAAACAGCCCTGGCACAGACAGCCTCAGCAGTGGCGCATCTCAAAGGACCACTCCCAGGAGACCCCGCAGGGAACAGCCTTGGCACAGACAGCCTCAGCAGTGGCACATCTCAAAGGGCCACTCCCAGGAGACCCAGCCAGGGAACAACCCTGGCACAGACAGCCTCAGCAGTGGTGTATCTCAAAGGACCACTCCCAGGAGACCCAGCCAGGAAACAGCCCTGGCACAGACAGCCTCAGCAGTGGCGCATCTCAAAGGACCACTCCCAGGAGACCCAGCCAGGAAACAGCCCTGGCACAGACAGCCTCACAGGGGGGCATCCTACATGACCACTCCCAGGAGACCCAGCCAGGAAACAGCCCTGGCACAGACAGCCTCAGCAGTGGCGCATCTCAAAGGACCACTCCCAGGAGACCCCGCAGGGAACAGCCTTGGCACAGACAGCCTCAGCAGTGCCGCATCTCAAAGTACCACTCCCAGGAGACCTCGCCAGGGAACAACCCTGGCACAGACAGCCTCAGCAGTGGCGTATCTCAAAGGGCCACTCCCAGGAGACCCAGCCAGGAAACAACCCTGGCACAGACAGCCTCACAGGGGGGCATCTCAAAGGACCACTCCCAGGAGTCCTCGCAGGGATCAACCTTGGCACAGACAGCCTCAGCAGTGGCGTAACTCAGAGGACCACTCCCAGGAGTCCCCGCAGGGATCAGCCTTGGCACAGACAGCCTCAGCAGTGGCGCATCTGAAAGGACCACTCCCAGGAGTCCCTGCAGGGATCAGCCTTGGCACAGACAGCCTCAGCAGTGGTGCATCTTAAAGGACCACTCCCAGGAGTCCCCGCAGGGATCAGCCTTGGCACAGACAGTCTCAGCAGTGGCGCATCTCAAAGGACCACTCCCAGGAGTCCCAGCCAGGAAACAACCCTGGCACAGACAGCCTCAGCAGTGGCGCATCTCAAAGGACCACTCCCAGGAGTCCCTGCAGGGATCAGCCTTGGCACAGACAGCCTCAGCAGTGGTGCATCTTAAAGGACCACTCCCAGGAGTCCCCGCAGGGATTAGCCTTGGCACAGACAGCCTCAGCAGTGGCGCATCTCAAAGGACCACTCCCAGGTGACACCACCAAAGAACAACCCCACCCAGGTACAGAAAGCATACATGGTGGCGCATCTTAAAGGACCAATGCCAGGTGACTCCATAAGGGTAAAACCCCGACACAGAAAGCATAAGCAGAGGCGGATTACAAAGGACCACTCCCAGGTGACCCCATCAGGGAACAAGCACAGCATATAAGAACCACTCCCAGGCAACCCCGCCAGGGAACAGCCCTGGTACAGACAGAATCAGCCCTGGCACAGACAGCCTCAGCCGTGGCGCATCTCAAAGGACCACTCCAGGAGACCCAGCCAGGGAACAACCCTGGCACAGACAGCCTCAACAGTGGCGCATCTCAAAGGGCCACTCCCAGGAGACCCAGCCAGGGAACAACCCTGGCACAGACAGCCTCAACAGTGGCGCATCTCAAAGGGCCACTCCCAGGAGACCCAGCCAGGGAACAACCCTGGCACAGACAGCCTCAGCAGTGCCGCATCTCAAAGGACCACTCCCAGGAGTCCCCACCAGGGAACAGCCCTGGCACAGACAGCCTCAGCAGTGGCGTATCTCAAAGGGCCACTCCCAGGAGACCCCGCAGGGAACAGCCTTGGCACAGACAGCCTCAGCAGTGGCGCGTCACAAAAGACCACTCCCAGGAGTCCCAGCCAGGAAACAGCCCTGGCACAGACAGCCTCAGCAGTGGCACATCTCAAAGGACCACTCCCAGGAGTCACAGCCAGGAAACAGCCCTGGCACAGACAGCCTCAGCAGTGACGCATCTCAAAGGACCACTCCCAGGAGACCCAGCCAGGAAACAGCCCTGGCACAGACAGCCTCACAGGGGGGCATCCTAAATGACCACTCCCAGGAGACCCAGCCAGGAAACAGCCCTGGCACAGACAGCCTCAGCAGTGGCGCATCTCAAAGGACCACTCCCAGGAGACCCCGCAGGAAACAGCCCTGGCACAGACAGCCTCAGCAGTGGCGCATCTCAAAGGACCACTCCCAAGAGTCCCAGCCAGGAAACAGCCCTGGCACAGACAGCCTCAGCAGTGACGCATCTCAAAGGGCCACTCCCAGGAGACCCAGCCAGGGAACAACCCTGGCACAGACAGTCTCAGTAGTGGCGCATCTCAAAGGACCACTCCCAGGAGTCCCAGCAGGGAACAGCCTTGGCACAGACAGCCTCAGCAGTGGCGCATCTCAAAGGACTTCTCCCAGGAGTCCCACCCAGGGAACAGCCCTGGCACAGACAGCCTCAACAGTGGCGCATCTAATGAGATTACTCCCAGGAGACCCAGCCAGGGAGCAGCCCTGGCACAGACAGCCTCAGCAGTGGCGCGTCACAAAGGACCACTCCCAGGAGTCCCACCCAGGGAACAACCCTGGCACAGACAGCCTCAGCAGTGGCGCATCTAAAGGGACCACTCCCAGGAGACCCAGCCAGGGAGCAACCATGGCACAGACAGCCTCAGCACTGGCACATCACAAAGATGCCCACAGGCTTCCATGTGGCTTCCGCACAGATTTGCCCAAGCGGTGGCTTCCAGCAGGGCTGCAGGGGCTCCATTGCAGATTTCTTGCACGCTCTGCTGCAGGAGACTGTCTGCACAAGGAGCTCTTGTTTGCAAACAGGTCTTCGCATCACACGGAGCCAGCCACAGAAACCGTCATTTGTCTGAAAGGACCAGAGTGAGGGAACGGGCGCCGATTGCCATCAAGGTTCTGCGTCTGGAGCACAGAGGGCTGGAAAGAAGACAGGAAATTAAAGCGTCTGGCTAATATGAAAATCAAAACCACTCGAGCGAAAAGAGCTGGAGTATTGTGGGCAAAGAACCTGCAGAAAGATGGCTGATGCTTCCCAAACCAGGAGGCCTGCTTTACCTGCAGGGGGCAGCAGCACCAGCCAATGAGGAGGCAGGGAACAAACCAAAGACGGAAGGGGGTGGGGGGACTACCTAGCTACAATGTTGTTGGACACCCAAGAAGTTGGACACATTAATATTCTGTGAGCTTCTCTGCCACTGATCCCAACATGAAACTGGGGGCAGATAAACAGGACAACAAACAAGGTAACAGTCAGTGGCAGATGACTGGAGTTCAGAGAATTTTTGTTTTTTAAATTCTTGCCCCAAGAAGTAAAGCCACCCAGTGCGTGATCTGGGGGTTCATGCTACACACTTCCTGCTAATCTGGAGGTTCATGCTTCACGCTTGCTGCTAATCAGGGGGTTCATGCGTCACGCTTGCTGCTAATCTGGGGGTGCATGCTTCATGCTGGCTGCTAATCTGTGGGTTCATGCTTCACGCTTGCCTCTAATCTGGGGGTTCATACGTCACGCTTGCTGCTAATCTGGGGGTTCATGCGCCACGTTTGCTGCTAATCTGTGGGTTCATGCTTGCTGCCAATCTGGGGGTTCATGCGTCACGCTTGCTGCTAATCTGGGGGTTCATGCGCCACGCTTGCTGCATGCCCAGGGTAAATGATACCAGATGGAAGGCAATGAGGACCCATTTCAGATAGTCTTTTGTCTTCCAAGCTCGCTTCCAGCTCCTGAAGTAAACCTGGGTGGCACCAAAGCACTGACCTTTGACATCTTATGCACAGTGGAAGTAAGGTTTCTATCCCGTGGCAGGGCAGTGTTACCCGAAGCCCGGGGCCACCAGTAACAGAAGGCACTACTCACCACAGATACTGCCCAGTAACGCAGACTTACCTCGGAGCCACCATGGAGGCAGCCATGTAACCACTGACCGTCCGAGGATCCACCAAGAATACCAGCAAGCACTGGCCACCCAGGACCCGACCACTGGCCACCCCAGGAGCCACCATTGATACTGCCACGTAACCACCGACCGCCCCAGGACTCACCATGGAGGCAGCCATGTAACCACTGTGTGAGAAGGTGGCCTGATATATGCTGTTCACTAGTTCTAGTGGGCACCTTGTATCAGTCCAAACAACCCCTTATGGTGAATGGTTAAAAACAACCTTATGTGAAAGCTATCCTAGTGGTAGCTATGGAGAGCAGCCTTCAGGCTAAGTCTTGAAGGAATGTTAAGCAGATTGTTTACCAGTCTATAATCTCTTGAATGATCAAATGAAAAGACAACCACACTAGGTATATATTCAAAATATATATATTTAAGGTTAAACACACCCCTCTAGTCTCTTTATGAGACTGGAGTTTGAAGTACTAAAGTTGCAAGTGATCAAGCCTCAGTAAAAGCACAAATACACGTTTGGGCCCAAGGGGCATACCAAACCATATACTAAAAAAAGTGGTATAAGAACCACGACTGTAATAGGCACTAGGCCTATTGCCTCTAGAATCGCTGGGACCCCAAGTAACCACCCAAGGTAGTGACACAGGGGACCCACGGGAACTGTATGCAGTGTGGAAACACAACCGCGGGTTCCTCTTATCTTCTATGGGGAATGTCGCGGTTGGAATTTTAAAGATTAGGGAAACTTTTAATCGAGTCAGGACCAAACCCTCTTGGACTTAGGTAGTTCTAGGGCTAGCACCCACGAGAGTACCGGAGTACTCGAGTTACCTCACCCAGGGAAGCCGGGTGCATAGGTGTCTTTTGGTGTCGGGTCGCACCATCGATTTCAATGGAAGCCTGCAAGGAACTGCTGCTGCTGTGAAGAGGAGAAGTGTCCTGAGAGATCCAAGCCTGGATCTAGGGTGTAAGGAACCTGAAAGCAGAGGGGACAGAGTCTGGGTCACTTGCCGGTGACCTAGGGCAGGATGGACCAATGCCCACAGATGTCGGGTGCTTCAGGTGAGTTGATGGGTGTCTTGACTCTTCAGCCACGAGGTCCAGGAGGCGTCGACGAAGTCCACGAGCCGGATTCGAGCTGTCCCACGAAGTCTGTCTAGTGCTGCGGTGTCGGCGACCAGAAAGGACCCAACAAGCCTTGGCAACAGCAAGTCACAGGAAATCAGAGAAAAGACTGCGGTGCAGACCAGAAAGGTCTGATGGACTCACCCAGCGAGGGTAAGTAAGGGCAAGTCTGGAGCAACCAGAAAAGCCCAAGCAGAAGTGGAGTTGCCTTCGTGGGGACCTGCTAGCCAATGGGCTAGTGATCGCAAAGGAGCCTTGAGCGGTCGCACTTGAAGCTGGCCCACTGGTCACTCGTGGAGTGGAGGCCAACAATCTTCGGTGCAGGAGGTGCTCAAGGCTGGGGCTACTCAGAGCCCAAAGCAAAACTTCGAGGAGGACCAGGAAGATAGTGTTGCTGCAAAAGTTCACGGTGTCCAGGGGTCACGGTTCCACGTCACCCACGGGCCTCAGCTTTGCTGTGGACTCAGTGTAGCCTCAGGGAAGTCTGGAAATTCACCTCTGGGGATGCAGAGACTTCGGCGTCCGGTGGGAGCTTCAGAATTGCAGACTAGTCAGTTGGTTCTTTGGTGCCTGCCAAGCAGGGGAGTCACTCCTTGACCCCAAGGGAAATTTCTTCCGTCTTCTAGTCGTGATAGAAAGTCGAAGGTCCAGGATATATGTTTCAGAATTTCGTCCAGGGTAATCTAAAGTCCTAGGGACTGTATTCCTATACTTATACTAAGTTTTGGGGATGGACTAACTCGAAGGTTCCACCTATGGGTGGGCCTGGGGTGGGGGTGGTTACACCCCTTCCCCTTTGTCCAGTTTCACGCCAGAGCAGGGGCTGAGTGCCCCTGCAACCGGTTTGAGCTGGGCTATGCCCAGGGACACCTTGTGTGCCCCAGGCAGTGTCTCAAAAGCATTCTCTGAATGCACCCACCCTGCCCCAATACACATCTGCCTGTCCGGGGAGGTGGTTACACCTCCCTGTGACAGGAAACCTATTGTCTAGGCCTCCCCTGCCGGAGTTTCCCCCAGCAGCAGGAGGCCAGACCCGTGTCTGTGGCATTGGCATCCATTTTGTGATGTCAGGGCTTTGGGAAGATTTAACCGGGTTTAGCCGGTGTGAACGTGTCTCTCTCTCTAGAAGTGTGGATGGCTACCCCCACCGCCAGAACTGGCGGGGGGTAGTATTCCAAAGCGTTTGACACCAAACACGACATGTTTTGATGCAGCCATCCCAAAGTTAGCATTTACAGCGAGGTTATAATGCACTTAAGAGTATATGGTATGGCTGTATCACAGAACAGCCATAAGGAAGTATATCCGAATGCTGCAGAGGGGCTCAGCTCATGCTTGGGCACCCACTCACATAAAACCAAGCACTCTGCCTTCAGGATTGTCAAGGCCTGCCATAGGAGTGGCTTATAGGTTTATATGTGTCTGTATAAGGTAGTGATATAGGTATCCTATACCACAGGGTGCAAGCACACCCTTACCCAGGTTGCAGTAGTAGACCTGTGGTATTATTTTAGAGTGCTTCCCAGGGGTGGCATAATACATGCTGCAGCCCCTTGTGGGCCTCTGTGGTACCTATGCCCTAGGTACATAGTATACCATATACTAGGGGCTTATAAGGCACTCCAGAATCCAATTAGATATGTACCTAATGTACATGGAAACGATTTTAGAGAGGAAGCAGCTAGGCTGTGGTCCTGATTAGCAGGGCCACAGCCAGACTAAGGTCGAAAAACAGTGAAACACCAGCAAAAAGTGGGGGTACCCAAGTGAAGCAGATCCTACTCTCCTACACACTGACCATCCCAGGACTCACCATGGAGGCAGCCATGTAACCACTGATCATCCGAGGATCCACCAAGAATACCAGCAACCAATGGCCACCCAGGACCCGACCACTGGCCACCCTTGGAGCCACCATTGATACTGCCTCTAACCACTGACCGCCCCAGGACTCACCATGGAGGCAGCCACTTAACTAATGACCACCCCAGGACTCACCATGGAGGCAGCCACGTAACCAATGACCGCCCCAGGGCCCACCATGGAGGCAGCCATGTAACCACTGACCGTCCAAGGACCCACCATGTAGCCAGCCATGTAACCACTGACCGCTCAGGACTCACCATGGAGGCAGCAATGTAACCACTGACCACCCCAGGACTCACCATGGAGGCAGCCATGTAACCACTGACCACCCCAGGACCCTCCAAGAATACCAGCAACCACTGGCCACCCAGGACCCGACCACTGGCCACCCTAGGAGCCACCATTAATACTGCCTCTAACCACTGACCGCCCCAGGACTCACCAAGGAGGCAGCCACGTAACCACTGACTGCCCCAGGACTCACCATGGAGGCAGCCACTAACCAGTGACCGCCCCAGGACTCACCATGGAGGCAGCCACGTAACCAATGACCGCCCCAGGACTCACCAGGAAGGCTGCAATGTAACCACTGACCACCACAGGACTCACAATGGAGGCAACCATGTAACCACTGACCGCCCCAGGGCTCACCATAGAGGCAGCCATGTAACCACTGACCGTCCCAGGACTCACCATGGAGGCAGCCATGTAACTACTGACCGCCCGAGGACCCACCATGGAGGCAGCAATATAACCACTGACCGTCCCAGGACTCACCATGGAGGCAGCCATGTAACCACTAACCGTCCCAGGACTCACCATGAAGGCAGCCATGTAACCACTGACCGCCTGAGGACCCACCATGAAGGCAGCAATGTAACCACTGGCCACCCAGGATGCGACCACTGGCCACCCAGGAGCCACCATTGATACTGCCACTAACCACTGACCTCCCCAGGACTCACCATGGAGGCAGCCATGTAACCACTGACCGTCGGAGGATCCACCAAGAATACCAGCAACCACTGGCCACCCAGGACCCGACCACTGGCCACCCTAGGTGCCACCATTGATACTGCCTCTAACCACTGACCGCCCCAGGACTCACCATGGAGACAGCCACGTAACTAATGACCACCCCAGAACTCAACATGGAGGCAGCCATGTAACCAATGACCGCCCCAGGGCCCACTATGGAGGCAGCCATGTAACCACTGACCGTCCCAGGACTCACCATGGAGGCAGCCATGTAACCAATGGCCACCCAGGACCAGACCACTGGCCATCCCAGGAGCCACCATTGATACTGCCATTAACCACTGACCTCCCCAGGACTTACCATGGAGGCAGCCATGTGAACAATGACCGCCCCAGGACTCACCATAGAGTCAGCCACGTAACCACTGACCGCTCCAGGACTCACCATGGAGGCAGCCATGTAACCACTGACCGTCCCAGGACTTACCATGGAGGCAGCCATGTAACCACTGACCGTCCGAGGACCACCATGGAGGCAGCTATGTAACCAGTGACAGTCCCGGGACTCACCATGGAGACAGCCATGTAACCACTGACCGTCCCGGGACTCACCATGGAGGCAGCCATGTAACCACTGACTGTGTGAGGACCCACCTTGGAGGCAGCAATGTAACCACTGACCGTCTGAGGACCCACCATGGAGGCAGCCATTTAACCACTGACCGTCCCAGGACTCACCATGGAGGCAGCCATGTAACCACTAACCGTCCCGGGACTCACCATGGAGGCAGCCATGTAACCACTGACCGTCTGAGGACCCACCATGGAGGCAGCCATGTAAGCACTGACCGTCCCAGGACCCACAATGAAGGCAGCAATGTAACCACTGACCGTCCGAGGACCCACCAAGGAGGGAGCCATGTAACCAATGACCGCCCCAGGACCCTCCAAGAATACCAGCAGCCACTGGCCACCCAGGGCCCAACCACTGACCACCCCAGGAGCCACCATTGATACTGCCACTAACTATTGACCGTCCCAGGAGCCACCAAGAATACAAGCAACCACTGGCCACTCCAGGAGCCACAATTGTTACTTCCAGTACCCACTGGCCACTCCAGGAGCCACAATTGGTTAACACCCTCAAAAATAAAGAAATCAACATTTTTAGCTATGAAGATGACATGCAACGGCTAGTCGCGATTCATGATCGCTCCAGGTCTCGGCAGCTGTTTCAGAATTCTATGCTCTTCCTCCGGGACTGGGTGAGCGGCAACCATCTGAAGTTGAACTCCGATGAAACGGAGATAATTATCACAAAAAGTAAGATGGCTTATTGGACCCCATCATCGACGAGGAGCTATCCTTCAAGCATCAGGGTGACCTCAGCCGGCTTGTGCCAGTCTATTTACCAGCTGCCTGAGCTTGAACTTTCAGGGGCACACATATGACCCTGTAATGCCACTAAAGTGAATAAGGTAACTAGATGATTTATGGTATTTTTCTCTGCCGTGGGTACAGATGGGAAGAGGGAAGTCATTAATATACATGGATTTTTAGTCCTAGCTTATCAGTGCAACTGTCAGCTGACCTTTGACACTACACCAAATGTATTCTAGCTCTTTGCTTCAAAATACATATTCATTCTCGTGCTATTTACTTATAATATATCATATTACCATACAACACTCCTTTAAAGCCAGACCTATTGGTGCAGCCAAGGCTTGTCTACGTGGGCGAGGGCTCGCGTGTTGTAAATTACAATAATGAAACCTCCAGTGTATTGGATTAGCGCCAGGAGGACGACGAGGCTTCGCGGCACTAGTCACGTACAAGGGAGGGCGCGCTGTGCCCGAAGCCCCCCAGTCACAGCAAATGTGTGCTACATTTCATGGGCTGTTAACTAAATATTGAATTGTCCCACATACGTTCAGTTCCCCCCCCCCCCCTCCCCCACACACACACACATCAGAAGGGCAAATACTGCAGCGTTAAATGTAGAGTGGACAAATAAGAGACGTGATCTGGCACACGCCACATCCATGTCAGATCTATGTGCTCTTCAACATACATGACTATTGCTAGGTTAGTTACACCTACGGGGGGGGGGGGGGGCTGCCTCAAAGCTGCGATTCTGCTGTGCGATGAAAAGCGAGAAATATACTCCGTATTAATGTCCTTGTACTGGGAGGAGGGGGCTGTGCTGCCCACCAGGAGTCACTAGGGGGGGAGCTGTGCTGTCCATCATGAGTCACCGCCCAGGCTGGGGGGCAGGGCAGGAGCCAAGAGCAGTGCCGTCCATCAGGAGTCACTGCCCCAGGCTAGGGGGGGAGCTGTGCTGTCCATCATGAGTCACCGCCCAGGCTGGGGGGCAGGGCAGGAGCCAAGAGCAGTGCCGTCCATCAGGAGTCACTGCCCCAGGCTAGGGGGGGAGCTGTGCTGTCCATCATGAGTCACCGCCCAGGCTGGGGGGCAGGGCAGGAGCCAAGAGCAGTGCCGTCCATCAGGAGTCACTGCCCCAGGCTAGGGGGGGAGCTGTGCTGTCCATCATGAGTCACCGCCCAGGCTGGGGGGCAGGGCAGGAGCCAAGAGCAGTGCCGTCCATCAGGAGTCACTGCCCCAGGCTGGGGGGCGCTGTGCCGTCCATCAGGAGTCACTGCCCCATACTAAGAGGGGGACCCAGGAGCTGTGCGGTCCATCAGGGCTCACTGTCCCAGGCTAGGGGTGGGAGGGGGGCAGGAGCTGTGCTGTCCATCAGGGCGCACTGTCCCAGGGGGCGGGGCTGCTTGAGCTGTCATTTGCAGGCCCTCTAAAGCCGATTACAGAAGATTTAGCGAACACACGAGCAGCAAATACACAATGAAGCCGGGCACGCGCAGGTAGGTGAGCGAGACTCACGTGCACTACAGACCCAAGGTGGGTGGAGGAGATGGGGGTGCCATGGCCCCCTCTCCCTGTGCACCCCGGCGCCTGGGACTGCTGGGCTGGGGCTGGGGTTCACACAGGGCACCAGCCTGTTCCCTTCCGGGTTTAAATGTGTTTCACAATATAAAATACTGTATGAAGGCTTTCTCTGCTGGGACTCGGCGCTGGCAGGTGCGGGTGCAGCAAGAGCCAGGCCAGGCCTGGCCCACCTCTGACCAGATAAAGGCCAGCGGAGGGCCAGGCCAGGAGGATGAAGGTCAGAGGGGGCCAGGCCACAGGGGAGCCATGTCAGAGGGAGGGGCAGGCCAGAAGGATGAAGGTCAGAGGGGGGTCAGGCCAGGAGGATGAAGGTCAGAGGGGGGTCAGGCCAGGAGGATGAAGGTCAGAGGGGGGCCAGGCCAGGAGGATGAACGTTAGAGGGGGGCCGGGCCAGAGGAGAGCCATGTCAGGGGGGCAGGTCTGAAGGGAAGGATGAAGGTCAGAGAGGGGCCAGACCAGGAGGATGAACGTCAGAAGGGGGACCAGGCTAGGAGAATGAAGGTCAGAGTGGGGCCGGGTCAGGAGGATGAAGGTCACAGGGGGACCAGGCTAGGAGAATGAAGGTCAGAGTGGGGCCGGGTCAGGAGGATGAAGGTCACAGGGGGACCAGGCTAGGAGAATGAAGGTCAGAGTGGGGCCGGGTCAGGAGGATGAAGGTCACAGGGGGGCCAGGCCGGAGGGGAGCCATGTCAGAGGGGGGCCAAGACAGAAGTGAGCCATGTCAGAGGGGGGCCAGGCCAGAAGGAATAGGGTCAGGGGGGGCCAGGCCAGGAGGATACATTTCAGAGTGGGGCCAGGCCAGAGGGAGCCATGTCAGAGCGGAGCCAAGCCAGAAAGAGGAAAGTCAGAGGGGGGGCAGGCCAGGAGGATGAACATTAGAGTGGAGGCCAGGCCAGAGTGGAGGCCAGGCCAGAGGGGAGCCAGGCCAGGAGGATGAACATTAGAGTGGAGGCCAGGCCAGAGGGGAGCCAAGTCAGAGAGGGGAGCCATGTCGGGGGGGGGGGGGCAGGCCATAAGGATGAAGATCAGAGGGGGGCCAGGCCAGGAGAATGAACGTCAGAAGGGGAGCCAGGCCAGGAGGATGAAGGTCAGAGGGGGGCCAGCTCAGGAAGATGAAGGTCACAGGGGAGCTAGGCCGGAGGGGAGCCATGTCAGAGGAGGAACAGGACAGAAGGGAGCCATGTCAGAGGGGAGCCAGGCCAGAAGGATGAAGGTCAGAGGGGGGCCAGGCCAGGAGGATACATATCAGAGGGGGGCCAGGCCAAAGGGGAGCCATGTCAGAGCAGGGCCATGCAAGAAAGATGATAGTCAGAGGGGGGGCAGGCCAGGAGGATGAAGGTCAGGGGGGGGGGGTCCAGGCCAGGAAGATAAAGGTCAGAGAAGGGCCAGGCCAGGAGGATGAAGGTCAGAGGGGGGCCATGCCAGAGGGGAGCCTTCTCAGAGGTGGCCAGGCCAGAGGGACCAGCCCAGAGGGAGGCTAGGCCAGGAGGATGAAGGTCAGAGGGGGGGCCAGGCCAGGAGCATAAAGGTCAGAGGGGGGCCAGGCCAGGAGTTAGAAGATCAGAGGGGGGGGCAGGCCAGGAAGCTGAAGGTCAGAGGGGGGTGCCAGGCCAGGAGGATGAAGGTCAGAGGGGGGCCAGGCCAGAGGGGTGCCTTGTCAGAGGGTGCCCAGGCCAGGAGGATGAAGGTCAGAGGGGGCCAGGTTCCTGTTCTTGGGACTTGCGCACTGGTCTTCACGCTACGTTTGAGCGGTTGGATTGGCGCATGTACCTTTTTGGCTAGTAAGCCAGGACAGATGCAGTGAATTTGGTTTTAACAGTGGATATACTGAACAAATAGGATAACTGGTTCAGTATAACACACTGTCGAAATTGCGTATTATTTTTCACATGTCCATTATCATTCACTATGTTGCAGTAACTGTATGCTCGACCCTAATGAAGGCCCCGACAATTTGACAGGTCTCTAGGCCGAAACATGTTGGTCATCCACTAATACAGAAGCCTCTAATGACGGCAGCTGTATTTTCAGCTATTTGTTTTTAATCCTGTCACAAGGTAGCTGATTAAAGTTGCTACATAGCTAACCCTGTAGCCAGTTTTAACCACTTTCACCTTAGCACTGCACAGCACACCAACCACACCACGCTCATATAGGGTTTTAGTTAACCCTCCTTACTTACATCGAAAACATCCCTGTGCTCCTCCCTCGCAGCGAGGGAGTTGTAGCCCTCGTAGAGACTAGGTTTCTTTACGTGAGGAGGCACCCCTATGATGAAGCATGACACCTCTGGTGTGTGAGGGGAACCGTCCTTAAAAGGGATCCCCCCACAAGTACATGGTTGGCTGAATTTCATCACACCCCATACCGCCTTCTTGGACCCGTGGCCTTTTTTGTGTTTGATATTATGAGTGGGGAGGTGGCCCACGCAGGTCCTTAAATCTCCTCTAGTCCCCTTAGTGTGTATTCAGAGGGGGTCAGGCCAGGAGGATGAAGGTGAGAGCAGGGCCATGCCAGGAGGATGAAGGTCAGAGGAGGTCCAGGAGGATTAAGGTCAGAGGGGGGGCTAGGCCAGGAGGATGAATGTCAGAGAGCGCCAGGGCAGGAGGATGAAGGTCAGAGGGGGCCAGGTCAGGAGGATGAAGGTCACAGGGGGGACAGGCCAGAGGGGAGCCATGTCAGAGGGGGGCCAGGCCAGAGAGGGACTAGCCCAGAGGGAGGCCAGGCCAGGAGGATGAAGGTCAGAGGGGGAGGAGGATAAAGGTCAGATGGAGGCCATGAGGATGAACGTCAATCAGGCTAGGAGGCTGAACGTCAGGGGGGGCCAGGCCAGAAGGATGAATGTCAGGGGGGGCGGCCAGGCCAGAAGGATGAAGGTCAGATGGGAGCCAGGCCAGGAAGATGAAGGCCAGAGGGGAGCCAGGCCAGGAGGATGAAGGTCAGAGAGGGGCCAGGCCAGAACGAGTCTGGGGGCTCTTCTGTTCAGTGCATGATTGGAATGTGAGGCTCCCAGTACAGTCCCAGCGACAGGAATAGAGCCTGTACCCCCTGGTCATGGCTGGAAACCTGCCGTACTTTGCCATTATGGCGGGTATCTTCATGTCAACATCAAAATTAAAATATAGGGAATATGGATAAAACCCAGTATCCCCCCATCTCCCTTTAAATAATAAAAAAAAGCAAATCAATGTTGAAAATACCTCAAAAGTATTTGAAAGTTATGTAAACTTCACTTAAATGATTAAACAATTCGGAATTGCCATGTTGAAAAGGATGCATGGGAATTTACAGGCGTTCGAATTCAAGTCTCAGGTCATGGCCCTTTCATAATCTTAAAACGTAATTGACTTAAATGACTTGTGGAAGGCCTGTCAACAAGGGGATATGCTGACTTGTCTCCCTGCAGATTAAGACTGCATCAGGGTGAGAAAGAAGAGAGGATGCAGGACAGAGGGTAGCTCACGGAGCGACGCGCCTGCTGCTGAGATGAATGTGCAACATGCAGGCCGTCATCTACGATCTCAACAGGGCATACTCGGACTCCCATCCCTCTGGATCACAACACTCAGGGGCTTATTCACAAGTGTTGGACTTGGCCCTTTTTGCGGGGTCATCCCTAAACTTTTTGCCTTCCGCCTATATTTTTCCTGACCTGTTGTTGGCTGTCTTATGACTCTGGGCACCTTACCACTGCTGATCAGTGCTAAGGTGCATATGCTCTCCCTATGGTAAAATGTATACATTGATTGGTGTCCATGTTTGGCTTATTTGGTTTACTATCAGCCCCTAGTAAAGTGCACCAGGAGTGCCAGGGCTTGTAAATACAAATGCTGCTGGTGGGCTTGCAGTACTGGTTGTGCCACCCACAGAAGCGGCCTAGTAAAATGTGTCTAAGGTCTGCCACTGCAGAACCTGCGTGCAGTCTGGTACTGTCGCGCTGACTGCGCAAGTGCACCCACTTGCCAGTCCCTAAACCTTTCCTTAACTACATATTAGTCGCCCCTCTGGTAGGCCCAAGGGCAGGGTACATTGTAGGTATAAGGTAGGACATGCCCTGATGGTTGTGGCATGTCCTAATAGTGAATTACAGCCATTTTCGTTTTTCACTATTGAAGGCTACCTGCTCTCCATAGGCCAGAATGGGCTGCTGGAATTACTACACGCAGTAATCCCAGTGGACTCATAGAGCATGGTAGAAAGTCAAGTTTAGTATGCCTGAACTCAGAATAATAAAATACTTCTTTTAGTAAAGTTTATTTTAATATCCTGTGTTTGTAAATACTGCTTTTAGAAAGTTAGTATTTACTTGCTTAGCCATTTCAGTCCGCCTCTGTTGTGTGTGTGTGCTGCCTAGTTTCAGTGAGGGCCAGGGCTGGGGAATTCCAGGAGACAGGCTGGCTGCCAGGTGGTGGGTAGAGAGATTACACCAGGATGGGTGGGAGGAGTACACCTTGACTCTGAATAGACCTGTGCTCTGCCACCACAATGCCGGCTCCGCCCCCTGTGGAGTGGCTGATGTCCCTGCCCTGCTGCTGAAAGGAAAGAGCAGAGTCACCACAACAAAGTGCTCCAAAACCGGGACTGAGCCAGGCCCAGGCCCCCTGGCGACAAAGAACAAAAGAATTGCTGTATAAAAGAAGGAGCCCTGCTCCTAAGAAATCAGATCCTGTTTGCGCCAAGAAGAAACTCTGCCTGAAGAGAAGGACCTGGAAAAGCTGCATGGAGGAGTACTGTCTCTAAGCCTGAGAGACTGGCCTGTGGTGGGTGCCTTGTTGCTGGAAGGAGAGGAAAAGACTGAAGAAGAAACTTTTATTCAACTTGTGCTTTACAAACAATCTCCAAGGGCTTGCGTGTGAGCTTGCCCCCTGAACTGCGCCCCAGGAACAGTGGGCGCTACCTTTCCCCTGGAAGAAGAGAAGCTGCTGGAGGTGATTCTAAAAACGCTGACCCCAGAGAACCTGTGTGCCCATCATCTCACTGAGCACCGCGACTTCTGCCACAGGGGCTGCTGTGAGCACAGTAAAGGCCTGCCTGCCTGGCCCGAGCACAGCAAGCAACTGCCCCCCGAGCCGTAGCTCGCAAAGTAAGGAAGAGACTGACAAGGCTCCAAGCGCCGAGCCTCTGCGACCCCTGGCCGTGGAGATCCCTGTAAGGACCTGCGACGCACTGTTCGCCATCTGAGTAAAGCCGACCGCGCTGCAACGCGCTAGAAATCACCCCCGAGCTGCCCCTCCTGCTTCCAACCTCGTTGTGTGCCTGGGAACGTCCTGAAGCGCCCCACGAAGCATCGCCGCCCACTGACCACGAGGGACGACAATGTGACGTGGGACACTCCTCTGTGGACTCCTGAGGCCGCCACGACCATTGCCCCCGAAGAATAAGGTACTGTCAGCTGCAGCGCCCCTGTACGCAGCTTCCTTCGCTGTGTACGGCGCCACCGTCCCGCTTCGCTTCACACGCGTGAAGTGTGAGTTTTGGAACCGTGCGAACCAGCTGTACGAGGCGTCACGACGAAGATACGGCCCGTACAGCATTAAATACATAGACGGTGCTCACGCGAGAAGCGTGAGGTTCGGCAAGAGGCGTACCGGACTTGTACGGCGCGTACCTACGAGGGTACGGTCCATACGGCTTCAGTCCAGCATACGCGTGCTCACGCGAGAAGCGTGGGAAACGGCACGACGCGTCCAAACAGCGGTACGAAGCGTACCGGAGGCGCTACAAAGCGCACAGACCCCCAAGGAAGTATATTTTGACCAGAAAATTGCCATTTTGAGAACTGTGGACTGCCTAAAAGTAATACAAGTAACTGGAACCTTATTTAACCCCTTCAGTGCCCCGCCCTTTCCCCCTCCTGTGCCGGGCATTGTATTAGCGGGCGGGGTCCATGACGAGATAGTCTCGTCTTGGGCACAGCGCAACCGCGCTCCATGACGAGACTATCTCGTCATGGGCACAGAAGGGGTTAAGTGAAGACGTGTATTTTTGAAAGCCTGCTTAAAGAAATCTTTTATATAAAGAACTTTATTTTTACATAAATAAAGCCTTGTGTCTCTGTGTGGTGGGTTGGTGATTGTTGTGTGGGACATCTGGAATGCTTAACCTTATGCCCTCTGGAATCTAGCCTGACTGCTCGCGCCACGTTACCTAGAGGGTGAGCAGGGGTTATTTTTGAAGAGTAATCCTTTGCCCTGACTTAGATGAAAAGGGTCCCTGCTTGTCGCAAGTGCATACCTGCGCCAACCAGAGACCCCAGTGTTCTAACAACAAGCTGCACTTTGTAGTAGATATACCAGTACAACAATAGTACTACTCACCTACTACAAAATGTTGTCCAGGAAACTACGCATGGCGGCCTTGGCCGGCACCAGTTCCATCTTTTCTATGCAGAGTTCTGTGCTGTGGCTCACTCCGCACACGTAGGTTTACGTTTCAGTAGTAAATGTGGGAGGAACTCAAGGGAGCGACTGGAAGATGAGAAATATTTACTACTAAATAAGAGGGAATTAGAGAGGAGTAAAATGGGACGCAGGGAGGGACATGAAAAACACAAACTCCAACCCAGCAAACAGTAGGACCAATGCTATTCACAAACTACACTTCTAAAGTTACCGCAGCCCACCATGGACTGCTTCACCTCCTACAAAGCCAGAGGTATACTCTTTGATGAGAAAGGTGCAGTGGGCACACTGTTCAAGTATTGACCCCATTAGATCTGATCAGCACATACTATGCTCCCCACACTCTCCAGCTGGGTCCCCTGAAGGGGCAGCTTGTGTCCCTAGGAAGTTGTAAGAGCCCAGTAAACAAAGCACAGCCCATTACTGCTCTGCACACACTGAAGCTTGGGCCCCTGGGGAGGCTGCGTGTGTCCAAAGGACGCTGTGAAGGTGCAGTAAACACAGCACAGCCCATCACTGCTCTCCACACTCTTCAGCTGGGGCCCATTGAGTGACTCTTGTTTCCCGAGGAAGCTGTAAGACAGCAGTAACCAAAGCAAGGCACATCACTGCTCTCCAGGTGCTCCAGCTGAGGCCCCTGGAGAGGCGCTTGTGTCCCAAGGAAGCTGTGAGAGCCAAGTAAACAACGCACAGCCCATCCCTGCTCTCCACACACACCTGCTGGGGCCCCTGGAGAGGCGCTTGTGTCCCAAGGAAGCTGTGAGAGCCCAGTAAACAAAGCACAGCCCATCTCAGCTCTTCACACACTCTAGCTAGGGCCCCTGGAGAGGCGCTTGTGTCCCAAGGAAGCTGTGAGAGCCCAGTAAACAAAGCACAGCCAATCACTGTAAGGATCTTACCCAGTCGAATTTCTGCAGGGACGTCAAGGAATTCCAACTTCAGGCGTAGGAAGGTCCCAACCTTCCACCCCACCCTACTGCGTCTATCAAACTCTAGAGCGCAGAGGAGGTGGCGGAAAGAGGGGAAACAAAACAAGGATAGAGGGGAAAACACAGGAGCTGCAATCTTCTTCCTTCCTTTTCTGTGGAACTGTGTCTGTGTTCTTGGAGCAAGGTTCTGAAAAAGGTAAGAAGAACAATATATAAGGCCCTAAATAAGGGCCTACAATACCCCTAGTCTAACCCTTCTTTAATGTGTAGCTCTGCTATCTAGTTACCTATAACTAGCAGCTTGCTTATTCTAGATAGTTGCACAGAAGGATTGAAGAGGTCAGGAAAGGTACAGGCTAGTCGTAGTTTCCCTTCAGGACTGTAGTAGGATGTCCCTAGGATAGATAAAGGCAACCATATAGTAATACACCCCCATGAACGTCTGAAAACACTACTTCCCCTCCCCCTTCCGACCACTTATCTTACAAGGGTTATCCAGATGTCATCACAGAACGAGGAGTCCGATCAAAATGCTGTAGAGGCTTCTACAGCTAGAATCTGGAAGATGCAGCAGGGAAGGAACTCAGGAAGACGGGTCAGGACCAATGCGACGTAAGGTAAACAAGAGCCTCCTTAGGGGGTAACTGGCAGGTCCACGGGAGCAGTTTGGGAGGAAGGGGACAGGGCAGAGACACCCGGCCGGCCCGCGGGACAAAATCCGGCTAGGTGGGCGGAGCGCTCTGACCCTAAAACACCAAGGTCCCGAAACCAGGGGCAGCTCGCGTCCAGTTACAGCCAACACAGAGGCTCGGCACCAATATAACGAAAGCACAAAAAAAGGAGGGAAACAGAGCTCTGTAATATGAGAGACGGCTCTCATACGAATGTCCGAAAAAAGAAGGGGATTACAAACACTCGAAGCGGTGCAGGTAATGTAGAATGTCCCGGACCTCCGAGACGAACGCCAAGCGCAAAACCACTCTGAAAGACCAGGAAACAGGATACAGGAAGTTCAGGGAACCGCCTGCGGGGCAACACTAGAACGCGAAGCCCCGAGGTTCCTGAACGGCAGGCTTTTCTACTGTTTCATTGCTATCGCGCATGCGCGATAGCTAGACGCTATGGGGAATTCCTTCGCAACTCGGTGACGCTGGAATCGGCAATCCTGACAGTACATCCCTCCCAACACCCCTCCCACGGGTTTGGGCTTGTGTGGATGTCTCCTGTGAAACAAACGTATCAAACGAGGAGCATGTACTTGACTGGCAGGTTCCCATGTACGTTCTTCAATTCCATACCCCTTCCAGTGTATCAAATATTGCAAACGGCGTCTACTCCTTCGAGAGTCAATGATGGATTCCACTTCGTATTCTTCTTCTCCGTCTACCAACACCGGAGCTGGGTGAGAAGGCAGGCGAGTACCGGGTTCTACAGGTTTGATCAGTGACACATGAAAAACTGGGTGTACCTTGATGGTCTCAGGGAGTTTTAGTTCCATTGCCACGGGATTGATGACTCTAGAGATCGGGTAGGGTCCAAGGAACTTAGGTCGGAACTTACAAGACCCCTTCAATGGAATGTATTTGGTTGACAGCCATACTTCATCCCCCACCTTATATTCTGGTTCTGTCTGTCTATGCCTATCTGCTCCCTTCTTGTACGCTGCCTTAGCTTTGTCTAAATTGGTATGTGTCAGCTGATGTATCTGTTGGATCTCATGAATGAACTCACTAACTGCCGGTGCGGTACAAGATGATAACCTCGGAGAGATGAAAGCCTTTGGATGATACCCTGATGAACAAAAGAAAGGGGTGTATTTCGTGGATGCATGCTGACTGTTATTATATGCGAATTCCGCCACCCACACCATCTTATCCCAATCACTGTGTGAGTGTAAGGACTGACTCCGCACGTACTGTTCAAAACACTGATTGACTCGTTCAGTCTGCCCATCCGTCTGTGGATGGTGACTGGAAGACAGTCTCACATCAATCTGTAGTAAGGAGCAGAGTTGTTGCCAAAAACGAGAAACAAACTGGGCACCCCTATCTGAAATTACCACCGAGGGGAACCCGTGTAACCTGACCACCTGCTGTAAGAAAACAACTGCAAGCTCCGCTGCCGTGGGTAATCCCCTTAAGGGAATGAAGTGGGCAGTCTTTGTGAACAAATCCACTACAACTAACAGTGTGTTATGGCCCTTAGACGTAGGAGGGAGTTCTACGATAAAATCTAACGACACCGTGTGCCACGGAAGAGGAGGAGTGGGTAAGGGTTGGAGCAGCCCTGTGGGGTTTTGATGAGATGTTTTACTTTGAGCACATATATGACAGGTTTTGACGTATTGCTCAACGTCCTTGCCTAAGGTAGACCACCAAAACTGGCGTCGCACATTATCAATGGTTTTCTTAATCCCGGGATGCCCGGCCAAAGGATGAGAATGACACCATTCTAAAGCCTGTCTTTGCAGGTTCGGAGTAGTAAGGACTATCCCCCCCTGTACATACTGAATACCATCTCGACTCTCAGGTTCTACCGTCTGGATCACCTCCTGCCCTTCCTCACTCTGTTGTTCCCTCACTACTTCCAGTAGGAACTCCTTTTCAGATAATACTCCTATGATCTTGTCTGGCGAAATGATTGCCGGAGGTTCCGCCTGTTCTTCTTGGACCTCGAAACCTAATCTGGACATAGCATCTGCCTTGCCATTCTTTCTACCCGCCTGATATTGGATTGTGAAATCATATTCGCTAAAGAATTGGGCCCAACGGAGCTGTCTCATTGACAAGGCTTTAGCTGACTTTAGGAATTGTAAATTACGGTGATCTGTATAAACAGTCACCGTATGTTTGGTTCCTAGTAGGTATTGTCGCCATTCTTCAAAAGCCTTCTTAATGGCCAGTAATTCCTTATCTCCCACCGCATAGTTCGTCTCCGCGGGGTTTAACTTGTGTGAAAAAAAGGCTACTGGGTGCAATTCTCCGGTGTGCTTATCTGCTTGTGACAGGACCCCACCTACCGCAACTTGAGAGGCATCTGCCTCCAACACAAATGGATAACTCGGGTCTGGGTGTTGAAGTACTGGGGCCTGGGTGAAAGCCTCTTTCAGGGTTTGAAATGCTTTCTCAGCCTCATCTGACCACAAAAATGGAGTCCCCTTTCTGAGCAACCGTGTAATCGGTGCCACTAACCTAGAAAAGCCATCGATAAAGCGCCGATAAAAATTGGCAAACCCAATGAATCGTTGGATATCCTTGATCTTTTGTGGGGCAGGCCACCTTGAGATGGCCTCCACCTTTTGTGGATCCATTTGCAACCCCTGGGGAGAGATGATAAACCCCAGAAAGGGAACAGACTGTACATGAAACGTACACTTTTCTAACTTGCAGTACAACTGATTGTCCTGCAAGCGCTGTAACACCTGTCTGACATGCGGTATGTGTTCCTTGAGTGACTGTGAATATATCAACAAATCATCGATATAGGCAATCACACAGACGTCTAACATGTCCTTAAGCACTTCATTTATGAAGAACTGAAAAGCGGAGGGCGCATTACAAAGCCCAAATGGCATAACCAAGTATTCAAAAAGTCCATACTTGGTACAAAAAGCCGTCTTCCACTCATCCCCCTCTACCACACGTACCAAATGATAAGCCCCCCGTAAGTCCAATTTCGTGAACACACGGGCGTCTTTTACTCTATCTAGGAGAGCAGAGATGAGTGGAAGAGGGTACCTGTTCTTTATGGTTATTTTATTTAAGGCCCTGTAATCTATGCAACAACGCAGACCCCCTTCGCGTTTAGGGATAAAAAACAGAGAGGAAGAGGCAGGGGATTTGGAGGGACGAATAAACCCTAAGGAAAGCATGTTATCCAAATACTCCCGCAAATAAAGATTCTCCTTTTCAGTCAGAGAATAGACTCGACTGAATGGGATCTTAGCTCCTGCTTGAAGGTCGATGCGACAGTCAAAGGGTCTGTGGGGTGGTAAGTGTCATGATCCTCGCGAGCCATGTGGCTTCCAGACAGCAGATCGGCGCCACCCGGGGGTATCTAACCGCGCGGCAAAGGAGCGCACTCCTAAGGCCGACTACAAGTCCCAGAAGACCTCGGGACATCCAACGGCGGAGCACCGGAAGCGGGGTCGGTCACATGACCGCAGCTATAAGACCATCCCCCTCTGGAGAAATGGCGCTTGACAATCCGAGAAGGTTCCCTGAAGACAGCGCTTAGCGGATGGTATTCCCCGCTGGAGGACGAGCGCTCGCTTACCATTGCAGCATCGTGACTTCCCTGTCCAGTACCCGTTGTTACGCCGCTCCTGAAGTCTCCCTGGTTCCCGTTCTTGCCTGAGGTACCTAGAGTCGGTATCAGGTAGGACACTCCGTTGGGAGGAGCAGGAGCACCCGTTTGCATAATCATCTGCTAGGCAGTGACGTAACTGCCGTAGCCCAGAGTCTTTCCCGAGGAATTCCCGATTTCCGTCTCCTTCGTCTGCGTCCTGCGCGAACAGCGCGAGGAGGCGTGGAAGCCCTGCCGCTTACTTCGACAATTGTTGACAGAGAGAGAACACCATATTGTTTAGATAGGCATTGCTGGATACTGCCACGGTAGTGAGGTTAACTACCGCGTGGGCATCAACAGAACGAACTGGTTCTGCACAAGCCATACCCTATCTACCGTTTCCAAGACCGTGATGCCAACGGTCTCCCTGACTGGGGAATCGAAGTTAGCGCCCACAGTAGGTGAGTGGTGGCCCTTGAGAGGGGAGCAGGGAGGTAGGAGGTAAGTGGTACTTCCGTCCCTAATGCTGTGCCTTGTCTGTCTCCCCCTTCCTGCAGCTTACTAGAGCACTACCCGTCAGACCATCAGGTTCCGAGACAAGCGGACCCGATCCTTCCCTTCATTCGTTCCTCTCTTCTTCCCCCTAAGTGCCTCTACCACGCGTTGGTTGTTTTGGTTCGCCAGCGTGGGGTTGCACCAGTGGGAAGGGAGAACTATTCTACACGCCATCGTTCCTGCCGATCGATCCGCAGGTTAGTAGGAGCCTAGAGTATACGGCTACTGCCGGCCTGACAGATTGTCAAGCCCACGTATACCTTTCGGCCTGAACGATGGACTCCAATGTCGTGTTGACCTCCCTGTTGGAAAGCATTACGGCTTTACAACAGGAAGTGCACGATTCTAGGTTAGAGAACCAGGATATGAAAAGAGAAATGAGTACCTTGCGTAGGGAGGTTGCAGGCATTACAAGACAAGGCCCTAGCAAGAGTACATATATAAAGGATTGGACCCTTCCCCCGCCTGCGACACGCACAACCCCGGTAATGGGGGGTGGTGCTACTGGTACAGGGTCCTTTACTCCTTCGGGCACGCCCCAACCTCCACAGGATTCTGCTCCGACAGTACATGTCATCCAGACTCATGGTATACCACTAGCTCCCCCCGAAAGGTTCTTTGGGGACCCAAAGAAATTTGAGACCTTTCTTAACCAATGCCGGCTGCACTTCCTTTGCAAACCAGCGATCTTCCAAGAACATACCGCCAAGACTTCCTTTATGATGTCGTACATGGGGGGCAATGCAGCCAGCTGGACTATTCCGTTGATGGACAGAAACGACCCGGTGCTGCACAACTTCCACGATTTTTGTACCGCACTAAGAAGATTGTTCGACCGCAAGTCGCACATGCTATCCTTGGATCGGGAATTGCTCACTCTGAGACAAGGCACGCAGGACCTGCTATCGTATATCACGACCTTTAATCGATTGGTGGTGGAAACCGACTGGCCTACCGAGAAACGCTCCACCCTCTTTTACCAAGGTCTTCGAGGTGAGCTGAAAGACGTGTTATCGCAAGTGGTTCAGCTGCCTCCCACTTGTGAGGAGCTGATTGATCTCGCGGTGCAATTGGAACATCGCCTACAAGAACGGAAGACGGATAAAGGCCGAGGTGAGAACCGCTTCCCGTTGCCCAGAATGCGATCGCTCCCCGAAGACCGTCAGAAGACCATAGATCTCAGCGAACCTATGCAGATCGGGGGAGTGCGAGGTCCTCTTACCCCCGAAGAACGGGAAAAAAGAAGACAACAGAAGCTGTGTCTTTACTGTGGGAAGAGCGGGCATTTTATCAGGGAATGTCGCGCGAGAGCCAAGGCCCCGGAAAGACCCGGTCCCCCACAGGTACCTGCAGCGACCTTCTCACAGGAGTCGGAAAACTAGAAAGCCCAAGACAGGAAGGGATCACTGCCATGGGTACCGATTCGTCACGGATCCCCCTTGCACTCGCTAACACTATGCAACCCGCCGTAGCACACATCAATGTGTGTGTAACCTTATGGATCACTGAAAACAGCCTGCTAGAGGTGGCGTCCTTGTTGGATTCGGGCGCCACCGGAAATTTTATGGATCTCCAGTATGCTCGACGGTTTGGGGTGCCATACGAAAAGAAGATGATACCCGAAATAGTGAAGGCTGTAGATGGGAAGACCTTAACCTCCGGACCGGTTAGGTATCACACCGTTCCCCTCACAATGAGGGTGGGGGAAGAACACTACGAAGTCCTGCAGTTTGACCTGATAGACGCGCCTCAATTCCGTTTGATCCTAGGCATGCCGTGGCTAACGCTACATGACCCGGTAGTACGATGGGCAGAACGTACGGTGTCACTGACCTCTGAGTATTGCAAAACGCACTGTACTCGGCACGTCTTGCAGGACAATGGTTCCAGAACACAAGCCAGTTTCCTCGCCGAAGGTCGGGAAGAAGCCGAGTATTGCTGCGCTGTATCCTTACCCAACGAATATCTGCAATACCAACCGGTGTTCGACAAACAAACAGCGGCCACATTACCTCCCCACCGAACATTTGATTGTCGGATCGATCTACACCCTGGTGCGGACATTCCCTGCAGTCGTGTATACGCTCTAACAGAACCAGAGACCCGTTACCTCAAGAAATATCTGGAAGAGAACCTGGAATCAGGATTCATCCGCCCTTCCTCGTCGCCGGCCTCGTCGCCCCTCTTTTTCATCGCCAAGAAGGACTGCGATGAATTACGAGCCTGCATCGATTACCGCGCCATCAACAAAATAACCATCAAGAACCGGTACCCTCTCCCTTTGATTCCCGTATTGCTAGACCAGCTCAAAGGGGCCCGAATATACACCAAGCTTGACCTTCGAGGTGCATACCATTTGGTTCGCGTGAAATCTGGGGACGAATGGAAGACGGCGTTCCGAACGAAGTTCGGTCTCTACGAGTACCAAGTAATGCCATTCGGGCTATGCAACGCCCCAGCAGCATTTCAGTTCTTCATGGATGAAGTTCTCCGAGGTCTGCTGGAGGTGTGTTGTATAGTCTACATAGATGATATACTCATCTATTCGTCCACCTTACAGGAGCACATCACCCATGTGCAGGAAGTGTTGACACGTCTTCAACGACATTCGTTGTATGCCAAGTTAGAGAAATGCTTATTTCATGTACAGGAAGTTGCCTTCCTAGGGTACATCATTAATGCACAAGGGTTTCAAATGGATACCGCCAAAGTAGATGCAATCACTTCCTGGAAGGCCCCAAGCCACGTTAAGGCGGTACAACGATTCCTGGGGTTCGCCAATTACTATAGGCGTTTCATAAAGGATTTCTCGAAGGTAATCCACCCCATCTCTCGTCTACTAAGAAAAAATACTCCTTTCGTCTGGGATCAAGAGGCGGAAAGGTCTTTTCAGGAACTAAAACGGCGGTTCACAACAGCTCCCATTTTGTTACACCCAAATACTGACCTGCCGTTCGTGGTGGAGACGGATGCGTCTCAATACGCCATAGGAGGAGTGCTATCACAACGGCACCAACAAACGGGGCAACTCCATCCGGTGGCGTTTTATTCCAAGAAACTCTCCCCGAGTGAGGTGAACTACTCCATTACGGACAAGGAACTACTGGCCATTAAACGGGCGTGCGAAGAGTGGAGGCACTATCTGCTAGGGGCAAGCCATACTGTTGAGATGTACACTGACCACCGTCGATCCTGCCCAGCAAGGCGTTTGCTCATCAAGTGCATGCTCTCACCTCGTCGGACGAATACCTTGAGGCTGTAAAGGCGTCCTTAACTGACGTCAACATTTCAGCCTGGATACAAATCGACCCAGCCCACAGAACAAAAAGAGGGGACTTCCTGTTCCAGAACGATGCCTTATTTCTCCCGCAGAAAGCACAACAACAGCAAGCGATTGCCTGGGTTCATGATTCCGCGCTAGGAGGCCATATGGGGGAATACAAAACCATAGCAGGACTTGAAAGATCCTTCTGGTGGCCCACATTACGAACAGATGCCAAAGAATATCTGAAGTATTGTGCCATCTGTGCGCAGAGTAAGGTCAGCCATTCGAAACCAGCGGGGCTGTTGCGTCCCATACCCATTCCACCAGCCCCATGGCATACAGTATCGATGGATTTCATCGTGGAGATGCCACCCTGTGAAGGTTACACCACCGTGCTAGTAATTGTAGATCACTTAACAAAGATGGGCCACTTCGTCCCTCTCAAAAGACTACCCACGGCGGGCGAACTGGCTCTGGTATTCCTACAACATGTGGTGAGAGCGCACGGACTACCAAAGGTGCTTATCACAGACCGAGGATCCCAGTTTACCTCACGCTTTTGGAGAAAACTATGTGACACTATGAACATTGATGCCCGTCTATCCACAAGTTACCATCCCCAGACGGATGGCAAAACAGAACGTCTGAACCAGACGTTAGAACAGTACCTGCGCTGCTTTACCCTCCAAAACACCATGGAGTGGTACCCCTTAATATGGTTAGCAGAGTTCGCCTACAATAACGCAGAACACACCACCCTAGGGTGTTCCCCGTTCTTTTGTCTTTATGGTTTCCACCCCGACATTCTTCCATTCGAGTGGCCTGTAGTCTCTACACACCCTACAATCCAAGAACACCATACACATCTCCGCACCATTCTCCGAGAAACCAAACTCCATTTAGAGACAGCGCAAAACACACAAAAACTATACGCTGACAAAAAGAGAACGCCAGAACCCGAGTATAGGGTAGGAGACAAAGTATGGTTATCCACCAAGAACTTACATCTAAAGGGGGTGGGTAAATTGGCACCCAAGTACGTAGGGCCATACAGAATAGACCGCGTCCTGAATCCCGTTGCGGTAAGACTAAGCCTTCCTGCCTCCTGGAAAATACATCCTGTTTTCCATGTTTCCCTTCTCCGGCCATGCCCTGCCAACATGAGACTACCTCTGACTCCCCTCCCAGTGGAGGTAGAAGGGCAAGAGGAATACGAAGTCCAGGCCTTATTAGACTCCCGACAAGTGAGGGGAAGAGTGCAATACCTGGTAGAATGGAAAGGGTTTGGGCCGGAAGAACGGACTTGGGAACCAGCAGCTAACTTACATTGTCCACAACTACTCCGACAGTTTCACGCCCAACATCCTGGTAAACCAGGACAACCGCCGAGACGGCGGTCCTTGAGAGGGGGTACTGTCATGATCCTCGCGAGCCATGTGGCTTCCAGACAGCAGATCGGCGCCACCCGGGGGTATCTAACCGCGCGGCAAAGGAGCGCACTCCTAAGGCCGACTACAAGTCCCAGAAGACCTCGGGACATCCAACGGCGGAGCACCGGAAGCGGGGTCGGTCACATGACCGCAGCTATAAGACCATCCCCCTCTGGAGAAATGGCGCTTGACAATCCGAGAAGGTTCCCTGAAGACAGCGCTTAGCGGATGGTATTCCCCGCTGGAGGACGAGCGCTCGCTTACCATTGCAGCATCGTGACTTCCCTGTCCAGTACCCGTTGTTACGCCGCTCCTGAAGTCTCCCTGGTTCCCGTTCTTGCCTGAGGTACCTAGAGTCGGTATCAGGTAGGACACTCCGTTGGGAGGAGCAGGAGCACCCGTTTGCATAATCATCTGCTAGGCAGTGACGTAACTGCCGTAGCCCAGAGTCTTTCCCGAGGAATTCCCGATTTCCGTCTCCTTCGTCTGCGTCCTGCGCGAACAGCGCGAGGAGGCGTGGAAGCCCTGCCGCTTACTTCGACAATTGTTGACAGAGAGAGAACACCATATTGTTTAGATAGGCATTGCTGGATACTGCCACGGTAGTGAGGTTAACTACCGCGTGGGCATCAACAGAACGAACTGGTTCTGCACAAGCCATACCCTATCTACCGTTTCCAAGACCGTGATGCCAACGGTCTCCCTGACTGGGGAATCGAAGTTAGCGCCCACAGTAGGTGAGTGGTGGCCCTTGAGAGGGGAGCAGGGAGGTAGGAGGTAAGTGGTACTTCCGTCCCTAATGCTGTGCCTTGTCTGTCTCCCCCTTCCTGCAGCTTACTAGAGCACTACCCGTCAGACCATCAGGTTCCGAGACAAGCGGACCCGATCCTTCCCTTCATTCGTTCCTCTCTTCTTCCCCCTAAGTGCCTCTACCACGCGTTGGTTGTTTTGGTTCGCCAGCGTGGGGTTGCACCAGTGGGAAGGGAGAACTATTCTACACGCCATCGTTCCTGCCGATCGATCCGCAGGTTAGTAGGAGCCTAGAGTATACGGCTACTGCCGGCCTGACAGTAAGGAAGTGGCCTCCTTTGGGTCAAAAATAGAACTTAAATCTTGATATACCGTTGGCAACACTTCTTCCTTCTCCGTCATCATAATCTCCTTGTTTGGACTTAGAGATAGGGTATGTGCCTGACAGCACTCTGGACGAAACCGTAAGGTGGCATTATGCCAGTCTATAAGGGGATTATGCATCCTTAACCAGGGTAAGCCTAAGAGAACAGGAAACTGCGGTGACTGGATCAGATCGAATTCCACTTGCTCCACATGATTAGATTCTAGGAGAACCTTGATAGATTCTGTCTTGTGTGTGATGGGTCCTGACTTTAACACACTCCCATCTATAGTGGTGACTGTCTCTCCATACCCCTTGTTTAGTGGTTGAATGTGATGTTCCTGGGCCCAAGCCTTGTCCATAAAATTCCCCGTGGCCCCTGAATCTAGCATAATGGGAGTGTTAGCCTGTCCTTGTTTCCAGAACAATTTAGCTGGGATAAAGAAATGACCAGAAGAAGACGCTATGGGGTCAGAAGAGGAGACACTCAAACCTGAATAACCCGAAGTCCTTGTCTCGCAGGTCTCCGGGCTTCCTAGTTTTCCGACTTCTTGCTGGGCACCGGTTTGGTGGGACAGGATCTCAAAAAGTGTCCCGCCTTACCGCAATAAAGACATAGTCGGTTTTCTCGCCGCCGGCGTCTCTCGTCTGGAGTCAGAGGTCCTCTCACAATCCCAATCTGCATTGGTTCTGCTTCCTCACCAGTAGATGGGAAGTCAGGTTTCTTCTCCCTGACTGTCACTACCCTGACCTCTGTCTTTCCTCTTTCTTTTTTACGTTCTTGCAGACGATGGTCTATTTGTACCGCTAGATCCATGAGATCCTTACAAGAATGGGGGAGATCCACTATATGAGACAAAGCATCCTTGATCTCCTCCCTCAGTCCCCTATAAAACAGAGTACCTCGTTTTTCCTCTGGCCAACCCGCCTCAACAACTAGTCGCTGGAAAGAAGTGATGTAGGTGGCAATCTCAGCGGTCCCTTGCTTGAGGGAGAGCAAATCCGTATCAGCTGTGAGAGTGTAAGTATGTTTATCAAACAATTTCTTAAATTCGTCCTTGAAAGCCCCATAATTCTGTAGCAGAGGGTCGTCTCTTTCTATTAACGGCATGGCCCAATTGGCAGCTGGACCCCCTAGGTATGATATTACAAAGGCTACCTTAGCTTGATCAGTGGGAAAACAGGGAGCTTTGCAAGTAAAATGCAATTGACACTGGCTAATGAATGTGTTAAATTTGGAGGAATCGCCTGTAAACCTCTCAGGCGGTGCAAGAGGGATTGAGGGAGGAGTAGTGACCTGTATCACGGGAGCGGAAGCCCTTGAACTGCCCTCCCCTTGACTTTCCCTCTGTATAGAGTTTACCCGCAAGGCCAATGCCTGGGTTTCTGCCTGGAGATTCCCAATCATGTTGGCGAGATCCGCCAAGGTCACTTGTTGTAATTCCATGACGTCCGGGCAGAACGCACCACGTGGGCTTCGCGTTCTGTAAGGATCTTACCCAGTCGAATTTCTGCAGGGACGTCAAGGAATTCCAACTTCAGGCGTAGGAAGGTCCCAACCTTCCACCCCACCCTACTGCGTCTATCAAACTCTAGAGCGCAGAGGAGGTGGCGGAAAGAGGGGAAACAAAACAAGGATAGAGGGGAAAACACAGGAGCTGCAATCTTCTTCCTTCCTTTTCTGTGGAACTGTGTCTGTGTTCTTGGAGCAAGGTTCTGAAAAAGGTAAGAAGAACAATATATAAGGCCCTAAATAAGGGCCTACAATACCCCTAGTCTAACCCTTCTTTAATGTGTAGCTCTGCTATCTAGTTACCTATAACTAGCAGCTTGCTTATTCTAGATAGTTGCACAGAAGGATTGAAGAGGTCAGGAAAGGTACAGGCTAGTCGTAGTTTCCCTTCAGGACTGTAGTAGGATGTCCCTAGGATAGATAAAGGCAACCATATAGTAATACACCCCCATGAACGTCTGAAAACACTACTTCCCCTCCCCCTTCCGACCACTTATCTTACAAGGGTTATCCAGATGTCATCACAGAACGAGGAGTCCGATCAAAATGCTGTAGAGGCTTCTACAGCTAGAATCTGGAAGATGCAGCAGGGAAGGAACTCAGGAAGACGGGTCAGGACCAATGCGACGTAAGGTAAACAAGAGCCTCCTTAGGGGGTAACTGGCAGGTCCACGGGAGCAGTTTGGGAGGAAGGGGACAGGGCAGAGACACCCGGCCGGCCCGCGGGACAAAATCCGGCTAGGTGGGCGGAGCGCTCTGACCCTAAAACACCAAGGTCCCGAAACCAGGGGCAGCTCGCGTCCAGTTACAGCCAACACAGAGGCTCGGCACCAATATAACGAAAGCACAAAAAAAGGAGGGAAACAGAGCTCTGTAATATGAGAGACGGCTCTCATACGAATGTCCGAAAAAAGAAGGGGATTACAAACACTCGAAGCGGTGCAGGTAATGTAGAATGTCCCGGACCTCCGAGACGAACGCCAAGCGCAAAACCACTCTGAAAGACCAGGAAACAGGATACAGGAAGTTCAGGGAACCGCCTGCGGGGCAACACTAGAACGCGAAGCCCCGAGGTTCCTGAACGGCAGGCTTTTCTACTGTTTCATTGCTATCGCGCATGCGCGATAGCTAGACGCTATGGGGAATTCCTTCGCAACTCGGTGACGCTGGAATCGGCAATCCTGACAATCACTGGTCTTCACACACTCCAGCTGGGGCCCCTGGTGAGGCGCTTGTGTCCCTAGGAAGATGTGAAGGTGCAGTAAACAAAGCACAGCCCATCACTGCTCTCCACACTCTTCAGTTGGGGCCCATTGAGTGACTCTTGTGTCCCGAGGAAGCTGTAAGAGAGCAGTAACCAAAGCACAGCCCATCACTGCTCTCCAGGCGCTCCAGCTGGGGCC
This sequence comes from Triturus cristatus, assembly GCF_964204655.1. Classification (NCBI taxonomy): domain Eukaryota; kingdom Metazoa; phylum Chordata; class Amphibia; order Caudata; family Salamandridae; genus Triturus; species Triturus cristatus. The sequence continues at coordinate 18,104,877 of NC_140589.1, read as the reverse complement.
CCTGGAGAGGCTGGTTGTGTCCCTAGGAAGCTGTGAGAGTGCAGTAAAACAAAGCAAAGCCCATTCCTGCTCTCCACACACATCTGCTGGGGCCCCTGGAGAGGCGCTTGTGTCCCAAGGAAGCTGTGAGAGCCCAGTTAACAAAGCACAGCCAATCACTGCTCTCCACACTCTTCAGCTGGGGCCCATTGAGTGACTCTTGTGTCCCGAGGAAGCTGTAAGAGAGCAGTAACCAAAGCAAGGCACATCACTCCTCTCCAGGCGCTCCAGCTGGGGCCCCTGGAGAGGCTGGTTGTGTTCCCAGGAAGCTGTGAGAGTGCAGTAAAACAAAGCACAGCCCATTCCTGCTCTCCACACACATCTGCTGGGGCCCCTGGAGAGGCGCTTGTGTCTCAAGGAAGCTGTGAGAGCCCAGTAAACAAAGCACAGCCAATCACTGCTCTTCACACACTCCAGCTGGGGCTGCTGGTGAGGCGCTTGTGTCCCTAGGAAGATGTGAAAGTGCAGTAAACAAAGCACAGCCAATCACTGGTCTTCACACACTCCAGCTGGGGCTGCTGGTGAGGCGCTTGTGTCCTTAGGAAGATGTGAAAGTGCAGTAAACAAGGCACAGCCCATCACTGCTCTCCACACACTCTAGCTGGGACCCTGGAGAGGCGCTTGTGTCCCGAGGAAGATGTGAAAGTGCAGTAAACAAAGCACAGCCAATCACTGGTCTTCACACACTCCAGCTGGGGCTGCTGGTGAGGCGCTTGTGTCCTTAGGAAGATGTGAAAGTGCAGTAAACAAGGCACAGCCCATCACTGCTCTCCACACACTCTAGCTGGGACCCTGGAGAGGCGCTTGTGTCCCGAGGAAGCTGTAAGAGCCCAGTAAACAACACGCTCCAGCTGGGGCCCCTGGATAAGCTGGTGAAGTACTGGAGACTCGGGGGCCCGAAGGCTTAACTGGCCCCTGATCTTTCCAACGTTGCCTGGCTGCCAAAAGTGTAAAGCTGGTCTGGTTCCCAAGCGAACCTTTGGGTGTTGCATGCGGTGTAAGGTCCTAGTCTCCAGCCCGAGCTTCTGTCAGAGGATGGTGCCGCACAGGCAGATGGTGGAACGCAGGGGCCCCTGGTGACCGGCAGGACCCGCAGGAGGCGGCAGGGCACTGTAATGTAACCCATGAGAGTGCCAGGGCACACCTGTCATGCAGCTCTGCACCACTTTCCATTTGCTAGGTTGTCGGGAGCAGCACGCTCCCTGGCAGGGTGCCAGGGGCCTTTGCACGCCAAGTGATTGGCATCAAGTTTATTAATCAGATACAAATATTTGCCTTTCATCCTGGAAGCGCTCATCAGGTGGGTCTGATGCGACTGAGCTGGATTTCGCTCCCAGCTTCGCCTGTCCAGATGCTCGGCAATCTGCTCCTTGTGAGAAGTGTCTTCCTTCAGACAGACTCATCACTTCTGCTCCGCACCGGCGCTCTGCTAATGAGCCTCGTGTGATTTATCAGTAGACCGCCTCCATCCTCCGAGGCCCCCAGACGGAGACCCCCTCCTCCCTGAATCAAAGCACACACGAGATATCACAGATCGGGAGCAGAGCGTCTGCCTCGCCAGTGAGAAGAGGGATCCCGACCAAGGTTTGACCTCTGCCCCCAGAGGACAAGACGGGCCCGCAGCTCTACTCTAGGTGCCTCTCACCCCTCCTACATCCACACCTACTCCCACACCCAGCGCTTCTGAGGAGGGGCCAGAAGGATCTCAAGAAACAAGCATGGCCACAAACGCACCACCAGAGTGACCACCAGTCTGCCTGGCCTTTGACTCTCTCGGAGCCCACAAATCTCAGCTCCCCGATCCCCTCCGATGCCACCTGCCCCTCCCCGCCATTCAACATCTGCTGACCTGAAACGCCTGAAGCCGTACTCAACATCTCTCACGGACACGTCAATCTCCAGGAGATCCCTCCGGTAAGAGATCAGATAAAGTGACAAGACCTGAAATGTCCAGAGCACGCACACACATTATTCAGTAAGCGTCATATACATTATTCAAAAGAATATTACAAGAAAAGGGAGATAAATGTATTAGGATACAAAAAGAGGATTATATATATGTGTATATAATCCACAAGAGTATATTTAACAAATCCTCACAAAAATAATACTATAACAGTCACAATACATTTATGCATGAACAGTCTACAAAAACACAGATAGCATGTCTTAATACAATAATAAGTTGGCTAGATTCAGCGGCGGTCCTTTCAGCTAAATGCGGTGAGGCGGGGGCAGTGTGTGTGTGGGGGGGGGGTGGTAGTCAACAGACGACGGAATAATTAAAATTAAATATATAAATCAATCTTATTCTGTCATCTGTCGGCATCTCCCTGCCCCTCCACGCTTACCTGCAAGGACCGCTGCTGGTTAGATGTCGCATATGACTCAGTTATGTCGTATGAAGTCAAAGAACACAGTAACACGTTTCGCCTGGAAGACTTCTTCAGGGCTGTAATGACAAGAATACACAATGTATATATTGATCTAATTATGCCAACAAAGTAGGCCAGGAGAAGTGGCTAAGAAAAGTAACAACTCCAAGTCCATGCCAAAGGGTGATTCAAAGACATAGTTACAAAGCACCATGAAAGAAATATGTATCAAGATATTATTACATAAAAGTAGAACACAAGCACCTCAACCCAGAAAAATGTCACATACTGAGGCAAGACCAGGAAGAATAAAACCAAAAGTACAACCTCATGTGACCCTCTCACACCACATAGTATCACAGAAAGAAACATGGACAATTAAGAAGACGAAAATAAGTATCAAGTATACAAAAGTTACCTATCTGCACAATTTCTAAATGTAGAAAGAAACAATGACACTGTAATGTTGTGGACCTGCAATCTTAGACAAGTGCAAACATGTCCCTATAAAAGGAAACAAATAGACCATCATACCTGCTACCAAGAAATATATATTATTGAAATTGATTCTAAAAACTAAAAAAGTACTCCATGTAAATTACAATAACTCCCAAACTCATATTATGGTCCCAGTCAGCATATTAGTACATGCGTTTTAACTTTTCAAAACTATAAATGTTGAAGACGAACAATATGTGAACAAAAAGAAAAGGAGACAAAACTACTAGTCACAACAAATGGAGAATAAAATGTCAATGAGCCAGGCGTTCCAAAAAGCATATAGATGACAGCCCACATGAGGCCAACAGTTAATCAACATGGACAGTTACAGAAAGGAAACCAAGTACTGTGTCCGCAGTCCAAGTATTCAAAACCACTGCTTGCGTTATGTAGCCCAAATGTCAAAATTCTCAATCAAATCTGTTATCTGTTATCAGAATGTATAACCACTGTTTAGACTAGTACTATGGGACACATCCCACGTTTGGAGGGCATGGCACCTTATGATGATAGCCTCAAAATCATGATGTACCTCATTATAATATAAGACCCAGAGATATTTTGAATCCCTATTACGTAGAGCCCTATTGGGTTCTAGCATTCGTTTCCTACTGCGACGATTTGTACTGCCTACATAGATGAGGGAACATCTACAGATGATTACGCAAGTTACGCACTTAGAAATATCAAACCATTCCTTCCACAAAAGGATTTCAAGCAGGTGGTCCAAGCACTGGTCTTGCCGAGGCTAGACTACGGCAGCGCTACGCTCTGTGGCCTTCCCAAATGCACCCTGGCTCCACTCAGGGCATCACTGAACGCTGCAGCCAGACTGGTCACAGGTACCAAACGAAATGAGCACATATCCCCAGTCCTAAAATCTCTCAATTCGTTGCTCTATGAAGCTAGAATTCAGTTAAAAATTGCCGTTCTGTTGCACAAAGCCCAGCATGTCAAAACTCCCAGGTACCTAGCGCAAAAGCTTGAATTATCCTGTGGTGGGAGAGCCTCAAGAAGCGCTGACACTTTCCTCCTGAAACCTCTCATCCTTAGCAAAAAGAGAACTTGTCACTGAGCCTTCTCCGGCGCTGCCCCAAAGATATGGAACTCTCTTCCACCGGAAGTACGCTGAATCTCTTCAACGACTGCTTTCAAACTGGAAGCCAAAAGATTCCTAATGAAAAAACTCTTCCCTTAATTTGGGCTAGGTTCACCTGCTCGAAATCATTGATCCTACAACCATTGTACCATCATTTGATGCTGCTCTTCTTTACCGCATTGTGTGCCCCCCCCCCCCCCCCCCAGCCCGCTATATTCCTGATTATTGTATTACTCTCTGTGATTCGTTTGTCAGGGAATTATGTGATTATTCCTGTTGTGCATTCTTACTTGATGTCAATATTGGATTTATGTCCTTCCTTCCATTCTTTTGTAAAGCGCTCCGATATCCTTCGGGATCATATTCGCGCTATAGAAAACTTTATAAATAAAATAAATAAGTTACAAACTTGGTACTACAGTTCATGAAGTCTGTTATGAGACGTGTGTGTGTGCACTGTTACACTGGAACTCATTAGACGTTTGTCCACTGCAAAGGGGCAGATTTTACATTGACTACATTTGAAAAATCCATCAGGTATGGGTGGTAACCATGAAAGCAGTGGAGGTGGTGGAGGTAGGAAGCTACCACAACAAATCTCGCGGATTGTCGCCTCTCTTATATACAATATTACGTTTCTGAGAAAAGCACTCCTGTTACTAGGATCCGTGGTTAGAATGCACCTGTGTTTAAGGAAAATATTGAAGACTTTCCTACTTTGGCAATTACAAGCTCTAATCAACAATGGGCCAGATTATTAATCGTTTTTGGCAATTGTATCGTTGGTTACATTATATTTGACCTTGCTTACAGTGACCACTCTTTGAGCAAGAACTGTACAAGCATTCTTCTATTGCTACCCCTGTGATGGTTTATATCAAATAAAGGGGCCTGCAGCCTTCTAGGCAAGGTGGGAAGCAAGCAATGTCCCACCAAACCAACCCACTCCAGAGGGAGTCACCACAGACCTGGTCTTCAATCTCTGTACAATGGGGACCGCAAGTACCACATCAGAAAATCAATACACTTAGAAGGAAATGATACAGGCTCGGTCTTCAACACAGTCGACAACAAGTAAAACACCACCAAACCAACCCAACCCACAACAAAGGACATCGTCTTCACCCTCTAGACAACACAGACCCCAAACAACATCACCAAAGCAGTCAACTCTCAAGGAAATCACTGTAGACCTGTTCTTCACATCCATGCTGTTTAAGAGAGGTTTGCAAACCCCACCTCTACCACTCAGTATGCAACCAAAATTCTACCTTCAGCTACGACCATTTGAGAGTTTCCAGCATACTACAGTGTGGTCAGTTGCCAGAGGCCAGAACAAAACTGCTGCTTTCTCCTGGCTGGGTGTGGTCTTTTTTGTATTTCTAGTGGTGTTTTCATGTTTATAGTGACTGCCAGAACTTTGTTAACTCGATGAAGCACAGCAGCTTTGAGTCCATTCATCTGGAACTACTTATTGGATTACAGTTTTCCTGTTTTTTCACCCAAAGTGCTCTGAGGCGGCTCCTGTTTTATAAATACATTTAAAAGCTGGTCCTTGTTGGAACCAGCAGTGTCCGATTGGCTGAAGGGATGCCCCCAGCCAGGCAGAGCGTACTGCTCCCGTCCAGGGCAGGTGATTACACTCGCTGTGTAACCCGTGTTCAGAGGGGTAGCTTGGCACTGAGCAGTCCAGATCACAACAGAGGCAATGTGTAATGTAAAGGCACAGCAGTCATTTGCATTAAATACACTGAGCGTCACAAAAGAGACTTCACAGAGAATGTATGTAAAATGCTTTAAATTCAAAACACATATTTGGTCATTATAATATGAATATAATAAACCTTTTGGGCATAAATCACACTCGGAAATATTAATAGCAGTACTAGGCCCACTCGTATTGTGATGATATCAATAGTATGTACACTGTGGACAATTCATATTCTAACCCCTGCCCCTCAATTAAGAGAGAGCACCATTATGCGGTGTACGAGATCAATAATATAGACATACGTGAAAGTAAAACACTTTTTACCAGCACCACAGACTGGAGTTACGCGGGTTCACCCAATGTCAAAGGTATTGGGCTTTTGGCATACAATCAACATATGAAACGGCACTGCCAGCCAGTGTCGGGAATCACAGGCGGTCCACACATGATCACTTCCACTCACACACACTCACTCTGCACCACTATGCAGTGCGGCAGATAACAGGCAGTCTGTACAGAACACTCTTGCATGCACATGCACTGAGTACCCAAATGCAGTGCCACTGGTACCCAGCAGGTCAATGGCGTATACCCCCGGTTGCAAGATAACCAACCCTGCCACGTGCAGCCAAAGTCAACACTTAGTGTGGGTCCTTGAGAAGCAGGTGGGGATATGTAGCAAGTTTTAATTAGGAGGTAGACGTAAACAAGGGAAGGTTAGCAGCCACTCGGGAAGATCACCCACAACAACCACTCGGGAAGATCACCCACAACAACCACTCGGGAAGATCACCCACAACAACCACTCGGGAAGATCACCCACAAGTCTCAAAACACAAGGAGTCATGCAGTCTCTTGACCCGCACCGAACAGACTCTGATTCGTTCCTTCAACCCAGTCAATCTCTCTCTTGCTACTACCTGTCGCTGAGATCTCTTCTTGTGAGGCTAGATGTGGAAAGGGCAGTTGGTCCGCCACAATGAGTCAAAAGTGAACAACCAATGAATGGTGTGTAACAAAGGGGAGCCTCTTGATAGGAAGAGGCGCCCCTCAGGGTGTACGATGATCCAGGTCATGCCTAGGCAATCCAGGCACAGAGTCTGGTGCACGTTGGTCTGATTCACACCAGGCACTTCAAATTTCAAACACAATGAGTTTCAAATCCTGCACCTCACTGGAAATGAGTCACAATGACCGGTGCATGTTAAGATGGGTTGCACCAGGCAATTCCAATCACACACACAGCAAAGAGATGCAATTCTGTACCTCCCTGGAAATGAGGCACACCATCCGATGCATGATAATTCAGGTTGCACCAGACCTGTCCGGTGGCACACACAGGTGCAAGTTCAGCTGAGCCACATGAGGTAGAATGAGGCACTACTATGGGTACAACCCTGCCTTCGAGGGTTGCACCCTGTGAATCGAACACCATATGCATTGAGCAAACAGTAGGTGTGTCACACAAGAGAGATGCAGCACAATCGACGATACGGGCCACGCGGGGTCCTGCAACCGGTGAATCCACTCACCACAAACTAGACGCTTAGGTGTGTCAGGATCCCGCAGTACAGGAACCATACGCCTTAGATGCGGGCACAAATTCTGGGGCTCCGCACTAGGCAATCCAGTCTCCAGACACAAGTCTTCCACGTTCACACCACACTAGCCGTTGGGAATCGGTAGCTGAGATGAGCACTTGACAGGGCACCGCTCTCCAGATGTCACAGGTAGATGGTGTTGGTCCCTCTCGGGACATCTTTCATGTCTCTGAGATCTGCAGAAGAGTAGGCCAGCGCTCAGGCCTTTGGGGAGCACACTTCAGGGTGCCACATGTAGGAGAGTAGGGTCTGCTATCCTATGGTCACCCCAAATTTTTGCTTTTTGCTTCACTGGTTTTTGACATATTGAGGCTGTGGGCCTGCCAATCAGACCCCCAGCCTGCTGTTCTCTCTACTAAATTAAAACTATGCACCCTAGGTGCATAACCAATTGGAAGTGGATCACCCTGTCAGCCCCTGTACCAGTGTACACTAGGTACCCAGGGCATTGGTGTACCCAAGGCCTGCCAGGGGCTGAAGCATGTATTATGCCACCCCAGGCTTGGCCTAACAATTTGACACAACTGGCTGATCACTCAGCTGGGGTAAGTTGGTGTAACCACCTCTTACTTAGGTGTAGTATACCTATACCTAACCTTAAATGGGACACATGGTAACCTATAAGTCACTCCTATGGCAGGCCTTAACAATCCTGAAGGCAGAGTGCTTGGTTCCATGTGAGATGGTGCTCTGGCATGAGCTGAGCCTGTCTGCAGTGGTCGGAACAACTTCCTTCTACTGTTTCCAGATATCGTCATACCATATACTCTTAAGTGCATTATGAACCTCGCGGTTAAATGCTATCTTTGGTTTGGCTTTATCAAAACATGTCGAGTAAGGTGTCATACGAATTGGAATACTAACCCCTCGCCAATTTTGGCGACGGGGTTAGCATTCCACCCTTCTAGAGGGACACGGCATGTACAGTACCTGAAACCCGGGTAAAATCAGACATAGCCTCAGCTCCACAAAATGGATGCTGCCACCACAGACACAAGTCTGCCCTCCTGCTGCTGGGAGTCCTTCCAGCTTGGGAGGTGTGGACAAAGGGTTTCCTGCCAGGGGAGGTGCGTGCACCACCCCAGACAGGATTTTGTGTATTGGTCAGGTAGGGCTTGAAAGAAACCAGACATGCCTGTGGCTCACAAGGAGCCTCGGTGCATATGCCAGTTCAAACCGGTCCTGGGGCACACCAGTCCCGGGCCTGGGGCGAGCTGGACAAAGGATTGGGGGTGTAACCACCCCCCTTCCTGGTCCCACCCATAGGGAGGGACCTAGCAGGTAGTCCGGCCCCTAGAATCCGCTTAAAGGTAGGAGCTGTGTCCTAAGACTTCAGACATCCTGGAATCAACTTAACACTAAGAAGAAGACGGGAACTTCGACGCTCTGCTGCACAGAGGACTGAAGCCAATCTCCCCTGTGGTCAGGGAGTGACCACCTTGCTAACGCAAGCACCATCCAGCGAATCAACGTCTGCTTTGCCGCCGCCTCCCGCCGGAGCCCGAGCCCAGAGACTGACAAGAACTGGACCTCCAGACCTCTCACCGCCCGATCCACAGTCCCTGAAAAGAGGAGACCCGTGGAGGCACCGAGACACGTGGAGCCAGCCATCTTGAAACGACCACGACAAGCTGACAAGTGCAACAACCGAGGCTCCCTCCAAGTTGTGCTTTGGGATCTGAGAAGCCCATCACCCGAGCAGCATCTGCACCAAAGGTGAGCCCTCCAGCATCTCCACGATCTGCGTGGGGCCCTTCTGCATTTTGCCACTCGACGCGCCTAACCGGTTGCTGGCCCGCTGGCTAGTAGCCATCTTGGCGACGAACTTCACAAAATACACCGCTGGTCTGGTTGCTCCAGACTGGCCCTTGCTCCCCTCCAAAGGAGCAATCCCTCTGACCTTGCTGGTCAGAACCATCAGCTTATTTCATCTCCTACAACAATTGCTTTTGCCAAGGCTTGTTTGCTTCGATCAAGTCGCCGACAGCGAGAGCCTGCGTGGGACAGCTCGTGAACCGACTCCTGGACGTCGTCGACCTCCAGGGACCACGTGGCTGCAGAGACAAGCTACACCTTTCTTCCTGTTTGCACCCGACATTGCCTGGTACCCACCTGGTGCCACGCTGGTCACTGGCTAGTGACTGTGAACACTGTCCCCTCTGCTTACAGGTCTTCAACATCTCCGATCCACTCTTGGATCCACTGCATCTCTCCCGGACCGACCGCCTGCAGCATCTTTGTCTTCAGGCTCCACGGAACAGATAGAAGAAACCCGACGCACTTCGAGGCCTATGCACCCGCTTCCTGTGGGTGAGGTAAAGCTGGCACACCTGTGCCCAAGTGTAGTAATACATCTCTAGTGCCTGTGTTCCAAATCTTGAGTTCCTAGTCCATCCGGAAGATCCTCTTTGCAGTAACTTTGTACTTTTTACGCACCCATTGAAACCTATAGGAGCACGCGTGTGACTATTTGCTCTGCACACGCCACCCGTGGACCTCCTGGTCACTAACTGAAGTTAGCTCCTTGTAGGCCCAGCGATTCTAGAGGCCCTAGGCCTTTTCCCTTTTCTGTTCGTGGTACTTATACCACTATTTTAGTATATGGTTTGAGCGGCCACCAGGGCCTATCCATATAAAGTGCAACTTCTGTGTATTCTACTGTAATCTTGTTTGACGATTTGTGCTCCTGTGCTCATAAAGAGACTAGGGGTTACTTTGAGAAATAAATACATATATATTTTGAATATATATCTGTGTGGTGTCCTTTCATTGGTATAAAAGGGGGTTGCATTTGGTAAAACAGCTGGCTTAACACGCTTCACGAGTTTAGCCTCAAAGACTGCTTAGCCTACGCTACCACTAGGGCAGCTAGTCCGAAAAGGTTGACTTACAACCATACCATAAGGGTTGCTTGGCATGGTACAAGGTGATCACTTTAACTAGTGAGCATCATATACCAGGCCAACTTCTCACATTGGTGAGCAGCGGTTGGATTTGAGCTTGCTGTGTTTTACCATTGTAATCTCTTGGTTACCAATTGAAAGATCACATAGGTACCTGTAGGTACATATAAAACAAGATTAGATATACATAAGTTCTACTGAACTTAGTTGTTGTAGAGCAAAGGGAGTAGCACACCCTGACTACAACTACTAGATAGGTTTAGTAGGTAAACCCAAGTGTAGGTAGATTGCAACACATCCACCCACACTTAAGAGCAATGGCTGGGGCAGAGGGGTCCACTGTACCTATCTCTGTTGAGAGTGACCCCCAGAGGGCACCATCCATCTTTGCTACCCTTAATCAGAATGAGCTCAGGCATTTGGCAACTCTTAGAGGCCTTAAACAGCCCAAGAACCCTACCTCTGCTGAGCTCAGAGAACTCTTGCAAAATGATGAGAATCAGAGAGAGCTCAAGAAAGCTTCCCAGTTAGCCCCCTTAGGGACAGGAACAGGAGGCCCCCCTTCTGAAGATGCTACAGAGGTACCCAGTTCCAATAGTCACCCCTTAGATGGCAATAATACCACAGAGGATGAGAGTGATAAAGGGGCTGATACAGAAAGTAGTGATGATGAAGGGAGAACTAGCCCAGTGCCAAGTGTTATACTTGGCCCAGCTAAACTAAGGCTATTGGGGACTGACAGTGGGTTTACCCCATTGGATCTCCCCAGTGGACTTAACACAGGGCTTGGGAGGCAAAGGAATCGCTCAGGTGACTCCAATGCTTCTCATGGCTCTAGAGGCTCTCAAGGTCACTCCAGGAAAAGGATGACCACCCCTCAGAGGAGGGAACATGAGGCCAGAATGCAGGAAGCCCAGCTGAGGATCAGGAAGCAGGAGCTAGAAGTAGCCCTGATGGAAGAAAAACTGAACAAGGCTAGGCAACCTAGAAAGAGTGGGTCTATACCCACTGGTGGCAGCATTGTCCCTAAGGACAAAGATAGGGTCTTTGATAATAGGAACCTGTCTAAGGTTGTGCCCCCCTACAAAAGTGGGGATGACATCCACAAATGGATAACTGCTCTTGAGAGAGCCTGCAAAGTACAGCAGGTTCCTGAAGACCAGTGGGCAGCAATCCTCTGGCTCTCCTTTGAAGGAAGAGGCAGAGACAGACTCCTCACTGTTAGAGAAGAGGATGTCAGAAACTACAGAGTCCTGAAGAGTGTTCTGGTAGATGGGTTAGGCTTAACCACTGAACAGTACAGGTTAATGTTCAGAGACACCCAAAAGACACAGACTCAGGACTGGTCTGAATATGTTGAATGTGCCACTAAGGCTTTGGAGGGTTGGTTGCTGGGAAGTAAGGTATCTGATTTTACAGGATTGTATAATTTGATGATGAGAGAACAGATTTTAAATAACTGTCAAAACCAGCAACTGCATCAACACTTGGTTGACTCTGATCTGACCTCTCCCCAAGAATTGGGAAAGAAGGCAGACAAATGGGTCAGAACCAGGGTTAAGCAAAAGAACCAGAACCAGGGCCAAGGGGGTGATCAGAAGAAAACAGACCAAAAGGGTGGAGATCAGAAACCTAAAGACCAGAAGTCTTCAACAGGGCCCCAAACTACTGCTAAGGAGGGTGGGTCCCAACAACAGTCCAAAAAGAAGAAAGAAGGTCAAAAGAAACCCTGGTGCAATCATTGCAAAAATACAACTCACTGGACTAGTGATTGCAAAAAGGGTGGAGCCCCCAACACTGTTGCCCCTAAGGCACCTGCTCCCAGTACTACTGTTAGCAGTGTTGGTCCCCAGACAAAGGGTGTAGTGGGAATTACTATGGGAACTGAAGGAGATTCTGACTTAGACAGAACCCTGACACAGGCAGTCTTGATCTGTGATGGGGACATTGATTTGTCCCTGACTGTGAGCCCCAGTAACCTGGGCAAGTACAGACAGATTCCTTTAATTAATGACAAAGTGGCTCAAGCCTACAGGGACACATGTGCCAGTGTCACTATGGTGACACCAGGCTTTGTGGACCCTGGACAGTACATACCAGGTGAGAACTACCTGGTGACCAATGCCAGCAATGCCACTACTTCACATAGTGTGGCAGTTGTTAACTTCTCATGGGGAGGGGTAACTGGCCTCAAAAGGGTTGTGGTTAGTGCAGACCTCCCAGTAGAATGTTTGTTGGGCAATGACCTAGAGAGTTCTCTATGGTCAGAAGTGGAGTACAGGACTCATGCAGAGATGTTAGGTATATCATCACATGTCCTTGCTGTGACCAGGTCACAGGCCAAAAAGTGCCTCACTGAACCTCAGGTCTTGGATCCTGGAACAATGGACCAAGTACCTACCAAGAAGAAGAACAGGAGGGTCAAGGCTGTGCCTTCCCCCCTGCCTCAGAGTGATGATCAGCCTTCCCAGGAAGCTGATCTAGAGGACCCTGAAGGAACTGTCCCTGAAGAGCTTGAACCTGATCAGGTTGAGTTTCTGGGGACAGGGGGACCTTCAAGGGCTGACTTGAGGCAGGCTCAGTTATCCTGTCCCTCTCTTGAACCCCTCAGACAGCTGGCTGCTGCTGAGGCTGCCGGAAATGCTCAAGGTACCCATAAAGTGTATTGGGATGAAAGGCTCCTTTATTCAGAGGCTAGAGACCCCAAGCCTGGTGCTACCAGGAGGTTGGTTATACCTCTGCAATTTAGGGGCTTCCTTCTTACCTTGGCCCATGATATTCCTTTAGCAGGACACTTAGGCCAGAACAAGACTTGGGACAGGCTTGTCCCTCACTTTCACTGGCCTCATATGAATGAAGATACAAAGGAGTTTTGTCACTCCTGTGTGACCTGCCAAGCCAGTGGCAAATCAGGTGGCACAACAAAGGCCCCCTAATACCACTACCTGTGGTGGGGGTCCCCTTTGAAAGAGTGGGAATAGATATAGTGGGTCCCATGGATCCTCCCACTGCATCTGGGCACAGATTTATACTGGTGGTAGTGGATCATGCCACCAGGTATCCAGAGGCAATTCCCCTTAGGACCACTACAGCTCCTGTTGTGGCCAGGGCCCTGCTGGGAGTATTCTCCAGAGTGGGGTTTCCTAAGGAGGTAGTATCTGACAGAGGTACCAACTTTATGTCAGGATACTTGACAGCTATGTGGAAGGAATGTGGTGTCAACTACAAGTTCACCACCCCTTATCACCCACAATGCAATGGGCTTGTTGAGAGATTCAACAAGACCCTAAAGGGTATGATCAAAGGATTACCTGAAAAGCTCAGGCGAAGATGGGACATCCTTCTACCCTGCCTTCTGTTTGCTTACAGAGAGGTCCCACAAAAAGGAGTTGGCTACAGCCCCTTTGAATTGTTGTTTGGGCACCCTGTAAGAGGCCCACTGTGTTTGGTGAAGGAAGGATGGGAGTTACCTCTCAAAAAGCCTAAGCTAGACATAGTGGACTATGTACTTGGTCTCCGCTCCAGGATGGCTGAGTATATGGAGAAGGCATCCAAAAACCTTGAGGCAAGCCAGGCCTTACAGAAAGCTTGGCATGACCAAAAGGCTGTCTTGGTTGAGTTTCAGCCAGGACAGAAGGTATGGGTGTTGGAGCCAGTGGCCCCAGCAGCACTCCAAGACAAATGGTCTGGACCCCATACAATCCTGGAAAAGAAGGGAGAGGTCACCTACTTGGTCGACCTAGGAACTCCCAGGAGTCCCCACAGGGTACTCCATGTTAACAGGCTTAAAGCATAGGTTGACAGGGCAGACATGGGCTTGCTCATGGCTACAGATGAGGGACAGGAGGAAGAGAGTGACCCTCTCCCAGACCTGTTGTCTCAGAACCCTGAAGATGGCTCAGTTGAAGGAGTGACCCTTGGAGGCAACCTCACTGCCCATCAGCAGACTGAATGTAGACAGGTTCTACAATCATTTTCACATATGTTTTCCTTGATACCTAGTCAAACTGACTGGTGTACCCATGTGGTGGACACTGGTGACAGTCTGCCTGTAAAGAACAAGCTTTACAGACAACCTGACCACGTCAGGGACTGTATAAAGGCTGAGGTACATAAAATGCTGGAATTAGGTGTCATTGAACCCTCAGAGAGCCCCTGGGCTAGCCCAGTGGTTCTGGTCCCCAAACCTCACACCAAAGATGGCAAGAGAGAGATGAGGTTTTGTGTGGACTACAGGGGTCTCAATGCTGTCACCAGGACAGATGCACACCCTATTCCAAGGGCAGATGAGCTCATAGACAAACTAGCTTCTGCAAAGTTTTTGAGCACGTTTGACTTAACAGCTGGCTATTGGCAAATCAGATTAGCTGAGGAGTCTAAGGCCAAAACAGCATTCTCAACCCCAGGTGGGCACTACCAGTTTGTGGTGATGCCCTTTGGTCTGAAGAATGCACCTGCCACCTTCCAAAGGCTGGTGAACCAAGTCCTTACTGGGTTGGATGACTTTTGCGCAGCATATTTTGATGACATTGCTGTCTTTAGCTCCACCTGGGAGGATCACCTGATCCACCTGAAGAAGGCTCTTGAGGCTCTGCAAAGGGCAGGCCTCACTATCAAGGCTACTAAGTGCCAGATAGGGCAGAGTAAGGTTGTATATTTGGGCCACCTTGTAGGTGGAGGCCAAGTTCAACCACTGGAGAGTAAGATACAATCCATCAAGGACTGGTCCCCTCCAACCACCCAGACTCAAGTTCGAGCTTTCTTGGGCTTGACTGGGTACTACAGGAAGTTTGTTAAGAACTATGGGTCCATTGTGACTCCTCTTAATGATCTGACATCCAAGAAGATGCCCAAAAAGGTTCAGTGGACAGTAAGCTGTCAAAAGGCATTTGATGACCTGAAGGAGGCCATGTGCTCTGCACCTATCCTGAAAAGTCCTGACTACTCCAAAGAGTTTATTGTCCAAACAGATGCTTCTGAGTTGGGTGTGGGAGCTGTGCTGTCACAACTTAATGTAGATGGTCAAGACCAACCCATTGCTTTTATTAGCAGAAGGTAGACCCCCAGAGAGAAGAATTGGTCAGCTATTGAGAGGGAGGCCTTTGCTGTGGTGTGGGCCCTGAAGAAGCTGAGGCCATACTTGTTTGGCACTCACTTCAAGATTCAGACCGACCATAAGCCCCTCTTGTGGCTAAATCAGATGAAGGGTGAAAACCCCAAACTGCTTAGGTGGTCCATTTCCCTACAGGGGATGGACTTTACAGTGGAGCACCGGCCAGGTACTGACCATGGGAATGCAGATGGTCTCTCCAGGCACTTCCACTTAGGACATGAAGACGAGACTGGTCAAGGCTAGTTTAATGTCCATGCGTTTGGGGGGGGTTGTGTAGGAGAGTAGGGTCTGCTATCCTATGGTCACCCCAAATTTTTTCTTTTTGCTTCACTGGTTTTTGACATCTTGAGGCTGTGGGCCTGCCAATCAGACCCCCAGCCTGCTGTTCTCTCTACTAAATTAAAACTATGCACCCTAGGTGCATAACCAATTGGAAGTGGATCACCCTGTCAGCCCCTGTACCAGTGTACACTAGGTACCCAGGGCATTGGTGTACCCAAGGCCTGCCAGGGGCTGAAGCATGTATTATGCCACCCCAGGCTTGGCCTAACAATTTGACACAACTGGCTGATCACTCAGCTGGGGTAAGTTGGTGTAACCACCTCTTACTTAGGTGTAGTATACCTATACCTAACCTTAAATGGGACACATGGTAACCTATAAGTCACTCCTATGGCAGGCCTTAACAATCCTGAAGGCAGACTGCTTGGTTCCATGTGAGATGGTGCTCTGGCATGAGCTGAGCCTGTCTGCAGTGGTCGGAACAACTTCCTTCTACTGTTTCCAGATATCGTCATACCATATACTCTTAAGTGCATTATGAACCTCGCGGTTAAATGCTATCTTTGGTTTGGCTTTATCAAAACATGTCGAGTAAGGTGTCATACGAATTGGAATACTAACCCCTCGCCAATTCTGGCGACGGGGTTAGCATTCCACCCTTCTAGAGGGACACGGCATGTACAGTACCTGAAACCCGGGTAAAATCAGACATAGCCTCAGCTCCACAAAATGGATGCTGCCACCACAGACACAAGTCTGCCCTCCTGCTGCTGGGAGTCCTTCCAGCTTGGGAGGTGTGGACAAAGGGTTTCCTGCCAGGGGAGGTGCGTGCACCACCCCAGACAGGATTTTGTGTATTGGTCAGGTAGGGCTTGAAAGAAACCAGACATGCCTGTGGCTCACAAGGAGCCTCGGTGCATATGCCAGTTCAAACCGGTCCTGGGGCACACCAGTCCCGGGCCTGGGGCGAGCTGGACAAAGGATTGGGGGTGTAACCACCCCCCTTCCTGGTCCCACCCATAGGGAGGGACCTAGCAGGTAGTCCGGCCCCTAGAATCCGCTTAAAGGTAGGAGCTGTGTCCTAAGACTTCAGACATCCTGGAATCAACTTAACACTAAGAAGAAGACGGGAACTTCGACGCTCTGCTGCACAGAGGACTGAAGCCAATCTCCCCTGTGGTCAGGGAGTGACCACCTTGCTAACGCAAGCACCATCCAGCGAATCAACGTCTGCTTTGCCGCCGCCTCCCGCCGGAGCCCGAGCCCAGAGACTGACAAGACATGGACCTCCAGACCTCTCACCGCCCGATCCACAGTCCCTGAAAAGAGGAGACCCGTGGAGGCACCGAGACACGTGGAGCCAGCCATCTTGAAACGACCACGACAAGCTGACAAGTGCAACAACCGAGGCTCCCTCCAAGTTGTGCTTTGGGATCTGAGAAGCCCATCACCCGAGCAGCATCTGCACCAAAGGTGAGCCCTCAATCAATCAATCAATCAATCAGTGACACTTGTAAAGCGCGCTACATACCCGTAGGGTCTCAAGGCGCTGGGGGGGGGGGGGGGGGGCCGCTACTGCTCGAACAGCCAGGTCTTCAGCTTCTTCCTGAAGGAGAGGTGGTCTTGGGTCAGGCGCAGGTCGGGAGGGAGGGAGTTCCAGGTCTTGGCGGCCAGGTAGGAGAAGGACCTTCCTCCTGTAGTCGCTCTTCGGATGCGGGGGACGGCGGCGAGGGCGTGGTTGGCTGATCGGAGGTGGCGTTTGGGAGCGTGGAAGTTGACTCGGCTGTTGAGGTAGCTCGGGCCTTGGTCGTGTAGGGCTTTGTGTGCGTGGGTGAGGAGGCGGAAGGTGATTCTTTTGTTGACGGGGAGCCAGTGAAGGTCTCTCAGATGTCCGGAGATGTGGCTGGTTCGTGGGATGTCGAGGATGAGTCTGGCTGAGGCGTTCTGGATCCGCTGGAGTCTCTTCTGGAGCTTGGCGGTGGTACCGGCGTAGAGGGCGTTGCCGTAGTCCAGTCGGCTGGTGACGAGGGCCTGGGTGACGGTCTTCCTGGTCTCGGTGGGGATCCACCAGAAGATCTTCCGTAGCATGCGTAGGATGTTGAAGCACGCCGAGGAGACGTTGTTGACTTGCCTGGTCATGGAGAGGGAGGAGTCCAGGAGGAAGCCCAGGTTGCGTGCATGGTCTGTCGGTTTGGGTGCGGTGCCCAGGGCGGGAGGCCACCAGGAGTCGTCCCAGGCGGAGGGTGAGGAGCCCAGGATGAGGACCTCCGTCTTGCCCGAGTTCAGTTTCAGGCGGCTGGTCGTCATCCACTCGGCTACCTCTTTCATCCCTTCGTGCAGGTTGGATCTGGCGGCGGCGGGGTCGTTGGTCAGGGAGAGGATCAGTTGGGTGTCGTCGGCGTAGGAGATTATGCTGAGGTTGTGTTTGCGTACGATGGCCGCGAGGGGGCTCATGTAGACGTTGAAGAGGGTGGGGCTCAGAGATGATCCTTGAGGGACGCCGCAGGTGACTTCGGAGGCCTCTGACTTGTACGGTGGTAGGCGGACTCTCTGTGTTCTTCCGTCGAGGAAGGAGATGATCCAGTCCAGCGCCTTGTCCTGGATTCCGATGTTGCTGAGGCGCCGTACTAGGGTGCGGTGGCAGACCGTGTCGAATGCCGCAGAGAGGTCTAGGAGGATGAGGGCCGCTGTTTCTCTATTGTCCATCAGGGCTCGGATGTCATCGGTGGCGGCGATGAGGGCGGTCTCGGTACTGTGATTGGCTCGGAAGCCGGACTGTGAGGGGTCGAGGGATCCGTTTGTCTCGAGGAAGGCGGCCATCTGCTTGTTGACGGTCTTCTCGATGACTTTGGCTGGAAACGGGAGGAGCGAGATGGGGCGGTAATTCTTGAGGTCGGTGGGGTCCGCTGTAGGTTTCTTTAGTAGGGCGCTGAGTTCGGCGTGCTTCCAGCTCTCAGGGAAGATGGTGGTGTCGAAGGAAGTGTTGATGATGTCTCGCAGGTGGGGTGCGATGACAGCGTCGGCCTTGTTGAAGACGTGGTGAGGGCAGGGGTCGGTCGGTGATCCGGAGTGGATGGAGTTCATCGTGCGGATGGTGTCTTCGGTGCTGATCGGGGTCCAGGCGTGGAGGGTGGTGGTGGGGGGTGGTTGTTCGGTCATGGTGTGCGTTGGTTGGTTGTTGAAGCTGTTGTGTATGTCCGCGATCTTGTTGTGGAAGTATGAAGCGAGGGAGTTGCAGAGGTCTTGCGATGGGGTGATGTCGTTGTTTCCTGCGCTGGGGTTGGAAAGCTCTTTCACGATGTTGAAGAGTTCCTTGCAGTTGTGTGCGTTGTTGTCCAACCGGTCTTTGAATGCTGTTTTCTTGGCGGCGCGGATCAGCTGGTGGTGTTTCCGGGTGGCAAGTTTGAAGGAGGTCCTGTTGTCTGGTGTCGGTTCCCTTCTCCAGACTTTCTCGAGGGCTCGGCAGTTCTTCTTGGAGCTCTTGAGTTCGTCGGTGAACCATGGGGCCTTCTTGCTGCCGGGTCTGCTAGGCGGGGTCCTCAGTGGGGCGAGTTCGTCCGCGCAGTTGCTGATCCACTTCGTGAGGTTGTCGGCGGCTTGGCTGGGGTTCGCTGAGCTGGCAGGAGGGTGCTGGTTCAGGGAGGTGGCGAGCTGGTCTGCTGTGATCTTGTTCCAGCTTCTGCGGGCTGCCTGTTGCTGGTGTTGGTGGGTCGTCGTTCTCTTGAAGGTGAAGTGGACGCAGCTGTGGTCCGTCCATTGAAGCTCTGTGGCGTGGCTGAAGTCTATGTCTGTGCTGGATGAGAAGACTGCGTCGAGTGTGTGTCCGGCGAGGTGGGTGGGGGTGGACACCAGTTGCTTGAGTCCCAGGTTGGCGAGTTTGTCGAGCAGGGTGCTGGTGTTGCGGCCCTCCAGCATCTCCACGATCTGCGTGGGGCCCTTCTGCATTTTGCCACTCGACGCGCCTAACCGGTTGCTGGCCCGCTGGCTAGTAGCCATCTTGGCGACGAACTTCACGAAATACACCGCTGGTCTGGTTGCTCCAGACTGGCCCTTGCTCCCCTCCAAAGGAGCAATCCCTCTGACCTTGCTGGTCAGAACCATCAGCTTATTTCATCTCCTACAACAATTGCTTTTGCCAAGGCTTGTTTGCTTCGATCAAGTCGCCGACAGCGAGAGCCTGCGTGGGACAGCTCGTGAACCGACTCCTGGACGTCGTCGACCTCCAGGGACCACGTGGCTGCAGAGACAAGCTACACCTTTCTTCCTGTTTGCACCCGACATTGCCTGGTACCCACCTGGTGCCACGCTGGTCACTGGCTAGTGACTGTGTACACTGTCCCCTCTGCTTACAGGTCTTCAACATCTCCGATCCACTCTTGGATCCACTGCATCTCTCCCGGACCGACCGCCTGCAGCATCTTTGTCTTCAGGCTCCACGGAACAGATAGAAGAAACCCGATGCACTTCGAGGCCTATGCACCCGCTTCCTGTGGGTGAGGTAAAGCTGGCACACCTGTGCCCAAGTGTAGTAATACATCTCTAGTGCCTGTGTTCCAAATCTTGAGTTCCTAGTCCATCCGGAAGATCCTCTTTGCAGTAACTTTGTACTTTTTACGCACCCATTGAAACCTATGGGAGCACGCGTGTGACTATTTGCTCTGCACACGCCACCCGTGGACCTCCTGGTCACTAACTGAAGTTAGCTCCTTGTAGGCCCAGCGATTCTAGAGGCCCTAGGCCTTTTCCCTTTTCTGTTCGTGGTACTTATACCACTATTTTAGTATATGGTTTGAGCGGCCACCAGGGCCTATCCATATAAAGTGCAACTTCTGTGTATTCTACTGTAATCTTGTTTGACGATTTGTGCTCCTGTGCTCATAAAGAGACTAGGGGTTACTTTGAGAAATAAATACATATATATTTTGAATATATATCTGTGTGGTGTCCTTTCATTGGTATAAAAGGGGGTTGCATTTGGTAAAACAGCTGGCTTAACACGCTTCACGAGTTTAGCCTCAAAGACTGCTTAGCCTACGCTACCACTAGGGCAGCTAGTCCGAAAAGGTTGACTTACAACCACACCATAAGGGTTGCTTGGCATGGTACAAGGTGATCACTTTAACTAGTGAGCATCATATACCAGGCCAACTTCTCACACCACACTTCAGCAGGTCATTGGCCCAGGCCAGCCACTATTCGGACAGTTATCTTCCATGTGTACAACACAGTCCTCTGGCAGTGTGTGTGCACCACGCAGTCCGGGTTCTCCGGTGCCACATCCCCACAAGGGTATCTCACCCTTTGCTGAAGGATGGCACCAGTAGTTATACTCTTGTGTTTCTCTGAAGTTGGGGGGGGGGGGGTTTAAGGGGTTTCTCTTGGAACCCACAGATGTCTCCCCTAAACTGTAGGCCTGTCTGCCATGGGGCCATGGAATGGCAGATCTAAATCTTTAGTGGGGCCATGGTCCATCCCCCTTAGGCTAAGTGTCACAACCTCTCTCTCTAATCTATTCCATTCGGCCCTCAAATGGCAGAGGTTTGCCATTATCCTCGGATGCCCATGGTTTATGGCTGCCACTTGGAGAATGCACTGATGTGCTCCCCTGACCCTGGTGTCCACTGGAGCCAGGCACCTCAGCACACGAGAATATTAGAGCATATAAATGTCCATATTCTATAAGTGGCATTTCTAAGCGAGTTAGAATTATGCCGAAAAACCCTTTACCAATGGAAAGGGTTTGGCAAGGCGAATCCTTTGATAGGAAACATCATGAGGCTGCTCCACCGCAACCCAAAGTATATCAACTACTTCCCCATGTTAACCTTAGGGGAAGAGCAGGCCTCATAGGTAGTGAAAACACAAAAGGTATTCAGCACTACCTGAGCGCACGTGCGCTTTTGTGCACACAGACCTGCTTTGGCAGGTTGGAAACATACTCCCAAGCACCAGGAGTGCAAGTGCGTCCACCTGAGTCTGCACTGTAGACTGGACACGGGTTTACCTAATATGCGTGTCCATGCTAATGCACAAGCCTAAAAAGGCAGGCAACACGTGCATTCAGGGGCACCAAAGGTGCACACATACAGCAGCCTACAGTGGCAAGCTGCTCATGAGTTACCCACCAGTCTGCAGTGGCAGACTGGGAAATGGGCTTATCCAGGCCCTTGCTCCTTAGCTACAAGTGCGCGCTCACCACCCTGCCCGGGCCAGCCAGACCCAAGGTGACCCCCTTACAGGTACAATTGAGCACACCCGGCCGGTGACTGAGGGCCAGGCACCTTGCCACTAACCTTATAGGTGCAAGTGTGCTGACACAGACCTGCATCGGCAGGCCTGACCTGGGTGTCAGAACTCCGACGATGCAGGTATGCACTCACCAACCTGCCTTGCGAGACCGCGCACCTATCCACAATGCCATAGTTGCCAGGGCACATAATCTAGCCAAGGCAGTCTGGACTTGTATTTGAAACAGCATAAGTGCCAGGGCGCACCCAGGCGCACAGTTAACACCTCTCAGGTACAAAAGTGTACACTCCTTGGTCTGCGTGGGCAGACCGCCCATGTTTCTGAACACCGGGTGAGTGCTTCTTCCAAGGCTGTGTTGGGAGACACACGCACTTCACCACTGCCTTGCCAGTGAGAATGTGCTCAGGGCCCTGAGGCCATATGAGAGAATCGGCAACACCCCAGGGGTATCCCATGGGAAGAGCTGACCTCCAAAGTAGGGGAAGCCCCATGTGGGGTGTTACAGGGAACATCCATATGAACCCACCTGGACTTCAGCCTACCACCTCCCCCGCGCCCATCAGGGCTTTCTTGGGGGGTGCCCTCATGGTATGGGATGGCTCACCCAGGGTTGGCAGAGGCGTAAGTTATGCCTACCCATGCAGGGGCGCAATGGCTTTCCACATGCCGGCAATGACAGGCCCGATACAGTGTTGATACGCTATCCAGTGGCTGGCATACTTCGTGCTGCGTCCTACTCCTATCAAGTTCCGTGCCCCCGTGTATGTGGTGTACCTGTTTACAGAGTGCATAGAGGTTTGGCACCTAAACCCTATCGCGCCAGCACCCCCTGCCCAATGTGGGCGAGCATTAGCTTCCAACAGGTATTCACATGGGACTCATTTATAGAAACAGTGTACTATTCTCACAGACATTTTCTGTGTATAGATATATAAATTGAGATTACAACCAACAGGGGCGGCTCTGTAACCCAAATCTGGGGCTTATAAACATTATGTCCTAGGGAACATGAGGGCACAATGGTCACTCGGACCGTGGAATGAGTACAAGTGTCTATGAAATTATTAGCTTCCTGGCTTCCCTTTGGCCAAGTGAAACTGCAATGCGACTGATTGATTGAGTGATTATTGTGCCCTCGTGTTGCCTAGGACTTTCTCAAATTTTGATTGACAGTTGCTCCTTATTCTCTTTGTCCTGATGATGACCTGCCAAATGACTATGGTTGAAACGCTACACCTTCCCTGGCAAAAAAATCAGAGGAAGCATTAAGAGAGACTTAAGACAGTCTTAAGACAGACTTAAGACAAACTTAAGACAGACTTAAGACAGACTTAAGACAGACTTAAGACAGACTTAAGACAAAATCCTAAGTTAAGTCTGTCTTAAGTCTGTCTTAAGTTTGTCTTAAGTCTGTCTTAAGTCTGTCTTAAGTCTGTCTTAAGTCTGTCTTAAGACTGTCTTAAGTTTGTCTTAAGACTGTCTTAAGACAAACTTAAGACAAAATCCTAACTTCTGTGAATACCAAAAGTAGTAAGTTTAGGATTTTGTCTTAAGTTAGTTCTGTGAATCGGGCCCTGAGTATTTTGTGTTCTTGTGATTCCACAAACTTTTCATTGTATATAATCTGTTTCCTTCTTTTGCCACCATTATTATTTATGTTTACACTAAAGTTTTTCCTTGTTACTGACATATGTTTGTGTAATTTTAGGAGCAATTTCTGTATGGTTGTCTATTTGGATAAAAATATTATAATATATGAGAAACCTTTTTGATAAGTCTTTGAAGGGCACTGAATCATTATTTGTTTGATTATTGATATGTATAATTTTTGAGTCACAATTCTTCTACTTTAACTAGGAACCTGAACCACTGTAGCATTCACATTATAGATATGTCAAAGCAAAATTCAAAGTAAGGAACAGTTATAAATCTGTTTGAGAATTACAGGAACTTTGCAATTATGCAGTTTGATCAATTTTTTTAATAAGAACTCAGTTCAGCCAAACTGACTTGACTTATTATTTTCTATTTGCACAAAATATTAATTATCACATATATGTAAAAATAGAAGCAAAATATTTTAGTAAGAAGAGTTATTCCTGAAAACAATTGATAAGTAACCAGCCCCAGGTGAAGTGACCATAACCGGTGTTTCAAAATAGTGACAGTGAGGAGATAAATACAAAAAAGTTTTCGAAAAGGTAATTGGTATCTTTGAAGGACGTCTGGTATTCATTTAAGTCACTTAAGAAAAGGCGGCCCAGACGTAAATGGATCAGACTGCATCATCGCAAAGTTCCTGTAATTCTCAAACAGATTAATAACTGATCCTTACTTTGACATTAGTTTTGATAGATCTAGACACAGACAGTGTCTGTGACAACAGTGCACGGTTCTATACATGAGTTCCGTGTGAATACTTGCCGGAACCTAATACTCAAAATACCCAGTTCACATGGACATATGTGCGGCTCTTGTGGTTTTTGAAAGTATACAATGAGGGACGAGGCGGGCGCGCGCACCTTCCCTCTGCAGTACAGTGGAAGATTCCTAAGGGCCTGATGCAAGAGTCGGCAAAGACTAGGTGGAAAAAGCTAAACAGTTTGAGGTAAATTCCCCTAAGAAGGGCCATGTCCAGCAATCATTTACTACCAGCCCTGATTCCTGCTGGACTGGACAGACCACTTTGCATCCCGGTCCTGACCAACCACACTTTAAACATCCACCGTGAGCAATCACAAGTCTTTCATTAGCAGGACCACAAGTTTGAGGGCATGCTCAATGGACACACTAAAACACAACAACATCATTCTGGTGATGAGCAATCCACAGTCTCAACTCCAGCCTGGATGTTAATATTGAAGCTCTGCCTCCAGAAGCTCATCAGACCGTAACAAAATACTCATGGACAATAAAGAGTCCTGCCACACGCAAAGGTTCATAAACACCCAAACACAGGACAAAAAATGAAAAGTTTCCATGTTCATAAATCTCACACCACAGCTGAAGCCGCCATGTGCATCTAGAGCAGAAGGCACCGGATGTGTTCCGTTACTCAGACAGTCATCTTCCCTTGGGGATTCTCCATACTCTGCAAACCCAGCAGACATTTCAAACCGCCTTGAGACCCTCACAGGTGAGTAGGTGCGCTTAACAAATACTGATTGATTGACTGATTGAAAATAAGACTTGGGACCCATCTCCATCTCACTACCCGTGGGAGCAGAACGCTCATGTAGGGGGTGCCAAAGCACAATGTATATGTTGGACTTTCTGCAGGGTCATCCCTGAACTTTTTTTGTTTGCCTTCCTCCTATATTTTTTCTGACCTGTTGGCTGTTTTATGACTCTGGGCACTTTACCACTGCTGATCAGTGCTAAAGTGCATATGCTCTCCCTATTGTAAATTGCAATATTGATTGGCTTCCATGACTGGCTTATTTGGTTTACTGTCAGACCCCAGTAAAGTGCACCAGGAGTTCCCAGGGCTTGTAAATACAAATGCCGCTGGTGGGCTTGCAGCACTGGTTGTGCCACCCACAGAAGCGGCCTGGTAAATTGTGTCTAAGGTCTGCCACTGCAGAACATGCGTGCAGTCTGGTACTGTCATGCTGACTGGCAAGTGCACCCACTTGCCAGTCCCTAATCCTTCCCTTAACTTCATGTTAGTCACCCCTATGGTAGGCCCAAGGGCAGTGTGCATTGTAAGCATAAGGTAGGACAAGCCCTGATGTGTGTGGCATGTCCTAATAGTGAATTACCGCCATTTTTCGTTTTTCACTATTGTAAGGCTACCTGTTCTCATAGGCCAGAATGGGCTGTTAGAATTGTTACATCCTATGATCCTAAGAGACCCAGGGAACATGGTAGAAAATCGAGTTTAGTATGCCTGAACTCAGAATAAGAAAATACACCTGTTAGCAAGGTTTATTTTAATGTTCTGTGTTTGCAAACACCACTTTTAGAAGGATGGCCTTTGCTTGCCTAACCATTTCAGCCCGCCTCTGCGTGATGTGCATCTGCTGTCTGGCTGTGTGAGTGACAGGGCTAGGGAATCCCACAGGGGCAGGGCTAGGTAGCCTGGTGGTGAATAGAGAGATTTACATATAGATGGGAGGAGTACACCTGGACACTGAATAGGGCTGTGCTCTGCCACCACAATGCTGGCTCCACCCCCTGTGGAGCGTCTGATGACTCTGCCCTGCACACTGAAAGAAGAAGCCTGCATCATGTCAACAAAGTGCTCAGAAACCGGACCGAACTAGGCAAGGGCCCCCCTGGCCTGCGAGAACAAAATAAATGCGGTATAAGTATAGGAGCCCTGCTCCTAAGAAATCAGATCCTGTCCTGCCAAGAAGAAACCTCTGTCCGACGAGAAGGAACTGGGAAAGCTGCATGGAGGAGTACTGTCCCTGACCTGGGGGATTGGCCGGCAGTGGTTGCCTTGCTGCTGAAGAAGAGGAAGAAAAGACCAAAGAAACTTTTATTTGACTTGTGCTGAAGATCTCCAAGAGCTTGTGAGTGAGCTTGCCCCCTGAACGAAGTCCCATGACCAGTGGACTTCACCGCCGTGAGAGCGCACCGGAAAACGGACCGTTTTCCCCGTGATCCTGAAGCGAACTGCTGTGTACGCCTCGACGATCGAAGCGTACCCCCCCCCTTGAAGCCTGCACCAAGCTGTCCGGCCCGAACAACGTGACTAAGGCCCCCCTACGAGCCGTAGCTCGCACCGCAAAGGATGGTATCGTCCGGCCTGAGCAACGCGACTAACAGGCCCCTACGAGCCGTAGCTCGCACCGTAACGGAAGGACTGCGAACCGTACTTGCTTCCATCCCCTACAAACCGTACTGCCCAGCGTACGCTCCTTTCCCCTGCTTTGGGAAGGCTGCGGTGCGTACGGTAGTCGCGTACGTCTCCCCTGTGCGAAGCATACTGTTCGCTTGTGTCCAGCACTTCAAATCAAGATTGCCGATCTCACGGTACGGCGCGAACGCCGCGACGGACATTGAAAGCACCGTACCTACGCACCGTCCCCTGGAGCCCTGCAATCCCAAGGTCCAACGTACCGTAGTACGCACCGCACCAAGAGGACAACGCACCGTACATCGCGCTTGATGTCAGCGCAGCACCCGTGACGAACTCACCAAAAGATAAAGGTACTGTGCCTGTTCGCACCGTAGGGTGTACGCTTCATCCCGAAGCGCCTGCAGTGCTTGTGAGACCCGTTCCCAAGCAGTTTTGATCGCGTACGAAGCGTACGGAAAGGAACGAAGCGCACAGAACTTTAAAACTACGCTAAACCCAAGAACTCTTTTTCTAATAAGTATTGTGGGCCGTTTAAACGTTATCTGGTCTTGTACTAAGCCTAATCTATATATATAAAGTACTATTTTTTTATATATCCCAGTGTGGAGTCCATTTGTGGGGTTGTCACTGAGTTACTGTGTGTGTGTTCACAAATGCTTAACCTAAACGCTCTGAGATAGGCCTTGTCTGCTCGCGCCAAGCTACCTAGAGAGTGAGCAGGGGTTATTGTTGGAGTGTACCCCCTTACCCTGACTAGAGGAAAGGTTCCCTGCTTGACACAAGTACCTACCTGTGCCAACTAGAGAACCCGGATTCTAACAGTATACAGTGAAGCAAACACCGTCCCCCAGGCATTGCAGTTCACTAAAGGAGGAATCAGACAACTCGGCAAACTCATTGTAAGGATCCTGTGTTTTTCAACAGGAGTCGTATGTGGAAAGACAGCCTCAAGCTGCTCAATTTATTGTGCCATCCAAAGTGACATGTCCTCAAGATTCTGAGGACGTTTTCCCATCACAGAGTTAATCATGATGGGACTGATCACAAGCCCTCCGCCCTGACCAGGTACCGGAAGAGCAGCTCCAGCCGGAGCTGCCTGAAGAACGCGAGACATAAACTGTACGACTCGTCTATGCAGATGAACCAATTGCGTGTATAATACACATAGCTCTACAACAGTAACATTAAGATAATTGTGATGTGGTGCAATACCAGCCAAAACAGGCCAAGTGGTCCCATCAATAGACAAGGGACCCATTTGAATAAAAGAGACAGGATGAGGAAGGGCACCATTAAACCAAATAGTATGCTCCCAGGACGTCAACAGAGCTTTAATTAATCAAGGACGATACGCTGTTGGAGGAGCAGCAGCCTTGTAAGTGTGAAACTTATTATCATTCCCATCTACCACTGGAAATGTAACCCAAGAATAAAATACTTCTAAGCGGTATGCTGAATCAGCCTCAACCACCAAAATAAAGGTAGCCCCCGCATTGGGGACTCCGTGCTGAGTCAAGTAGGTTGTAACTGCCACCCGGGTGTGTACCGGAATTGCGACCGGTTGTGCCATGTAAAGGCAAAAAGAGTCAATGCAACGGTAGCGCAAAATCGGGTCTATAAACCTTTTAAACATCAAGTTTGAAAAACCTACACAAATAGGTGTACCCTAAACAAATATAGGAGGCAAAGCTTCCCCACCATGGATGTCTCCAGGAACTGGTTAAAGGGTATCATGGGTAAGCACAAGCGCTCCTCAGGGGTCCCATGAATAAGTACCAGACCAAACGCTGGTGGTGCCATGTTGCAGGGAGTTTGCGCACATACAGAACTATGCGTAGGATTATGGAACCTTAGTGTATAGAGACTGAGTCATCCTACCACCTTCGTACCCATGAGCCCAGGACCGACTAGCTATAGTGTCTCACTTGCTCTCCTACTCACTCACAGAGAAACAAGTGATTAGACATCCCAGAACACAACACTCCAGACCCTCTCAGAGATCGCGGTTGCAAGACACACCCTTTCGCTCGCATTCTTGTACTTGTCCACAATAAGATCTGACAGAGAAACAAATAACTTCAAAATATTTATTTTAACTAACGTGCTCTAATGTGCAGTATACGTGCCACAATAAGCAGGAAAATGCATAACACAAGTATAGTAAGCATAGCAATTAGTCCATAAATCATGAAAGGAGCTGTCATGAAAAGACAGTGTAGCCTAAGCTGTATAGAAGCAGAAGGATTATATATTAGAAGATCTCTGGGCGTTATCTGCAGACGCCGCACCTCAGTCTAAGATGGTAGATCTACATCATAGGTGCTGTCTCGCTCCTCTCCCTGGAAAGGTCCCTCTCCAAGTGTCTGCTACCTATCCGTGTATTCTAATAAGACCAAAGTACGTTGTCCCAAACAACAGCTGCATCGGTATCTTTTGTCTAGGTGCTAGGGCCTGGCCAGAACAGAATAACAAGGGACATCAACCTTGCTCACAATGTTCAGACTAAATCCCAGGAACCTGCAGAGTGTAAACACAGCGATGGGTTCTTGTGTGAAAACGGCAATAGAGACAGTTGCAAAAACAAAGTCTTATAGTAACGTGTGCAAAGCAGCGGGCAATCTGCAGCGTGCTCATTCTAACTTAGAGAAGACGACAATGCCCCCATGGGCCATGTTACCCCCCTCCTGCTCAGTCTGTAGTCCCTGCTTCTGGGAATGTTTATTTTAGAAAAGATTGTGTACTCTCAAACTCTTGCACAGGGAGGGTTGCACAGCTCTACAACCCCCTCCCGGGGATTAGCTGGGCTCCCCCTGGGAGTCTGCAAGCTCGCCCACTTTAGTCCTCCTTTCAAATGGGGCTTCACCTCTGGAGCTTGACTGACCTTCAAGGCACACTCTGTGCAGGAGGAGTAGAGTCTGGAGTCTGCAATGGCTGCACCCCTGTAATGGTGCTCACTTTGCATCGACTCGCTCTTTCCCAACTCTGCTTGTCCATGAAGCTGAATCCTTTCATTTCAGCTCACACGGCCCTAGCTAGATTAAACTCTTCTGGGGTTCATTCATTGCTGCATATGTGTCCGGTCATTGAATGAAGACGGGGTCCAGAGTCACCTGAGCCCAGTGACTGGCCCCTCCCTCCCCATCTCTGCTGTGCCAGAGCAGCGCCAGTGCTTGTTCTAGCCAGTTAATAGCCAGAGAGCTGAGAGCCAATGAGCAGCCTGGATGTGAGCTGTGGGTAGAAGAGCTGTGCGGATGTGGGTGGGACAAGCAAGACTGGACCTTGGCAGTGCAGAGCTGAGAACAGATGAGCAGCCCGGATGTGAGCTGTGGGTAGAAGAGCTGTGCGGATGTGGGTGGGACAAGCAAGACTGGACCCTGGCAGTGCAGAGCTGAGAGTCAATGAGCAGCCTGGATGTGAGCTGAGGGTAGGAGCTGTACAGCAGGAGACGCACAGACCAGAGCTGTGCACATGTGGGTGGGACAAGCAAGACTGGACCTTGCAAAGCTGAGCGTCAATGAGCAGCCTGGAAGCGAGCTGTGGGTAAGAGCTGTACAGCAGGAGAAGCACGGGACAAGAACTGTGCAGAGCAGGTCCTGTACAGGGCAGGGGTTGTGCAGGGTACGAGCTGTGCAGGGCAGGCACTGTGCAGGACAGGGGCTTTGTAGGATACGATCTGTGAAGGTCAGGCGGTGTGCAGGACAGGAGCTATACAGGATACGAGCTGTGCAGAACCGGAGCTGTGCAGGGTACGAGCTGTGTAGGGCAGGTGCTGTGCAGGACAGGAGTTGTGCAGGGCAGGAGTTGCGCAGGGCAGGAGCTGTGCATGGCAGGTGCTGTGCTGTTCAGGGACTGTGCATGACAGGGGCGGTTCAGGGCAGGTGTTGTGTAGGGTAAGAGCTGTGCAGGGCAGGTGCTGTTCAGGCCAGGGACTGTGCAGGACAGGAGCTGTGCCGGGCAGGAGCTGTGCAGAACAGGTGCTGTGCAGGAGCTGTGCACGGTAGGAGCTGTGCAGGGTAGGAGCTGTGCAGGGCAGGCGCTGTACAGGGTACGAGCTATGCAGGGCAGGTGCTGTGCTGGACAGGGACTTGCAGGGTACGAGAACTGTGCAGAGCAGGTCCTGTGCAAGGCAGGTGTTGTGCAGGGTACGAGCTGTGCAGGGCAGGCACTGTGCAGGGCAGGCACTGTGCAGGGCAGGCACTGTGCAGGACAGGGGCTATGCAGGATATGAGCTCTGCAGGGCTGGCGCTGTGCAGGACCGAAGCTGTGCAGGGTACGAGCTGTGTAGGACAGGAGCTGTGCAGGATATGAGCTGTGCAGGGCAGGCACTGTGCTGGATAGGGCTGTGCAGGGCAGGAATAGTGTAGGGTACGAGCTGTTTATGGCAGGCGCTGTGCAGGACAGGAACTCTGCAGGACAAGAGCTGTGTAGGACAGGAGCTGTGCAGGGCACGAGCTGTGCAGAGGAGTAGCTGTGCAGGGCACGAGCTGTGCAGAGCAGGATCACTGCAGTGTACAAGCTGTGCAGCACAGGCGCTGTGCAGGACAGGCGCTGAGCAGGGTGCAGGCTGTGCAGGGCACAAGCTGTGCAGGACAGGCGCAGTGCAGGGTACGAGCTACACAGGGCAGGCGCTGTGCAGGGCACGAGCATTGCAGGACAGGCATTATGCAGGGTACAAGCTGTGCAGGACAGGCGCTGTGCAGGGTACGAGCTGTACAGGGCAGGCGTTGTGCAGGTCAGGAGCTGCGCAGGGTACGAGCTGTGCAGGACAGGAGCTGTGCAGGGTAGAAGCTGTGTATCGGCCTTGTAGCTCCCATAGATACGGACCTGCTGAGTAGGTGCATGGCCGGTGTGTCCAGGCTTGCCTCCAGCCCTGCTCAGCATCTGTCAGTAAAGGTTGTCTTAAGAAGACAGGTTGGGACGCCCCTTGGGTGGTCTCGGTGCCTCAGTAAGGTTGTCTTAAGAGGACAGGTTAGGAGGCCCCTTGGGTGGGCCCGGGTGCCTCGATAATGGTTATATTAAGAGGGCGGGTTGGGAGGCCCCTTGTGTTGTCCTGGGTGCCTCAGTAAAGGTTCTCTCAAGAGGGCAGGTTGGGAGGCCCCTTGGGTGGGCCTGGGTACCTCCATAAAGGTTCTCACAAGAGGGAAGGTTAGGAGGCCCCATGGGTGGTCCTGGGTGCCTCAGTAAAGGTTCTCTCAAGAGGGCAGGTTGGGAGGCCCCTTGGGTGGGCCTGGGTGTCTCAGTAAAGGTTGTCTTAAGAGGGCAGGTTAGGAGGCCCCTTGGGTGGGCCCGGGTGCCTCCGTAAAGGTTGTCGTAAGAGGACAGGTTGGGAGGCCCAATGGGTGGTCCAGAGTGCCTCGGTAAAGGTTCCCTCAAGAGGGCAGGTTGGGAGGCCCCTTGGGTGGGCCCGGGTACCTCAGTAAAGGTTCTCTCAAGAGGGCAGGTTGGGAGGACCCGGGTGCCTCCGTAAAGGTTCCCTCAAGAGGGTAGGTTGGGGGGCCCCTTGGGTGGGCCCGGGTGCCTCCGTAAAGGTTCCCTTAAGAGGGCAGGTTGGGAGGCCCCATGGGTGGGCCCGGGTACCTCAGTGAAGGTTCTCTCAAGAGGGCAGGTTGGGAGGACCCAGGTGCCTCCGTAAAGGTTCCCCCAAGAGGGCAGGTTGGGGGGCCCCATGGGTGGTCCTGGGTGCCTCCGTAAAGGTTGTCTTAAGAGGGAAGTTTAGGAGGCCCCTTCGGTGGTCCTGTGTGCCTCCATAATGGTTCTCTTAAGAGGGTGGGTTGGGAGGCCCCTCGGGTGGTCCTGGGTGCCTCCGTAAAGGTTCTCTCAAGAGGGCAGGTTGGGAGGCCCCATGGGTGGTCCTGGGTGCCACCGTAAAGGTTCTCACAAGAGGGCAGGTTGGGGCGCCCCATGGGTGATCCTGGGTGCCTCAGTAAAGGTTGTCTTAAGAGGGCAGGTTAGGAGGCCACTTGGGTGGTCCTTGGTGCCTCCGTAAAGGTTTTCTTAAGAGGACAGGTTAGGAGGCAAATTGGGTGGGTCTGGGTGCCTCCGTAAATGTTCTCTTAAGAGGGTAGGTTCAGAGGCCCCTTATGTGGGCCTGGGTGCCTCCGTAAAGGTTCTCTTAAGAGGGCAGGTTAGGAGGCCCCTTGGGTGGGCCTGGGTGCCTCCATAATGGTTGTCTTAAGAGGGCAGGTTAGGAGGTCCTGGGTGTGTAAAGTTGGCCTCGTATATGCCGTCCACTAATTAAAGCGGGCACCTTGTACCAGTCTAAACAACCCTTATTGATGATTAAAGCTATCCTAGTGGTAGCTATGGTGAGCAGCCTTCAGGCTAAGTCTTGAAGGAATGTAAAGCAGCTTGTTTTACCAGAACAGAACCTCCTGAATGACCAAATGAAAGGAGAACCACACAAGAGATATATAAAATATATGTATTTATTACTAAACACTCTCTACTACCCTCTTTATGAGATTAGAGCACAAAGCACACAATAATACATCACTAGAACACACACAATACACAGTGGGCTCCAGGGGGAGACCGAACCATATACTAAGAAAGTGGAATAACAACCACAACTTAACTAGACACAGTTCCTAGAGCACATAGATTCCCTGGGACCCCAAGGAACCACCCAAAGTAGTGACACAGGGGACCCACGGAGGACGGGTGCAGTGTGTGAACACAGGCGCAAGCTCCGTACAATCCTATGGGAAAGTTGCGGTTGGAATTTTAAAGATTAAGGACACTTCGGAGAGGACTTTAAGCAAACCCTTTCAATTATAGAAGGTTCTAAGGCCAGCACCCTTGAGAGTACCAAGATACTTGCGTTACCTATCCCAGAGACCCGTGTTATCTATCCCAGAGGAGCCGGGTGCATAGAGGTCAAGTGATGTTGGAAACCTTTGTCGTTTTCAATGGCGTGATGCGGAAAAGTGCTGTTGCCGGGAAGATGAAAAGTGTCCGGTGGGATCCAAGCCTGGATCCAAGGTGAGAAGAACCTGAAAACAGAGGGGACAGAGTCTGGGTCACTTCAGGGTGACCAGGGGCACGATAGACGAATGCCCACCGATGCCAGGTGCTTCAGGTGAGATGATGCGACGCTTGACTCTGCAGCCACAGGGACCAGGAGATGTTAACGACGACCAAAGTCCAGCGGTGAGCTGTTCCACGAAGGATGTCGAGTGCTGGGGGGGTCAGTGTCCGGATTGAACACCAACAAGCCTTGGCAACTGCAACCCACAGGGGCAGAGAAAATAAGCTTCGGTGAGGACCAGCAAGGTCCTGGGGATTCTCCAAGCAATGGAGAGTCTGGGCACGTCTGGAGCAACCAGGAAAGCCCACTGAAAGTCAAAGTTACCTTCACAGCGACCCACAGGCCAACAGACCAGGGATCGCGAATGGACCTCGAGCTGAATCACAAAATACCAGCCCACGGAACTCTCGTGGAGTGTAGGCCGGAAATCTTCGGTGGAAATACTGCTCGGGTCAGGACTACAAGTAGCCCAAATCACCGCCTCAGGGATCGCCAAAAGCATATGCTGCTGCAACGGTACACGGTGCACAGGGGTTCGGGTTGCACGGTCCCCACAAGGGATACGGGTCTCAGGATTGCTGAGAGAACTGATCGACCTCAGGGACGCTCGGGAACCCACCTCCTGTGTTGCAGAAATCTTCGGAGTCCTCAGGAGCTCGAGAGATGCAAACCGGTCAGATGCGTTAAAGGTGCCTGCCTTGCAGGGGAGTAACTCCTTCCCTCCAAGGGAGATTCTTCAGTCATCCAGCATAGTGTAGATCGTCGAAGCACTTGGTTTCTGTAGCAAAGTTTAGTCCAGGTAAATCTAAAGACCTGTAGTAAGGGGTTTCTACTTTATACCCAAGGGAGGGGTGGGACAAACGCTAGGGACCCACCTATGGGAGGGTCAGGACAGAGGGGTGGCTACACCCATGTCCTTTGTCCAGTTTTGCGCCAGAGCAGGAGCTGATTGCTCCTGCAACTGGTTTGAACTGGTCTATGCACTGTGGAAATATGGATTTTTCTGATCAGTTATGTCCCCTATCTTGGACCCCAACGGTTCCATGTATAAATCACAAGTACATGTATGTTCCCTCCAGTTCCAGTTATGAAGACGCAAATACATGTGCGTCCACCGTTAACATGTCCTCTTTCAGATCCGCCATGAATGGGCCGGATATTCCATTCCTAAGTACGAAAGGCCACCGGCTTTATATGGTTCACTTATGCCTTTTTACAGTTCAGGCGAGTAGGCCCTGATTCTGCCATCAAGCTTTCCCTGCCTTCTGCCTCTGAGAGCTCCAGTCTGAGCCTGCATCTGTATCCATGAACTTTGTCCTCATTCTCTGCGCGGCTCACGGTGCCTGACATCAGCTTGCTGCCTGCCAAAAAACTGTATTTCACCTTCGAAATTATCTGCTCCGCTCCCTGCCCAATGCATTCCTGTCTAGTAGTTTAAGTAAACAGTCTTCCAGCTACCGAGCAAAGGCCCGGCTTCTCTGTCTTTATGCAAGTAATTCATAGCCCTATTATTATGGAAGACTTTCGCCCTCGCATCTAGTGTAGACACTTAGACGCTTGTACACGCACTAACAGTCAGTATAGTCAGTATAGAATAAGATTCTACTCTAAGAGACCTCTCTTTTGGATAACATAGTTCTTTAAACATAGGATGTTAGATATGATTTGGGATAAGGTTGACTTGACCCTCCAGACATCTGTCGCCACATGTAGAGTTAAATGTCAAATCCCCTTCACCCCCTAGTCACACGTCAATCATGCGTCATGCTGCTGCGCGCGCATTTCTACCAAGTATTTCTGCTGACATTGCGAAATTCTTTCATGGAACCACCCTATTATGACATCATACCTGATGACGTTCTTTAGTTACACCCAGTTACGCCCACTTTGGCTACGCATGTATGTTTTATCCCTATTATGAATTGTTACGCCTCCTGCATTTGCTTCACTGTAATGCCTATTGTATAAAAGTAATTACTTATCAATAAAGTATGTACTTCACTTCCTGAACCTCCGTGGTGATGGAACCTGGAGTCAACGATTCGAATCGTCCATTGGAATAAAGCCCATTCCGAACCTCTAATGTCACGGATTTTGCCTCTTATTTTACTGAGCTATATTTATTATTTTTCTGTATCAAATTAAGTCCCGGTAATTAAATTATTTACCACATGAATGGCGCCCGAATAGGGACACTTTCTCATCTCACGCGCCGGCGGTGCGTTGCAGGCCCGGTCTCCTGCCACAGCTGGACGGACAACAACGCGTACCAGCAGGATTTCCTGTATCTCCCTCCGGTCAAGCGGGGGCGACTGAGGCTGCGATCAACACCCAGACGAGGCGGTGAGAAGTGCGAAGTATCCCGACCAGAGCCTAGCTGAGAGAGCAAGATCCGAGGTATACAGAGGCCCACCAAGTTCCGAAGTTCCGAAGTTCCGAGGTTTCCGATGTTCCGAAGTTTCCGAAGTTTTCGAGTCGAGTCCAGTCCAGTTCCGTTCCGAGGCCTTCCGTTCCGAGCTACCCGGTGAGTACCATTACTGGGGAGGCGTTCTGGCGTGCATATAAGTTGTGCCGGTCCAGACGGGTTTGGGTACACAAATCCGGTCTGCACTGTTTTAGCGGTGTATCTGTACTGTTTAGCAGTATATCTAGTATATCAAGTATATAAATTCAGAATAATTCAGTTAAAATGCCGAGGATTATGTCTTGTGATAAAGTTTTCTTAGATCGTCATCATCATTGTTGCTCATTTAAAACGTCAAATGTTAAATGTGTTAATACGTCCTGCATATTGTGGTGTGAATGACTGTTCATTATTGTGTTTATTGTATTAAGTTTGTTCAAGACCAAGTATCAGATCAGTTCTCAGTATGCCGCTCTTTTCGAAACTAAGACAGATCACAACTAGAAAAGGGGTACTCGAAGAAGCTGTTCCCATTCCTCCTAGGGACACTCCAGGGTACTTCATGTATCATAAACATGGCCTAGACGCCATATTATTTCTTGATCTATGGGTAGACTACACTAAGGAATTACCAGAAAGTCAGAGGTGGCCCGCAGCTGGGACCTGGGATGCAGATTGCATCGTGAAAGTAGAGGAAGAATTATGGAAAAGGAAAGCTAGACAATCACAGAAAGACGCCATTGAATTATGGCGTAAAGAATCGTATAGACGTACAGAAAAAGCACGTAGACAGGAAGAGAAGAGTAAGGAAAATTCAAATAAAGTCCGAGAAAATCTATTAATTGAAGAAGGTACACGAGTGACATCAGAACAAGTAGACAGACAAAGAAATGCCCTTATGAATGGTATGTATCCCCTTCTGGCCGAGGGATTACCTAAGGCTACTCCGGAGATACCAAAAGACTTGCCACCCCCATTGTTCCCAATAAAAATGCATCCTAAAGGGCATCCTAGAACAGCAGAAGATGTTTTTCTTTCCTCATATTTAGATGAAGCAACTCCCGAGTATGCTAACCCCGCCCCACATAGATCGTCTGCCGGGGAGGTTCAACGCCAAGACCCTGTATCTGTATCCCTACAGCATCAAATCCTGACACCAGTTCCGGCAAGCACATCTGTTTCCACGTCTGTTCCTACAGCTGCTTCTACAGCTGTGCCCACACCTATAGTTGCTGTATCGCGTTCAACGAATCCTTTCACGCCCGATACCCCAGACGGGGCTACCGGAGGTGCTACCAACATTTTTTCTACGCCACCCAGAATAAATAAACTTACTTTTCAAGAATCAGCACATCCACGTACCCCCAAACTCATAAATTCCCGCACGCTTAAGGAACTTCTTGTAGATTGTAGATATGACCCTGTGCCCGGAAAAGAGGACGAAATGATCATGGCATCACTACGTATCAGACGAGCTGCGGTGTATTTAGGAAAGCTACCAGGAATGACTATGCATCTAGATAATATATATCATTTTGTCCAAACAGGGCGAGATTCTGAATGTATTAACAGAGCTATGGAATACCAGAAAGTGGAGATACAGGGGGAACTGTTACGTTTCCTCATAAATTGTGTAATCAGAAATCAAGACCGACCGGGGGTAGATCCGGAAATAATGCAAACCCTTACCAGATGGAGCCAGAATTTATCAGAGGGGAGACATGATAGGCAAAAATGTATAATAGCCATGTGCCGAAAGATCCGTAAAGAAATAGAACGCCTACACGAAGAGAGATTAGCGGTAGACCAGTTTGAACAAGATGAGGAGGAGGAAGGATTAGGACTGCCCACAGGACAGTCAGAAACCATAGCCTATGTAGGTAGAGGAAGATCTTGTAATAGTACTAGATGTTTCACTGACCCGATACGTCCGATATGTCCAGATAATAACAGGAATTTCCAAACACCTACAATAAATCTAAGGTCCCCCGAGCATTCGTTCCAAGCCGCTGACAAATTACTCCGAGAACGAAGGGGTTATCATTTACTCGATTCTATGGATGAACAAGAATTAGCCAGGTCAGCCGTTCATTGGGCTGACAGTCCCGGAAAATATGGTGATGATACAGTAGCACACACATTTTTGAACCTCACCCCAGATGAACAGCGTTTAGCTGGGATTTATATGATTCAACAACTTCTTATACTTTATCAAAGTCAACATTCCGATCCTGGTCCGTTACCTGATATATTAACTGAATTACTCACGAATAGATGGAGAGGTTCAGGTACTAAGTTAATTAGAGAAATACTAGAATCAAGAAAGCAGTACATTCTTTTTGTATGCCCAGAACATGTCTCACTGCCCATCAAGGAAAGAACGACGTATTACATGGACAGACAGAATCCCTTACGAGAAGTACACCCAATAAAGGGCGAGGACAATCAGTTTAAACGTGTATATGTATATACGCCCATATCGAAAATAGAATTGTTAGAAATGAAGAAAGTGGTACCCAGTCATGACAAAGACCCAGCGGGTTTTCACCGAGAAATTAAAGACATGTTACTCATGGGAGAGTATACCTATCCCGACATTATGACAATATTAAAGGTATTAATGCCTGCTGGCATTTATGAAAAACTCAAGGAAAAAGAGTGGGAGGTAGGAGACCAAAAGATAGACTGGACAGCATTAGAAAATGAAGAAAGGGCCCGAGGTCCAGGTTCGGGGCTTGGGGATAAAACTAAAGCACTACCAGGTTTACTAGTACAGGTACTGCCACGTTTATTAACCACGAAAAAGGAAGACTGGGGTGCAATCTCAGCCTGTAAACAAAAGCAAGATGAAGACACTAGTGATTTCTATGCCCGATTCGAAAAATGTTTTGGTATAAATAGTGGTATAAAAGCAAGTAGCGAGTCATACCCACATCTGTTTGTGACAAAATTAGTTGAAAATTCCTTGCCCCAGGTGAAGAATCGAGTATTAAAATTCGAGAGTACCTGGCAAGGTAATACCCCATCACAAATGTTACAAATGTTACAGTACCATTACAATAGAATTAGAGAGGAACAAGAACATGAACAGAAACGCATGAAAGACACAAAAATGAAAATGCTAGTCTCCCAGACAGTTCCAGCTGAAGGTCATAAAAAGGGTACGACACAGTCCGGTGATTCAGCAGGACCTGTAAAAGGGACATGCAACTATTGTAAACAACCAGGTCATTACATACACGATTGCCCAGTCTTGAAGCGTAATATCGCCACAGGTAAAACACAAGAAAGACCACGGCCACCTAGACAGGATCAGAATGAACAAGGAGCACTGCAGCATGCACAGTCCATGCCAACTCCACAACAGTCTATACAGTTTGTGCCAGCTGCACCAGCGCTGCCTGTTGCTGCCACACAAACCACGACACGACAGCTGTACCAGACCGCACAGTATGATTATCCTGATTATCAACGATACGCATGAACCAGCCTAGAGAGGGAAGTTGACTTACCCCTTATCGAGGTCCCTGTAGACCAAGAAGGACCTTATGTACATAGTGAACTATTAGGCCAAGATAGAAATTTTTTTACTTGATACAGGGGCAAGTCGAACAACTATAAAACGTAGTGAAGTTCCAGGGGCACCCCTCTCAGGCTCACAGAATATTTCCCTTGGTTTTTCAGGAAAACCTATTGTTAATGAAGTATTACAGCCTCTTCCACTTACGATAGGACACTTAACCCGAACTACAGATTTATTGCTTACTAAATCATGTCCAGAAAACCTGTTAGGTATAAAAACACTGAAAGCTCTAGGAGCTATAATATGTTGTTCTCCGGAAGGAGTAAGATTGTTTTTACGTGATTTCAAAGGTCACTATGTGTCTCGAGACATGGATCCCCGACTGCAGACTTTACCTACACATTTATGGGCACAAGGCCCTACTGATGTGGGTTGCATGAATATTACACCATATCGGGTTACATTAAAGGCAGGAGTGGTACTACCACGAATGCGACAATACAAGTTACCACCAGATGCTGTAGTGGCTTTACTGCAAATTATTGACGAGCTCATTGTCCAAGGAGTAGTTGTGGAAACAGACTCCAATGTATGTAATTCCCCGATAATTCCGATTCTTAAACGAACAGATCCAAAGGCTCCGCCAGTATATCGATTGGTTATTGATCTGCGCGAATTGAACAAATGCATTGTGCCACAATTCCCTGTGGTCCCAGATATCTCGTCATTACTGACAGCTATTGATTCCGAAGCAACATTCTTTACTGTAATTGATCTCAAGAATGCCTTTTTCAGCGTCCCAATAGATCCGGAAAGCCAATACTTGTTCGGATTTAGTTTAAATGGACGTAGCTTTAAATTCACACGCGCACCTCAAGGATTTACAGAAAGCCCCAGCATCTATAGCCAAGCACTGAAACGAGAACTTGACAGTATTCACATGCCAGTCAACACTGCCCTGCTTCAATATGTCGATGATCTGCTGATCACCGCTAGAAACGAACCTGAATGTGAGAAAGCATCACTGACGGTATTACAATTTTTGGCCGAAAGGGGGCACAAGGTGTCCCCTTCTAAGCTGCAATTCTGTGTCCAGCGAGTTGTTTACCTTGGTCACTCGCTGTCCAAGGAGGGAAGGCAGCTTACACCAGATCGCATCCAGCTAATTGCAAATATGCCGATACCCAAGACACAAAAGGAGGTGCGGGCTTTCATAGGCCTCACTTCATATTGTAGGCAGTGGATCCCTCAGTATGCATTTCTAGCAAAACCACTCATTCAATTGACAACACAGGAGGCAGCCACATTGACTGTCCTCCCTTGGACTCAGGAACATACA
This sequence comes from Triturus cristatus, assembly GCF_964204655.1. Lineage (NCBI taxonomy): Eukaryota > Metazoa > Chordata > Amphibia > Caudata > Salamandridae > Triturus > Triturus cristatus. Next base: position 18,063,904 of record NC_140589.1, on the reverse strand, counting down.
CACGTTTTTGAAAGTTTAAAGAAAGCTTTATGTCAAGCACCTGTCCTAGCAACACCATGTTACAATAAACAGTTTACACTCTTTGTTACAGAACGCGAAGGTACTGCCTTGTCAGTACTCACACAGGAACAAGCAGGATCACACAAACCATGTGCCTATTTTTCTAGTACATTAGATCCCGTAGCTCAGGCTTTGCCTGCATGCCTAAAATCAGTGGCAGCAACAGCCTTAGCAATCAGACAAAGCGATGCCATAGTATTAGGACATCCATTGACAGTACAAGTACCACATGCAGTAGAGGTTCTTTTGAACCGCACACAAACACAACACTTGACTATAGCACGACTCACCGGTTACGAATTAACATTGTTTCAGCCACATATAGAAATCAGACGTTGTAGTACATTGAATCCTGCCACACTGTTACCTGTAAATGGAACAGATCCACTTGCACATGATTGTATTGAAGTTATCACTATCACGACGAAACCCAGACAAGATTTAACAGACGTTCCATTATCAGACCCAGACCTGACGTTGTATGTAAATGGTTCATGTATGAGAACAGGTACAGGAGAGTTAGTGGCCGCTTATGCAGTCACAACAGACGCTGAAATCATTGAAACAAATTGTATAAATACCTTGTCCGCTCAAGCAGCAGAGCTCATCGCTCTGACACAAGCCTGTATTCAAGCCACAAATAAAAAAGTCAACATATACACTGATTCACGTTATGCATTCGGAGTTGTACATGACTTCGGCGTGCTGTGGCGAGAGAGAGGTTATTTAACTTCTCACGGTGCCCACATTCAGCACGGACCCCTCATTCATGCCTTATTAGATGCAATACATCTACCCACTGCAATATCAATTATGAAATGTAAAGCTCATACGAAAGTTACTGATATCATTTCTCAAGGCAATGATCTAGCTGACAGAACAGCTAAACAGACTGCTCAAACTCAAACATCCGACATGACAAAGACAATAGTCCCGACGCCAACACATTGCATGATGGTTAAGGATCCCGCTCTTGACGTAATTGACATACAGACACATGCTACTCCAGACGAAATAAAGAAATGGACTGAATTAGGAGGGATCCAAACGGATCAAGGATGGATGACAAAGGAAAAATCTGTGTGGTTCCTTCCTGATTCAATGGTCCAAGTCGTTATTAACACTGTACATAGTCCAGCACATCTAGGAGAAAAAGCTATGCTAGACAGCATTCAACACATTTGGTTCAACAAACATTTACGAGCAGCAGCTAAACAAAAAGTCCGTACCTGTATGATCTGTTGTCAGTTTAACCCAGGAAAAAGCATTCCCGTAGAACAGGGTGGATTTCAGCCTCCTGATCACCCTTTTGAAATCCTCCAGATGGATTATATCCAGATGGAACGATGTCGAGGATTCAAATATGTTCTCGTAGTTGTCTGTGCTCTTTCCCGTTGGACAGAGGCATACCCGGTTTCAGATTACACTGCCCCGACTACTGCCAAACAGTTAGTTCGAGAATTCTTCCCACGGTACGGTTTACCACGTGTTGTCTACTCAGATAACGGCCAGCCGTTCTCATCCGAACTAATGAAACACGTTTCACTTTTGTTAGGTTATCAGTGGAAGTTTCACTGTGTCCGACACCCCGAGGCAGCAGGCCTCGTGGAAAGACATAATCAGACCTTGAAAATTAGATTGTCCAATATTTGTAGAGAAAAAGGTGTCGACTGGGTAGTAGCTTTACCCGTTGCACTCTTTTACATGAGAATGGTAGCACACTCTCGAACAGGGCTATCCCCTTATGAAGTGATCTTCGGTAGACCACCAAATATGTGGGGGACGCCTATACCACGCAAAATAACTGATATTGACTGTAATATGCTGACAGATTACTTGGCTTCCTTGATGTCTGCACTACAATCTTGTCGTTCACAGGTAGCTGCAGCTTTTCCCGACAACACTGAGGTGAAACCCCATGACGTAATTCCAGGAGACTTGGTCTTAGTGAGGAACTTTGATCGGAAGTCTCAGCTGGACCCTAGGTGGAGGTCGCCTCAGCTCGTGTTATTAACGACGAGGACAGCCGTGAAGATCGAGGGTCGAAAAGGCTGGATACATTCAAGTCATATCAAGAAATTTCATGGACTACCATCAGATGTAAACGACACACCTTGCGTGTCTTCCCCGAGTGACTCTAAACTTCCTTTGGTTGAATTAAATAGTCGTGAACTATATAAACTAAAACTCAGGTCTAACCAGTCAGGCAATTTGATTGTTTAAGTCCTCTCCAAGGTGAAGCGGTCGAATTTGTCTCTGACATGTATCCCTTAGACCTGTACAGAGAAAGAAACAAAAGGATAAAACTGAAACGACATGCGTACTGTAAATCACTGCGTAGTCATTGCACAGTGACGTTATTAATTCTGTTTTTCCTAAGTCTTTTAATAATTACTGCAAGTATATTGTTGCACATATGTTATCCCATTTCTAGACATGTTTATAATGTTACTGCTGAACATTCTTTTAGTGAATTACCTCCGCATGAATTGTCATATAGATTTGCGCTGCGCAATAACACTTTTATTAGTATGTTACATCATTCCCATCAGGTTAGCAATGCTACAAATTGTTGGATATGTGGCCGACTCCCTCCCTATCAGAATTATAAAGGAATTCTACCTCTCTTTCCATACCCGTTCACACACAACGGCTCCTGTGGAGCATGGTTTAGTTTAATTAATTCCCAAGATTCGAATTCTGCAGTTTATCAAGACAACTGGGTATGGGGAAATTTGAACTTAGTTTTACTTAAAGTCTGCCACCCCAACAAGGAGGGACTTCCCAAAAGAACAGGAACTGATCTAGAAAATGAAGTATATGGATTAGGTAATTTTACGCTTAATCTTATGATCCTAAATGTCGAATCCGAAGCTACTCCAATTTTATCCGCCATGTCAGTATTTCGAGTAAAAGGTGAATTATGTGTAAGAAAGAATGGTTCCATACATATGGGCCATAGTAGATGCACCACTGTAATAGAATTTAGTGATCAAGGCAAGTCGACATTTAGAGCTTACCGCCATTCCTATTTTATATGTGGTCAGACCGCATATATACGCCTACCTCTAGATTGGGATGGTACCTGTTATATAGCATTCCTTTTGCCACCTGTTTTCCTAGCTCCTCCTGATTATCACAGAAATACTCAGTTAGTACACAATAGAGAAAGGAGAGATCTCCCAATAGTCGATTACACTGAAACAGCATGGGAAAAATACACAGATTTCAATAAAGGTCTCTTTCCCTATATAGGTACCGTTACTAATAGTAAGCTGATACGTAGATTAACTAGAACCCTTGAAGCAGTAGTGAATGAAACTATTTCCGCCTTAGGCAATTTAACAGAAGAGCAGTCTGCTATGCGGATTGTTGTGCTTCAAAATCGTCTTGTCCTTGACGTCATCCTGGCCGATAGGGGCGGAGCTTGTAGGGTCATCGGATCAAGTTGTTGCATTTTCATACCAGAAAATTCGCCATCTGTATATAAAGCCATAACCCGCCTTCATAAGATTGTAAGCCAGATACACCAGAATCCAGGCACCTGGACTTGGTCCGGTTGGTTTTGGAGTGTATTATCTACCTTTGGATGGAAGGTCCTATCCTTCCTAGGTAATGGCTTTCTCATACTATTCAGTTGCTGTCTATGTCTACAATGTGGACCAGCGATCTGTGGTCTGTGTGCCACATCGTGTATTCCACCACCAAGATTTCGTTCGTCCCAGAAGAAAAAAGAAGAACAAATGATGCTATATGAACAGATCAATGGATTGATGAAGATTGATATCTCTTGACGGGCAAGTAGGGGACAAGGAGGGAATGTGGAAATATGGATTTTTCTGATCAGTTATGTCCCCTATCTTGGACCCCAACGGTTCCATGTATAAATCACAAGTACATGTATGTTCCCTCCAGTTCCAGTTATGAAGACGCAAATACATGTGCGTCCACCGTTAACATGTCCTCTTTCAGATCCGCCATGAATGGGCCGGATATTCCATTCCTAAGTACGAAAGGCCACCGGCTTTATATGGTTCACTTATGCCTTTTTACAGTTCAGGCGAGTAGGCCCTGATTCTGCCATCAAGCTTTCCCTGCCTTCTGCCTCTGAGAGCTCCAGTCTGAGCCTGCATCTGTATCCATGAACTTTGTCCTCATTCTCTGCGCGGCTCACGGTGCCTGACATCAGCTTGCTGCCTGCCAAAAAACTGTATTTCACCTTCGAAATTATCTGCTCCGCTCCCTGCCCAATGCATTCCTGTCTAGTAGTTTAAGTAAACAGTCTTCCAGCTACCGAGCAAAGGCCCGGCTTCTCTGTCTTTATGCAAGTAATTCATAGCCCTATTATTATGGAAGACTTTCGCCCTCGCATCTAGTGTAGACACTTAGACGCTTGTACACGCACTAACAGTCAGTATAGTCAGTATAGAATAAGATTCTACTCTAAGAGACCTCTCTTTTGGATAACATAGTTCTTTAAACATAGGATGTTAGATATGATTTGGGATAAGGTTGACTTGACCCTCCAGACATCTGTCGCCACATGTAGAGTTAAATGTCAAATCCCCTTCACCCCCTAGTCACACGTCAATCATGCGTCATGCTGCTGCGCGCGCATTTCTACCAAGTATTTCTGCTGACATTGCGAAATTCTTTCATGGAACCACCCTATTATGACATCATACCTGATGACGTTCTTTAGTTACACCCAGTTACGCCCACTTTGGCTACGCATGTATGTTTTATCCCTATTATGAATTGTTACGCCTCCTGCATTTGCTTCACTGTAATGCCTATTGTATAAAAGTAATTACTTATCAATAAAGTATGTACTTCACTTCCTGAACCTCCGTGGTGATGGAACCTGGAGTCAACGATTCGAATCGTCCATTGGAATAAAGCCCATTCCGAACCTCTAATGTCACGGATTTTGCCTCTTATTTTACTGAGCTATATTTATTATTTTTCTGTATCAAATTAAGTCCCGGTAATTAAATTATTTACCACAGCACAGGGACACAAATGTGCCCCCAGTGCAGACTTCAAACACTCTCAGAGTGCACCCACCCAGCCCCAATACACTAAATCCTGTCTGGGAGGTGGCCACACCTCTCTGTGACAGAAAACCCATTGTCAAGCCTTCTGCCGGTCGAGCTTGGCTCAGCAGCATGACAGTGACAGTTTAGATTAGAAGAAACATGCCTAATGGAGGCTTTTAATTGCTGCTCAGACCAGGAAAGTACATACTAATTTAAATCAAACATACTGGACGCGTAAGTAACATTTTTATAAAACAAGGACTCGTCTTTTCTTACTTCAAAGGTCTGTTTACTTATAAAATGTCTTAAAGACATTATGGCACTGCTTAAAACTTGAAAGACCCAATATATAACTGCCGAGAGGCCTTGTAAAAAGACACTCTTTGTTGTTTTTGTAAACATCTTTTTATTCCATTTATAGCAGTTCAATCATGCATGCATTCACCACAGCAGCCTTACACATTGACTATTCGACACTTCCCCTCTGGGACCAGGGGGCGCTATTGACAGGATAGTGGGGGCAGCACATGGAATCCTCCGTAGGTATTGTGTTATACCCAAACCCTCTCCCACTTCTTGGGACAACCCCTACTTCCATAAACCACCTTCTCTGCCACCATAAAACGTCACCAATCCATATCTCTCTTCCAGTCTCTGAGAAGTGGTGGGGATTCCGACCTCCACAGAGCAGCTATGTTGCGCTTAGCGATATTCATGCCCAAGAACACCTGACTGGGTCCGTGTGAAGCAGGTAAGAGGCAGCAGGTAAATGGCAGCCTACACATTAAGAAGGTGTCATTCAGTGGAGAGTGTCAAATCACCACCATATATATCATTCATGCATGTTACTAAGGGTTCCCAAAAGGTCCAGATCGCCGGACAGTCCCAGACATTGCGTAAGAATGTGCCTTCCTGACCGCAGTACCTGCAACACACCAAATCTGACCATCTGCCCATTTTTAGGTCTCGCGAGCCAAAGGCTCGAAGAGACATTTTATATCTGGGCTTTTCAAAGTGCTGCCGTGGCCTAAAGCTACAGTGCACGTGAACGTGCACGCGCGCAGCGCCATGTGCCTTAACTCCGTAGCGATCGTAATCCGATCACTTTCACTTTCGCGGGCTCCTCTGTTGCTGGCATTCCCCCCTCCCTTCTCGCCCAGCCCTTCTTGTTTATTTTGGTGTCCTAGCAACGGAAGCTTTGAAGTCACTACGCTGTTCTTATATTAAAATGCCGCTTTCAGTACGCAGCTTGCAGTTAGAGCAACGGAAGCTTTGAAGGTGTCACTACGCTGTTCTTCTATTAAAATGCAGCTTTCAGTGCGCAGCTTGCTGTTTTGGCAACGGAAACTTTGAAGGTGTCACTACGCTGTTCTTATATTAAAATGCCGCTTTCAGTACGCAGCTTGCTGTTAATTGCCGTTCCTTCTTCCTTTAAAATTCTTTCTTATTTAAAAATGCCGCTTTCAGTACGCAGCTTGCCGTTATTATTTGCCGTTCCTTCTTATTTTACAATCCGCTTTCAGCCCTATCAGAGTGCAGTCAGATGTGCAGCAGGTGCAGTGACACCGAGTCTTGCTTGAGCGATGGCCTAGCAGCAGCACAGCGGCCACAGACTGCTCTAAAGTCAGCCGTACCAAAGTGCAGTCAGACGTGCAGCAGGTGCAGTGTCACCGCGTCTTGCTTGAGCGATGGCCTAGCAGCAGCACAGCGGCCACAGACTGCTCTAAAGTCAGCCGTACCAAAGTGCAGTCACACGTACAGCAGGTGCAGTGGCACCACGTCTTGCTTAAGGGATCCAGATGAGTGTTTGAGCTTTTATTAATTGCCGTTCCTTCTTATTATAATACCGCTTTCAGTGCGCAGCTAAAGGTAATGCTTGCAACGGAAGCTTTGAAGGTGTCACTACGCTGTTCTTCTATTAAAATGCCGCTTTCAGTACGCAGCTTGCCGTTATTAATTGCCGTTCCTTCTTATTTTACAATCTGCTTTCAGCCCTATCAGAGTGCAGTCAGATGTGCAGCAGGTGCAGTGGCACCGCGTCTTGCTTGAGCGATGGCCTAGCAGCAGCACAGCGGCCACAGACTGCTCTAAAGTCAGCCGTACCAAAGTGCAGTCAGACGTGCAGCAGGTGCAGTGTCACCGCGTCTTGCTTGAGCGATGGCCTAGCAGCAGCACAGCGGCCACAGACTGCTCTAAAGTCAGCCGTACCAAAGTGCAGTCACACGTACAGCAGGTGCAGTGGCACCACGTCTTGCTTAAGGGATCGAGATGAGTGTTTGAGCTTTTATTAATTGCCGTTCCTTCTTATTATAATACCGCTTTCAGTGCGCAGCTAAAGGTAATGCTTGCAACGGAAGCTTTGAAGGTGTCACTACGCTGTTCTTATATTAAATTGCCGCTTTCAGTACGCAGCTTGCAGTTAGAGCAACGGAAGCTTTGAAGGTGTCACTACGCTGTTATTATATTAAAATGCCGCTTTCAGTACGCAGCTTGCAGTTAGAGCAACGGAAGCTTTGAAGGTGTCACTACGCTGTTCTTATATTAAAATGCCGCTTTCAGTACGCAGCTTGCTGTTATTAATTGCTACTCATTCAATACTACTCGCTCTCTACTACTCTCTACTACACACACTACTCTCTAAAACTCATTCTCTACTACTCACTCTCTAATACTCTATACTACTCACTCTTTACTCCCTACTAGTCACTCTCTACTACTCACTCTCTACTACTCACTCTCTACTACTCACTCTCTACTACTCTCTATTCTCTACTCTCTATTCTCTACTCTTTACTCTACTACTCACTCTACTACAGACTCTCTACTACTCACCTCTACTACTCACCTCAACTACTCTCTACCCTCTACTCACTCTTTACTCATCTATACTACTCATTCTATGCAACTCACTCTACTACTCTCTACTACTCAATCACTACTAATCACTCTCTAATACTCACTCTATACTACTCTCTACTACTCACTCTACTTCTCTACTACTCTCTAATCACTCTCAACCACCCTCTACTGCTATCTACTCACTCCCTACTACTCACTCTCTACTTTCTACTACTCATTCTCTACTACTCACTCTACTACTAACTACTACTCACTTTCTACTACTCAATCACTATTACTCTATGCTATCCACTGTACTACTCACTCTCTATTACTCACTCTCTCCTACTCTCTACTAACTCTCTAATACTCTCTGCAATTCAATTTCTACTATCCACTCTCTATTACTCTAATACTCACTTTCTGCTACTCTAATACTCAATCTCTACTACTCACTCTCAAATACTCACTCTATACTACTACTCTCTACCTCTCCACCTCTCTCACTACCACTCTCTACACTTGCTTTAACATAAACGAAGGCGAGACCTATTGCATTTTCAATGCTTGTGTTTATTTCCCCCCCGCCCCCCCCCGAACAATGGGCCTCATTTACGAGGAATTGGCGTAGGGCAGCACATCAAGTTTTCTTGCTGCGCTGTCCTACGCCAATGTGAAACGGGTGGAATGCACCGTATTTATGAAACAAGGTGCATTCCTGTTCTTTACCCCTGCGCTGATTAATTTGTTGCCTAGTTCCAACCTAAGCACCCTTGCACCAGGGTGCCTCCATTGCAGGCAGAATTGTTTTTGTGCAGGGAGGGGCACCTTCCTGCACAAAAACCATTGGGAGAGATGTATTCCTCTTGCTATGTGTGCTGCAGAGATTGTATGATAGAGGCACGCATGGCTTAATCACATGTGCCTCTACAACGCAGCTCGAACGCCAAATGCGTCCTAAAGACACATTCCTTTACCATGCATGCCTTTATCACACAATTTCATGGTAAAGCCATGAATGGTAAAGGGGTATGTGTGGCTAAAGTCGCCACTTCTCTGAACCCCTCCCCCGCCCTACAAACTCCCTACCTGCCCCCCTGTCCTGAGGCCCAAAACCTTCCTCCGATCCCCTCCTACTCACCGCGCTGTCCCTAAAACTACACCAACCCCTTCCACTGCCCTCAGGCCTAAAACCTTAACCCCTAATTTAAAAACCTATGCCGACCTCCCATAGCCCTAAAAACTACCCCGCCCACCCCTAAGCCCTAAAAACGACTCCGCTAGCCCCTAAGCCCTAAAAACAACCTCAACTACCCATTCCCCTGCCCTGAGGCCTAAAACTCTGCTCCTTTAAATACACTACCCAACCCCCTCACACCCCACGCTGTCCCTATAACTACCCCGAACCCCCCATTGCCCTTAGGCCTAACACCCTAACCCCTAACTAAAACAAGCATTTGCAATGCAATAGGTCTCGCATTTACGTGAGTTTGAGCTATTGACATTGTAAATGACAATGCCTTTTATTTTTGTTTCTGTTTTTAAAACATAAATAAAAGGCATTGTTATTTACAATGCCAATAGCTCAAACTCGCGTAAATGCGAGACCTATTGCATTGCAAATGCTTGTTACCATTGTACTGCAAGATAAGTGACCTCTATGAAGTATTGTGAGCTGCACCAACCTAATGCGTGTCCTAATGGTGACCTCATCGGGTGATGCCAGTCATCCTCGTGCATGTCCGCGAGGTCCGCCTCCCATCAGCTCTGAAGGCGCAGAAGTGTACCAGGGGAGTTGTAGATTAGTTTCTGATATGTGAGGGAGATCATGTTTTCTTCTAACAGCCTATTTTTTAATGGTAACTTCCGGGAAATCACCACCTGGAGAGCATGGCAAGCTTGGAAGTACCGCAAGCTCTCGGTGGCTGCCAGTCTCTCTGGAAGTCCGCAAATGGAACTATCCCCCACCAGACCAGAGATCCCCCACCTTGGAGATTCCTAAGAGGTCCCACTTGTCAAAGCCAGGTCGTGTTTCCATCGTGCCCAATAGTTCGGAGTCCGACAAAGGTGCAGCTGGGGTGATCCTATTCCCCCCAACCCAGTTTTTGAAGTGTTGTATGGCACAGGCGGACCGACGGCGAGTGCTGTTGGTCCTTCCAGGCTCAGGTGCTTTGGGTTTGTGTATAGTGCTCGCAAATATCCCCTGGGCGGAGAACAAGGTGCTCCATGTGGCATGCAGGCTCATTCATGGGCTGATGGGCCCATTGACTGATAGTTGCCAGTTGTGCCACCCTGTAGTATATCTGAATATCAGGCAGGGCAATCCCTCCATCAACTTCCCCAGGGCAGTCAGCGGAGGGCTTCCTTCCGACAGCAAAGATCTGACCTCGCCCTCCACAGTTTTAAAATAATTATCAGCTACGGGAATGGCGTGTTCTGTAACACGCATGGAAAACGTGAGCGCCATCATCTCAAACAGCAGTGTCCGCCAATGCTGGACATCACTTTTTAAGCCGCAGCAGCGGACCCTGTGGATTACAGAGGAACTCTTTTAGCCAAAATCTAACCTAACTGCCGGAACAGCCGCAGAGTATTAAAACCACATGGTTTCCTCAAAATGAGTCCTTCTGTCTTGTCTAAAATATACCATGTGTTCACATCACTTAGTACCAAAGCAGAAGCGTGGTAGATGGATTTTCAGCCTATACACAGACAGTTAAGTGCTCAGAGAGCCTTCTCCCCACAACCCTGTAAAAGGCCCTGCCCCGCTGGCCTGAGACTCAGCCTGGAGCCAGGACCCGGGCCATTCAAGGCACTCAACAGGATCTCCCCTAGAAGGGGATACATGAGCCTTGACTGCCTCTAGTTTGCCTTCACGGAGCTGCCAATTGTCATTATGATATTTCTGGGAAATTGTGTTTTTAAATACCGGAATCTTACTTTTAGAGGCATTGATTTTCAAAAAAGGGGAACATGCAAATTTCTGCAATGACAACACATGACTATTCAGTCCCTTCTGAGTTAAATTCAGCATCACAATGTCATCGGCATATAGCACGTAAGACACCAATCTGCCCCCAATTTGTGGCAAAACGCCGGTACGTTTATCCAAAAAAAGAATACAAACTAGAGATATAAAGAGAAAACAGCAACGGACCCAAAAGACATCCCTGTTTCAGGGCATTTTTAGTGTGAATTACAGCCATTAATTACCCTTTGTCTCCGCCCCTTTACACTTGGCGCCAAGAGGCAGAATGTAATGCAAAAATGAAACCTAACAGGGCCCCGGGAAACTAAGATCATGATTTCCTCATAACGTGGGACGGTCCTTTTATTATACATGTTTATCAGTTGAGAGTTGAAGGCCTCTGACATTAAGAAGGATTTTTCCTGAGAGCAGATTGCTCTATTCGAATGCTCTTTTCAGTTTCCACCCAGGAAAGCAAATGTACCAAGATACTTTTCGCAAACATTTTGCCTCCTGCATTTAGGAGGGCAATGTGTCTATAATTGTTTGGTAAGTTACAGCTCCCTTTTTAGGTCTCGTGCCTGCGTTGCAGTGCATCGCACTGCTCGCGCAGTATAGGGGGTTTCAAAACAGAGCCAGGAATCGCACACGCTTGTGCGTGTGCTTTTCCTTTTGTGCCCCGCTATTGGCCTTTGCATGCGTGTTTTTTACCAAGAGAGCATGCAATAGGCCAAAGGCGGGCACATTGCTCCGCCCATTGCCTATTGGTGTCTATCACCTGCACCAAAGGCCATGTGGTTTCAATTATCGTGCCCAGGCACGGGCGCGATAATTGAAACCACATGTTTCGCTGTGGCGCTCGTGCACCACTCGCGGGCGTGTTTTATTTTTAGGTCTCGTCTGAGACAGCGTTTTAGCGCTGCTCTGGTGAGACTTATAGTAAGTGAGTTTTGGAAGTGCAAACAGTGGTTTTTCAGGCCTCCAAATACAGTGCATGTGCGCCGGGCGCGCGCACCATTTGGCAGCCTGAAAAGCACTGCCTGATTACTTTCACGGCCGCTTTGATGTCCTCAGTGAGCCGCATGGCCACTGAGGACATCAAAGTGCACACCATTTGCCACCCCCTTCCTGCTTGTTATTGTCTAGCTAGGTGTTAAAGCGCTGCCTCCTGTGGTTTCTATCTATGTTGTTTCTCCTTCGATCCCTATCTTTCCCTTTCTCAATCTCACCCTCTCCCGGCACCACTGTGCCCGCCCCCACTCCCCCCCACTCCCTCCTCGTCAGCTTCAGTGCGCGCTTGTTCTAAGTGACATGGCGTTATATGCAAGCCGGGGCCACGTCCCTTACGCTCAACTACAATCGGGTGATATGGGGGTTGCATTTTCTGTCTGTGTCAGCATTTATTATTCTTTTTTAGAATATTCATTTGCTGTCTCGGTATGGCTATGCATTTCTCGTCGCACTGATTTGCGTGTACAAACTTTCTTCTGTTAATGTAGCTGTCTGTGTAAATGAGCGCGTGTAAGTGGCGGTGTATACAGAGCAAAAATGGCAACATTTTCGATAAAAAATGTGTAAGATTTAGAAAAAAATCTGAGGAATGCATTTCCCCCGTTGACTTGTGTTGAAGCAGAGGCCGTTTCAGGTGGGGGCCCGTTAAAATCGAATTGGGGGGGGGGGGGGGGTCAAAAAACGGGAGTAACCCGCCCGAATCGGGTCCGCTGGCATGTAGGACAGAGCATGCTTGTCTATATAGCTTAAGTCAAGTCTGTGTTGCCAAACGTTTCGGTGTATCTGTATGTGCAAAGGTTTGTGTGGAATTAATCGAGGCTTTCCCGATTGTGCCACTATTTTCTACGTACACAGGAAATGCCGTAGGTATTGTTCAGCACTGGGGGAATAGGTCAACAAGCCAAATAGATGCAGAGAATGCTGGTCTGCTGGGACCCCTCCTACCTCAGTGACAAGAAAATGACTGTACTATTTGGTAGCAATTCCCTGGGGGCCTACTGCTGGGCACAAACACGTAATGTAGCACCTAGAAACTTCGATTGTTGTAGTATGTTATAGAGGTGGGCGACTCTAACCGGGAGAGCCGAGCCAATGCTCTGGGCCGGCTCTTAGAGCCTGTGCACGAGCCGTGCCTTGAAAACAGCATCTAAATCATACAACAAACATCATGAGGAAATAGGATAGTCTTTTTAAAATTAAAAAAGGGTATTTCATTAACACGCAGAAACGTTTTGTCTTAATACATCTTCTTTTTTTTTTGTACAGCGCGCACCAAAGGTGCTCCAATATGTGATCATAAAAAAGCAGGCTTTGTAAAATAAATGATTTGCATAGGATCCCGCGAGCTGATCATGCTCGGAAGCCAGGACTGGTCCTAGGTTTTCTAGTTTCCCATTATACAATTCACCTACTAGAGGGCAACCTTTTTCTCTCCTTTTTAAAACCCAAGGTGTATGCTAAGGTTTTAATTCTTAGTCACGATAGTGCGTGGGGGGCAGGCAGCAGGCACAATGAAGGTGGGCTTGTTTTGGGCTGGACGGTCCAAGAGGACGTCGAGCTAGCAATAGCCAGGCCTCTGGCTCAAACCGTAGCCGGCTCGCCCACCTCCAGTAGGTTAGCTGCATGAATGAGATTCAAAACTGTGATATCTCTGAAATTGTAAAGGCTCCAATGACGGTTCGAATGGCTGCAGAATCTGGATAACCACCTGCAGCCATTGAAACCAGACGCCCCCATGCCCAGAATGTAAATGTGTGAGATCTCTGGGATTTTAAAGGGTACAATACGGGCATGATCGGGTGCTGAGAAGCACAGGCTTACCAGCAAAGAAGCAGGAAAGCATTTCTGCATCTGCACATCCTGGTGATGCACAATCTGTAGTTTTTGATCTCAGTCGTTTCTCCGGTCCAGCAGCAATGCAGTAAGCTCATGGCTCCTGGGCGGTCCAACTTCTTTCTGGTTTCATCTGCACGGATGTAGGAGTAAGTGGGGCCTCGTGCTGATTGGTCTAGTGTCAGCTTCTCTCCTTGCAGGAGAGACCAGCTCCCCTCCCCAACACTATGGTTATATTGGCTAAGTGTTCGAAGATTGCTGGATTGGTTTTAAGCCCGAGGAAGCACAGCCACTTGCAAACAAGGGGCTCCTCGAAGTTTAGGCTGTGTACACGTCATTGGCCTGAGTAGCCTTTATTTAAGCATGGAGGTACAGGCACGAAGCGTAGGTCACCGACAATTCTGCTGTGTTAGAAATTTGAAATTCCCTCCCAATCAGGGAAGATTTCCCACTTTTTTCAGACTACTTAGGGGCTCCTGGTGCAGGTAGTCACTGATCAGACCACTTGGTCAAGGTGTGCTTAAATTTAAGATTCAGGATAAGCCAAGCAGAAGGCCACCATTGCTACGTAACTGACAGCAAGAGGACAAAGAGAGGGTGTGGGGAGGCAGTGGATCCTGTCCTAAGCCAATAAAGGGACTGCAACCATCAGCAACTCAACAGGAAGGAGTTCTTGGTTCGGGTAGGAGTTCCTGAGCACAGGAACATGCAGGTGGTCATATCCACCCTAGACAAACACTATCTATGGAGATCACCATTTTTCACAGCCGCAAATTCTCCCCAATGGTTGCCCTCTATTAATTCTACCCAGTAAAGCACTCACAGGCACAATACACACTACGCACACCTATCGCACAAGTTAGGATAAGACTGGATGGGCCTTTACTGAAGATCGCCAAGGGGCAGTCTACCCACCAGGCCTGATCTATAATTATTACCAATCACCTCACAGCTCAGGAGAAGGGGGTAGTCACCACCCTCACTCCAGTCGGAGAGACACGTAGGATGTGGTGCTTTCCTTGTCAGTAGGGCCTGGCTCTGCTGACAAATGACCAGATTAACCTATGGAGACCTTAGTTGACTGAGGTCCCTGAAATAGAAGGATAGCTGAAAAGCATTAACAGGGCAGCGTGGCATAGCTGTTCAAAGCCTTGCAGACAGATTTTCGACACGATCTCATGGATGTAACTGCATCACCTGCGCCGATTGAATTAAACTGTTGAAAATGTTCCAGATGCAGCCGGACGCCTTGGTAAAGGGTCATGATGAATAGTCTGTGAGAATCAGTATCAATTACAGTTAAACATTCATGCATCTTACGCACATTTTAACACAAAATAAAACAAATGTAGCAAGGTTTTTGTTTTCTAGCATTTATTGATTTAACTGTGTTTTACAGAAGAGCGCTAATCTGCTCCTGGGTTGAGTAGCACTTTATAACAACTATGTCTATGAATCAATTGCAAAACAAGCCACTATGGTCACGAGGCTATGGAATGGAATGGAAATGGATATGGATTTGTAGAGCGCGGTTGCTGCCCACGGGCGTCCAAGCGCTGAGTAGAAGCAGAGATGAGACGGAACAGGGAGATTAGGATTGAAGAGATTTGGCGAACAGTAATGTTTTCAGCTTTTTCCGGAATGCAAGCAAGTCGGGGTTAGAGCGAAGAAAGAGGGGGAGAGCATTCCAGAGCTTGGCGGTGTTCAGCGAGAACAGCCTACCCCCGGTCCTGGCTCTTTTCACTCTAGGAACAACTGCCAGGAAAGCATCCGTGGATCGAAGGATCCTATTTGGATGGTAGGGGATGATAAGATTGTTATTTATTGCTGATCCCGTCTTCCAAAAAGCCCGGTGCGCGATGCACAGCGCCTTAAATGTCACTCTTAGCCTCACTGGCAACCAGTGTAGGCTTTTCAGTCCAGGTCTAGCTGACTGGGTTCGCGGAATCTGGAGTAAGGTACGTGCGGCGCAGTTTTGTACCACTTGCAACTTCCTAAGGGTCATCTCAGGAGCCCCTACGTAAAGAGCATTGTTTGAGTCCAGGCGGGACTGGATAAGGCCTTGTACTGCCACCTTCTTGGCCTCCAGAGGCAGAAGTGGAAAAACCTTCCTCAGAACTCTAAGTAGGCCAAAACAGGTGGCGGACAGCTTGGTGGCCTGGGTGGAGAAAGAGAGCCTTTTGTCCAACCAAACTCCCAGGCTCTTGACACTTTCCTTGGGAGTGGGGGGAGCACCCAAACCACAGGGCCACAAGGAGGTGAAAAGTACTGGCGATGCTGGGCCCAGGAGCATGAGCTCTGTTTTTTCTCCGTTCAACTTGAGGGAGGAGTTGGTCATCCACTCCTTCACGTCCTCTAAGCATTTCAACAGACCTACCGGGGATTGCCTGCTGCTCTCTTGCGCCAATGAAACCACTAGCTGAGTGTCGTCGGCGTACGACACGATTTTAATGCCGTACGGTTCGACTACCCCAGCCAGTGGCTGCATGTATACATTAAATAGCACAGGGCTCAATGAAGAGCCCTGCGGTACTCCGCAGCTGAGAGGCTTAATGGATGACATTATGTCACCGTCGAAGATCTGAAAAGATCTGTCAGACAGGAAGGAATCGAACCACCTTAGTGCATCACCCAAGACTCCGATGTTATAGAGACGGTTCAGCAAGGTGGCATAGCTGACCGTATCGAAGGCGGCACTTAGATCAAGGAGGATCACTGCCACTGACCCTCCCTGATCCAGTATCCTTCGAGATTCTTCGGTGACTGCTAATAAGGCGGTTTCAGTCCCATGCTTTGGTCTGAAACCTGTCTGGGACGTATGTAGTAGGGAGTGGTTCTCTAGAAACTGGACCAACTGGGCATTTATATATTTCTCCAACACCTTGCTAGCCCAAGGAAGAAGTGAGATGGGGCGGTAGCTGGAGTAATCATCAGGGTCGAGGTTAGGTTTTTTCAACAGCGCCCGCACCATTGCTTGCTTCCAGGCTGTGGGAACTGAGCATGCGGATATGGATGAATTTAGTAGTTCCAAGATCACAGGCAAGGTAACTTCACCTGCCTGCTATCCAATCAAAAACACACACACTAACATTTTTACACAACCATATTTTCTTGAGCCACATTAGCAACACATCTAACATGCTTATAGTCTAATGCATAAGCAACTGAAGACAAATCTGTTTATTGTGACAGCAAATTCAGCCGCAAGCCCTCTTAATGCAAAGCATGCCACATCCTCTTTATTTCAAATATCAGCCCGCCATACTGTGCCCCACCCTTTCAAAGTAAACAGGGTCTGGGGCTCAGCTCCTAAATGGATTTCTATTCAGAGGTACACGTACTACAAGATGGCATCGCTCACGATATAAAAGACAAACAAAAATAATATTAGCACCTTCTGAATTTAGCCGGGCTCTGCAGTGGCGTTAGAGGAGGTGGGTTCGTTTTCATCCTGCATGCCTTCACCCACTCTTCTTTATCTCTTTCAGCATGGGTGCCAACATCCTGCCAGTGCCACCCTCTGAACACAGCCCTTCCCAGGCGCTTGAAGACCTGAAAGCACGGCTGCTAGATGATTCTTGGGCTCTAGGAGGGCTGGTGGTGCTTGGGTCCTTCTGCA
The DNA here is from genome assembly GCF_964204655.1 of Triturus cristatus. NCBI lineage: Eukaryota > Metazoa > Chordata > Amphibia > Caudata > Salamandridae > Triturus > Triturus cristatus. Next base: position 18,046,536 of record NC_140589.1, on the reverse strand, counting down.
TCCTCGTCATGGCCTTTCTCGCCTTTGCAGCCATCTTCGGCTGCTGCTCTGGCTCAGCGCGCAAGACAGGGCATCGATAGCCCAGAAGCCCGGATGGACAGACATCGGCACAATGCTCCTCAGTTTGATCGCTTTTCCATGAGGACGCTGGCATCTTGTTCCTGACAGTATTTCTGGGGACTGCTATCGCTCCATTGGCTCACCTGCTTCCCAAGCTACCAGTGCAGACACTTCAACATTTCTTTTTCAATAGGAGGAAACAATCGCTTTCAAGAAGGGTGCAGGAGGTTAGCTGTCGGGAACCACAGTTTTGAGATCTCATGCCTGAGCTGAGAAAACACTAATCTTGCCTGTTTAATAGCGCCATAAGCCTATCCAACGTGTTGTCTAAAGCCTGAGACAATAATATGTCTATACCCAAAGTAACCATGTCTGCCGTCTGAGACAAACTTGTGCAGTCTGCATTTACCCGAAGGCTAGCTCGCCTGTCCAAAGCATGAGTGTGTATGCTGTCCGAGGTCTGAGCCTGTGTCCAGTGTGTAACCTGAGTGACCGCTCGCAGGTTTGGGCCTCTAGCACAGCCTTGAGCCCTAATGGGAACTATGCTTCTGAAGCCTGTTCCTTCAAGACACAGTATTACTTCTGGGCACTGAAAGCCCCCAAGTAGCCTCTTCCTTCTGCGAGGTGGCCTAGCAGTGGCTCAACGCGTTGCAGTGAGCGGAGTGGGAATGCAGTGTTGCTCAGCACTGTTCAATCTAAAAGCTAAACTGAGGGACATTTCCTCAAAGGGTGATGGCATAGTGCGAGGGGGAATTACTTTTCTGGAAAGCTCCAAGGTCTAAGCAATGGATCACCTAAGTGGACTGTTCAGATAAGTGTCAAAGATAACTAGAGTCAGCAAATAGAACATGGTTGATGTAAAACACTTTCATAACTTTTCCACTATTATACAATGTTATAAATTACCTTTATTAAAATATTTATTTTAGAAGACTAAAGATCATCAAAGTAAAGGTAACAATGGGTAGGTCCCATCAATTTCTCCCATTTCTACCTTCGTCAACCTTTCTAAAAGTCCAAGATGGATGAGGAAGAGCAGAAAAAAGTCAGCAGCAGGGTCCACAGGTGAAAGGTGCTTCATAACATGTCTTACCAACAACCAACTGTACAAGTCTAGTCTTAATGTGGCATTCTTTACAAATGAATAACCGTTTTTAGGTCTCGCCTGACCCAGCGCATGCGCTCGTCTGGCGAGACTTATTGAGAGGGCTCCATTAAGTGCTACCAGGCCAGCCTAGAACTACAGTGCATGCATATGCGCGGGCGCGCGCGCCGCGCTTTACCGCAATTACTTTCACTTTCGCGGCCGCTTTGATGTTTGATCGTGATCGCGATCACTTTCCCTTTCCCGGCCGCACGGCCGCTTTGCATAGCCAACATGTCTCGCTTTTGGGACCTTATAAGTATTTAGTTATGCAACTCTTGCATGGCTAAACACTTATAAGGTCCCAAAGGCAAGACCTATTGGCTTTGCCAATGCTTGTTTTACATTAGCGATCGCTTTCACTGCCGCTTGTTGATAAAGGAAACTGCATACAATGTAAGTATTATTGTTAACCTATATTCACAACATCTGATATGGTTTTGAATTAGGCTTGTACATCAAATACTGTGCTGGACAATACGAATTACTCCTTGTTAACATAGTGTTTAACAATAAAAATCTGAAGCTTTTTGTATAAGATGTCCTTCTGCACAATTGTATGCTTTGTTTCAAGACAGTCACCTTAATTTCTCTCTTTCCGGTAACATCAAGGTGCCACATATATCCAAGGAGTCACCCCAGCGCCACATAAAGCGCTTCCCAGGACATCCATTGAGTTATTTGCAGTCGCGGGAGACACCAAAATGGCTGCCTACCATTTGATGTTCACTGGTTACAACCCTAGTGTCAGGTTCTATCTGGTGATAGGGGTTATAGTTTTGGGGTGCAGCTTGGTCAAATAATAATTGTTTAAGAGAAAACCAAGTATTAAAATGTCGTTAATGGGGCGAAAACCAGCGCAATCGTACGCCCCTTTTTATTGCAGGTGCTTTCTTATAGGACCTGCTTGACTGAAGCTGGGCAGCACAAGGCGCTATACTCGAGCCAGGTCTCGTCACCTTATGCTGACTTTATGTTGGCATAGAGACATCTTGGATTGGTGATGCAGGGGGCCGGGTTGCAGGAAGAATAACGCAGATGTTGAATGCTCCTAGAAGGCCTCTACGGGTAGCTTTGTAAAGCACCCAAAAGCGTTAGACGGAATTACTGTCGGTGCTGTTAAAACGGTGCGATCTGCTCGGCGCCAAACTCCCTCTTTGAGCAGCTCTCGGTGCCCACTGCGATCAAACTGCGAGATAAGCGAACCAGAAACATAGGGTACCGATGACCGGAACCAAGTCCCAGAGGAGGGGGCGCCAGCGGCAGAGGGGCAGTTAGCGCCGGGGGGGGGGCGATCAGGGCGGCGAGGAGTAGAGCGTCTGACTGGGGACCAGGGATGAGAGGAGCGGGGCGGCCTGAGCCTGGCGGCGACCAGGTTAATGAGCGGCAACCCCGAGCCGCAAGTTGGCCAGTGACGTGAGATGGTGTAATCTTGTGGGTCATGTCGTCTGACCTCCATCTCACCTTGTACAGGACTAAGCCAAGCGCCTTTCGTAGACATTGTGAGCCCATGTTACTGTGTGACACTCACAGCCACTATCGGCTGCCATCATCCCCCTCCCAAGGGCTGTGCGATGGGTCACGTGATGCTGGTTACTTCACTGTCATTATGTGGTCCACCCTCCACTTCAATGTGTAAATGAAAGTACGCCGGTGCCTGAAACTCCTGGTCGGACGTCGGCGGCTGGAGCCATCAAACGTCGGCCTCTCATTCCCTTCCAGGCTGCGCCTTCTCCTGCCCGTTGCACGTTCGTGTTTCCTCCCTTTATTACGCATCACTCCCACCCTTGACATCCACCATGAAGGTTTCGACTATTTACCCATCAACTCCTCGCCGCGTTACCGCAAGTGTCCCCATAAAGAACCCCGCCCGCGCCATACATCATAGTGCCAATATCGGCAACCGTTATCATAGCACACATCAGTACATAACCATAATAAAACACATGACACTGAATGTAAGTGGAGAAATATTGCTGCAGGTTTATTAGCATAATAAATATGCAAACACGGTGGGTTATCTTACGGGCGATCCCAGGGCAGGCCAGCCCCATGCCGCCTGCCCGTCTGATAAGCCTAGAGTCACCATGGCAACGCCAATTGGTGTCTACCAAATGTTGGGAGGGTCCCCCCCCTCCCATCCGTGGACCTCCAGTCCACATGCTTCACCACGCCCCCCCGTGATGGGTGGGCGGAGCATACATGGCAGCCCCCGGTTGCTCAGACCCACAACCGCCTGTCGGTTAGCGGGGCGCCGTAGGTCTTCCAGTGGACACGCTAAAAGATCCCTGGGTATCCTGGCTTCGCACCACACGGTGCTGCTGCATGCTATACCCCTTGGTATGTGCAGACCCTGGATCGCCCTGTAACTCCTCCTGCAACACAAAGTGAAAATTGTTAGAAAAAACCTCCCCCCCCTTTCTTGTCCCTCCAGATGCCGGGTAAGCGGATGGGCGGGCAAGGCAAACGAGCGGACAAGAGGGCGAGGAGAGGGCGGGGACCGAATATGTACCCCCCCCCCTTGGCTCCTCCCCGCCGGAAGCAGCTACCTGACTGGGGTCTCCCTAGGTCAAGCCCAGGGACACGACCTCCCACCCTGTGCCTTCCTGTGGCACTAAGGCGGCCGCCCTCAAGGGGGCGGGCCGCTGCGCAACCCCCCCCCCGGGCAGCCTTACATAGTGCCAATATCGGCAACCGTTATCATAGCACACATCAGTACATAACCATAATAAAACACATGACACTGAATGTAAGTGGAGAAATATTGCTGCAGGTTTATTAGCATAATAAATATGCAAACACGGTGGGTTATCTTACGGGCGATCCCGGGGCAGGCCAGCCCCATGCCGCCTGCCCGTCTGATAAGCCTAGAGTCACCATGGCAACGCCAATTGGTGTCTACCAAATGTTGGGAGGGTCCCCCCCCTCCCATCCGTGGACCTCCAGTCCACATGCTTCACCACGCCCCCCCGTGATGGGTGGGCGGAGCATACATGGCAGCCCCCGGTTGCTCAGACCCACAACCGCCTGTCGGTTAGCGGGGCGCCGTAGGTCTTCCAGTGGACACGCTAAAAGATCCCTGGGTATCCTGGCTTCGCACCACACGGTGCTGCTGCATGCTATACCCCTTGGTATGTGCAGACCCTGGATCGCCCTGTAACTCCTCCACAGCCTTGGGAGTGGCCACCGTCACTACCAGGGCCCCCCACCAAGGTAGACCTATGTACTTACAAACTGCTGCAGCCAAAGCTTCCCCTGGGTCCAGTCGGAAAACATCCATACCAAAACTACAAAGGTGCACTTCATCTCCCTCCAGGCACCCTGTGGACTTGGCGTGTATAAGACCATGCCTGATGAAGCCAAGACCTCTTTGCTCTGCGCAACTGCGCATGGCTCCTGGTAGGCCATCATACCTACAGCATACTGATACCGGGCTTCTCCCAGGTCCAGTCAAAAACAAGTCTACGCCCAACCGGGCCGGCGGCCAGCGTGCACCATCAGGACAGGTTCCCCCAACCTTTCTAAACTCCCCCGTGGATTTGACTGAAATGACCTTAAACCTAAATAGGCGATGGTCCAAAGTTGCCTTTGCCTGGCTAAATAACAATCCCTTTGCCAAGCCACTCCTGCCTGGCAGTGCCCATGCGGGCGGAGGTAAGGGTTGACAAGCCTGCCTTCCTTCCTCTTTCACTCCGTTGGAGTACGCCCATCGTATTCCATCAGTCACCACCAAAAGTAAAGCCTTGCCCTCCCAAAATTCTGCTAGTATACCAGGGAGAGACAGGTCAGAGTGCCCACAGAGGAGAACAACGTGTAAAATGCTTCTCTATTTGAATACTGGCAAAGCCAATTGGTCACCTGCAGATTTATAGCTTAAAGTGTTCCCCCGGTGCTTTCCTTAATCATATGGACCATAGGCCCCTGTTGGAAAGCCACTTCCACAACCTGCATAGCTGCCAGCCAGTGCTGAAGGGCGGGCGAAGTTACCCGGTACTGATGCTCGCAAAGGTACCTGTTTCGTCAAACTCAAGGGCGTGCTACTAAGTGAGCACCAGGCTCCGCCCTAGTACCCAGAGGTCAAACCCAAGCCCCTCCAAGTTCTGCTGCTTCACCTGCCTGTTAACACGAATCCCAGGGCAGACCACCGGCCTATAACCCATGCTTGGCCATGCCTGAGCTAAAATACCTCTGAAAAAACCTGACAACAGGCTAACCACCAGCATTGCGTTCTGAATGTTTCTGACACTGCCAAGAAACATGCGCATAACTAAAGCAACTGGCACCATGCCATAAAAGTAACAATTCAGCCTTCTAAGAAACAAACGTGCCCTTGTGGCGATCAGAGTAGTGCTCCCTCCAAGCCAGCAGCCCTACTCAGGCCACCCGCACCCTCTTGGCCTGGCACAACCCCGCCACCGCTGCCCTCGAGTGCCTGGTCGTGTGAGGCCACAACCTGTGTTTCATCACTGCGTCATACCGGGGTATGATGACCCATCTAACTCTACTGCTGAGTGCCCATTGCACCAAGCAAGTATGCCTTTGCCTGTTCAGAGTCTGGCTGTAAAGTTGGAAGACATTGACCCCCCAGCCCAGGGCGAAGATGGCAGCATTACAGTATCTGGTGCTATAGACGGTCCCCGTACCCTGATGGGACAGAATGCAATTCCCTGCTCCTGTTGAGCACGAAACCAAAACCAAATGCTCACCCTGGTTTAATAACTTTCTGCTGCTAATCATTTCCTAGCTGAAAGTTGACAAATCCATGTTCTGTAATGGCACTGCTTCGCAGCCTGCACCATTCTGCCCGTGCCGAAAAGACCTTTGTCATGCTGCCTGGCCTCATCAATCTTGCCCTGTTCTAGCAGCGCCCGCTTCAGCCGAGGAGCAAGCAACTCGCCGGTACCCCCAAACTGGCCCTGATGCGAGACAAACCGGGCCAAGGCACAGCAGTGAGTGTACTAACTAATAGCAGGTCTAACAGCGTCAACAGGCATCCTCAGCTTACAATAGGCGTGGTGGAGTGAGGGTATCCTGTGAGAATCAAGATGACAACTTCCCATCTGACCGACCGTGGTGGGAACCACTCCTGCATATTCTAGTACACATGGTCCCAGTTCACATGTCACTGCCTGATGTACGTGCCCTAGGTACATGGTCCCCTTGCATGGCGGACTGCCATTGAGACCCACACCAGTCCCCGATCAGTACCACTATCTGCCTACGCTACAATCTTGCCTGGCCTTCCTTCATGCGCAGCTGTACCACGCGATGATTGCTCTCCTCCGTCACTTGACCTGACCACACCTAGAAATACAAACACAGCGAGAGGAGGCAGCCTGTGACCTGCCCCAAAACCACCATCCCGCATCAAACCGACCAGATGGAAAGACAAGCGCCTAATGCTCTACACCCCTGAAAGACCCAGGAAATAACCCACCGATCAACAATCGAGTAAATAACAACGGACATCCTTTCAGCATCTGAAGGCCTAGCCCCTCTGAAGTAACCTGGGAGCCCAACGCCAGGCCTCAGCACCTGTGGCGTGAGTGATCTTAGCCCACTACCGTGTGAGCCAGGGCCCCTTTTTTTTTTTTTTTTTTTTTTGGATCACTGAAGCACACGAAAACAACCCTAGCTGTTCCTTGCCGCTAGGTCTTCCTACCCTCAGGAGGCCAAGAACGACCAGGTGACACTAACACTCACTCAACACTATGCGTTCCAAGTCCACTCGGCCTAATTTGCCATTGCAACAAAGCATTGCAACCAGGCCCCCCCCCCCAGAACCGCTGAGGCAGGAATACTCCCAATCAACCTCCCATCTCACATCAATAATGGCTAGACTAAGCCTCTATGGTGCATAGGATAATGCGACATCATTGTGGCTAACAGGCATATCCTCTTGAAAAATGCCTCCGATCAGGCATGGTAAGGCCGGGTCACCAACACTACTAGCCAAACTTACTAAAGTTTTACACTCCCAAGCCCTTGCAGTGTAAATAATATTAGAATCAGAAGGCGCATGGGATACCTACGGGCCCCGAGCCCATCCCGAGAAGGATGTGCATTACCAACAGTGAGAGCCGTAGTCATTACTGGTGACCCAGGCAAGGTCAGGCAGATCATTGCTTCACCAGGTCTATTTACAACATTTACTGCGAACCTGACTGATCACCATTCATGGCGTGAATCTATGCACATTGAGAAATACATTTCATTAGAAGTATGTGAACGCAAAGGTGTTGAAACGTTAAACCTGACTCCAGCGACCTGACATCCTGCGCACGTCATCTCATCCCTATATTTACTACACACGGGCACTACCTACAACAAGCCCCTCTATTGGGCCCGGGAGTGGCAAGTGCGGCCCCAGTTTTTTTTTTTTTTTTTTTTTTTTGGATAGTTGCCTCCGTAACTTAAGCAACAACTGTAGCTCCGATGTGCATGTAATTGTTCCGGAATGATGAGACTGTAAATCCTAATCAGTCACTTAGAAGTTGCATCTCCATTACAACAGTCTACCAAACTACACTTTATCACTGCATTGTCCCGACCGCAGGAGAAACCGCGCTGAGACCAGGCAAAAGCCAAGCTCCTGGACTGTTTTCGCTATTCACCAGTTTTTAATTTGTAAATGAATGTGTGCCTGTGCACGGGCCGCTGCTCAGAAACCCGCGTCCAGCGCTAGCACGTTTCCACAGCCCAGGCTGCTTAGACTGATTAAAATTATCCATAACTGGTGCCCGCATCCACGCACACAATGCTGCTGGATATATGGATGAAATGCGCTCATGGCGAGCCCCGGCACCTGGACTGCAAGGCACGCGGACAGGAGGGGCGCCCAAGCCAGGCGAGGTCCCCCCCTCAACCGGATAGAACTGGAGGTGCCGGGGGTAAAACCCGGGGCCGGCCTAGGTGTTGGTGGCGCCTTGTGCAACCATGTTTGTTGGCACCCCCAACGCCACCTTCACCACGCATTCTCTCACTAGCCCCCTTTAACAGTGACCAAGTCTCCCTAACCACACTCAGCTGCATTGAATTAGTATATAGCGACACTCCTACCCTTGTAGAGTGTCCGAACACTTTGCATCGCACACACATTACGCAGAGCCAATAATTCATATGCGTGTGAATCGGTGTATCACAAATGTTACCTAAGCCAAAGGACTCAAGGTGTATGAGTCTCATGTCATCCCTACTGGTAGGCAATATAGTTAAAGGATGTTTAGTGCAGAAAATCACATGCTCAGAGTCGCGTTCTGGCCCAATTACCTGTTTTGCCACAATAATCAATGTTCTAATAATGTATGCTTTGCAAATAACCAAAGGATGCCTCTTTTGAAAACAGTGACCTGCTGACCTATTTACATCATACGCACTCAGTAATCTACTTGGCACACGTTCTATGCAGCAGGCAAATTAACCCTCTGCACGAACTTCACCGAAGTCAAAACCTCAACTATACAAATCCTGCTCGCTCTCCAGGAAGAAAGAATCACACGCCTTGTCCTGATATTTATGTGAGGCCTGGAATCGCCGCGGGGGTGAACGGAGCATCCGGTGCTTCAAGAAGCGAAATAAACTTCCAAACCCGGCACCCCCCAAGACAAGCACTTGGTGCGCTGGGCCCCGGTGCACCGCCCTACCTAACAGCAGGCCAATTGCTTATTCACTTAATCTCCACAGCCGTTTTGGCCCCGATGCTCCTAATGCCAGCCATCTCTGTATTACAATAATTGTCCTGTTCTTGCTAACACTCCTAGAAATTGCAGTGGCCATAATCCAGGCTTACGTCTTCGCCCTTCTATTAAGCCTCTATTTACAAGAAAACGTCTAATGGCACACCAAGCACACGCCTATCATATAGTAGACCCAAGCCCTTGACCCCTCACAGGAGCCAATGCAGCCCTTCTCCTAACCTCCGGCTTAGCAATATGGTTTCACTTTGGACCAATAACCTTAATAACACAGGGAATTATACTATTAACCATACTCCAGTGCAGACGAGACATCATTCGAGAGGGCACATTTCGGGGGCACCACACCCTCCTGTACAAAAAAGGGGCTTCGATACGGAATAATCTTGTATATTACATCAGAGGTCTTCTTTTTCTTATGGGTTTTTTGAGCATTTACAACTCTAGCCTTGTATAGGCTGAGGAACAAAAAGTCCTCCACTACTAGCCGGCCCCATACAATGCGACTCACCCCAGCGTAAGTGGTAGGCATGGATTGTCTGAATACGAACCAAAAGTGGAGTGCGAGTGGAGCCCCACGCTAACCCAGCAGAGCCCTGCCTCGGGGGCCGCCCCCCCCCGGGTGGTAACCCGCGCTCAGGTCGTTATCCACTACCACCCCCGCGCGGGAGGGCCCTGGCACCCGGATGTGTGGGACCGCCAGCGCTGCTCACGGCCCGCCACCCAGAGACCACGCTCCACGTGCGCAACAGGCCGCCCCACCTCAAAACAATATGCCTAAATAACTAATTTCAGGAGATTCACATAGGATTGTGACAACATCCACACGCTATCGCGTTCCAAACAATTACAATTATAAGGGCGGCCCTGTGTCATTCTCCGCCTGCCGTGTGCAAACCAATTTGTAGAGCCCCCGAATATGTAGGACACATGCATATTCCACCTTAAGTTATAGGGACGATGTCAATATGGCACACTTCTACAAGACTAGTGAACGCTCTCGTTCATAAACACTACCTACGATGGACATCGGAGTCCATCACATGAGCTTGCAACAGCCGTGCACACTACCCGGATCTAAAACAGACCAGCAAGAAAAGCAGTCTGCTGGACAGCCCGGTGCGGATCGTTAAGGATAATGACAACCCAGAGATGAACTAAAGAACACAGGGCGGATAGAGGCCTACTCATGGACTGCCGCAGTCCTGCCCCTTCTCTCCTATAGTCCTCCGAACGCTTCTTCCACTCTCAAACTTGACCCCCGTCACTTCCATAAAAGTGCAAGGCCCAGGAGCCCTTCTGGCGCCATCTCAGTAAGATCCCGGCTCACGCGGTTACTCACAGGCATGTTTGCGCAGACACAGCCGCTGCTAGCAACGGCGTCAGGGCAGCGCGGGTTATTCCCAATGGTGCCACTGCTAACTACGCAAGGGGCCTACAACAAAAGCACTCGAACCTGCACCGATGTAGCACCCGCGCTCAATGGGCCTGCACTCACACTCCCCCTCCAGCGCTCAGAGCCCTTGACAATCCTGCGCCATCGCCGCATCTTGGCGTGGGGGGGGGGGGGGGGGGGGGGAGGGTCACCTTTTTAAAATGGGCGCACCCATTTGCAACCTTAATCAATGTTCAAATAATGTACGCTTTGCGGTGTATCTGCAGTTCTATACGAACGTGTGTAGCTCACTGTTGAGTATTAGGACTAATATAAATTGCTAGTAACAAAAGGAGGCCTCCTTTGCAAATAGTAACCAGCTGACCTATTTACATCATACGCACTCTGTTATATACTTGGCACACGTTCTTTGCAGTAGGCGTATTAACCCTCTGCACGGACTTCACAGAAGTCAAACCCCCCAACTATCCAAAATCCTGCTCGCTCTCCAGGAAGATAATTAATCACACCAGTAATCTTGACAATTATGTGAGGCTTGCTCATTGCCGCGGAAAGAAAGAAACGCAGCATCCGGTGCTTCAAAAGGAATACTAACTTACAAACTCGGAGCCCCCAAGAAGCCAGGACTCGCTGCGATGCCTTAAATCTGGCCCTGCCGGGGCCTTCCACACGCAATCGAAGAGCTCTACCAACTGAGCTACCCCCCTTCGCATTATGACCCGAGCAGCGCGAGACAAATTCATTTGTAGGGGGTGCTACACTAGTCGCAACAGACTCACCGATGTGCTAACACTGGTCCCCGCACCGAAGTCGGCAGGCCAAGCTGAAGTGCCACATCCACTCGTGCAACCCGGTGCCACAGCGCAGCGCCGGAGTACGTCATCCAGGCGCTTGGCGCGATACAATTCACACTAACCTCGCTGTCCCCAACGCAGACGGCGGCGAGGGACTCGGACGACCGGCAAGGCAAACGAGCGGACAAGAGGGCGAGGAGAGGGCGGGGACCGAATATGTACCCCCCCCCTTGGCTCCTCCCCGCCGGAAGCAGCTACCTGACTGGGGTCTCCCTAGGTCAAGCCCAGGGACACGACCTCCCACCCTGTGCCTTCCTGTGGCACTAAGGCGGCCGCCCTCAAGGGGGCGGGCCGCTGCGCAACCCCCCCCCCCGGGCAGCCTTACACAGGCGCCGGAGCTGTGTCCATACTGTGGGCTGAAATGTCAGCATTGTTTACACTTCGAATAGTAACGCAGTTATTGCAGCGCTCAGGAAACAAAGACGAGGGATCCTGGGCACCCTTAGCTCGAGCTCCTCCTATTACCAAAGATGAAAGGAGAGTCCTGCAGTGGTTTGGAGGCGTGCAGCCTGTGTGTTGTGAGGCATGGGGGGGTCTTGCAGCGGGACCCGTGGGGGTAGAACTGTTACCAGCAGCTGCAAATGATGACATACAGTGCTTAAGGGAAGCTCCTGGCGTCGAGGAGCTGGATGCGTTGGTTAGGGTGTTCATCTTGCTCCATGTACTACTCACTAACGCTGTTTTTCCGGGACTGGCCTTTCCTGTGACTGCCTGATGCATTCTGGGTGTTGTAGGCTTGGTTTACTTACACTGATTTTTCAACAACTATACTTCGTGTAGGAATGAACTGGATGTAGAAGGCCCACACCAGACGCAGGGGTCTGCATTGAACATGGCGTGAGTTAGGTGGTCACCCAAGGTGAGGGGCTGTGATGGTACCAGGTGGGCGGAAGGTGGGTTGGTAATCTGCAGATTATGTGGGTGAAGATTATTAAGAGAGCTGCTCTTGTAGGTGAACCAAGGGAAGCAGTTTTTTCTATGCCATGTGTCATTAAAGGAGTTCTTGTGGATGAACGTTACCAAGGCAGGTGGAGTGAAGTTCAGTCAGTGATGTGTTCTGGTTGGACTGTGTTGGTGCAATGCAAGGGGCCTCGCCTTCACTCGAGTTGGAGCCAGTGGCATTGTAAAGGACAACGCCTTTTATTTATGTTTTGGGTTTTAAAACAAAAGCATTGTCATTTACAATACTAATAGCTTAACCCCTTGGCTGCGGCAGGAATTCCGCCGCAGCGCTGGGGGGGTTTGGGGGCAGCGCGGTGGCGCTGTGCTCATGACGGAGCCACTCCGTCATGAGTCACGGTTGAGCTGTGCTCATGACGGAGTGGTTCCGTCACGACTCCGCCCACTGCGCTAATCGTCCACACAGGCGGGGAATTAGCGCCGCGTGGGCGGAGCGGCGGCCAACGACCGCAGCATGACGGAACCACTCCGTCATGAGCACACGGAACCCGTAGCTCATGACGGAGTGGCTCCGTCATGAGCGGGGAAGGGGTTAAACTCTCGAATATGCGAGACCTACTGCATTGCAAATGCTTGTGTGTAATGGAATTAAGACGCTCCCCAACCATGATGGAGGCAGGAAATGTGCCCAGAGTTCAGGTTCTCTAATAGGGAGACAGTTGGTACTCCATCCGGGCCACTGCACCTGCGTTTGTCATCGAACGAATGAAGACCCCCATCTGCTCGGCCCAGGAGGGGCCATAAGCCACTAAATCCACTTCCAAACTATGCATAGTCTCTTGAGTGTCTGGGACCTTCCTATCATTTGCCACATATAACTCGGAAATATGATTGCCCCATTGCTCTTCCTCTATAGGCATGGGGCGAGACACCATACTCTCGTCCCACAGCCATTCAAAATAATTTCCCAATATTTTCTCATATCTGTACGGCAGGTTGCCTCTCTGAGTTCAATCCATTTACAGTCACACTCAGTTGTTTCATCCTTTCCTTTAATCGCCTTCTTCTCCTCTTAAGGAGAGAAATTAATTTCCCTCTTTCCACACAGAAAGAGGAAAATTTAACTCCAACTAATATATTTCTTTATTTGGGCCTAAACTGGCTGCTGTAGGGTTTTGGCTCAGAAGGTCGTCTCTTGCACCACCCGGACTCACAAGATGTCTCAGCAGATACATAAAGGGTCTCAGCACCCCCAGACTCCCTAAAGCGTCTCAGCACCCCCGGACTCCCTAAAGCGTCTCAGCACCCCCGGACTCCCTAAAGCGTCTCAGCACCCCCGGACTCCCTAAAGCGTCTCGGCACCCCCGGACTCCCTAAAGCGTCTCAGCACCCCCGGACTCCCTAAAGCGTCTCAGCACCCCCGGACTCCCTAAAGCGCCTCAGCACCCCCCGGACTCCCTAAAGCGTCTCAGCACCCCCCGGACTCCCTAAAGCGTCTCAGCACCCCCGGACTCCCTAAAGCATCTCAGCACCCCCCGGACTCCCTAAAGCGTCTCAGCACCCCCGGACTCCCTAAAGCGTCTCAGCACCCCCGGACTCCCTAAAGCGTCTCAGCACCCCCGGACTCCCTAAAGCGTCTCAGCACCCCCCGGACTCCCTAAAGCGTCTCAGCACCCCCGGACTCCCTAAAGCGTCTCAGCACCCCCCGGACTCCCTAAAGCATCTCAGCACCCCCGGACTCCCTAAAGCATCTCAGCACCCCCGGACTCCCTAAAGCGTCTCGGCACCCCCCGGACTCCCTAAAGCGTCTCAGCACCCCCGGACTCCCTAAAGCATCTCAGCACCCCCGGACTCCCTAAAGCGTCTCAGCACCCCCCGGACTCCCTAAAGCGTCTCAGCACCCCCGGACTCCCTAAAGCGTCTCAGCACCCCCGGACTCCCTAAAGCATCTCAGCACCCCCGGACTCCCTAAAGCGCCTCAGCACCCCCGGACTCCCTAAAGCGCCTCAGCACCCCCGGACTCCCTAAAGCGTCTCAGCACCCCCGGACTCCCTAAAGCATCTCAGCACCCCCCGGACTCCCTAAAGCGTCTCAGCACCCCCGGACTCCCTAAAGCGTCTCAGCACCCCCGGACTCCCTAAAGCGTCTCAGCACCCCCCGGACTCCCTAAAGCATCTCAGCACCCCCGGACTCCCTAAAGCGTCTCAGCACCCCCAGACTCCCTAAAGCGTCTCAGCACCCCCGGACTCCCTAAAGCGTCTCAGCACCCCCGGACTCCCTAAAGCATCTCAGCACCCCCGGACTCCCTAAAGCGCCTCAGCACCCCCGGACTCCCTAAAGCGTCTCAGCACCCCCGGACTCCCTAAAGCGTCTCAGCACCCCCCGGACTCCCTAAAGCGTCTCAGCACCCCCGGACTCCCTAAAGCGTCTCAGCACCCCCGGACTCCTTAAAGCGTCTCAGCACCCCCCGGACTCCCTAAAGCGTCTCAGCACCCCCGGACTCCCTAAAGCGTCTCAGCACCCCCGGACTCCCTAAAGCGTCTCAGCACCCCCGGACTCCCTAAAGCATCTCAGCACCCCCGGACTCCCTAAAGCGTCTCAGCACCCCCCGGACTCCCTAAAGCATCTCAGCACCCCCGGAATCCCTAAAGCGTCTCAGCACCCCCGGACTCCCTAAAGCGTCTCAGCACCCCCGGACTCCCTAAAGCGTCTCAGCACCCCCCGGACTCCCTAAAGCGTCTCAGCACCCCCCGGACTCCCTAAAGCGTCTCAGCACCCCCCGGACTCCCTAAAGCATCTCAGCACCCCCGGACTCCCTAAAGCGTCTCAGCACCCCCGGACTCCCTAAAGCGTCTCAGCATCCCCGGAATCCCTAAAGCGCCTCAGCACCCCCGGACTCCCTAAAGCGTCTCAGCACCCCCCGGACTCCCTAAAGCACTAAAGCATCTCAGCACCCCCGGAATCCCTAAAGCGTCTCAGCACCCCCGGACTCCCTAAAGTGTCTCAGCACCCCCGGACTCCCTAAAGCGTCTCAGCACCCCCCGGACTCCCTAAAGGGTCTCAGCACCCCCCGGACTCCCTAAAGCGTCTCAGCACCCCCCGGACTCCCTAAAGCGCCTCAGCACCCCCGGACTCCCTAAAGCGCCTCAGCACCCCCGGACTCCCTAAAGCGTCTCAGCACCCCCGGGCTCCCTAAAGGGTCTCAGCACCCCCCGGACTCCCTAAAGCGTCTCAGCACCCCCGGAATCCCTAAAGCGCCTCAGCACCCCCAGACTCCCTAAAGCGCCTCAGCACCCCCGGACTCCCTAGTAAGCATAATCTCTTCCAACAGCCCTTTTACTCTCTTAATCAAAACTGGTCTCCAATGGGTTCTACCCGATGATTTCACAAAACTTGTCATATTCCTCTTTAGCTTCCATGGACCCACCCCTACTTGCTGTTGGATCTCTACAGGAGCAGTGGATAATGGCCATTTCCAGAATCGATTTACATGCTGGATAAGAGGCAAAGAGATAGTCAATTTTAGACCACCACCCGTTTGCGGACCTATGTAAGGTGTGACAGGGAGTCGAAATCTACTCTACCGTTAACTATTATACACTATTTTTTTCTGAGTAGATGCAGGAGTAGAAAACCTTTTATCATTAGGTCGAGCCTGGGCAGCGCATGCGCTGGTGCGCGCCATACAGTAGTGGAGTATGGCTTTGAAACCCACCCACTCTCCACCCATACTTTTAATTGGCTTGTGTCATTGTCCTTACTAAATGCTGGCTTCTGATTCGTTAATAGACTTGTTAGACCCTCCTTGGTACCGCCTTGTCTCCATTTGTTACCGCCCCCCCATAACGACTGGACCTTTTACTGGTGTTGTTACATGTCTTTTTTATGAGTCGGTGAGCAGCATTTTATTTAATGCTCTTCCCATATTCCACCCACTCCCTCGTAGCACGCCATGCGCTTTTATTTTAAGTTTTGTTAATGGTGGTCCGCTTCAACTATAGCAGCCGCATTTTTTATTTATTTATTTTAGCAGCGTGGTCCGCATTCAGCAGTCGCGCTTACTTATTTATTTAGTTAACTAGCGTCCATGCAGCCTTTCACATTTATGGAGGCCGTGCCCCTTTCTTTGCACAAACCGCGTCTAAAGAAAGGTATGCGGCCGACATTCAAGTGAAAGCGCGGCATGGGCGTTTTTACCCCAAAAAAACATCTGTTTGTCAACATGACAAAACAGATGCTTTTTTTTTTGTCAAAGCCTCCATGCCGTGGTTTCACTTTAATGTTGGACATGCCCCTTCCTTTAGACGTTGTTTGTCTAAAAAAAGGGGTGCGGCCTCCATAAATGTGAAAGCGACGCATGGGCGCTAGTAAGAGAAATATTTGCAATGCAATTGGTCTCGCATTTGTGAAAGTTTAAGGTATTGTACTGCCAATAGCTTGAACTCTCATTAATGCGAGACCTATTGCATTGCAAATGCTTGTTATCTTTGCGGGGAAGCATGCCGTTGCAATATTTAAAGTCTCTTCTTTCTCTAGATCAGAACATAGGCTGATGGAGTAGTTAGAGGCCCCCAACTAATAGAAGCTTATGCAGGGCTTCCTGGCCTAGCCCCGCATTTATAAATGAAAACAAGGCCGGGAGAAGAGCTTTATGCACGGGGTCAGGAGGGATGGAAGCAGTTACCAATAACACCGACCCGTCCACGATCTTATCCTGCTCAGGAGAGAGCTTTATGCACGGGGTCAGGAGGGATAGAAGCAGTTACCAATAACACCGACCCGTCCACGATCTTATCCTGCTCAGGAGAAGAGCTTTATGCACGGGGCCAGGAGGGATGGAAGCAGTTACCAATAACACCGACCTGTCCGCGAACTTATCCTGCTCAGGAGAGAGCTTTACTGCTTGGAATAAATTCCAAGAATCTGAAAAACGGCAGTCGTTTCAACTCAAATGATTCCTCAGTAGTTTAGCTACAGCACCCCTGGGATGTCCCCCCAAGACGGCGCAGCCTTACAACTCAGCACACAATAGCCATCTAAGACAAGATCATTCAAACACCCTGCTTCCTGGATGCAGACCACATCAGCTCTCAAATTATTTTTTAAAAAATCAGTCTCATCAGGGGAATTCAACAGTCCCGACGCATTCCAGGAAACCACTTTGAAACTCTTATTAACTGCACCTATTAATCACTTGTCCCAACAAACAATTACCATCAAGGGTGGCTGGCAGCCAACTCCATCTTCTCGACTCATCTTCTGTCTTCGGAAGGCCCCTTCCGCTTCAGTCTCCAGCAGGGAAACAAGTCTCCACTCTATCACTGAATGTAAGGATGAGGGCAGAGTCTCCAATCCATCACTGAATGTAAGGATGAGGGCAGAGTCTCCACTCCATGACTGAATTTAAGGATAAGGGTAGAGTCTCCACTCCATGACTGAATGTAAGAATGAGGGTAGAGTCTCCACTCCATCACTGAATGTAAGGATAAGGGCAGAGTCTCCACTCCATCACTGAATGTAAGGATGAGGGTAGAGTCTCCACTCCATCACTGAATGTAAGGATGAGGGCAGAGTCTCCACTCCATCGCTAAATGTAAGGATAAGGGCAGAGCCTCCACTCCATCACTGAATGTAAGGATGAGGGCAGAGTCTACACTCCATCACTGAATGTAAGGATGAGGGCAGAGTCTCCACTCCATGACTGAATGTAAGGATAAGGGTAGAGTCTCCACTCCATGACTGAATGTAAGGATGAGGGTAGAGTCTCCACTCCATCACTGAATGTAAGGATAAGGGCAGAGTCTCCACTCCATCACTGAATGTAAGGATGAGGGTAGAGTCTCCACTCCATCACTGAATGTAAGGATGAGGGCAGAGTCTCCACTCCATCGCTAAATGTAAGGATAAGGGCAGAGCCTCCACTCCATCACTGAATGTAAGGATGAGGGCAATCTCTCCACTCCATGACTGAATGTAAGGATGAGGGGAGAGTCTCCACTCCATCACTAAATGTAAGGATAAGCGCAGAGTCTCCACTCCATCACTGAAAGTAAGGATGAGGGTGGAGTCTCCACTCCATCACTGAATGTAAGGATAAGGGCAGAGCCTCCACTCCATCACTGAATGTAAGGATGAGGGCAGAGTCTCCACTCCATCACTGAATGTAAGGATGAGGGTAGACTCTACACTCCATCACTGAATGTAAGGATAAGGGCAGAGTCTCCACTCCATCACTGAATGTAAGGATGAGGGCAGAGTCTACACTCCATCACTGAATGTAAGGATGAGGGTAGAGTCTCCACTCCATCACTGAATGTAAGGATGAGGGTCTCCACTCTATCACTGAATGTAAGGATGAGGGCAGAGTCTCCACTCCATCACTGAATGTAAGGATGAGGGCAGAGTCTCCACTCCATCACTGAATGTAAGGATGAGGGTAGAGTCTCCACTCCATGACTGAATGTAAGGATGAGGGTAGAGTCTCCAATCCATGACTGAATGTAAGGATAAGGGTAGAGTCTCCTCTCCATCACTGAATGTAAGGATAAGGGCAGAGCCTCCACTCCATCACTGAATGTAAGGATGAGGGCAGAGTCTCCACTCCATGACTGAATGTAAGGATAAGGGTAGAGTCTCCTCTCCATCACTGAATGTAAGGATGAGGGTAGAGTCTCCACTCCATCACTAAATGTAAGGATAAGGGCAGAGCCTCCACTACATCACTGAATGTAAGGATGAGGGCAGAGTCTCCACTCCATCACTGAATGTAAGGATGAGGGCAGAGCCTCCTGTCAGGTAGTCATTCCTCCATGTGCAAACAGAGTCAATTTCCCAGGTGTTTCTACATCCAATGAATCCTTTCTTGGATCTCCGGTGTGGTGTGGGGCTTTTCTTTTCTCCACACAACACTGGGTTCGGGTTGTAGGACCTCACTCTGAGTAGCGCTTACGCGTTGATGTCTCGAGATGCACGCGTGATGCCTCTTGCGCCACTCCCCAACCTCACGCTTAGGCTTAGAGGGTTACATCTTTGTAACCAGTGAAGTCCTACTCAGCGAGTGAATCAAGGCGGGGAGCGATGTCTCTTCCTTTTCAGCTGCCCACTCTACTAGCTCCAGGAATCCACAAAGTGCGGCAACAGTATTGTTTACTTGCCCCTAGTCAATCAATTGGCCCAGTTCCAGTTAGTGAGACAGTCATGCAAATGTTTGCACCTTTCCACCGAACTGCAATGGCTCACGCGTTGCCAAAATGGATTGGTAAAGATGGCTCCAAGAAGCTGAAACTCGTTTATTGCAGCCCAATCCTCACCTCCGACCACTGCACAAGCCAGCAGGAAACGGATTTTCATGTAAATGAATACATTTTAAACAGCACATTCTTTAATACGCAAATATTTCCATAGGTGAACTCTAGATTAATGCATCACAGCATTATTCAGACCCATGGCAGATCCAGAACACTCCACTGCAGCGGTTCATAACCTTTAAACTTCTCTGGACCACCATGGAATCACTACAGGAATCCGGGGACCCCCACTGACTCATTATTGGAAGCCGAGGACCCCCACTGACTCATGATAGGACACCGGGGACCCCTACTAACTTATGATAGGACGTCGGGGACCCCCACTGACTCATGATAGGACGCCGGGGACCCCCACTAACTCATGATAGGACGCCGGGGACCCCTACTGACTCATGATAGGACGCCGGGGACCCCCACTGACTCATGATAGGATGCTGGGGACCCCCACTGACTCATGATAGGACGCCGGGGACCCCCAATGACTCATGATAGGACGCCGGGGACCCCCACTGACTCATGATAAGAAGCCGGGGACCCCCACTGACTCATGATAGGACGCCGGGGACCCCCACTGACTCATGATAGGACGCTGGGGACCCCCACTGACTCATGATAGGACGCTGGGGACCCCCACTGACTCATGATAGGACGCCGGGGACCCCCACTGACTCATGATAGGACGTCGGGGACCCCCACTGACTCATGATAGTACGCCGGGGACCCCCACTGACTCATGATAGGACGTTGGGGACCCCCACTGACTCATGATAGGACGCCGGGGACCCCCACTGACTCATGATAGGACGCCGGGGACCCCTACTAACTCATGATAGGACGTCGGGGACCCCCACTGACTCATGATAGGACGCTGGGGACCCCCACTGACTCATGATAGGACGCCGGGGACCCCCACTGACTCATGATAGGACGTCGGGGACCCCCACTGACTCATGATAGGACGTTGGGGACCCCCACTGACTCATGATAGGACCCCAGGGCTCAGCAGTTTCTAGGATTTGAACCTCAAAATAACTACAGAAAAATATAGAACAAATGCTCATATATGGAAATATTCTGTTTGTTTACCGGAAACGGTTTAACATTTTCAGTTTTGTTCCATTATTTGTACATGCTTCATTGGTTGTATTGAATTGTGTGAAGTAGTGACGGACCCCTGAGCAGGCCTCGGGTCCTCGGACCAGAGGTGAAGGGCCAATGCCTCCTGGATTTCCAGCTCTGCCCCCTGTGAGTCCCACTGCGCTCATACCCCAGACAAGGCTCTTTAAGTCGCAGAATTCCACCCAGCCATCAATGCTTTGAGGACACCAGCATGATGCAGAAAATGTCCACAGCCGAGAGATCTCCAAGCCAAGTTTTAATTTTAGTATACTGTACAGCACTTATCGAGGGCACGCACAGAATACTGAAAGAAGGCACAATAGAGGCGTTTTTGGTCTAATTACTATGTATTCAGCCACTTAGCGGTCTGTGGAACAGGAGAAGTGTGTAGAATGAGTTCTCTATGACAACGTGGAGACGCAGGGTTGAGGCGCCATAGCAACTGTTGATTGCCACAAACTGAGCCCTGTGAATCATACGTGTTCACCCAACACTCCAGCGGAGAAGCGGAGAGCGATACAAAGCGCTGCACAAAGTGCGCGGCGTGGGAGAGAGAGTGGGCCGGAACAGAGTGGGCGAGAGCCCACCAGGATAAATCACCACAACCCCTGGTCCAAAACCCATAGCAACTGCTCGCTGCCACACACTGGGCTCTGATCTTCACGCATGTGCCGTTAGGGATGGACACGTTGGGCAAAGTGTGCATGTGGGAGGGAAACGGCTGCACACCTCCATGACTGAGGGCCATCAAAGAAAGTCCCACCAAAAATAATGTGGTTGCCATGTGTCCCTCAAAACCTGGGCATACAATGTTATGAACTTGCGTAAACAAATGGTGTTGAAATGTCACACCTATGCGCGAAGCTCAATATAAGGTCTGCAATGAACTAAGAGTGTGGCTCTATGTTGACCATCATTTAACACCCCCTAAGTACATTACAGAGATAGAAAACACACAACAATAAAAGAAAGAATGTCATCAAGACCACAGGTGCAAAGCGCTCGAGGACCTCATCCATTTTGAGGTCCACTTTGCAAGGAGGTTATGACTTAACAGTAATGAGAATGTGAAAAATGTTGTCTCTGTCGGGTACAGAATTGATTCTAGGTTTACTGAATAATAACAAGTAGAAAACAGTGCTCAAACTTTTCAGTTATAATCAATGAAAAGTTAAGAGAAGGAAAGACAAAAAACACACACAAAATGAGTAAATCTAAAGTTGTATTGAGGGATAAATCAATATATTCTTTTACATTTTATGGTGTCAAGATAACATTAGAAGTCACAGTTCATGAACATATGAATTGTTCAGACGGCCCAAGTGATGTGGTGAAAAAAGTGTGAAGAAAGTGCTGAGTGTGAACGAGATATATACAGTGGTGTACAGATAAGTAAAACTGGTCATTCATAGAACATCCATAACTAGGTACATAAATCTCCACGCCGCTTGGGATTTAAATTTCTATTTCACGTGGGGCGGAGAGAGAGTAGGGTCAGGATTATGACAAGCACATCAAGGTTTCGACCCAGAGAAGTGCGTGATTGACTAGTAGCCACAGTGGGTCTTCCTCAGGACAAGACAAACCAAGGGACAGCCCGAATCAAAGAAGGCTTCTCAGTTCCTGAGCAGTGCCGGAGAGCTACAGAACTGTGCTGCCCCATTGATGTGATTCATAACCATCAAGGACCTCACTACAGTCATTCCTTTGAATCCCACCGAACGGTGGACCATACCCTGAAGATCTTCTTTGATTTGGGCTGTCCCTTGGTTCGTCTTGTACACCCACGTTCTGAGTGGCACTGGGTTACCCATTATACTACATGTTAACAGGAATGAGGACAGGGAACTTTATTTGATTGTAGTCACCTGTAGCCAGTCATGTGTTAGGATGACCACACAGTGTGGTGCCACACAGAGAATCCGCAGCCGCCCCAGCGTCATTGATTGTGTCCAATTTCCTTTCAAAGCTGCATTTCGGAACTGATCCTCTGTAAAAGTGCGCCATGTGTGCCCAGGGCCTATAAATCAAATGCCGCTAGTGGGTTTGCAGCACTGTTTGTGCCACCCACATGGGTAGCCCTACAAAAATGCCCCAAACCGGCCACTGCAGTGTCGGTGTGTGAAGTTTTAAACTGCCATTTTGACCTGGCAAGTTCACCTGTTTGCCAAGCCCAAACCTTTCCTTTTATTACATATAAGTCACCCCTAACATAGGTCAAAGGTAGCTACACGGGCAGGGTACAGTGTATTTAAAAGGTAGGGAATGTACTTGGGAGTTTTACACGTCCTGGTAATGAAAAACTGCTAAATTCGTTTTTCACTACAGCAAGGCCTATCTATCCCATAGGTTAACAGAGATTGCCTTGAAACATCTTTCAAGTGTAATTTTCCATTGGCAGCAGATGGAAATTAGGGGCTGTCTGATGGGCCTTCCTGGCCTAGGGTGGGAGGGAGGAACCAACACTTGCACCTGAATAGGACTGTGATTGTCCCCGCACAAAGAGCTGCATACTCCCCTGTACTGTGTCTGGAGCCAGGGCAGCATCTTGTGCACTACAAAGGCCTTCCTTTGATGTCTCCCTACTTTAAAGGCCAAAATAGGCATAAGTACTGGACCTCTGACGCCATATGCTCAAAACGCTTCTGGACTGAGGGCATACTGCCTGAAAGTTGATCTCTTGTGCTGCCACGGACTGCCACTTTGCTGCTTGCTTCATTGTGTTGGCCTCCTGCCTGCTGCATCTTGCCTGGGAGTGAGAGGACTCGGCTTTACTCTCTACATCCGGCATCTCTATAGGTTCTCCAATGACTTGTTGGGCTTGCCTCCCGTTGGAAGTCTCAGGGATATTAAATACTTTACCTCTGCTGTGAGTCCTGCTCTGCTAAAATGGTGCCAAATCCAGTCCTGGGCCCTTGGAAATGAGTGCTTTGTGTTGCAACCCAAGAATTTGACACATCAAACCAGCACGTCAAACGAAACCAATACATTGAGCCCAGCGTGTTAATCGGAACCGGCGTGTTCTACTGCAATCTTGACGCATCGCCGCTGCTTGCACAACAGCTGCGGACACCATTCACCAAAGTGTAACGCACTGACCACTGACAATGTAGCCCTGACTTTACCGACGCATCGGCCCGATGCGCATTGCTCCTTGACACTCAACGCTTCAATGCCATCGCACTGTCTTAGGAACCAAAGCACAGCGTGCAAAACATTGACGCATCACCTCCTTTCCGCAACGCATTGTCCCCGAGCTCCAATGCCTCAACGACCCTGCACTGCCTCCAGGAACCGACGCATTACTTGCCACAGCGAAACATCACCTCCTTTGTGCAGTGTATCGTTCCTGTGAGCCAAAGCCGCAAAGACCCTGCACCACCTCCGGTAATCGGCATATCCCTTGCATCCGCATCGCCTTCTCTGCGCAACGCATCATCCCCACGCATCGAAGCATCCAGGGTACTGTGAGCGGGGTCTGTGTGACTCCAGTATCCGGCTCGCGCTCCATCACGGTCAGATTGAACTTTTGGATTTGCCCCAGTCAAGCGTGACCAGAGAGCCCCAGTTGGAGCTACCAATTTCTAAACACTGTAATTTGATTTAATTTTGCAAAACTCATATCTTGACTTGTGTATGTTGGATTTGTGTCATTTTGATCTTTTTTTACTCAGATAAATTTTGGCTATTTTCTAAACTAGTGTGGAGTACTTTTGTGGTGCTTTTACTGTGTTACCGTGTGCGTGTGAACACATACTTTACACATTGCCTCTTTAGTTTAGCCTGACTGCTCTGTGCGAAGCTACCAGATGGTGAGCACAGGAAAACATTTAGTGTGTGCTACACTTACCCTAACTAGAATTGTGGTTCCTGCTTGGACAGGGTGCACCTCCACTAACCAGAAACACCACATCATTCAAAGCAGTGCAAACTATCACAGGTGTGCGCCATTTGGAAAGCCCCAGAGCACTATGGTAGATATAGTGTGTGGTATTCGTTGTGTGAGCGCAATGGAAAGCGTACTAAAGAGTGCTCCATGAGACTGCAGACTCTCCCAGGCGTCAGTTGCTCAGTGCTCCAGGAGACTGCAGACTCTACCAGGAGTCAGTCAGTGCTCCAGGAGACTGCAGACTCTCCCAGAAGTTAGTCACTCAGGGCTCCAGGAGGCTGCAGACTCTCCCGGGAGTCAGTCACCGAGTGTCCCAGGAGACTGCAGAAACTCCCCAGGGTCAGTCACTGGGTGCTCCAGGAGACTGCAGACCCTCTCAAGAGCCATTCACTGGGTGCTCCAGGAGAATGCAGACTCTCTCAGGAGCCAGTCACTGGTTACTCCAGGAGACTGCAGACTCCCCCAGGAGTCAGTTGCTCAGTGCTCCAGGAGAATGCAGACTCTCCCGGGAGTCAGTCACCGAGTGTCCCAGGAGACTGCAGAAACTCCCCAGGGTCAGTCACTGGGTGCTCCAGGAGACTGCAGACCCTCTCAGGAGCCAATCACTGGGTGCTCCAGGAGAATGCAGACTCTCTCAGGAGCCAGTCACTGGGTACTCCAGGAGACTGCAGACTCCCCCAGGAGTCAGTTGCTCAGTGCTCCAGGAGAATGCAGACTCTCCCAGGAGCCAGTCACTGGGTGCTCCAGGAGGCTTCAGACTCTCCCAGGAGTCAGTCACTCAGCGCTCCAGGAGACAGCAGACTCTCCCCGGAGTCAGACACTCAGTGCTCGAGGAGACTGCAGACTCTCCCAGGAGTCAGTCAGTGCTCCAGGAGGCTGCAGACTCTCCCAGGAGTCAGTCACTCAGCGCTCCAGGAGACAGCAGACTCTCCCCGGAGTCAGACACTCAGTGCTCGAGGAGACTGCAGACTCTCCCAGGAGTCAGTCAGTGCTCCAGGAGGCTGCAGACTCTCCCAGGCGTCAGTTGCTCAGTGCTCCAGGAGACTGCAGACTCTCCCAGGAGTCAGTCAGTGCTCCAGGAGGCTGCAGACTCTCCCAGGAGTCAGTCACTCAGTGCTCCAGGAGACTGCAGACTCTCCCCGGAGTCAGTCACTCAGTGCTCCAAGAGACTGCAGCCTCTCCCAGAAGTCAGTCACTGGGTGCTCCAGGAGACTGCAGACTCTCCCCGGAGTCAGTCACTCAGTGCTCCAGGAGACTATAGACTCTCCCAGGAGTCAGTCGCTGAGTGCTCCAGGAGACTGCAGGCTCTCCCAGGAGCCAGTCAAGGAGCTGATCGGGAGAAGGGTTGAACTAACACTAATATCTGCACCCCCTAGTGCCTTTGCGTGAATTACTTGTACATAGGTAAGTACAATCACTGAACAGAAGTTCTCCACGTGTGAAGAGTGGAAATTAGAAAGTATCCACCTTTTCATGATAACATATCAGGCACTCAAAGTAGTACATTTTCACGGAGATGACCACGCTTGCATGTGTTAACCTTTCTGTGTGCTGCTCACAGTCAGTGCAGCAGAGAAATAAATCTAAACTGTGAGATACCCAAGTACCTACTCCCTAAGAGAAGCGTACCCGATACAGTGCCAATGGCTGGCACCAAGGGCTGCTCCCTGGCTTGGGCAGGGTAAGACCTGTACAGCACCCAAGCTCTGCTCCATCTATGCCAAGCTCTGGGAGAGAGTGGCCACAGTCCAGTTGTGAGCGGTGGCCAAGCTCCCACACACCCCACAGAATGAGCCTCTTCACCCGTGGTACCGCACCCAAGGTCCGCTCCATTTATGCCAGGCTCTGGGAGAGAGTGGACACAGTCTAGTTGTGAGCGGTGGCCAAGCTCCCATGCGCCTCTCAGACGGAGCCTGCTTCACCCCTGGTACCGCACCCAAGGTCCGCTCTATCTATGCCAGGCTCTGGGAGAGAGTGGCCACAGTAAGCTCCCATGCGCCTCTCAGAAGGAGCCTGCTTCACCCCTGGTACCGCACCCACGGTCCGCTCTTATCTATGCCAGGCTCTGGGAGAGAGTGGCCACAGTAAGCTCCCACGCGCCTCTCAGAAGGAGCCTGCTTCACCCCTGGTACCGCACCCAAGGTCCGCTCTATCTATACCAGGCTCTGGGAGAGAGTGGCCACAGTAAGCTCCCATGCGCCTCTCAGAAGGAGCCTGCTTCACCCCTGGTACCGCACCCAAGGTCCGCTCTATCTATACCAGGCTCTGGGAGAGAGTGGCCACAGTAAGCTGCCACGCGCCTCTCAGAAGGAGCCTGCTTCACCCCTGGTACCGCACACAAGCCCTGCTCCATCTATGCCAGGCTCTGGGAGAGAGTGGCCACAGTAAGCACCCACGCTCCTCTCAGAAGGAGCCTGCTTCACCCCTGGTACCGCACCCAAGGTCCGCTCTATCTATGCCAGGCTCTGGGAGACACCCAAGGTCCGCTCTATCGATGCCAGGCTCTGGGAGACACCCAAGGTCCGCTCTCTCTATGCCAGGCTCTGGGAGACACCTGTGGCCACAGTCTAGTTGTGAGCGGAGGCCACGTTCCCAGATGCCTCACAGAAGGAGCCTGCTTCACCGTCGGTACAGCACCCAAGGACCGCTCTATCTATGCCAGGCTCTGGGAGACACCCAAAGTCTGCTCTTTATATGCCAGGCTCTTGGAGACACCTAGGTCCGCTCTACTTATACCAGGGTCTGGGATACACCCAATGTAGGAGAGTAGGATCTGCTTCACATGGGTACCCCCACTTTTTGCTGGTGTTTCACTGTTTTTCGACCATAGTCTGGGTGTGGCCCTGCTAATCAGGACCCCACCCTAGCTGCTTCCTCTCTAAAATGGTTTGCATGTACTTTACGTACATATCTAATTGGATTCTGGATTGCCTTATAAGCCCCTAGTATATGGTATACTATGTACCTAGGGCATAGGTACCTCAGAGGCCTACCATGGCCTGAAGCATGCATTATGCCACCCCTGGGAAGCACTCCAAAATGGCACCACAGGTCTGCTACTGCAGCCTGGGTAAGGGTGTGCATGCACCCCTTACTGTGGTATAGGCTACCTATATCACTATCAATACACACACATATAAAACCTATAAGTCACTCCTATGGCAGGCCTTAACAATCCTGAAGGCAGAGTGCTTGGTTTTTATGTGAGAGGGTGCCCCTGCATGAGCAGAGCCCCTCTGCAGCGTTCGGAGTACCTCCTCTGATGCTGTTTGTGGTGCAGCCTGACCATATACTCTTAAGTACATGTCGTGTTTGGTGTCAAACACTTTGGAATACTACCCCCCCCCCCCTGCCAGTTCTGGCGGCGGGGGTAGCATGATGGATGCAGTGATGTAGGCTACCTATAGCCACATATATGCAGACACATATAAACCTATAAGTCACTCCTATGGCAAACCTTAACAATCCTGAAGGCAGAGTGCTTGGTTTTGTGTGAGAGGATGCCCAAGCATGAGCTGAGCCCCTCTGCAGCTTTCGGAAATACTTCCTTATGGCTGTTCTGTGATACAGCCATACCATATACTCTTAAGTGCATTATAACCTCGTGGTAAATGCTAACTTTGGAATGGCTGCATCAAAACATGTCGTGTTTGGTGTCAAACGCTTCGGAATACTACCACCCCCCCCCCCCCCCGCCAGTTCTGGCGGCGGGGGTAGCATTCCATCCTTCTATAGGGAGAGACATGTTCACACTAGTCTAACCCGGCAGGACTTTCTTGAGCCCTGGGATCACAAAATGGATGACTCTGCCACAGACACGGGTCTGGCCTCCTGCTGCTGACCGAAACTCCGTCAGGGGAGGCCTGGACAATAGGTTTCCTGTCGAGGGGAGGTGTAACCACCTCCCCAGACAGGCAGATGTGTATTGGGGTGGGAGGGAGCACTCCCTGGTGCTTTGAAGTCCTGCACTGGGGGCACACTTTGTGTCCCTGTGCATAGTCCAGTTTAAACCGGTTGCAGTGGCTACCTGCCACTGCTCTGGTGCGAAGCTGGACAAAGGAAATAGGTGTAACCACCCCTCTTTCCAAGCCCACCCATAGGTGGGGCCTTAGAGTTAGTCCATCCCCTAAACTAACTATAAGTATAGGAATCCAGTCCCTACGACTTTAGATTACCCTGGACGAAACTCTGCAACATATATCCTGGACCTTCGACGTTCTACTTCAACTAGAAGACTGAAGAAATCTCCCTTGGGGTCAAGGAGTGACTCCCCTGCTTTTTTTTTTTGGCAGTGTTTTATACAGCGCAAACTTGACCCGAATCCTATCAGGTATCAGAGCGCTTTACATAGCACCAGTTACATTACATGAGGACACACATTCATTTTTTTGTTAGGCACAGGGAGATTAAGTAATTTGCCCAGAATCACAGGATGTTCAGCGTCATTACCGAGACTCAAACCCAGTTCCCCAGGTCCGAGGTTGAGCGCCCTACCCGTTAGGCCATTGGCAGGCACCAAAGAAGCAACTGACTGGTCTGCATCGCTGAAACTCCCGCCGGACACCGAAGTCTTTGCATCACCAGAGGTGGATTTCCAGAATTCCCCGAGGCTACCCTGAGTCCACTGCAAAGCTGAGGCCCGTGGCTATTGTGGGTGACATGGAACGGTGACCCCTGGACACCGTGATTTTTTGCAGCAACAGCATCTTCCTGGGCTTCCTCGAAGTTGTGATTTGTGCTTCGAGTAGCCCCACCCTTGAGCACCTCCTGCACCGAAGATTGCTGGCCTCCACTCCACGAGTGACCCGTGGGCCAGTTTCAAGTGCGACTGCTCAAGGCTCCTTCGCGATCACTAGCCCGTTGGCTAGCAGGTCCCCACGAAGGCAACTCCTTTTCTGCTTGGGCTTTCCGGGTTGCTCCAGACGTGCCCTGACTTACCCTCGCTGTGCGAGTCCCTCAGACCTTGCTGGACTGCACCGCAGTCCTTTCTCTAAATTCCAGTGACTTGCCGTTGCCAAGGCTTGTTGGGTCCATTCTGGTCGCCGACACCGCAGCACTCGACAAACTTCGTGGGACAGCTTGAATCCGGCTCGTGGACTTCGTCAATGCCTCCTGGACCTCGTGGCTGAAGAGTCAAGACACCCATCAACTCACCTGAAGCACCCGACATCTGTGGGCATTGGTACATCCTGCCCTTGGTCACTGGCTAATGACCCAGACTCTGTCCCCTCTGCTTTCGGGTTCCTTCAATCCCAGATCCAGGCTTGGATCTCTTCGGACACTTCTCCTCTTCACGGCAGCAGCAGTTCTTTGCAGGCTTCCATTGAAATCGACGACGCGACCCGACACCAAAAGACACCTATGCACCCGGCTTCCCTGGGTGAGGTAACTCGAGTACTCCGGTGCTCCCGTGGGTGCTAGCCCTAGAACTTCTTAAGTCCAAAAGGATTTGGTCCTGACTCGATTAGAAGTGTCCCTAATCTTTAAATTGTTATCCGCGACATTGCCCATAGATAACGGGAACCCGCGGTTGTGTTCTCACACTGCATACAGTCCCCGTGGGTCCCCTGTGTCACTCCCTTGGGTGGTTCCTTGGGGTCCCTGCGATTCTACAGGCTCTAGGCCTTGTGTTTACTTCACCCGTGGTTCTTATACCACTTTTTTAGTATATGGTTTGGTACGCCCCTAAGGCCCAAACGTGTATTTGTGCTATTACTGATTATTGCTATCTTGTAAATTAAGTTCTTCGAACTCCAGTCTCATAAAGAGACTAGAGGGGTGTGTTTTATCTTAAATACATATATTTTAAATATATACCTGGTGTGGTTGTCCTTTCATTTGATCATTCAAGAGATTATAGACTGGTAAAACAAGCTGCTTTACATTCCTTCAAGACTTAGCCTGAAGGCTGCTCTCCATAGCTACCACTAGGATAGCTTTCAATAAAGGTTGTCTTTAACCTATCACCATAAGGGGTTGTTTGGACTGATACAAGGTTCCCACTAGAACTAGTGGACATCATAGATCAGGCCACCTTCTCACACGCAAGGTCCGCTCTATCTATGCCAGGCTCTGGGAGAGAGCGGCCACAGTCTAGTTGTGAGCGTTGGCCACGCTCCCACATGCCCCACAGGAGGACCCTGCTTCACTCCTGGTACCGCAGCCAAGTTCCGCTCCATCTATGCCAGGCTCTAGAAGACACCACGGTCGCTCTATCTATGTCAGGCTCTGGGAGACACCCAAGGTCCGCTCTCATAATGCCAGGCTCTGGGAGACACCCGAGGTCCGCTCTTTATATGCCAGGCTCTGGGAGACACCCAAGGTCAGCTCTATATATGCCAGGCTCTGGGAGACACCGAGGTCGGCTCTATCTATGCCAGGCTCTGAGAGAGAGTGGCCACAGTCTAGTTGTGAGTGGTGGCCAAGCTTCCACACGCCCCATAGAAGGGGCCTGCTTCACCCCTGATACTGCACCCAAGGTCCCCTCTAACTATGCCAGGCTCTGGGAGATACCCAAGGTCCATTCTATCTATGCCAGGCTCTGGGAGACACCCAAAGTCTGCTCAATCTATACTAGGCTCTGGGAGACACACAAGGTCCGCTCTCTCTATGCCAGGGTCTGGGAGACACCAAGGTCGGCTCTATTTATGCCAGGCTCTGGGAGAGAGTGGCCACAGTCTAGTTGTGAGCGGTGGCCACGCTCCCACACGCCCCACAGAAGGAGCCTGCTTCACCCCTGACACTGCACCCAAAGTCCGCTCTATCTATGCCAGGCTCTTGGAGACACCCATGGTCCGTTCTATCCATGCCAGTCTCTGGGAGAGAGTAGCCATTGTCTGATTGTGAGCGGTGGCCACGCTCCCACATGCCGCACAGAAGGAGCCTGCTTCATCCCTGGTACCGCACCCAAGGCGCGTTCTATCTATGCCAGGCTCTTGAAGAGGGTGGCCACAGTCTAGTTGTGAGGGGTGGCCACGCTCCCACACGCCGCACAGAAGGAGCCTGCTTCACCCCTGGTACCGCACCCAAGGTCGTCTCTAACTATGCCAGGCTCTGATAGACACCCAAGGTCCGCTCTCTCTATGCCAGACTCTGGGAGACACCAAGGTCCGCTCTCACTATGCCAGACTCTGGGAGACACCCAAGGTCTGCTCTATCCATGCCAGGCTCTTGGAGACGCCCATGGTCCACTCTCTCTATGTCAGGCTTTGGGAGACACCAAGATCGGCTCTATCGATGCCAGGCTCTGGGAGACACCCAAGG
The DNA here is from genome assembly GCF_964204655.1 of Triturus cristatus. Classification (NCBI taxonomy): domain Eukaryota; kingdom Metazoa; phylum Chordata; class Amphibia; order Caudata; family Salamandridae; genus Triturus; species Triturus cristatus. Next base: position 18,014,910 of record NC_140589.1, on the reverse strand, counting down.
TCTGCTCCCTCTATACCAGGCTCTGGGAGACACCCAAGGTCCGCTCTATCGGTGCCAGGTTCTGGGAGAGAGTGGCCGCAGTCTAGTTTTGAGCGGTGGCCAAGGTCCCACACGCCCCAAAATAGGAGCCTCCTTCAGACCTGGCACTGCACCCAAGGTCCGCTCTATCTATGCCAGGCTCTAGGAGACACCCAAGGTCCGCTCTCACTATGCCAGGCTCTGGGAGACACCCAAGTTCCGCTCTATCGATGCTAGGCTCTGGGAGAGAGTGGCCACAGTCTAGTTGTGAGCAGGGGCCAAGCTCCCAAACACCCCACAGAAGGAGCCTGCTTCACCCCTGGTACCGCACCTAAGGTCCACTCTATCTATGCCAGGCTCTGGGAGACACCCAAAGTCCGCTCTATCTATGCCAGGCTCTGGGAGACACCCAAGGTCCGCTTAATTTATACTAGGCTCTAGGAGACACCCAAGGTCCGCTTTTGATATGCCAGGCTATGGGAGACACCCAAGGTCCGCTCTTGATATGCCAGGCTCTGGGAGACACCCAAGGTCCGCTCTCTCTATGCCAGACTCTGAGAGACACCAAGGTCCGCTCTTTATTTGCCAGGCTTTGGAAGACATCCAAGGACTGCACTATCTATGCAAGGCTCTGGGAGACACCCAAAGTACGCTTTATTGATTCCAGGCTCTGGGAGACACCCAAGGTCCGCTCTATCTATGCCAGGCTCTGGGAGACACCCAAGGTACGCTCTCTCTATGCCAGGCTCTTGGAGACACCAAGGTCTGCTCTATCTATGCCAGGCTCTAGTAGACACCCAAGATCCACTATCTATGCCAGGCTCTGGAGACACCCAAGGTCCGCTCTATCTATGCCAGGCTCTGGGTGACACCAAGGTCTGCTCTATATATGCCAGGCTCTGGGAGACACTCAAGATCCGCTCTATCTATGCCAGGCTCTTGGAGACACCCAAGGTCCGCTCTATCTATACCAGGCTTTGGGGAACACCCAAGGTCCTCTCTATCTATGCCAGGCCGTGGGAGACACCAAAGTCCGCTCTATCTATGCCCTGGGAGACACCAAGGTCGGCTCTATCGATGCAAAGCTCTTGGAGAGAGTGGCCACAGTTTGGTTGTGACCGGTGGCCAAGCTCCCACACGCCCCACAGAAGGAGCCTGCTTCAGCCCTGGTACCACACCCAAGGTCAGCTCTATCTATGCCAGGCTCTGGGAGACACCAAGGTCGGCTCTATCGATGCAAGGCTCTGAGAGAGCGTGGTCACAGTCTAGTTGTGAGCGGTGGCCAAGCTCCCACATGCCCCACAGGAGGAGCCTGCTTCACCCCTGGTACCGCACCCAAGCGGCACAACTTAGCTCCCAGAAGCCCTGGATGGCATTTATGAGCTGACTAGTCAACCAACAATGCAGCTAGGAAAACGAGTCTCAAAGGTCCTTTGACAACCATCCTCTTAATTGACTTTGGTGTTTTACTTTACCCTAGCATAAATGTATGACGTCCTGAATATGCCTTGTTTCTCTTCAAAATGTCTTCTCGTAGTTCTGAAGCGGGAGCTGTCCCAGAGTAGAACAGCCTTGCCAAGAACAGAATGTGTGGGATGTGCATTTGAAAGCATGAGAGAAAGAGAGGTGCTGAATGTACTTTTTGGTCTCGAAGTGCAGTGTTATGAGCAGTGGTGCACAAATGTGCACTGTGTTGTACATTGAGGGATGAAGTATGTGTTGCTATAAGCAGTGGTGCACAAATGTGCATTGTGTTGTACATTGAGAGATGAAGTATGTGATGCTATAAGCAGTGGTGCACAAATGTGCATTATGTTGTACACTGGGAAGAATTATGAAGTTCTTACTATTGGCTTGGACATGGCCTAATGTAATCTTGAATTCTGACTCTGCCTTGCTTGAGCTTTTCTGCGTGCAGAGTGTTTGCAAGTTGCTTGGATTAATCACGTTCAAGGTTTGTTCTGATAGAGATTGTTTAATGCAGCTTGGAAGGCTTTCATAAGCTTCGTCAAGATAAAGGCTGGAACATGTGAGAATGTAGCGGGAACGTGGGAACTCCTTCTTGCCGTGGAATGCTTGCCTGGAAACTGGACAGTTCTAATAAGTTTCCTTGGCGCAGAGGGGAAGACTCTCGAACCTTCTCTGGTGTTTTGAGACTATAAAGCTGAGGGTTGTTGACAGCCAGCTTGGGAGTTCACTTGTGGAATAGATGTATTGCCACAAGATTCTGGATTTGAGTCCTGATCGAGAGTCCATTGCCTAGCTGTTACGGGCTCCTCCAGCTTGAGTTGGCAAGGATGTCGAGTGGATGATCAGGTGAGGTGATCTGTTTCTGACTAGTGCCATTGTGATGAGTGGTTCCAGTGGCTGTGGTCATTTGAGGTGTTTTCTTTGTGATGTGTGAGTGATTCGGAGTGCACAGCCAAAGTAATCATTTGATGTATTTAGTGTATATATATATATATATATATATATATATATATATATACACATATATATATATATATATCTTTCTGATCTCTTACAGGACGTCCAATATTATACGCTTGAGTTTTATCTCATATTATTTGCTGCTTGTATTTCATAATATTATCCATGCATTTAACAGTTGCATTTACCAAGTGTGTTAATATTGCTTGCATATAAATATATATCTCCATATACATTTGAAAGCAGTTCATTTGGCATCTGGGAAAGCCTTTCTGTAAGAGAGCATTGCATAAATAAAACCCCAAGCCTTATTCTAAAAAGAGAGTCTTTGCGTTTTGTAAAGCAAAACCCTTTTCTAGGTGTTGTTGTGTTTTATGTCTCCTGTTTCACCGTGTTTGAGCCACCATGTGGGAGTGGAATTTGAGGAACTCTGTAATATCTGAAAGGCGAAGCAAGACAGCCCTGAGTGAAAGTACAGTTGGAATGACACCAGTGGGTCCGACCACCCTGTTTCTGGCTTTTGAAACACCGCAGTGTCCCTCAGTTCGAAGGAGGGAGCACCAGCTCAACGGATCAGAGTGAAAAGATCTGTAAGAATCAAAGGTTCTGGGGAGAAACCGGAGATCAAAGGAGGATGTCCAGTCTCTGACTCCAAGCGCCTTGAAACCAGTCAAGCTGCAGTGTGGTGGTTACCAAGAGTGAGTAGAAATACAAGAAGCAGCTGGATGTTGGTGTTTTCTTAGAGTGAGTATAAATACAAGAAGCAGCCAGACGGTGGTGGTTTCGAAGAGTGAGAAGAAATACAAGAACAGCCAGACGGTGGTGGTTTCGAAGAGTGAGTAGAAATACAAGAGGAAGCCGGACGGTGGTAGTTTCGAAGAGTGAGTAGAAATGTGTTGGACCCGGCCTCGTGGCGTGGTCCTGACTTCCCTGGGGTTGGGCCCGTTCCCCGCCCTGGCCTCCACGGGCCACCCGTTCGAGCCACACGAGGTCGCATACACCTCGGGGCTCCACCATTTTGTTGCCTGCCACGTGACCCTGCACACCAGTCCACCTGACTCCGCTCAACCCGGCCTCGGCCCCAGCGAGGCCCAGACATTGAGGCACCAAGAACTGGCCAGGGGGTAGCACGTGAACACCTCATCGCCCTGACAGAGGGCGGTATCGATGGGACCCCCAACCGTCCCCACACACCGAGGTGCGATCGGCCTCCATCTCTCCTGGGCCCGGCGCCTCTCCTGCTGGGCGTCTGGCCGCTCCCAACCCGGCCTCTCCGCCCCTCCGGGCGCAAGGGTCCGGACTTCAAAGGGCTCCAGGCCTATATCTGGGGCGACCCCGCAACAGACCGGCAGTTGTATCCCGGAGTCGAGAGCCCTGCTGATTGAATCGCGGCCGACCCTACGGAGAAGAACTCTTGCTTGAAACCACCACGAGCCCTGCAGACTGCGTCGCGGCTCCTTCTAACTGAAACCTTGAAGTCCCCCGGAACATCGGGGCCCTACTGACGCTGTCGAGGCCCAACCTCGCTGAAACCTCCCTCGGAGCCCTGCTGACGACGTCGCGGCTCGAGCTGAGCAGAAACCACCTTGTGAGCCCAGCTGACCTGGTCGCGGCTCACCACGAACTGAACGCCAGAGCCCTGCTGACGCCGTCGCGGCTCGCCCCCTCCGAGGTCCGGAGGCCCTCCAGCTTGAGGATAAGAACTGGGCCCCAGGTACCCTCGTACCAAGCTCCTGCCAAAGACTGTCCCGCTACCCCTTCCCTTCTAAGGAGACACTGAGACTTTTGTGGATCCCTCGATCCCTTTTCGTGTAAATATTGATCCCGTAACCTTTAAGTGCTGATAAAGATTTGCTCGTCTTGAGACAACCTCCTTGAGTCCTGTGTGGTGGTGTTACTGTGCTAGTACATGATAGGAGAAGGATCTCCCTCGGAGGCTTCTCAGCGGCGCTCGGCTACTTCGTACAGTGTGGGGGCCCCTCTGGGTGGTCTCTCCGACTCCCCGAGGTCCGCCTTCCAACATTTGGTGGCCAGCGACGGGATCCGAGCCGAACGCAGTACGTACAAGCCAGTAACCCACTAGCTACCCATCCAAACAACCGGAAGTCATGAGCAACCAAGAGAACAACACGACCACGGAGTTCCAGCCCGAACGGTTGGAGGAATACACGCACAAAGAGTTGAAACAGTTCTGCAAAGACAAGGGCATTGCAACCACCGGCCTAGGTACCAAAGAAGAGATGCAGAAAGCCCTGAGGACCTGGCTGGAGGCCGGGGCAGGCCCCTCCCAGGACGAAGGTCCACTGCCCCTGACTGTGGCCACATCAACCGCACCGACTCCGGCAACCGGAGGAAGAAACAGCCTAGAAATCGGCCTCTCCGAAGAGGAGATACGAGAACGGGAGAAGGTCCGGAACCACGAACTAGAGCTCGCACGATTACGGCTGGACGGCGAACTCCAGCTAGCAGAAAAGAAACTGGCCCTAGAGCAGCTACGGCTACAAGAGGAGATAGAAGAGAAGAGACGGCACCGAGAGTTGGAGGAAAAAAGACTGACCCTTGAGCACGAGCGAAGTCTCAAAGAGCTCGAAATCAAGGCAAAGAACGGGGGGACCGACACCCCCAGTAATAGAGACACCCTACCGCCTGCCGAAAACAAGGTACATATCCCTAAAGATGTCGTCAAGGAGTACTACAAAAATGACGACATCCAACAATGGTTCAAAGCATACGAGGTGGCCATGACCTCCCATCGGGTGCCCTGAAAGGACTGGGGTGCCGGCCTGTGGGGTCGGTTCCTTAGTGAAGGTCGAGACACACTGCTCCAGCTGCCAGAGGAGGTGATGACCTCCTACGACCACATGAAGGAGGCCCTGCTCACCCGCTACGGGCTAACCGCGGAAATGTACCGCCAGCGGTTCAGAGACTGTAAGAAGATCCCGGGCACTACCTGGGTGGAATATGTGGACTTTTTCAGCCGGGCCCTAGAAGGATGGATCAAGGGTAGCAAGGTCACCACCTACGGGCAGCTGGTCGACCTCATCGTTTGGGAACATCTCTCCAACAATTGCTTCGTAGAGCTAAGGCAACACCTCCTCGACAGCAAGATGACCGACCCACGGAAACTCGCCGTCGAGGCCGATCGATGGGTCAACACCCGCGTCCCCCGGAACTCGATGGGGGAGTACCAGAGGAACCCCACCGGACCTCCACGCCAACGCGGTGGAGGGGGAGGGCCGAACCGGAATCGGGACCCCCCCGCCGGGGCCCCCAGGAGCCCGCCTCGAGGGCCGCCGCCGCAACACCTCTCCCCGAGCCTAGTCCGAAGAGGGGCGACCGCAGCCAGAACCGGACCACGGCCCCCAGTAACCTGCTACGGCTGTCAACAAACCGGACACTATGCCAGCGATCCGGTATGCCCCCTGAACCAAAGAAGCGGGGCCGGCGGGCCCCCGCCCCGACAGCTGATGGCCGCCGCCCTGGGGGAAGGGGAGGAAGAAGAAGAAATCCTCGACCGAGGAACCACCGAATGGGAGCCGGCGGCCATGTCCCTGGTCTGCCTGGGCAGCCGAGAAATGGTGCCCCGCACACCGATCCCAAGCAACACCCAGAAATTCCGGCAGCAGGTCACCATCAATGGCCGACGGGCCGAAGCCCTTCGTGACACCGGCGCCAGTGTCACCGCTGTCCGCTGCCACCTGGTGACCCCCGAACAAATCCTACCCGATGTGCTGTGCCCCGTCCGGACGGCCGACAACAGCGAAAGCCTGTGCCAGATGGCCCTGGTCCCCTTCGAGTGGGGAGGAGTGTCAGGCCTACTGAAAGTAACTGTCCGGGACGACGCACCCGTGGACTGCCTCCTGGGAAACGACCTAGAGAGTTCCCCCTGGGCTCAAGTGGAGCGACGAGAGCACCTCCGAATGCTGGGACTATCCGAATGGGCCTGCGCCATCACCCGGTCCATGGCCACCCAGGCCCCCCGCTCATCCCAGGCCCCCGGTACCGCCCAGCCCGAGGGGCTCGCACCAACCCCCGCCTGCAGCAAGGGGGAGGCGGACACCGACACTGGACCGACTGAACCCTCCCCCGAAGGGGTTGCTTCCCTAGGCACCCTACCAGAACTTACACAATGGCGCCACGAAGGGGGCCCCTCGCGAGAACAGTTCCAGCAAGAACAGCAGTCCTGTCCCTCTCTCGAAGGGGTCCGACGACAAGCGTCCGCCCAAGCCAACGGTGACCAGACCGGCACCCACTGGGTCTACTGGGCCGAGGGCCTATTGTACAGTGAACAGAAAGTGGCAGAACTCGGGGCCAGCCGCGTGTTGGTGGTCCCTCTCCGCTTCCGAGAGTTCCTTCTCAACCTGGCACATGACGTGCCCCTCGCCGGGCACCTGGGACAAGACAAAACTTACAGCCGTCTGGTGACCCACTTCTACTGGCCCCAGATGCGAAAAGACGTGGACAACCACTGCCGGTCCTGTCAGACCTGCCAAGCCAGCGGGAAGACCGGGGGTCGGGTCAAGGCCCCCCTCCAGCCCTTTCCAGCCGTCAGCACCCCGTTCGAACGAGTCGGGATCGACATTGTGGGGCCCCTGGACCCCCGGACCGCCCTGGGCCACCGCTTCATCCTGGTCCTCGTGGACCACGCCACCAGGTACCCGGAGGCTGTCCCGCTAAGAACTGTAACGGCCCCCGTGGTGGGCCGGGCCTTAATGGGAATCTTCGCCCGAGTGGGATTTCCCCGCGAAGTGGTGAGCGACCGGGGCACAAACTTCATTTCCAAATACATGCGGTCCCTGTGGCAGCAGTGCGGGGTCACGTACAAATTCACAACCCCCTATCACCCCCAGGGGAACGGGCTGGTAGAGCGCTTTAACCGAACCCTAAAGGGGATGATCCAGGGCTTGGAAGAGCCCCTCCGGCGGAGATGGGATGTCCTATTGCCATGCCTCCTGTTCGCCTACCGGGAAGTCCCGCAGAAGTCCCTGGGGTTCAGCCCGATTGAACTCTTGTATGGACATCCGGTCCGCGGGCCCCTCAGCCTGGTCAAGGAGGGCTGGGAGACGAAGCTCCAGGGCGCCCCTCCTGACGTCTACCGATACCTCCTGACCCTACGTAACCAGACCCGCAAGTTCCGAGCCCTGGCCGAAGCCAACCTCGAAGCCAGCCAGGAGGACATGAAGCGGTGGTACGATCAGAACGCCTCGACAATCGAGTTCGAGCCAGGCCAGCGAGTCTGGGTCATGGCCCCTGTTGAGCCCTGCGCCCTCCAGGACAAGTGGACTGGGCCCTTTAAGGTGGTGGAAAAGAAGAGCCCCGTCACCTACCTAGTTGACCTAGAGTCCCCCCGGAACCCCCTCCGGGTTCTACATGCTAACAGGCTCAAAACCTACTTCGCCCGGACCGAACTGAGCCTGCTGCTGGCGACCGACGAGGGGGGCGAGGACGACTCCGAGCCCCTACCCGACCTCTTGCAGAACGACGTCCACGACGGATCCATCAAAGGTGTCCAGCTCGCCTCCTCCCTGACCCCGGAACAGCGCATCGACTGTCAACAACTGCTGCAGGACTACGCAACCCTCTTCTCCCTCACCCCGGGGGTGACCCACTGGTGCGTCCACGACGTCGACACCGGGGACAGCCCCCCCGTGCGACACCGAGCCTACAGGGTACCCGACCGAGTACGGGCATGCATCCAGGCCGAAGTAGCGAAGATGTTGGCCCTCGGGGTCATCGAGCCCTCTGACAGCCCGTGGGCCAGCCCTGTCGTCCTGGTACCAAAGGCCGCAGCCCCCGGCCATCCCCCGGAGCTGCGATTTTGTGTAGACTACTGGGCCCTGAATGCTGTGACCAAGACGGACGCCCATCCTATACCCCGGGCCGACGAACTCATCGATCGCTTGGGGTCCGCCCGCTACCTGAGCACGCTGGACCTCACCGCCGGGTACTGGCAGATTCAGCTTACCCCCGGCGCCCGAGAAAGATCCGCCTTTTCTACCCCTGATGGGCATTACCACTTTCGGGTGATGCCCTTCGGCATGAAGAATGCCCCGGCCACTTTTCAGAGACTCGTAAACAAGGTCCTGGCCGGGCTCGAGGCCTTCAGCGCGGCCTATTTGGATGACATTGCCGTGTACAGCAACCACTGGGCTGAGCACCTAGTTCACCTCAAAGCCGTCCTGGCCGCCCTCCAAAGGGCTGGGCTCACGATTAAGGCCAGCAAATGCCAGGTCGGCCAAGGATCGGTGACCTACCTGGGCCATCAGGTGGGAAGCGGACAGGTGGCCCCCCTCCAACCAAAAGTCGATGCCATCCAGGCATGGGAACCTCCCACTACCCAGACCGCTGTGCGGGCCTTCCTTGGCCTCACCGGATACTACCGGCGGTTCATCCGGGACTATGGGAGCATTGTGGGGCCTCTCACGGAGCTCACCTCCAAGAAACAGCCCAAGAAGGTGCACTGGACTCCCCGCTGCCAATCAGCTTTCGAGACTCTCAAGGCCACGATGTGCACTGCCCCTGTACTCCAGGCCCCTGACTACAGTAAAGAGTTTATCGTACAGACAGACGCCTCCGAATATGGGATCGGGCCGTCCTGTCTCAGGTTGATGAGAAGGGACTCGACCGCCCGGTGGCCTTCATCAGCCGACGGCTGCTGCCCCGGGAGCAACGATGGAGCACCATCGAGCGCGAGGCCTTCGCTGTAGTGTGGGCCCTTAAGAAGCTCCGGCCCTATCTCTTCGGTACCCACTTTCGGGTCCAGACCGACCACCGGCCTTTGCGGTGGTTAATGCAAATGAGAGGCGAGAATCCCAAGCTGCTGTGATGGTCCATTGCCCTGCAAGGGATGGACTTTTCGGTTGAGCACCGACCCGGCAATGACCACGCCAACGCTGACGGCCTGTCCCGCTTCTTCCGCCTCGACGAGGAGAATCCCCAAGAAGATGGGTGACTCTCCCTGCCTTCGGCTGGGGGGGACGCCTGTTGGACCCGGCCTCGTGGCGTGGTCCTGACTTCCCTGGGGTTGAGCCCGTTCCCCGCCCTGGCCTCCACGGGCCACCCGTTCGAGCCGCACGAGGTCGCATACACCTCGGGGCTCCACCATTTTGTTGCCTGCCACGTGACCCTGCACACCAGTCCACCTGACTCCGCTCAACCCGGCCTCGGCCCCAGCGAGGCCCAGACATTGAGGCACCAAGAACTGGCCAGGGGGTATCACGTGAACACCTCATCGCCCTGACAGAGGGCGGTATCGATGGGACCCCCAACCGTCCCCACACACCGAGGTGCGATCGGCCTCCATCTCTCCTGGGCCCGGCGCCTCTCCTGCTGGGCGTCTGGCCGCTCCCAACCCGGCCTCTCCGCCCCTCCGGGCGCAAGGGTCCGGACTTCAAAGGGCTCCAGGCCTATATCTGGGGCGACCCCGCAACAGACCGGCAGTTGTATCCCGGAGTCGAGAGCCCTGCTGATTGAATCGCGGCCGACCCTACGGAGAAGAACTCTTGCTTGAAACCACCACGAGCCCTGCAGACTGCGTCGCGGCTCCTTCTAACTGAAACCTTGAAGTCCCCCGGAACATCGGGGCCCTGCTGACGCTGTCGAGGCCCAACCTCGCTGAAACCTCCCTCGGAGCCCTGCTGACGACGTCGCGGCTCGAGCTGAGCAGAAACCACCTTGTGAGCCCAGCTGACCTGGTCGCGGCTCACCACGAACTGAACGCCAGAGCCCTGCTGACGCCGTCGCGGCTCGCCCCCTCCGAGGTCCGGAGGCCCTCCAGCTTGAGGATAAGAACTGGGCCCCAGGTACCCTCGTACCAAGCTCCTGCCAAAGACTGTCCCGCTACCCCTTCCCTTCTAAGGAGACACTGAGACTTTTGTGGATCCCTCGATCCCTTTTCGTGTAAATATTGATCCCGTAACCTTTAAGTGCTGATAAAGATTTGCTCGTCTTGAGACAACCTCCTTGAGTCCTGTGTGGTGGTGTTACTGTGCTAGTACATGATAGGAGAAGGATCTCCCTCGGAGGCTTCTCAGCGGCGCTCGGCTACTTCGTACAGTGTGGGGGCCCCTCTGGGTGGTCTCTCCGACTCCCCGAGGTCCGCCTTCCAACATTTGGTGGCCAGCGACGGGATCCGAGCCGAACGCAGTACGTACAAGCCAGTAACCCACTAGCTACCCATCCAAACAACCGGAAGTCATGAGCAACCAAGAGAACAACACGACCACGGAGTTCCAGCCCGAACGGTTGGAGGAATACACGCACAAAGAGTTGAAACAGTTCTGCAAAGACAAGGGCATTGCAACCACCGGCCTAGGTACCAAAGAAGAGATGCAGAAAGCCCTGAGGACCTGGCTGGAGGCCGGGGCAGGCCCCTCCTAGGACGAAGGTCCACTGCCCCTGACTGTGGCCACATCAACCGCACCGACTCCGGCAACCGGAGGAAGAAACAGCCTAGAAATCGGCCTCTCCAAAGAGGAGATACGAGAACGGGAGAAGGTCCGGAACCACGAACTAGAGCTCGCACGATTACGGCTGGACGGCGAACTCCAGCTAGCAGAAAAGAAACTGGCCCTAGAGCAGCTACGGCTACAAGAGGAGATAGAAGAGAAGAGACGGCACCGAGAGTTGGAGGAAAAAAGACTGACCCTTGAGCACGAGCGAAGTCTCAAAGAGCTCGAAATCAAGGCAAAGAACGGGGGGACCGACACCCCCAGTAATAGAGACACCCTACCGCCTGCCGAAAACAAGGTACATATCCCTAAAGATGTCGTCAAGGAGTACTACAAAAATGACGACATCCAACAATGGTTCAAAGCATACGAGGTGGCCATGACCTCCCATCGGGTGCCCCGAAAGGACTGGGGTGCCCGCCTGTGGGGTCGGTTCCTTAGTGAAGGTCGAGACACACTGCTCCAGCTGCCAGAGGAGGTGATGACCTCCTACGACCACATGAAGGAGGCCCTGCTCACCCGCTACGGGCTAACCGCGGAAATGTACCGCCAGCGGTTCAGAGACTGTAAGAAGATCCCGGGCACTACCTGGGTGGAATATGTGGACTTTTTCAGCCGGGCCCTAGAAGGATGGATCAAGGGTAGCAAGGTCACCACCTACGGGCAGCTGGTCGACCTCATCGTTTGGGAACATCTCTCCAACAATTGCTTCGTAGAGCTAAGGCAACACCTCCTCGACAGCAAGATGACCGACCCACGGAAACTCGCCGTCGAGGCCGATCGATGGGTCAACACCCGCGTCCCCCGGAACTCGATGGGGGAGTACCAGAGGAACCCCACCGGACCTCCACGCCAACGCGGTGGAGGGGGAGGGCCGAACCGGAATCGGGACCCCCCCGCCGGGGCCCCCAGGAGCCCGCCTCGAGGGCCGCCGCCGCAACACCTCTCCCCGAGCCTAGTCCGAAGAGGGGCGACCGCAGCCAGAACCGGACCACAGCCCCCAGTAACCTGCTACGGCTGTCAACAAACCGGACACTATGCCAGCGATCCGGTATGCCCCCTGAACCGAAGAAGCGGGGCCGGCGGGCCCCCGCCCCGACAGCTGGTGGCCGCCGCCCTGGGGGAAGGGGAGGAAGAAGAAGAAATCCTCGACCGAGGAACCACCGAATGGGAGCCGGCGGCCATGTCCCTGGTCTGCCTGGGCAGCCGAGAAATGGTGCTCCGCACACCGATCCCAAGCAACACCCAGAAATTCCGGCAGCAGGTCACCATCAATGGCCGACGGGCCGAAGCCCTTCGTGACACCGGCGCCAGTGTCACCGCTGTCCGCTGCCACCTGGTGACCCCCGAACAAATCCTACCCGATGTGCTGTGCCCCGTCCGGACGGCCGACAACAGCGAAAGCCTGTGCCAGATGGCCCTGGTCCCCTTCGAGTGGGGAGGAGTGTCAGGCCTACTGAAAGTAGCTGTCCGGGACGACGCACCCGTGGACTGCCTCCTGGGAAACGACCTAGAGAGTTCCCCCTGGGCTCAAGTGGAGCGACGAGAGCACCTCCGAATGCTGGGACTACCCGAATGGGCCTGCGCCATCACCCGGTCCATGGCCGCCCAGGCCCCCCGCTCATCCCAGGCCCCCGGTACCGCCCAGCCCGAGGGGCTCGCACCAACCCCCGCCTGCAGCAAGGGGGAGGCGGACACCGACACTGGACCGACTGAACCCTCCCCCGAAGGGGTTGCTTCCCTAGGCACCCTACCAGAACTTACACAATGGCGCCACGAAGGGGGCCCCTCGCGAGAACAGTTCCAGCAAGAACAGCAGTCCTGTCCCTCTCTCGAAGGGGTCCGACGACAAGCGTCCGCCCAAGCCAACGGTGACCAGACCGGCACCCACTGGGTCTACTGGGCCGAGGGCCTATTGTACAGTGAACAGAAAGTGGCAGAACTCGGGGCCAGCCGCGTGTTGGTGGTCCCTCTCCGCTTCCGAGAGTTCCTTCTCAACCTGGCACATGACGTGCCCCTCGCCGGGCACCTGGGACAAGACAAAACTTACAGCCGTCTGGTGACCCACTTCTACTGGCCCCAGATGCGAAAAGACGTGGACAACCACTGCCGGTCCTGTCAGACCTGCCAAGCCAGCGGGAAGACCGGGGGTCGGGTCAAGGCCCCCCTCCAGCCCTTTCCAGCCGTCAGCACCCCTTTCGAACGAGTCGGGATCGACATTGTGGGGCCCCTGGACCCCCGGACAGCCCTGGGCCACCGCTTCATCCTGGTCCTCGTGGACCACGCCACCAGGTACCCGGAGGCTGTCCCGCTAAGAACTGTAACGGCCCCCGTGGTGGGCCGGGCCTTAATGGGAATCTTCGCCCGAGTGGGATTTCCCCGCGAAGTGGTGAGCGACCGGGGCACAAACTTCATTTCCAAATACATGCGGTCCCTGTGGCAGCAGTGCGGGGTCACGTACAAATTCACAACCCCCTATCACCCCCAGGGGAACGGGCTGGTAGAGCGCTTTAACCGAACCCTAAAGGGGATGATCCAGGGCTTGGAAGAGCCCCTCCGGCGGAGATGGGATGTCCTATTGCCATGCCTCCTGTTCGCCTACCGGGAAGTCCCGCAGAAGTCCCTGGGGTTCAGCCCGATTGAACTCTTGTATGGACATCTTGTCCGCGGGCCCCTCAGCCTGGTCAAGGAGGGCTGGGAGACGAAGCTCCAGGGCGCCCCTCCTGACGTCTACCGATACCTCCTGACCCTACGTAACCAGACCCGCAAGTTCCGAGCCCTGGCCGAAGCCAACCTCGAAGCCAGCCAGGAGGACATGAAGCGGTGGTACGATCAGAACGCCTCGACAATCGAGTTCGAGCCAGGCCAGCGAGTCTGGGTCATGGCCCCTGTTGAGCCCTGCGCCCTCCAGGACAAGTGGACTGGGCCCTTTAAGGTGGTGGAAAAGAAGAGCCCCGTCACCTACCTAGTTGACCTAGAGTCCCCCCGGAACCCCCTCCGGGTTCTACATGCTAACAGGCTCAAACCCTACTTCGCCCGGAACGAACTGAGCCTGCTGCTGGCGACCGACGAGGGGGGCGAGGACGACTCCGAGCCCCTACCCGACCTCTTGCAGAACGACGTCCACGACGGATCCATCAAAGGTGTCCAGCTCGCCTCCTCCCTGACCCCGGAACAGCGCATCGACTGTCAACAACTGCTGCAGGACTACGCAACCCTCTTCTCCCTCACCCCGGGGGTGACCCACTGGTGCGTCCACGACGTCGACACCGGGGACAGCCCCCCCGTGCGACACCGAGCCTACAGGGTACCCGACCGAGTACGGGCATGCATCCAGGCCGAAGTAGCGAAGATGTTGGCCCTCGGGGTCATCGAGCCCTCTGACAGCCCGTGGGCCAGCCCTGTCGTCCTGGTACCAAAGGCCGCAGCCCCCGGCCATCCCCCGGAGCTGCGATTTTGTGTAGACTACTGGGCCCTGAATGCTGTGACCAAGACGGACGCCCATCCTATACCCCGGGCCGACGAACTCATCGATCGCTTGGGGTCCGCCCGCTACCTGAGCACGCTGGACCTCACCGCCGGGTACTGGCAGATTCAGCTTACCCCCGGCGCCCGAGAAAGATCCGCCTTTTCTACCCCTGATGGGCATTACCACTTTCGGGTGATGCCCTTCGGCATGAAGAATGCCCCGGCCACTTTTCAGAGACTCGTAAACAAGGTCCTGGCCGGGCTCGAGGCCTTCAGCGCGGCCTATTTGGATGACATTGCCGTGTACAGCAACCACTGGGCTGAGCACCTAGTTCACCTCAAAGCCGTCCTGGCCGCCCTCCAAAGGGCTGGGCTCACGATTAAGGCCAGCAAATGCCAGGTCGGCCAAGGATCGGTGACCTACCTGGGCCATCAGGTGGGAAGCGGACAGGTGGCCCCCCTCCAACCAAAAGTCGATGCCATCCAGGCATGGGAACCTCCCACTACCCAGACCGCTGTGCGGGCCTTCCTTGGCCTCACCGGATACTACCGGCGGTTCATCCGGGACTATGGGAGCATTGTGGGGCCTCTCACGGAGCTCACCTCCAAGAAACAGCCCAAGAAGGTGCACTGGACTCCCCGCTGCCAATCAGCTTTCGAGACTCTCAAGGCCACGATGTGCACTGCCCCTGTACTCCAGGCCCCTGACTACAGTAAAGAGTTTATCGTACAGACAGACGCCTCCGAATATGGGATCGGGCCGTCCTGTCTCAGGTTGATGAGAAGGGACTCGACCGCCCGGTGGCCTTCATCAGCCGACGGCTGCTGCCCCGGGAGCAACGATGGAGCACCATCGAGCGCGAGGCCTTCGCTGTAGTGTGGGCCCTTAAGAAGCTCCGGCCCTATCTCTTCGGTACCCACTTTCGGGTCCAGACCGACCACCGGCCTTTGCGGTGGTTAATGCAAATGAGAGGCGAGAATCCCAAGCTGCTGCGATGGTCCATTGCCCTGCAAGGGATGGACTTTTCGGTTGAGCACCGACCCGGCAATGACCACGCCAACGCTGACGGCCTGTCCCGCTTCTTCCGCCTCGACGAGGAGAATCCCCAAGAAGATGGGTGACTCTCCCTGCCTTCGGCTGGGGGGGACGCCTGTTGGACCCGGCCTCGTGGCGTGGTCCTGACTTCCCTGGGGTTGAGCCCGTTCCCCGCCCTGGCCTCCACGGGCCACCCGTTCGAGCCGCACGAGGTCGCATACACCTCGGGGCTCCACCATTTTGTTGCCTGCCACGTGACCCTGCACACCAGTCCACCTGACTCCGCTCAACCCGGCCTCGGCCCCAGCGAGGCCCAGACATTGAGGCACCAAGAACTGGCCAGGGGGTATCACGTGAACACCTCATCGCCCTGACAGAGGGCGGTATCGATGGGACCCCCAACCGTCCCCACACACCGAGGTGCGATCGGCCTCCATCTCTCCTGGGCCCGGCGCCTCTCCTGCTGGGCGTCTGGCCGCTCCCAACCCGGCCTCTCCGCCCCTCCGGGCGCAAGGGTCCGGACTTCAAAGGGCTCCAGGCCTATATCTGGGGCGACCCCGCAACAGACCGGCAGTTGTATCCCGGAGTCGAGAGCCCTGCTGATTGAATCGCGGCCGACCCTACGGAGAAGAACTCTTGCTTGAAACCACCACGAGCCCTGCAGACTGCGTCGCGGCTCCTTCTAACTGAAACCTTGAAGTCCCCCGGAACATCGGGGCCCTGCTGACGCTGTCGAGGCCCAACCTCGCTGAAACCTCCCTCGGAGCCCTGCTGACGACGTCGCGGCTCGAGCTGAGCAGAAACCACCTTGTGAGCCCAGCTGACCTGGTCGCGGCTCACCACGAACTGAACGCCAGAGCCCTGCTGACGCCGTCGCGGCTCGCCCCCTCCGAGGTCCGGAGGCCCTCCAGCTTGAGGATAAGAACTGGGCCCCAGGTACCCTCGTACCAAGCTCCTGCCAAAGACTGTCCCGCTACCCCTTCCCTTCTAAGGAGACACTGAGACTTTTGTGGATCCCTCGATCCCTTTTCGTGTAAATATTGATCCCGTAACCTTTAAGTGCTGATAAAGATTTGCTCGTCTTGAGACAACCTCCTTGAGTCCTGTGTGGTGGTGTTACTGTGCTAGTACATGATAGGAGAAGGATCTCCCTCGGAGGCTTCTCAGCGGCGCTCGGCTACTTCGTACAGTGTGGGGGCCCCTCTGGGTGGTCTCTCCGACTCCCCGAGGTCCGCCTTCCAACATTTGGTGGCCAGCGACGGGATCCGAGCCGAACGCAGTACGTACAAGCCAGTAACCCACTAGCTACCCATCCAAACAACCGGAAGTCATGAGCAACCAAGAGAACAACACGACCACGGAGTTCCAGCCCGAACGGTTGGAGGAATACACGCACAAAGAGTTGAAACAGTTCTGCAAAGACAAGGGCATTGCAACCACCGGCCTAGGTACCAAAGAAGAGATGCAGAAAGCCCTGAGGACCTGGCTGGAGGCCGGGGCAGGCCCCTCCCAGGACGAAGGTCCACTGCCCCTGACTGTGGCCACATCAACCGCACCGACTCCGGCAACCGGAGGAAGAAACAGCCTAGAAATCGGCCTCTCCAAAGAGGAGATACGAGAACGGGAGAAGGTCCGGAACCACGAACTAGAGCTCGCACGATTACGGCTGGACGGCGAACTCCAGCTAGCAGAAAAGAAACTGGCCCTAGAGCAGCTACGGCTACAAGAGGAGATAGAAGAGAAGAGACGGCACCGAGAGTTGGAGGAAAAAAGACTGACCCTTGAGCACGAGCGAAGTCTCAAAGAGCTCGAAATCAAGGCAAAGAACGGGGGGACCGACACCCCCAGTAATAGAGACACCCTACCGCCTGCCGAAAACAAGGTACATATCCCTAAAGATGTCGTCAAGGAGTACTACAAAAATGACGACATCCAACAATGGTTCAAAGCATACGAGGTGGCCATGACCTCCCATCGGGTGCCCCGAAAGGACTGGGGTGCCCGCCTGTGGGGTCGGTTCCTTAGTGAAGGTCGAGACACACTGCTCCAGCTGCCAGAGGAGGTGATGACCTCCTACGACCACATGAAGGAGGCCCTGCTCACCCGCTACGGGCTAACCGCGGAAATGTACCGCCAGCGGTTCAGAGACTGTAAGAAGATCCCGGGCACTACCTGGGTGGAATATGTGGACTTTTTCAGCCGGGCCCTAGAAGGATGGATCAAGGGTAGCAAGGTCACCACCTACGGGCAGCTGGTCGACCTCATCGTTTGGGAACATCTCTCCAACAATTGCTTCGTAGAGCTAAGGCAACACCTCCTCGACAGCAAGATGACCGACCCACGGAAACTCGCCGTCGAGGCCGATCGATGGGTCAACACCCGCGTCCCCCGGAACTCGATGGGGGAGTACCAGAGGAACCCCACCGGACCTCCACGCCAACGCGGTGGAGGGGGAGGGCCGAACCGGAATCGGGACCCCCCCGCCGGGGCCCCCAGGAGCCCGCCTCGAGGGCCGCCGCCGCAACACCTCTCCCCGAGCCTAGTCCGAAGAGGGGCGACCGCAGCCAGAACCGGACCACGGCCCCCAGTAACCTGCTACGGCTGTCAACAAACCGGACACTATGCCAGCGATCCGGTATGCCCCCTGAACCGAAGAAGCGGGGCCGGCGGGCCCCCGCCCCGACAGCTGGTGGCCGCCGCCCTGGGGGAAGGGGAGGAAGAAGAAGAAATCCTCGACCGAGGAACCACCGAATGGGAGCCGGCGGCCATGTCCCTGGTCTGCCTGGGCAGCCGAGAAATGGTGCTCCGCACACCGATCCCAAGCAACACCCAGAAATTCCGGCAGCAGGTCACCATCAATGGCCGACGGGCCGAAGCCCTTCGTGACACCGGCGCCAGTGTCACCGCTGTCCGCTGCCACCTGGTGACCCCCGAACAAATCCTACCCGATGTGCTGTGCCCCGTCCGGACGGCCGACAACAGCGAAAGCCTGTGCCAGATGGCCCTGGTCCCCTTCGAGTGGGGAGGAGTGTCAGGCCTACTGAAAGTAGCTGTCCGGGACGACGCACCCGTGGACTGCCTCCTGGGAAACGACCTAGAGAGTTCCCCCTGGGCTCAAGTGGAGCGACGAGAGCACCTCCGAATGCTGGGACTACCCGAATGGGCCTGCGCCATCACCCGGTCCATGGCCGCCCAGGCCCCCCGCTCATCCCAGGCCCCCGGTACCGCCCAGCCCGAGGGGCTCGCACCAACCCCCGCCTGCAGCAAGGGGGAGGCGGACACCGACACTGGACCGACTGAACCCTCCCCCGAAGGGGTTGCTTCCCTAGGCACCCTACCAGAACTTACACAATGGCGCCACGAAGGGGGCCCCTCGCGAGAACAGTTCCAGCAAGAACAGCAGTCCTGTCCCTCTCTCGAAGGGGTCCGACGACAAGCGTCCGCCCAAGCCAACGGTGACCAGACCGGCACCCACTGGGTCTACTGGGCCGAGGGCCTATTGTACAGTGAACAGAAAGTGGCAGAACTCGGGGCCAGCCGCGTGTTGGTGGTCCCTCTCCGCTTCCGAGAGTTCCTTCTCAACCTGGCACATGACGTGCCCCTCGCCGGGCACCTGGGACAAGACAAAACTTACAGCCGTCTGGTGACCCACTTCTACTGGCCCCAGATGCGAAAAGACGTGGACAACCACTGCCGGTCCTGTCAGACCTGCCAAGCCAGCGGGAAGACCGGGGGTCGGGTCAAGGCCCCCCTCCAGCCCTTTCCAGCCGTCAGCACCCCTTTCGAACGAGTCGGGATCGACATTGTGGGGCCCCTGGACCCCCGGACAGCCCTGGGCCACCGCTTCATCCTGGTCCTCGTGGACCACGCCACCAGGTACCCGGAGGCTGTCCCGCTAAGAACTGTAACGGCCCCCGTGGTGGGCCGGGCCTTAATGGGAATCTTCGCCCGAGTGGGATTTCCCCGCGAAGTGGTGAGCGACCGGGGCACAAACTTCATTTCCAAATACATGCGGTCCCTGTGGCAGCAGTGCGGGGTCACGTACAAATTCACAACCCCCTATCACCCCCAGGGGAACGGGCTGGTAGAGCGCTTTAACCGAACCCTAAAGGGGATGATCCAGGGCTTGGAAGAGCCCCTCCGGCGGAGATGGGATGTCCTATTGCCATGCCTCCTGTTCGCCTACCGGGAAGTCCCGCAGAAGTCCCTGGGGTTCAGCCCGATTGAACTCTTGTATGGACATCTTGTCCGCGGGCCCCTCAGCCTGGTCAAGGAGGGCTGGGAGACGAAGCTCCAGGGCGCCCCTCCTGACGTCTACCGATACCTCCTGACCCTACGTAACCAGACCCGCAAGTTCCGAGCCCTGGCCGAAGCCAACCTCGAAGCCAGCCAGGAGGACATGAAGCGGTGGTACGATCAGAACGCCTCGACAATCGAGTTCGAGCCAGGCCAGCGAGTCTGGGTCATGGCCCCTGTTGAGCCCTGCGCCCTCCAGGACAAGTGGACTGGGCCCTTTAAGGTGGTGGAAAAGAAGAGCCCCGTCACCTACCTAGTTGACCTAGAGTCCCCCCGGAACCCCCTCCGGGTTCTACATGCTAACAGGCTCAAACCCTACTTCGCCCGGACCGAACTGAGCCTGCTGCTGGCGACCGACGAGGGGGGCGAGGACGACTCCGAGCCCCTACCCGACCTCTTGCAGAACGACGTCCACGACGGATCCATCAAAGGTGTCCAGCTCGCCTCCTCCCTGACCCCGGAACAGCGCATCGACTGTCAACAACTGCTGCAGGACTACGCAACCCTCTTCTCCCTCACCCCGGGGGTGACCCACTGGTGCGTCCACGACGTCGACACCGGGGACAGCCCCCCCGTGCGACACCGAGCCTACAGGGTACCCGACCGAGTACGGGCATGCATCCAGGCCGAAGTAGCGAAGATGTTGGCCCTCGGGGTCATCGAGCCCTCTGACAGCCCGTGGGCCAGCCCTGTCGTCCTGGTACCAAAGGCCGCAGCCCCCGGCCATCCCCCGGAGCTGCGATTTTGTGTAGACTACTGGGCCCTGAATGCTGTGACCAAGACGGACGCCCATCCTATACCCCGGGCCGACGAACTCATCGATCGCTTGGGGTCCGCCCGCTACCTGAGCACGCTGGACCTCACCGCCGGGTACTGGCAGATTCAGCTTACCCCCGGCGCCCGAGAAAGATCCGCCTTTTCTACCCCTGATGGGCATTACCACTTTCGGGTGATGCCCTTCGGCATGAAGAATGCCCCGGCCACTTTTCAGAGACTCGTAAACAAGGTCCTGGCCGGGCTCGAGGCCTTCAGCGCGGCCTATTTGGATGACATTGCCGTGTACAGCAACCACTGGGCTGAGCACCTAGTTCACCTCAAAGCCGTCCTGGCCGCCCTCCAAAGGGCTGGGCTCACGATTAAGGCCAGCAAATGCCAGGTCGGCCAAGGATCGGTGACCTACCTGGGCCATCAGGTGGGAAGCGGTCAGGTGGCCCCCCTCCAACCAAAAGTCGATGCCATCCAGGCATGGGAACCTCCCACTACCCAGACCGCTGTGCGGGCCTTCCTTGGCCTCACCGGATACTACCGGCGGTTCATCCGGGACTATGGGAGCATTGTGGGGCCTCTCACGGAGCTCACCTCCAAGAAACAGCCCAAGAAGGTGCACTGGACTCCCCGCTGCCAATCAGCTTTCGAGACTCTCAAGGCCGCGATGTGCACTGCCCCTGTACTCCAGGCCCCTGACTACAGTAAAGAGTTTATCGTACAGACAGACGCCTCCGAATATGGGATCGGGGCCGTCCTGTCTCAGGTTGATGAGAAGGGACTCGACCGCCCGGTGGCCTTCATCAGCCGACGGCTGCTGCCCCGGGAGCAACGATGGAGCACCATCGAGCGCGAGGCCTTCGCTGTAGTGTGGGCCCTTAAGAAGCTCCGGCCCTATCTCTTCGGTACCCACTTTCGGGTCCAGACCGACCACCGGCCTTTGCGGTGGTTAATGCAAATGAGAGGCGAGAATCCCAAGCTGCTGCGATGGTCCATTGCCCTGCAAGGGATGGACTTTTCGGTTGAGCACCGACCCGGCAATGACCACGCCAACGCTGACGGCCTGTCCCGCTTCTTCCGCCTCGACGAGGAGAATCCCCAAGAAGATGGGTGACTCTCCCTGCCTTCGGCTGGGGGGGACGCCTGTTGGACCCGGCCTCGTGGCGTGGTCCTGACTTCCCTGGGGTTGAGCCCGTTCCCCGCCCTGGCCTCCACGGGCCACCCGTTCGAGCCGCACGAGGTCGCATACACCTCGGGGCTCCACCATTTTGTTGCCTGCCACGTGACCCTGCACACCAGTCCACCTGACTCCGCTCAACCCGGCCTCGGCCCCTGCGAGGCCCAGACATTGAGGCACCAAGAACTGGCCAGGGGGTATCACGTGAACACCTCATCGCCCTGACAGAGGGCGGTATCGATGGGACCCCCAACCGTCCCCACACACCGAGGTGCGATCGGCCTCCATCTCTCCTGGGCCCGGCGCCTCTCCTGCTGGGCGTCTGGCCGCTCCCAACCCGGCCTCTCCGCCCCTCCGGGCGCAAGGGTCCGGACTTCAAAGGGCTCCAGGCCTATATCTGGGGCGACCCCGCAACAGACCGGCAGTTGTATCCCGGAGTCGAGAGCCCTGCTGATTGAATCGCGGCCGACCCTACGGAGAAGAACTCTTGCTTGAAACCACCACGAGCCCTGCAGACTGCGTCGCGGCTCCCTCTAACTGAAACCTTGAAGTCCCCCGGAACATCGGGGCCCTGCTGACGCTGTCGAGGCCCAACCTCGCTGAAACCTCCCTCGGAGCCCTGCTGACGACGTCGCGGCTCGAGCTGAGCAGAAACCACCTTGTGAGCCCAGCTGACCTGGTCGCGGCTCACCACGAACTGAACGCCAGAGCCCTGCTGACGCCGTCGCGGCTCGCCCCCTCCGAGGTCCGGAGGCCCTCCAGCTTGAGGATAAGAACTGGGCCCCAGGTACCCTTGTACCAAGCTCCTGTCAAAGACTGTCCCGCTACCCCTTCCCTTCTAAGGAGACACTGAGACTTTTGTGGATCCCTCGATCCCTTTTCGTGTAAATATTGATCCCGTAACCTTTAAGTGCTGATAAAGATTTGCTCGTCTTGAGACAACCTCCTTGAGTCCTGTGTGGTGGTGTTACTGTGCTAGTACATGATAGGAGAAGGATCTCCCTCGGAGGCTTCTCAGCGGCGCTCGGCTACTTCGTACAGTGTGGGGGCCCCTCTGGGTGGTCTCTCCGACTCCCCGAGGTCCGCCTTCCAACAAAATGCAATAAGCAGCCGAACTGTGGTGGTTTAGAAGAGTGAGCAGAAATGCAAGAAGCAGCTGGACGGTGGTGGTTTCGCAGAGTGAGTACAAATACAAGAAGCAGCCGGACAGTGGTGGTTTTGAAGAGTGAGTAGAAATACAAGAAGCAGCCGGGCGGTGGTGGTTTTGAAGAATGAGTAGGAATGAAGAAGCAGCCGAACGGAGGTGGCTTCGAAGAGGGAGTAGAAATACAAGAAGCAGCCGGACGGTGGTGGTTTAGAAGAGTGAGTAGCAATACAAGAAGCAGCCGGGCAGTGGTGGGTTCGAAGAGTGAGTAGAAATGCAAGATGCAGCCAGACGGTGGTGGTTTTCGCAGAGTGAGTAGAAATACAGGGAGCAGCCTGATGGTGGTGGTTTCGAAGAGTGAGTAGAAATACAAGAAGCAGCCGGATAGTGGTGGTTTTGAAGAGTGAGTAGAAATGGAAGACGCAGCCGGGTGGTGGTTTCGCAGAATGAGTAGAAATACAAGAAGGAGCCGGACGGTGGTGGTTTCGAAGAGTGAGTAAAATACAAGAAGCAGCCAGACAGTGGTGGTTTTGAAGAGTGAATAGAAATACGAGAAGCAGCCGGATAGTGGTGGTTTCGAAAAATGAGTAGAAATAGAAGAGGCAGCCGGACGGTGGTGGTTTCGAAGAGTGAGTAAAAATACAAGAAACAGCCGGACGGTGGTGGCTTCAAAGATTGAGTAGAAATACAAAAAGCAGCCGGACGTTGGTGGTTTCGTAGAGTGAAGAGAAGTACAAGAAGCAGCCGGACAGTAGTGGTTTCGAAACAGTGAATAGAAATGGAAGAAGCAGCCGGACGGTGGTGGATTCGCAGAGTGAGTAGAAATACAAGAAACAGCCAGACAGTGGTGGTTTCGAAGAGTGAGTAAAAATACAAGCAGCCGGATGGTGGTGGTTTTGAAGAATTAGTAGAAATGCAAGAAGCAGCCGGACGGTGGTGGTTTCGAAGAGGGAGTAGAAATACAAGAAGCAGCCGGATGGTGGTGGTTTAGAAGAGTGAGTAGAAATACAAGAAACAGCTGGACCGTGGTGGTTTCAAAGAGGGAGCAGAAATACAAGAAGCAGCCAGACGTTGGTGATTTCGCAGAGTGAAGAGCAGTACAAGAAGCAGCCGGACGTTGGTGGTTTTGCAGAGTGAAGAGAAGTACAGGAAGCAGCCGGACGGTAGTGGTTTCGAAGTGAGTAGATATACAAGAAGCAGCCGGACGGTGGTGGTTTCGAAGAGTGAGTAGAAATACAAGAATCAGCCGGACAGTGGTGGTTTCAAACAGTGAGTAGAACTGCAAGAAGCAGCCGGATGGTGGTGGTTTAGAAGAGTAGAAATACAAGAAGCAGCCGGAAGGTGGTGGATCCGCAGAGTGAGTATGTTGGACAGGCCACATGAAGGGCTTGCTCCCTCCCCACATGACAGGGCCCAAGCCCCGGCCCTCCAGGTGTTACCCACAAGAGCAACCCGCACCCCGTCTCCCGACGGAACTCCTGCCCCCGGACATCCATGTATCATGGGGCCGAACCACTACCGGCTCCCCCGGCCGGACCAGCCGCCATCTTGGACACTGCACCACGAGGCCGCGTGGCCTCAGCTCGACCCTAACCCTGGGCCTGGCTAGGCCCCGACATCCCGGCACCACCATCCACCCAGGAGGTGAACGGACCACTTGACAGGTCAATGGGAGAAAGAAATGTCGATGGCTCTCCCCCGCCAGGTGCCGATCGCCCTCCAGCTCCCCCGGGCGCTGGCTCCACCCCCCTGCTGGGTGTCTGGACTCCCTCATCCCGGACCTTCCGACCTCCAAGCGCGAGGGTCCGGACATCAAAGGGCGCCAGACCTATAACTAGGGCAGCTCCAGAGCAGGAAGGCAGTTGTATCCTGGAGTCGAGAGACACCGAGAAGAACTCAGCCTTGACGGACTACCGGCGCTGCCGTAGCCCTGCCTTGTGAACTATCGTCCTGCCTGCTGGCGCTGCCGCGGCCTTCTGCATCCTCTATCCTCGTCGGGACCTGCTGGCGCTGCCGCGGACCGTTGTAACGACCACCTTCATCGGGACCTGCTGGCGCTGCCGCGGACCGTTGTAACGACCACCTTCATCGGGACCTGCTGGCGCTGCCGCGGACCGTGTAACGACCACCTTCATCGGGACCTGCTGGCGCTGCCGCGGACCATGTAACGACCATCTTCACCGGGACCTGCTGGCGCTGCCGCGGCCCGTCCAAAGCTAGAACATCGAGCTCGAGGATTGTGAGCTATCCATCATACCATCTCAGCTACCAGATTGGTAACCAGACTGTCCCGCTACCCCCTTTCCCAAACCAAGAGACTAGAATCGAGGGGACCCCTGAGTCCAGACCTCCTTGTACCATTCCATCGTACCTTAAGAAATCGCTTATAAAGAACGTTAAATCCTATCCTTGTGTGGTGTATATCTGTGGGGGGGAAGTTACTCGTCTGTACGATCGCTGGAGACGGCTCTCCCCGGAGACCTCTCCCCTTGTCCTCGGCCGACCCTCCCGGTCCGTCTAACAGAGTAGAAATACAAGAAGCAGCCAGACAGTGGTGGTTTCGAAGAGTGAGTAGAAATACAAGAAGCAGACGGATAGTGGTGGTTTCGAAGAGTGAGTAAAAATACAAGAAGCAGCCGGACGGTGGTGGTTTCGAAGAGTGAGTAGAAATACAAGCAGCAGACGGACGGTGGTGGTGGTTTTGAAGAGTGAGTAGAAATGCAAGAAGCAGCCAGATGGTGGTGGTTTCTAAGAGTGAGTAAAAATGCAAGAAGCAGTCGGACGATGGTGGTTTTGAAGAGTAAGTAGAAATACAAGAAGGGGCCGGTCAGTGGTGGTTTCGAAGAGTGAGTAGAAATACAAGAAGCAGCCGAACAGTTGTGGTTTTCAAGAAGTAGCCGAACAGTGGTGGTTTACAAGAAGCAGCCGAACAGTGGTGACACCAGCCGAACAGTGGTGGTTTACAAGAAGCAGTCAAACAGAGGTGTTTTGAAGGAGGAGCAGCCAAACAGTGGTGGTTTTTAAGAAGCAGCCAAACAGTGGTGGTTTTCAAGAAGCAGCCGCACGGTGGTGGTTACAAGAAGCTGCCGAACACAGTGGTGGTTTACAAGAAGCAGCCGAACGGTGGTGGTGACAAGAAGCAGCCGAACAGTGGTGGTTTTCAAGAAGCAGCCGAATGGTGGTGGTTTACAAGAAGCAGCCGAACGGTGGTGGTTTACAAGAAGCAGCCGAACGGTGGTGGTTTACAAGAAGCAGGCGATCGGTGGTGCTACAAAACGGCGGTGGTTTACAAGAAGCAGCCGAACGGTGGTGGTTACAAGAAGCAGCCGAACGGTGGTGGTTTACAAGAAGCAGCCGAACGGTGGTGGTTACAAGAAGCAGCCGAACGGTGGTGGTTTATAAGAAGCAGCCGAACAGTGGTGGCTTACAAGAAGCAGCCGAACAGTGGTGGTTTACAAGAAGCAGCCGAACAGTGGTGGCTTACAAGAAGCAGCCGAACAGTGGTGGTTTACAAGAAGCAGCCGAACAGTGGTGTTTTACAAGAAGCAGCCGAACAGTGGTGGTTTACAAGAAGCAGCAGAACGGTGGTGGTTTACAAGAAGCAGCCGGACGGAGGTGGAGGTGACTCCAAGACTCGGGCTCCATTCGATGCTGTGAAGAAGCCTCAGCCCAGCGTAGGGACCTTCTATGGTCGCGTTTTCATGCAGATTCAGTTGACTTTGCTCAAACACAGGCATAATTCTACTTGAATTCTTCAAGATAAACTACAAAATCAACGATGCACGCTCCATGTGCCCTTAGAGCTAGGCTCAGTGAAAGCTCTCTGAGCAGCCGCCTTAGGGCACAGGCTGCGTCCACCTCAGCACTCTGGCTCTTTTCACATGGTCAGCACCATCACCTTGGAGCATGTTCATCCAGCTGACAGATCCTCCCAGGAGTTCAGTGAGAAGGAAGGAGAAGATGGAGGCAGAGCTGATGCAGCTCGCTCCAACCCTCTGGCGGGAACCATGCTGATCGGCAGGCAGGGGGTTCTTCAGCAGTGGTTCGCGCACTGGTCTTAAAGGGCTGAACTACATTACTATGTATGGTGATCCTTAAATCAATCAGTTCCTGCTCTCATCTCCAGCAACGTGAAAAACCATTTTCTTTTAGACACGCGCTCTGTGCATCAAATACTCTTTAAAATCCAAGATGGTGAAACCTTGCCTCAGCTCTGCATAGCTGCTCTCTGCCTCCCAGCTCCACCCCTGGCCCTCCCAATTCAGCCCAGCGAATTACAGAGGAAACCACTCCCACCGTCAATCCCAGGCGAGGCCTCGCCCAGGAAGGGACACCAGACTGATTGCTGGAACTCAGCTAGAGACAGGCAGGGGGATGGGGGCTTCAGAGAGCGGAGAGGGTCGCTCCATAGACTTCAGCTGAGTAAAACTATAAGACTTCTCACCTCTTAGAACCGCTGTATGCGCACAGCACAACTGAGATTACTTTCACACTCACCGCTTAAGCCAGGGTTCCCTGTACACTGCAAGTTCAGTTCTAATCTCATTGTGTAAACCAAAAGTTAGAAATGAAATGTGACACTGTCTAGGGTTTACACATCAGTAGATACATTGGGCCGGACGATACTGTGCAGTCAAAAACGAGTGATTAAAATTAGAGGGGGCAGATCTATCCCTCATTGCCACTTCCCGCAACGGTACTTTGGTGACTGCACACGAGACAGCAGTCCTGCCGGGGGAGCTTTTGTGGCAAACAAGAGATAGCCTGCCTAGCCAATAAAAACAGCAGATGCAGTAGGGCAACGAGCCAGATGCACTTGATGGCCCCTCCAACAAGATGGGATTCCTCCCAGTCAGGGTCTTTTGGACAGCTTTACTGAAATGAACCATCATTTGGTTTGGAGATTCCTCTGATGAACAGTTCAGATTAAGAGATCATGAAATGTAACCCCTTGTGTCTTTCTTTAACACCTGTGGCCCTGCCACTCCAGATTTGGAGACTCCAACATCTACTCTGGCCAGGGATGAGGATGACCTTCAGAGGCCCCGCCTCGGGCCCAAGCACACTGGCTTTCGGCCTTACCGCCCAGCAAAGGCAGGATCTTCGCCACTCGAGCTCTGGCTACAGCCACCTGGATTCCTTTTACACATTCGTGAAACGTCTTCGATTGTAGGCAGGGACTCATGATAATGATGTACTCAGGCATGTGATGATCAACCGAGATGTCTTCTTTTACAGAAGGATGACAAACATCAGTGATCCAAGAGCTTCTGGGAGTATCCTGAGGTGCCCTGAGCACTGCTGGTCCTGGAAGGTGGAATCGCCGCACTGTGTAAGGATGTGGACGAGGACGAGAAGGATTACAAGTAGTGCAAGCAGCTGCTGCCAAGTGCTTCAGCCAATCCCTTCATGGACTTCACTGTGTCTGCGTGTTCAGACGCTGGCGGATGGATGTACAAGGGGTTTGCTTCAGCGTCCATGTCTCTTACTCACTCTGCCTGGCCCGGTTTGCACTCGGAGATCACACTGGTGTCTCTGGCTTCCGTTTCCCTGGCTAAAGACCACCGTAACCAGGTGGGCACCGTGAACGTATGCTTCTTGTGTCCCTGATATCATCTTAACATTCCTCTTATTTGGGTCCTCCTTGCTGCATTTCTTATATTCAAATCTACTTTATTCTAATTACAAATGCAAAACACTCAGTATTGTTTAAAATTTGTTTCATTAACGGTTGATAATTGAGCTCCCACCAACAGCGGCGGCTCTTCCGCTAAGGCGGAGGAGCGTCGCCCCACTGGTTAAAATTGTTATCATTTTATTTTCCCTATTGCAGTCAGGGGCGGGGCGGGTGGGGCTGGCCAGAGCATGGGGAGGAGTGGTGTGCTGTCCCTAAGTGCGCATGACTGTTTGGCCGACTCTCTTGGGCGGCCAAACATTCATGCGCACTTTGCATGTTCCCCACCAAGCTGCATTACATAGCCTGGTGAGGAACATGCACAGACTTCCTGTCCCCGTCTGAGCGCCGATCTACGGCGTTCAGACCAATCACTATGATGCACTGCAGCGTTGACACAGGCTCGGAGGAGTCTGTGCAGGGGTGCTTCCTGCCGCCGGCTGGGACTGGAGACAGGAGGAAGGAAGATGAAAGAGAATGGAGGGGAGGCAGCGGCCAGCCGTTCCACGTAAGGCCTTTCTTTTCACTCCCCCCGCCACACCACCCCATCAGGTAGCAGCCACTACTTCCCACCAATATGTAGTTAAAAATGTGTTTCAGAGAGCTCTAGTAGCTCAGTTTACAAACATGTATTGATTGACCTTTTGGTAGTTTAACAATTGTATTCTCAAACATTCAGCAATGCTTCTTCACGTTGTTTAATATGCGCTTCATGCGCTTCAGTTTCATTGGTACATTTTATTCAAACCGCGACTATACCTCACAGAAGCACAAGTAGGTCAAAGTACATTAAGACCCATATATCGATTATGGATTTTGATAACCTGCAACAAGCTGGTAGGAGTATTTAAGCTGCATGTAGGCAAAGGTTGGGCAGGGAGAAATCTTAACTTCAGGAAGCAGCAAGCGGAGAGCTCGAGGTCGCTGAAACATAAGATGTCAACACATTTGCCTTTTCAAAGGCCAAAGGCAGGCACATGGGGGAGCCAGACAATGAAAACATCAGAGGGTCCCTGTACTCAAGAATAGCGGGGTAAAGTAGCAGGGAATACACAATTCAAAATACGAGAGAAGAACCCCTATTGGGAAGATAACCTCTCAAGACCACAGAAAAGAAACAGTAAGTTATAACATTCTTTTGTTTTTTATTATAAAAATATAAAGTTGTAGATCAATTTTTCTTTTTTTGAATAAATCATTTCATTTTTTGTTCAGAAGTATTTGCAAAAAGCCAGCTATTCATCAGGCTAGAATCGACGAAGCAGTACAAATTATTAAATAATACATAAACAAAAACAAGATAACATTTAGACAATAACAATCAGTGCAGTGTATACAAAAGTGAACAATTCCATAAGAACATACATAGTAGTCAAATACATATATGTAAACAATACAATACACAAACATAAAAAACACACAAATGCGCCGACGCGCGTTTCAGAGTCTTCCTTCCTCAGGGCGTTGATGGCATTTCAAAAACGGTGAAACTCAATACAATATAATGCGGTGAACCAACAAATAAATCAGAAATGACTAACATAAATGCCTCGTCAGTCTTATCTGTGGGAAAAGAGATAACTAGGTTATCTTCTTATTAAATACATGATAACTAGTATACAATAAGAGCATAAGACTTCAGAGGTGCTTAGATAGAAGGAGAGCTACCGAACAAACGATAACAGAAAAATAATAACAGAAAAATAAGAATAGGAAGTGGAGGCAGGGAAATGGAAAAAATGAAACCTTGTAAGCCATTGGTGAAAAGACTAAAGAAAAAATAAAACACCTTCAAGTGCGACCCCTAGAAGAATGTAGATAAGTGTAAATTATATTGACATAATACACACTTGTTAGGTCTCAATGACTCCAGGTCCGATATAATCCTGAATCGTCAAAAAGAGTCTCAGGATCGAGTTGGCCGAGGGGTGGGGAGCAGGAGAAGAATTTCCCGAAATATGTGTACACTCTGGTACAGAATAAAGAGGCTTGATGTCCCAAATCTAATTCCTGTTCCACAATGTGTCTCAAGAGACTGTGAAGAAGAAACATCAATAAGCTTGGGAAGCCCTAGTCAATAATTAAAGCTAAAGGTGTTACCCAATCAAACTAGCCAATTAATATAAAACGTCTGGTCATATTTAAACCGGTACATTGGACTTACTTAGTACACTAGTGTAGTCATAATGAAGATACGGACTCATGCTCCCAGAATCAGAATCCTTACGGCGCAAGCAACAACAGGCTTGCTATAAGTCTGGCCAGAAGACAATCTGTATTCAACAGAATCTGTAGAAAAAACGAGAAAGAACTCCTTATAGGGATGGAAAGGACTAATCACCTAAACTCAAACGAAAGGGGAGTAGTAGACACGAGCAAGATTTAAATTAGCCCTAGTAGCATAAACAAACCCTCAAAATAAAAATAAAAAACTGGGCAACTCACGCATAAAGGGAACAATTGCGATACAAAAACGGACAATGAATTTAGTTTATGCAAGGTGTATGTAACTATGACAAAAAATGGGAATAGAAGTAAAAGTTACGGCCCACCATATTAATCAGATAGGAACTCATAGCCAAAATTCCCTTATATGCTATAAAGGATCTGGGACCCAATTCGGCATTCGAAAAGTACACACATTCGTATGTAGGGGAATATAGAATAAGAGGTCCTCCCAAATAGAGCCTTCGCTAACTATCAGGTCATAGAATTCAAAGGATTAGGAACAGCAAGAGTGCTCTAAAAAACTTACTTCACAAGAAGAAATCAATTCGCGTATACTGGGTTCTCCTGGAATAGCCTCACGGTCTCACCACTGCTGGGTTATCGCGTCACTGAGTCAAACACCGCTTATATACCGGTGATTGAGATCGTAGGGGAGGAGAAAACTCGCAAGTCTCACCTGAAACTAATTACAAAACTCAGGGGGCATCAGATTTCCTACCTCGTAGGGCGTAAGAAAGCGGCCGCCATCTTGGAGCGGGAGATGAAAAGTAGCCGCGAAAATGAAAAAGGACAAATAAGAATCAGCCAGACCCTATAGGGAGTAGTGAAGATCGAGATAATCAGAATTAGAGCAAAATCGCCATATTATAGAGAGTAGAGTATCAATACTAGATACCGAGAAAGGGTAAATAAGCCTAAATGTTAGTCCCGGTATCAGGGCAATTAATAGCCTAGGCAGAGGCATGTTCAAATGTGCAACGATAGCAAGGAGGTTGCAATCTCTCCACACGAAGGTACTGTATGAATAAACCAAGTCAGAATTCAAATGTAGTATTATGTTGTGGACCAAAGGGCAAACATAGGTAAATTACAGATAATCACGGGCCAGGCGCTTGCCAAAAATTGAGGGTAACAAACAAAATTGGAAGTGCATGTCTGGAGAAGGTATGAAAGTATGATCAGAAAATTACTTTAATAAAGTTCTTAAATGAAGAGACGAAACGGTCATATACTAATAAATATCTGGATTATCAAAAAAATCGCATTTTCCCAGGGGAGGGATTCGTTAAGTCCGTTATCAAAGGTCTGAAGAGTAAATATCCAGAACACTTCTCTGTTCTTTCTAAAGGCTTCAGTATTACGATCTTTGGGTATGTGTACGCGTTCCAAAATAAGCCATTCAAGGTCTTTAATCGAATGCTGTTTCTCAAGCCAATGTTTGACTAGAGGAGCTCCTGCACGTTTGTTATTGATGGAAGATTTATGTTCGCAGAACCGAACACGCATCTCTCTGCTAGTCTCACCCACATAGCCTTTGCCACAAGGGCACAAGATTAGATAAATAACATTTGTCGTCCTGCAGTTCGACATTTCTGTAAAAGAAAAAGTCTTTTTGCCCCATTTCAGAGTGGGAGTGGTTTTAACAAAAGCACACGCCTGGCATCCGCCGCATTTATGTGTGCCAAAGATCGGTAGGGCACCCGTGATGGAACGCTGGACCAAAAGATTTTCACTTGGCATAATTGATTTGACCAATACATTTCTCAAATTTCTATTTCTGCGGAAGGCAAAAATAGGTTTAGGCAGGTCTTTCTGTTGGTTACCAGAATTCAAGAAATGCCACGAAGAATTGATCGCTTGACGAAGTCTATTGTTGAAAATGGAGTGCTTAGTTACACAAACCAGTTTCTCCTGGGTATTTCTGCTTTTGGGGGTCAACAGGGTATCTCGATTGTAATATTTGGCCCTTTTGTACGAATCCCTAATTATTCTATTAGGGTACCCTCTATTCCGCAACTTACTTTTGAGGGTCTCTGCATGATCTTCAAAGGATTGTATACAAGTACAGTTCCTGCGGAGACGCAGGAACTGACTGAAAGGGATGCTGTCTTTTTGACTACGTGGGTGGAAGCTATGGTATTGAAGAAGGGTATTGCGGGCCGTAGGTTTAGTGTATAATGATACTTCAATATGCTCTTCAATGGCCTCAATCCAAATATCCAGGAACTCAATTTTTTCTTTGCTCGTTTTAGAGGTGAATTTCAAATGCGAATCACAAAGATTGATCCAAAGAATAAATTCTGAGAGTTGTTCCTCCATCCCTCTCCAAATAAAGAAGATGTCATCAATAAATCTATAATAATGGGTGATATTCTCAGAAAAAGGTGCTACCTCATTATATATAAACCTCTTCTCAAAAACCCCCATGTACAGGTTAGCCACATTTGGAGCACAAGCGGCTCCCATACTGATGCCCAGTGTCTGTTTGTATATCACTCGATCGAATTCGAAATAATTTTCATTTAGAACAATAGCCAGGCACTCAAGAATGAAAAGGTTGTCCAAATTGTTCATACTTTCAGTTAGAACACTTCTGACCGCTTCCAGAGCCCCAGTTAGGGGTATATTAGAATATAGAGCCTCAATGTCCATTGAGACCAGGATGTCCGTCGCAGGGCTGAATTCAATGCCCTCAATTTTGGTAATGAGGTCTCCCGTGTCCCTCACAAATGCTGGCAAGTTACTGACTAATGGAGCCAGAAACACATCAACAAATTTAGATAGAGGTTCGGTGAGTGAACCAATGGTGGAGACTATGGGTCTAAAAGGAGGCCTATCCAAGCTTTTATGTATTTTAGGGAGACCGTAAAGAATAGGGATCTGATAATGTTCTTTATTCAGATATTCAAATTCTTGAGTACAGATACTCCCTGTATCTAATGCTCTTCTGGTGATATCATGGATGTTGCTCTTGATTCTCTGATCAGGATAATGCATGACCCTAGTGTAGTTTTCCGGGACATTAAGCATATTATAGATTTCAGCTTTATATTGGTCACAGTCCATTATAACGATACCACCGCCCTTGTCACTAGGTTTGATAGTTATTTCCTTATTGTTAGCAAGCGATTTCATGGCTTTATATTCGTCATAAGTCAGGTTATAGGGAGGTTTTGGTACAAATTGCATCATTTTCTTAATTTTCTTATTAACAACTTTTTCAAAAATCCCTACCTCGGGGCCAACCTCATCTAGGCTAGGAGTAAAAATGGATTTAAAAATGGATTTAGGTTTCAATCCAGATTTATTCTCTGTCTCTCGTACATCGCAATTTTAAAAAAATCTATTGAGGCGAACTTTCCGAAAAAAGGATTGTAGGTCTTGATTTAATTCAAACTGATTAAGACCAGTGCTGGGTACAAATGAAAGGCCTCTCACAAGGAGATCCTCAGCATGTGTCTCCAACCTGATCCTAGAGAGGTTGAAAATAGGAATAGGTTCAACCTGGGATGAGGGGTCTATTCTCTCCAATACTGGTTCCGTCTGGTTTGGAGGAGCCAGGCAGCCTGATTGCTTGTTTGCAGACAGAGCTCTTAAATGCAGAGAGAGGTACAATAGCTGTCGCCGTACACAGCAGTGAGACCCTTGTTCCATGAAGGTATGCGGGTGAAAGGCGAGGCCGCCTAGGAAAGCCACCCAGGTTCCTTCTGGTGCAAACATTAGCTTAGCTAGAGGCAGGGCTCAAGGAGGCGTTGCAGAACAAACGCGTGCAAACGCCAAAATACTGGTCTAATGTGACAATTCTTTCGTCTACTTTATTAGCTGCTACTGTTGTCACAGTTATCGAAATTATATTCACTAGAATGGGATTTTGATTTTAATAAAAGTCATGAAGTATGTTCTTAGTATATAGTCTTGAGTGCGTCTAATGTGTCGATTTATGGTGAAAGGAGGTTGAGAGTCTCAGGACTGGTCGTCACCTGAACCAATGATCCGCATGTAGTGCTCAGGTCGTTTGTGGTTACACAACTGGATCATGTTGGTCTTCATTAACTCTGCGCTGCCACGGGGTCCAGAGACCCCAGATCGCGGGCTGTGTTCTGGAAACATTTTAGAAAACGTATCACTGTGAAGGCACCATGCACTGATTTAAGGGAGAGGTCGCTTCTGGCCTGCGCTCACCAGCCAAGGCTACTCCGGAACATGAATCTGTAAATGCTGGCGGTGGGATGGCGGCTCCGGTGGGATTGAGTGCGTGAGCGCAGACCACCACTTCTAGGCCTTGAACTTCAGCCTGACGCCTCCTCTGTCGCAGCTCCACAAACCAGCTGTATGCGAGCACTGCTCACCACTCCCTTTCTTCAATTAGTAGGAAATAATACGTATTTTTGTCTCCTAAATATATTTTGATGTATTAATTAAGTTTCTCTCATAGCTGTCTGAGGGATAGATTGATTAGGCGGGGCGGGCCGAGTTTACAGGACTGGTGGTTCCAGAAGTGTCTCCATCACAGCAAGGTATCCCAGCACATATGTTTAAGCACCAGTTTTTCATCAACATTAGTGAATAGTTATTCCCGTCGTAGGCCTATGTTAGACCTGGCACCTTGGCGTGAGTTTCCCTTCCACTTTTTGCTGATGTGCCTCATGTGTTTTGTTGGTGTTGGCTGCTCAGAGCACTGTGCCACTGCCAATCAGTGCCACAGTGCAAGTGCTCCCTTATGAAAAATGTATACATTGATTGGTGTCCATGTTTGGCTTATTTGGTTTACTATCAGCCCCTAGTAAAGTGCACCAGGAGTGCCAGGGCTTGTAAATACAAATGCTGCTGGTGGGCTTGCAGCACTGATTGTGCCACCCACAGAAGCGGCCTAGTAAAATGTGTCTAAGGTCTGCCACTGCAGAACCTGCGTGCAGTCTGGTACTGTCGCGCTGACTGCGCAAGTGCACCCACTTGCCAGTCCCTAAACCTTCCCTTAACTACATATTAGTCACCCCTCTGGTAGGCCCAAGGGCAGGGTGCATTGTAGGCATAAGGTAGGACATGCCCTGATGTGTGTGGCATGTCTTAATAGTGAATTACAGCCATTTTCGTTTTTCACTATTGAAGGCTACCTGCTCTCCATAGGCCAGAATGGGCTGCTGGAATTACCACACGCTGTAATCCCAGTGGACTCATAGAGCATGGTAGAAAGTCAAGTTTAGTATGCCTGAACTCAGAATAATAAAATACTTCTTTTAGTAAAGTTTATTTTAATATCCTGTGTTTGTAAATACTACTTTTAGAAAGTTAGTATTTACTGACCTGGCCATTTCAGTCCGCCTCTGCTGTGTGTGTGTGTGTGTGTGTGTGTGTGTGCTGCTTAGTTTCAGTGGGGAGCAGGGCTGGGGAATTCCAGGAGACAGGCTGGCTGCCAGGTGGTGGGTGGATAGATTACACCAGGATGGGTGGGAGGAGTACACCTTGACTCTGAATAGACCTGTGCTCTGCCACCACAATGCCGGCTCCGCCCCCTGTGGAGCGGCTGATGTCTCTGCCCTGCTGCTGAAAGGAAAGAGCAGAGTCACCACAACAAAGTGCTCCAAAACCGGACTGAGCCAGGCCCAGGCCCCCTGGCGACAAAGAACAAAAGAATTGCTGTATAAAAGAAGGAGGCCTGCTCCTAAGAAATCGGATCCTGTTTGCGCCAAGAAGAAACTCTGCCTGAAGAGAAGGACCTGGAAAAGCTGCATGGAGGAGTACTGTCTCTAAGCCTGAGAGACTGGCCTGTGGTGGGTGCCTTGCTGCTGGAAGGAGAGGAAAAGACTCCAGAAAATACTTTTATTAAACTTGTGCTTTACAAACAATCTCCAAGGGCTTGCTTGTGAAATTGCTCCCTGAACTGCGCCCCAGGAACAGTGGGCGCTACCTTTCCCCTGGAAGAAGAGGAAGCTGCTGTGGGTGACCCTGCAACGCTGACCCCAGAGAACCTGTGTGCCTCCATCTCACTGAGCACCGCGACTTCTGGCTGCCCGGGCTGCTGTGAGCACCGTGAAAACCAGCCTGCCTGGTCTGATCAAAGCAAGCAACTGCCCCCTCGAGCCGTAGCTCGCAACGTGAGGAGAGACGACCGGTGTCCGAGCGCCGAGCCTCTGCGACCCTGCGCCGCCGAGACCACTGTAAGGACCCAAAAGCACCCTGTTCGCCGTCTGGCCGATGCCGACAGCGCTGCGCCGCTGAGGATTGCCCCCGAGCTGCCCCTCCTGCTTCTGACCCCTTCGTTGTGAGCTGAGACGTTCCCGAGCGCCCCACGAAGCATCGCCATCCGCTGAAGAGCCGGGACTGCAACGCGACGCGGGACGCCCTTTACGGGACTGCTGAGGCCGCCACGAACATTGCCCCCAAAGAACCAGGTACTGTGTGTTGAAGCGCCCCTGTACGAAGCTTCCTTCGCTTTGTACGGGCTTTGTACGGTGCCAGCGTCGCGCTACGTCACTCACACGTGAAGCGTGAGCTTTGGTACAGTTCGTACCAGCTGTGCGAAGCGCCCCCACGAAGGTACAGTCCGTACCGGTGAAAATATATAGGCGTTGCTCACACGGGCAGCGTGAGGTTCAGCAAGAGGTGTACCGGACTTGTACAACGCGTACCTACGAGGGTACGGTCCATACAGTATCAGTCCAGCGTACGCGTGCTCAAGCGTGAAGCGTGAGAAACGGCATGACGCGCCTAAAACATCGTACAAAACGTACCGAAGGCGCTACGAAGCGCACAGACCCCAAAGGAAGCATATTTTAACCTGAAAAGTGCCTTTTAAGAACTGTGGAACTCTTTGAAAAGTATTGCAAGTAACTGGAACCCCATTTGGAGTAAAGAACTGTATTTTTAAAAGCCTGCTTAAAGAAACCTTTTATATAAAGAGTATATTTTTACGAAAATACAGCCTTGTGTCTCTGTGTGGTGGGTTGGTGGTTATTGTGTGGTACATCTTGAATGCTTAACCTAATGCCCTCTGGAATCTAGCCTGACTGCTCGCGCCACGTTACCTAGAGGGTGAGCAGGGGTTATTTTTCAAGAGTAATCCTTCGCCCTGACTTAGAGGAAAGGGTCCCTGCTTATCGCAAGTGCATACCTGCGCCAACCAGAGACCCCGGATTCTAACAGCCTAGTTTTGCAACATTGAGATTTCCATTCAAACCTCCCAATACGGATACCAAATCTTCCAATAAATATTTCACCATTAATGAATATGACCGATGACATTTCCAGAGTTCAGTAGTCTGAAACATCTTTGGTTGGGAAAGGGGCCCACATATGCATGCAACTCACAGACAACTGCACACCAGGATTTGGGAGTATACTGCCTGCCACCCTAGCCACCACTGACTTTTGATCTTTGCTGCTGGGGCATCATTTACTTCTACAGATGTTAGGTATGCAAGTATTTACACTTCCAAAAAAAGTAAAAATACTTCCCAGATTGTAGGACCAGAATTTTTGGTCTTCCTTTCCATTAAACGGTTCTTTAGGTCGCCCGATTTGAAAAATAATTAATAAAATCAGAGTATGGTGTTTTCATTGTTTCATTAACCCAAGTTCTATCTTACATTATACATTAGACATGGGTGGACATGGAGAAGGATTTTACCACTGCATTGGAGAGTCCGAAGAATGTCAACCTGGGGCGGACCACGGCAGCCAGGCAGCCGCGTGTACCCCTGAACCTCTCTGTGGTCTGGAGTGACACTGATGAAATGTAGAGCCAAATACAGCACTAAAATCAATAAACCCTTTCAGAGCATTGCACGCTACCACCCTTACCGAAACCAAGCCGCCATTTTCTGGCCTCTTTTTGCTATCAACC
This sequence comes from Triturus cristatus, assembly GCF_964204655.1. Taxonomy (NCBI): domain Eukaryota; kingdom Metazoa; phylum Chordata; class Amphibia; order Caudata; family Salamandridae; genus Triturus; species Triturus cristatus. Next base: position 17,976,380 of record NC_140589.1, on the reverse strand, counting down.
GACTCTTACGACTACCTGTAAGAAGAGAACGTTATACATTAGTTTTCTTCCCTCCTCACAGGACCTTCAATGCCCCGCACGAGGAATCAGAAGTCAGTGTAGTTGTACGACAGCACCGGGTGGGGCAGGAAAGCATAGGAGGGGCTTCTTAAGGCGCATCCTTCCTGGACCATGGGAACCAGGCGAGGTCACAGCGGAGACAGGAAGGCGAGGAGAGCCAAGACAGCGGGTTCCACCAGAGGAGGAGGAGACAGTAAGACCTGCCATGAGGATATGGCCTCACACCGTGATGAAGGACATGGCCTATGCAGTTTGATGCAGCGGCCAGCTTCAATCACTCAGTTCCACATAGATTGTATACCGCCTGCCCAGCAGGGGCTCATGGTACATTCTGTTTGTGCTCTGCCTGTATCCACAGGGTTGACCTCTTCCATCACTGCGGGGGCAGTGGCTAAGTGCCCAAGGCTGGGTAGAGTCTGCTGGAAGCCAGGCCCTCTCTGACCCCCCTCTGTGCCCGCCACACAGTGGAGCGGATGCCATGGGGAGAGCAGCGTGTACCTAATGACGAGGATGGAGAAGGCTGGGGCGCCGGGTAATAATGTCAGAGCTGGGGGCTGCTGGAAGAGTGCAGTGTTACAGCAGGTGGTGGAGTGCCGGCAATGACAGGACAAGTACCCTTCAAATAAGACGCGGTGGAGGATTAAACATTGTTTTTGGGCAGCGAAGGCCCAAGGAAAAGAAAGGAAACTAAGCGTTTTCAGAAAGAAAATAACTGCTAGTATGTAGGAGTACATGCGGAGCACTCCAGGTGGACCTACCTCCTTAATAAAGCTCCAGGCTGCGGAAGACGCAAGAACACAAGTGAAATTAATGAACTTTGATGTACTGTCGGGCGAGCACAAAATCTCATTAGTGTGGCTGGATACATCCGCTGCTGTTAAACCCGCCCCCGGGGACCTTCTCTCCTGAAGTCAAAGCATTAACCCTGCAAGGAGCCAACGAGCGCCTGAGTAGACAGCTGGCACCAAAATCAGATTCACTAAAACCGTAACTACTCCTGCGACTGCAGGGGAACTAGAAACAGGAGCGGCTACTCCACGAGAGCAGAGGAGCGTAACCCCTCTAAAAAAATGCCCCCAGCGTTGACAAATAAAAAGGTAATAATGCTTATTTATTTCCATTTTATTTTTCATCAACCTGTCATGAACCGAGTGTCAAGACGGGGCGGGCCTCCCTGCTGCTGCTGAGTGGCAGCCGCAGGGAGCTGTGCACTTCTGTCTCTTTGGCTGGCTTGAGATGGCCAGACAGTCAAGCACTTTTTAAACTTCTCTAACCTAGCTGTCTTAGACAGCTGGGTTAGAGAAAGCACAGGCCTCCAGTGCTATTAATAGCGCTGAGAGAGACCGCTCCCTCCAATCCTGACGCTTGTCTCATGCTGTAAGAGCAGCGCCAGGATTGGGTAGTGCCGTTTCTTGGGTCCCAGAGCTTCGAAGAGGACGTTGTGTGGCAACTGCCTGCAAAACTTGTGAAACTCTTGGATTTAACATATCTTAAAAGGGGGCTCTTATCAGTTCCCATAACCAAATGACTGTGGTAATTCGCTTTTGCATGAAACTTTATTTTGATAACTTCCCCTGGTTGCACGCATTTACGATACTTCTACTGAAGCTGTTCACACTGTTTAAGCCCAATTCACTGTCAAGATAAGATCTCTTCCCATAAAAAAGGCAGACCGCTTCCAACGGTATGCTGGAATGCTTGCTTTTTATTACTTAGTTGTGTAAAGCAGACACTTCAGCTTTAGAACGTTTTTGGTATTTCCTATTCATACCTCAGTACCTTTCTCTGCACTATCGGATTGATTTTTTCAACTTAATCTATTTGGTCATTGTAATCTAATTCTAAATGTTGTAATAACCAGTGCACATTAAAAATAAAGTAAATATACGAGAGCTATGCTATATTTTACTACTAATCAGGCAGCCACAAGTGCAGTTACCTTGCAGACAACAGGTCACGATTTGAATGAGGAAGCAGACGCGGTAGCACCAGGTCTCAAAGTTGTCAGAACTCCTCTAAACACATAATATTGCTATATTTGACTACTAAATGGGCAGTGAAGGTACCTTGCTGTTAGAACAGACTTGATTTGAATGGTGCAGCAGGTGCAGTTGCACCAGTACCAAAAGCTCTACGGACCCCACTAAATCCAGATTATTGCTAAAATTGTGAACTGAACAGGCAGTTACAAGTGCAGTTACCTTGCAGACAACAGGGTCATGATTTCAATGGTGCAGCGGGTGCAGTGACACGAGGAACACAATCTATAGGCACCCCACTAAACACAGCAGTTAACTTGCAGTTAAATGGGGCTTGATTGGAATGGTGTTGCAGGTGCAGTGGCGCCAGATTTAAAAGTTGTCATAAGTTCACTAAACAACGGCTATTCCAATATTTTACTACTAAACACGCTGTCACTAGTGCAGTTATCTTGCAGGCAACAGGGTCATTAATTGAATGGTGCAGTAGGTGCAGTAGCACCGGGGGGGAAAGCTTTAGGGGCCCCAGTAAACACCAAATAGTGCTAAATTTTACAACTAAACAGGCAGTCACGAGAGTAGTTATCTAGCAGGCACTAGGGCAAGGATTTCAATGGTGCTCCAGGTGCAGTTGCGCCGAGGCCAACACTTGTCAGAACTCCTCTAAACATCAAATATTGCTATATTTAAATACTAAATAAGCAGTTACAAGTGCAGTTACCTTGCAGGCCTTAGGGTCATGATTTTAATGGTGCAGCAGGTGCAGTGACACCGGGCCCAAAGCTATAGGAAACACTTTTAACACCAAATATTGCAATATTTTACTTCTAAACAGGCAGTCACAAGTGCAGTTACCTTACAGGCAATAGGGGCATTGTTTGAATGATGCAGCAGGTGCAGTGGCACTGGGCCCAAAAGTTGTCAGGACTCCTCTAAACACATAATATTGCTATTACATCAGTTAATTCTATTATTTCTCACTTTTTATTTCATTTTTTAAAATTTTGTTATAAGTTACCCGCACTATACCACTAGTAACAGCACAATATATCGCCTTCTTGCACATAAACAAGTCAAAACACTAACAGACCTTCTGTAACTTATATTGAACAACTACTCAGCAAGCTAAAACTTACAAAAAAAAATGTTTATTATTAATCACATAGGCTAAACCCAATGCATGTACCAATGCTTGTTTATTTTATTTTATTTTTTTTAGTACCACTTGCCCCACCACTCTAAATATTTGCCAGTCCCTACTGCCTAGAACCTGCAGTAATAAGAAAGTGAGCAGTGGTGACCAAGTGCAAGAAGGAATGAGGTCAACTCCGGACGATAATTCCGTGTGGTCAGGGAGCATGCACAGACGCTGTAGCAGTGACAGTGCGCAGATGCCGCAGTAGTGAGAGTGCACAGATGTGGAAGCAGGACAGTGTTCAGATATAGCAGTAGGACAGAGTGCAGTCACAGCAGTAGGGCAGGGTGCAGATGCGGCAGTGGGGCAAGGTGCAGATGCGGCAGTAGAACAGTGTGCAGATGCGGCAGTAGGACAGGGTGCAGATGCGGCAGTAGAGCAGGGTGCAGATGCGGCAGTAGGACAGTGTGCAGATGCGGCAGTAGGACAGGGTGCAGATGCGGCAGTAGGGCAGGGTGCAGATGCGGCAGTAGCGCAGGGTGCAGATGCAGCAGTAGGGCAGGGTGCAGATGCGGCAGTAGGACAGTGTGCAGATGCGGCAGTAGGGCAGGGTGCAGATGCGGCATTAATAAGAGAGTGTAGATGTAGCAGTAGGGTAGTGCACAGATGCGACAACAGCGAGAGTGCGCTGACCAGGAGTAGGCACAGACGCAGCAGCAGTCAGCGCACTGATCAGCAGTAGGGACACATGCAGCAGCAGTCAGAGTGCGCTGACCAGGAGTAGGCACAGACGCAGCAGCAGTCAGCGCACTGATCAGCAGTAGGGACACATGCAGCAGCAGTCAGAGTGCGCTGACCAGGAGTAGGCACAGACGCAGCAGCAGTCAGCGCACTGATCAGCAGTAGGGACACATGCAGCAGCAGTCAGAGTGCGCTGACCAGGAGTAGGCACAGACGCAGCAGCAGTCAGCGCACTGATCAGCAGTAGGGACACATGCAGCAGCAGTCAGAGTGCGCTGACCAGGAGTAGGCACAGACGCAGCAGCAGTCAGCGCACTGATCAGCAGTAGGGACACATGCAGCAGCAGTCAGAGTGCGCTGACCAGGAGTACGCACAGAAGCAGCAGCAGTCAGCTCACTGATCAGCAGTAGGGACACATGCAGCAGCAGTCAGCGCGCTGACCAGGAGTAGGCAGTAGGGACACATGCAGCAGCAGCAGAGTGCGCTGATCAGGAGTACGCACAGACGCAGCAGCAGTCAGCGCACTGATCAGCAGTAGGGACACATGCAGCAGCAGCAGAGTGCGCTGACCAGGAGTAGGCACAGACGCAGTAGCAGTCAGCGCACTGATCAGCAGTAGGGACACATGCAGCAGCAGTGAGAGAGCACTAATCAGGAATAGGCAGTAGGGACACATGCAGCAGCAGCAGAGTGCGCTGATCAGGAGTACGCACAGACGCAGCAGCAGTCAGCGCACTGATCAGCAGTAGGGACACATGCAGCAGCAGCAGAGTGCGCTGACCAGGAGTAGGCACAGACGCAGCAGCAGTCAGCGCGCTGACCAGGAGTAGGCAGTAGGGACACATGCAGCAGCAGTCAGAGAGCGCTGATCAGGAGTAGGCACAGACGCAGAAGCAGTCAGCACACTGATCAGCAGTAGAAACACTTGCAGCAGCAGTCAGAGCGCGCTGATCAGGAGTAGGCACAGACGCAGCAGCAGTCAGCGCATTGATCAGCAGTACGGACACATGCAGCAGCAGTCAGAGTGCGCTGACCAGGAGTAGGCACAGACACAGCAGCAGTCAGCACACTGATCAGCAGTAGGGACAAATGCAGCAGCAGTCAGCGCGCTGACCAGGAGTAGGCAGTAGGGACACATGCAGCAGCAGTCAGAGCGCGCTGACCAGGAGTAGGCACAGACGCAGCAGCAGTCAGCGCACTGATCAGCAGTAGGGACACATGCAGCAGCAGTCAGAGCGCGCTGACCAGGAGTAGGCACAGACGCAGCAGCAGTCAGCGCACTGATCAGCAGTAGGGACACATGCAGCAGCAGTCAGAGCGCGCTGACCAGGAGTAGGCACAGACTCAGCAGCAGTCAGCGCACTGATCAGCAGTAGGGACACATGCAGCAGCAGTCAGAGAGCGCTGACCAGGAGTAGGCACAGACGCAGCAGCAGTCAGCTCACTGATCAGCAGTAGGGACACATGCAGCAGCAGTCAGTGCGCTGATCAGGAGTAGGCACAGACGCAGCAGCAGTCAGCGCACTGATCAGCAGTAGGGACACATGCAGCAGCAGTCAGAGCGCGCTGATCAGGAGTAGGCACAGACGCAGAAGCAGTCAGCGCACTGATCAGCAGTAGAAACACTTGCAGCAGCAGTCAGAGCGCGCTGATCAGGAGTAGGCACAGACGCAGCAGCAGTCAGCGCACTGATCAGCAGTACGGACACATGCAGCAGCAGTCAGAGTGCGCTGACCAGGAGTAGGCACAGACGCAGCAGCAGTCAGCGCACTGATCAGCAGTACGGACACATGCAGCAGCAGTCAGAGTGCGCTGACCAGGAGTAGGCACAGAAGCAGCAGCAGTCAGCGCACTGATCAGCAGTAGGGACACATGCAGCAGCAGCAGAGTGCTCTGACCAGGAGTAGGCACAGACGCAGCAGCAGTCAGCGCACTGATCAGCAGTAGGGACACATGCAGCAGCAGCAGAGTGCGCTGACCAGGAGTAGGCACAGATGCAGCAGCAGTCAGCGCACTGATCAGCAGTAGGGACACATGCAGCAGCAGCAGAGTGCGCTGACCAGGAGTAGGCACAGAAGCAGTAGCAGTCAGCGCACTGATCAGCAGTAGGGACACATGCAGCAGCAGTCAGAGTGCGCTGATCAGGAGTAGGCACAGACGCAGCAGCAGTCAGCGCACTGATCAGCAGTAGGGACACATGCAGCAGCAGTCAGAGCGCGCTGACCAGGAGTAGGCAGTAGGGACACATGCAGCAGCAGCAGAGTGCGCTGATCAGGAGTACGCACAGACGCAGCAGCAGTCAGCGCACTGATCAGCAGTAGGGACACATGCAGCAGCAGCAGAGTGCGCTGACCAGGAGTAGGCACAGATGCAGCAGCAGTCAGCGCACTGATCAGCAGTAGGGACACATGCAGCAGCAGTCAGAGTGCGCTGACCAGGAGTAGGCAGTAGGGACACATGCAGCAGCAGTCAGAGCGCGCTGACCAGGAGTAGGCACAGACGCAGCAGCAGTGAGAGAGCACTAATCAGGAGTAGGCACAGACGCAGCAGCAGTCAGCTCGCTGATCAGGAGTAGGGACACATGCAGCAGCAGTGAGAAAGCACTAATCAGGAGTAGGCACGGACGCAGCAGCAGTCAGCGCACTGATCAGCAGTAGGGACACATTCAGCAGCAGAGTGCGCTGACCAGGAGTAGGCACAGACGCAGCAGCAGTCAGCGCACTGATCAGCAGTCGAGACACATGCAGTAGCAGTCAGAGCGCGCTGACCAGGAGTAGGCACAGACGCAGAAGCAGTAAGCGCACTGATCAGCAGTAGGGACACATGCAGCAGCAGTCAGAGTGCGCTGATCAGGAGTAGGCACAGACGCAGCAGCAGTCAGCGCACTGATCAGCAGTAGGGACACATGCAGCAGCAGTCAGAGCGCGCTGACCAGAAGTAGGCAGTAGGGACACATGCAGCAGCAGTCAGAGCGCGCTGACCAGGAGTAGGCACAGACGCAGCAGCAGTCAGCGCACTGATCAGCAGTAGGGACACATGCAGCAGCAGTCAGAGCGCGCTGACCAGGAGTAGGCACAGACGCAGCAGCAGTCAGCGCACTGATCAGCAGTAGGGACACATGCAGCAGCAATCAGAGTGCGCTGACCAGGAGTAGGCACAGACGCAGTAGCAGTCAGCGCACTGATCAGCAGTAGGGACACATGCAGCAGCAGTGAGAGAGCACTAATCAGGAATAGGCAGTAGGGACACATGCAGCAGCAGCAGAGTGCGCTGACCAGGAGTAGGCACAGACGCAGCAGCAGTCAGCGCACTGATCAGCAGTAGGGACACATGCAGCAGCAGTCAGAGCACGCTGACCAGGAGTAGGCACAGACGCAGCAGCAGTCAGCGCACTGATCAGCAGTAGGGACACATGCAGCAGCAGTCAGAGAGCGCCGACCAGGAGTAGGCACAGACGCAGCAGCAGTCAGCGCACTGATCAGCAGTAGGGACACATGCAGCAGTAGTCAGAGTGCGCTGACTAGGAGTAGGCACAGAAGCAGCAGCAGTCAGCGCACTGATCAGCAGTGGGGACACATGCAGCAGCAGTCAGAGTGCGCTGACCAGGAGTAGGCACAGACGCAGCAGCAGTCAGCGCACTGTTCAGCAGTAGAAACACTTGCAGCAGCAGTCAGAGTGCGCTGATCAGGAGTAGGCACAGACGCAGCAGCAGTCAGCGCGCTGATCAGCAGTAGAGACACATGCAGCAGCAGTGAGAGAGCACTAATCAGGAATAGGCACAGATGCGGCAGCAGTCAGCGCACTGATCAGCAGTAGGGACACATGCAGCAGAGTGCGCTGACCAGGAGTAGGCACAGACGCAGCAGCAGTCAGCGCGCTGATCAGGAGTAGGGACACATGCAGCAGCAGTGAGAGAGCACTAATCAGGAATAGGCACAGACGCAGCAGCAGTCGGCGCGCTGATCAGGAGTAGGGACACATGCAGCAGCAGTGAGAGAGCACTAATCAGGAGTAGGCACAGATGCGGCAGCAGTCAGCTCGCTGATCAGGAGTAGGGACACATGCAGCAGCAGTGAGAAAGCACTAATCAGGAGTAGGCACAGACGCAGCAGCAGTCAGCGCACTGATCAGCAGTAGGGACACATTCAGCAGCAGAGTGCGCTGACCAGGAGTAGGCACAGACGCAGCAGCAGTCAGCGCACTGATCAGCAGTCGAGACACATGCAGTAGCAGTCAGAGCGCGCTGACCAGGAGTAGGCACAGACGCAGCAGCAGTCAGCGCACTGATCAGCAGTAGGGACACATGCAGCAGCAGTCAGAGTGCGCTGATCAGGAGTAGGCACAGACGCAGCAGCAGTCAGCGCACTGATCAGCAGTAGGGACACATGCAGCAGCAGTCAGAGCGCGCTGACCAGAAGTAGGCAGTAGGGACACATGCAGCAGCAGTCAGAGCGCGCTGACCAGGAGTAGGCACAGACGCAGCAGCAGTCAGTGCACTGATCAGCAGTAGGGACACATGCAGCAGCAGTCAGAGCGCGCTGACCAGGAGTAGACAGTAGGGACACATGCAGCAGCATTCAGAGCGCGCTGACCAGGAGTAGGCACAGACGCAGCAGCAGTCAGCGCACTGATCAGCAGTGGGGACACATGCAGCAGCAGAGTGCGCTGATCAGGAGTAGGCAGAGACGCAGCAGCAGTCAGCGCACTGTTCAGCAGTAGAAACACTTGCAGCAGCAGTCAGAGTGCGCTGATCAGGAGTAGGCACAGACGCAGCAGCAGTCAGCGCGCTGATCAGCAGTAGAGACACATGCAGCAGCAGTCAGAGCGCGCTGATCAGGAGTAGGCACAGACGCAGCAGCAGTCAGCGCCCTGATCAGGAGTAGGGACACATGCAGCAGCAGTCAGAGAGCACTAATCAGGAGTAGGCACAGATGCGGCAGCAGTCAGCTCGCTGATCAGGAGTAGGGACACATGCAGCAGCAGTGAGAGAGCACTAATCAGGAATAGGCACAGATGCGGCAGCAGTCAGCGCACTGATCAGCAGTAGGGACACATGCAGCAGAGTGCGCTGACCAGGAGTAGGCACAGACGCAGCAGCAGTCAGCGCGCTGATCAGGAGTAGGGACACATGCAGCAGCAGTGAGAGAGCACTAATCAGGAGTAGGCACAGATGCGGCAGTCAGAGCACGCTGGTCAGGAGTAGGCACAGACGCGGCTGCAGTCAGCAGCAGTCAGAGAACGCACAGACACGGCAGCAGTCAGAGCGTGCCGGTCAGGAGTAGGCGCATACGCAGCAGCAGTCAGAGCGTGCCGATCAGGAGTAGGCGCAGACGCGGCAGCAGTCAGAGGGCGTGGGTCAGGAGTAGGCGCAGACGCGGCAGCAGACACAGCACGCTGATCAGGAGAAGGCACAGATGCAGCAGTCAGAGCATGCTGGTCAGGAGTAGGCGCAGACGTGGCAGCAGTCGGAGGGCACGGGTCAGGAGTAGGCGCAGACGCAGCAGCAGTCGGAGGGCACGGGTCAGGAGTAGGCGCAGACGCAGCAGCAGTCAGAGCATGCCGATCAGGAGTAGGCACAGACGCGGCAGCAGTCAGAGGGCGCGAGTCAGGAGTAGGCACCGACGCAGCAGCAGTCAGAGCGCGCAGATCAGGAGTAGGCGCAGACGCAGCAGCAGTCAGAGGGCATGGGTCAGGAGTAGACGCAGATGCGGCAGCAGTCAGAGGGCGTGGGTCAGGAGTAGGCACAGACGCGGCAGCAGTCAGAGCGCGCAGATCAGGAGTAGGCGCAGACGCAGCAGCAGTCAGAGGGCATGGGTCAGGAGTAGACGCAGATGCGGCAGCAGTCAGAGGGCGCCGGTCAGGAGTAGGCACAGACGCAGCAGCAGTCAGAGGGCGCCGATCAGGAGTAGGCACAGATGCAGCAATAGGGCCAGGATAAAAGCCTCTGTCTTGTGTATTTTTCATATATCTGGCATCACTCCGATGGTGCACATGACCCACAAAGCTCACCTCCAGGATTGCAGAGTAGGGTAGGTCGCTCAATGGTTAAGGGGCAGGACGCCTTTCATTTCCGCAGCTAGCGGGGGCAGGTTTTTTTGCTCAAATAAGGTTGGATTGTATACATTCACTCTTATAAGGTATACTCCACACCATATGGGTGATTGTTTAGATTGGGCACTTTACTGAACACTATACCTGCAATCCCAATCATTTGTAGATTGGGTTTGTTAATATGGTCCTGATGAATTGCCAAGCTCTACTGTGACTATTAAAGGCAAGAAACATGTTGACCCCTGTTTTCACCACATTTTAAGCTGTAAAGGATCATTTTCTCCAGCACAGCCACACTTTGTTTTTACTTATGACATGAGTACCTGCTTACTAAAAACCTGAAGGGTTTCTCTCGTTCATTTTCAAATCAGACACCAATCTACACACACTGCACTCCCACACACACTTTATCACAGCTTTTAATATCTTCAAAAGATCTCTGGCAAAGAGCCACCTGGAGGGGTCCATTGGGCATTGCAGCGCCAGCCCAACGAGGAACTGCCCAATGATGCTGCATGACACCCATCCCGGTGTGTGAAGGTTCTTGTTCCTGATTAATCAGATCCCCCGATCTGCTAGATCAGTCCTTTTCCACCTTCTGACTTGCTCTTTCTTCTCATCTAGTCTGAATGGGAGTGGCATACCATTTGTGGATAGGTATACACTTGGGGAGCATGTATGGTGGACTTTAGACGCGCTCCCAGTCCCTCCTGGTCGATTTTACAAAGCCCAATACCATGATGAACCTAGATACCTCACAAAAAAGCTCCAGTTCTTAGGAAGAAGTCACTCACTTCGTAGTGCTAAGTCCTTCTTGGTGGGACCCCAAGATTCAGAAAAAAGAAAACTTATGCCCACACTTGCCCTGGATCTACTCTGAGTATTGGAACTCACACTCCCTTCAAAGACTCAGGATAACCCCCTACAAGGGCCTTAAAAAAAAAAAAAAAAAAAAAAAAAGGAGGTGAGGATTTTACCAACTACATGCCTAACTTAATACTTAGGACTCAAGCTGTTGTGGAGAGCATCAGACACTCGGACGTAGACAACAAAATTGTCTGTCTCTCACCTAGTCACATGGGGGGCCCTGTGCTCGACACCCGGATGTACACAACAGAATGTCCGGCTCTCACCTTGTCACCTGGGGGCCCTGTGCTCGACACCTGGACGTACACAGCAGAAGGTCCGTCTCTCACCTTGTCACCTGGGGGGCCCTGTGCTCGGCACCCGGACGTACACAGCAGAAGGTCCGTCTCTCACCTTGTCACCTGGGGGGCCCTGTGCTCGGCACCCGGACGTACACAGCAGAAGGTCTGGCTCTCACCTTGTCACCTGGGGGGCCCTGTGCTTGACACTCGGACGTACACAGCAGCAGGTCCGTCTCTCACCTTGTCACCTGGGGGGCCCTGTGCTCGACACCTGGACGTACACAGCAGATGATCCGGCTCTCACCTTGTCACCTGGGGGGCCCTGTGCTGGACACCCGGACGTACACAGCAGAAGGTCCGGTTCTCAACTTGTCACCTGGAGGGCCCTGTGCTCGACACCTGGACGTATACAGCAGAAAAAAGTCCGGCTCTCACCTTGTCACCTGGGGGGCCCTGTGCTCAATACCTGGACGTACACAGAAGGTCCGGATCTTACCTTGTCACCTGGGAGGCCCTGTGCTCGACACCTGAGGGTACACAGCAGAAGATCCGGCTCTCACCTTGTCACCTGGGGGTCCCTGCGCTCAATACCACAATATGCAACTAACTTTTTATGAGCTGATCAATCAAACTCTCACTTTTTTTCAACGAAGTGTCTATGTCACATGCTTCTCTACCTCAATCTCCTTTACTATGTCTACAAATTGCCTATGACTAATTTCTTGGACCACAACTTCCCCGTCTCTGATGCCAGAGCCTGCATACCTAACAATACATAATCTCTTCTAGCTCTTCTACTAATCCGACCATTTACGAGAACCTCTTGTACCCCACTAATGATCACACCCCACTCGTCTCAAATCTAATCTAACACAAGAAACTGAATCAAAGACAATGAATGATTTCATTGTGCGTGCAAGACTAAACACAAAGACCAATTGTGATATTTCATATAGGTACCCTAATATAAGCCCGGGTAACATCATACCGTTTCACCTACATCACCTCCCCTACACTACACAGTAACGAGCCTTTTAGGATTGAACCTTTTCCTAGTTCTAGTCCTGGGAGCAGAAGGAGGGTTTCCCTGAACAATGGCATTCTATGACTTCATCTTTAGACTGGCAAAGTATGAATAAATATTCATAAGGGTTCTTGGAAACCAGGCTGGGGCTACACCACCTTCCTCCCCATATCTATGTACACGGTTCATCCCATACGTCATCCGCAGATCCAAAAATGGCTAATACAAGAAACAAGGGACAAAGGAACACTAGATACTTTCTGTATAAATACAGCAACTCTTGCTAGTATTAGCTAGAGGGAACCAAGACTTCCAGGCCGACACACTGACCAGAGACGCTGAGGTTCCTGCATGCAGACGCTCCAGCTGGTCTGAACATCCCTTGCGGGGTGTCCAACTCGAGACCAGAACGGGCTCCTACATTCTCACACTTCAGGTAATGGGGTTTGACTAAATCCTAGAGGGGTTCTTGGCTTCACACCTACTCACATGCTAGGTACACTTAGGTACATCTAGACAGGCCTCATAGGAGTATGCGCACATTTTATATTCATGTATTTATTCATGCTTATTGAAAGATGGTAGAACTGTACTATCCTTTAATATTCACTGTACTGCTAATCATATATCTCTGCTACTGTCTAATGGTTGTTGCAGCTCATATATTCTACACAAGAATAACAACTGTTCAATAAATCCTTATTGAAATGCTCAGACTGTTTATTCTGTGTACCTCTGAGACAAACTAAGTGAGCAGGAGTGACTGAGCGAAAAGTAGTACATTGTTTCCATGATCTTGAGGGATCAGGGTTGTTATGTTCTAAGGTTGCCAGAAACTATTCTCTCCCTGATAAGAGGAGACACTAGTGGCACTGTGAGCTAGCTAATGCAAATAGGCTAACATTCTCGGTGGGGGTGATCGGAACCAGTCTGCCACCAAACCTACAGTTTATGTTATCCAAACGCGCAGGTCCTGCATGGGTACTATAGGGACTACACGACACAATAATAGCCAATAACCAACAACCACTGGATTAACCACTAACTGTGGGCTTCCGATTTGCATACTAGGGCGCCATAAAGCGTTTCAATGCCTTCTCAGGGGTAGTAAGAGATTCCTGTGGTGGAGGGCGCATTCTGTTTTCAGACTCCTTTGCCATGCACTGCCTCAGAGATCACCTAAATGCTCCATAAGAACAAGAGTGACAGTTGCGTGGTAATTGGTCATCACTTGATTCCTAGAGGTGGTACATCCGGAGAAGAATCCATCAGGTGAATTTCTACCACCATATGGCTAGTACGGGAAGGCAATCCCAGGAGACATGACAATATGGAGGGAGCTTCGCAGTCATGGACGTTTAGTGGAGTAGTCTATCTTTATTAATGTAGTCCTCTGCCCGGTAGGAGACGTTCCGCCTGTCACAGGTGCCAAAATGTACTGCTGTCTGGATCCCTAATGCTGATTTTTTTGCCATGGGCGTTCACGGATTATTTGTGTGCACCATGACATAGGCCCGTCTCATTGATTGCAGTCTTGTTGGAACGAGAGGGGTGCCCAAAGCACTACCCTCATAAATTGTGGAGGGCTCCCGCCTACATCAGGAGTTAAGCAGCACGAGCGCTATGGTGGCCGCGTACCGTGCAGTGATCAGTAGTAGTGAACAGGATCTTTTTACCCTGCGTCACGGTGAGGTTCACTCACTTTTTTAAAAGTTCCGCTTCTCTGTGCTTAACTCACCCTTGGCCTACTTCAGGTATTTATTTGTTTATTTATGCGTTTTTATATAGTGTGTACTTTACCCAAAGGTGTCAGAGCGCTTTACAATAGAACCAGTTACATTACATAAGGACTACATTACATTACATAGGGACTTCAGAGTACATAAATGACATATAAAATACGAAACAGATACATGCTTCTAAGCACAAAAAGAAAACGTTACAATGATGTGTACAAGAGATATTTGCAATTTATACTAACAGCGTAGATATAATCTTCCAATGTAGGTGGGAAGTGAGCACAAAGTATTAGCTAGAAGGGAGAGTAAAGAATATAGAAATAGCATAATGATATTGTATAGCATAGTATTATGATATCGAAAGGTTGGTCAGTTCGTAGGTGCCTAGAGGGATCCCCGAACAGTTACTGGCTTTGTTAGTAGAAGGCCGGGTGGTGGTGTACGAAGGCGGCGTGACCCCGGGGCTGGCCTTAAAACCGTGTACTGGGGTGCCCAGCTGTGGGAAGAAGGGAAGCTCGGCACTGTAGGGCAGAAAGGCACCATAGCCAATGTAGGGCGATCTGAGCAAGCAGGAGAGGCAGTCATTGATGTGACGGACTACAGTGCTGTGGGAGAGAGACTGGGATAGCGGGAGCCGGACAGTCATCGGTGCACCGCTTGATGGCCTTAATGCTGAAACTTGGGCTGCGTGAACAGGCGGGGCAGGCAGCCGATAGTATTGGTTGCATGAGGCAGGAGAGACAGCCCTGGTAAAGTAGCCCTACCGAGCCGGAGGCTCACCCTGGAGAACACCGTTGGCTCCTTCAGTCGAGATGCAGCAGTCTCAAAGCTTGAGGAGGGCAGCATCTGGCTTACCTCTTGATCCTCCACCTCCCGCGCCTCCCGCTTTTCTACTTACTTGACAACTTGCTGATCTGCGCCGTCTGAATGGGGTCAGATGTCCGCCCAGCATGTTGTCCCGGTTGCCTCAACTTCTGGGACCTTGAGAACAGCTTACGACTCCAGCTCAGCACTGCGGGAGGCTGGTAGTAGAGGAGTGCGGTGGTGGGAACATCATGGCCACCTCATTCTCTTTATCCCCCGCTGTGGCAAGTCATAGGGGAGCAAGTGGCGCATACTCAAAGAACCCCTGCAGTTGGTAGATGTGGAGTCCGGTGCAGTGCGGGAGCAGTGACTGCATTGGTTATCTGTGTGCCTGGGGAGGTTACAGTACAGGAATAGAGCAGCAACGTGTAATACGTGTGTGTGGTTAGTGCATGCAGTGTATGTATGCCTGAACAGAATGCATTAAATGAAAGATGTAGTGCTGTGCTGTGCAGTGCGTGCGCAATGGAAGATTTTGCTGGGTGTAAATGTGCTTGCGTGAAGTACAATACTTGAAGGGTGAAGTGTTGTTCAGTGCAAACATGGTGAGTGTGTGTGCTGGCAGTGCATGTGTTTTCAAATAGTGCACCCTGGTACAATACAGAAAAGCTAAAGTACTGAGTAGTGCACACAGACTGAATGTATGTGCTGAATGCATGTGTGACCTTAGTGGCAGAATGCATCGAGGTAATAGTACTGGAGAGTAGGTGTGCTGTGAAAGTACACAGAGTACAAGCGTGCCTGCAATAGTACATTACGTGGCGAACCCTTGGTTCCATTTTGGGAAGTCCAGGCCTGCCTGGTGACGACATGAGGAGGAGAGGAATCCCCCAGACAGATTCGTGGATTGCTTCATTCCTGTGAGCTGGGTTGGGACACACTGGAGATGAAAGGACACAGCTCCCTTTACACTTCAAAAAACTGCTCTTTGATTCACTGATAGATCAGAAGGAAGGGGCCTTGACACATCTCAGGAAGGAAGAAGGGCTGATAAGGAAATCATAAAGAGTAGGGCTGGGACCCTGGGATTAACTATTTGCACCTGCTTTGCAGAGGGCTGACTCTGTTCCCGCCCAGCTAGCCTTTCATACAGTATTGATGTCACCCTTCACAAAAAGTCGCATGGCACACCTTATGCATGAAATAAGCCACTGGTATGAGTGACACTAAAGCTACATCTCACCCTTTGGCCAAACTGACTCAGAGCCCTACTCATCCCATGCACCTGATGCCAACACCCTAATGCCAATCAGCCTGGTCACATGCTTGGCCACTTGTGTTCAAGACAACCCATGGTGGATCCCATTAACTGGGAACAGGTGGACGAGCCAGACGTAAAGCAATGTACCAACACTGTGGGCTCCTGTTATCTCCTCTTCCTGCTCCACAATCCAGTTTTACCCTCCTGAATGCCCGTCTCAGAAGAACGCCCTTGAAACACAACACAAAAACTGGAAAAAGAAGACAATGCACACACAAACGATAGTAAACCGATCAGTGTTCAATCATTACCCTTTCAGGTCCGGCTTCACAGACAGCTGTTGCCAGACTTTATGAGATCCACAGAAAAAGAGCTGCGAGAAGCACTCCTGAGGAAGAGGTTTTGGCTCCTCCCTAGTATTGATTACCTTAACTACAGAATTTGTTTGGACAGAAGTTGTCCGCTTCTGCTGAAAAAGAGAGCTTGCCTTACACTTTTTGCCTTAGAAAGCTAGTGGTCAATACGGAAGGCATGTTTTGATTCAGTGTCAGACTGGCCCACAAAGCAGTTTGGCACAGCCAGAAGAGCTGGCTTGACAGGCCAGTGTGTTGGGACTTTTTTGGGCTGTTTGTGTGCTTGTCCTATGTCTGGTGGGACAGTTTTTGCTGTTTATTTTCCTGATATTACCACAAACATTGTCTGCACACAAAACATGCATAGAGAGTGCCCATGCAACCTCACACCTATACAGAGTGCCTATGCAAGCTCACACTTATAGAGTGCCCGTGCAAGCACAGCACTGCCCGATTTGCATATGGGGGCCACTTTTTATAGGTATTTGATACACTGATGGGGGGCACTTTATTTTGGCACCTGGGTCTATATTATACCCCAATTTGACATAGCAGGCCTGAGTCACAACGGTAAACTTAGACTTTTGTGTACATTTTTTTTTAGTATTCACAAACTAGTTTAATTTTAATGATAATACTTTTACAACTGCGGAGACTTCACATAAAAAGATAGGCTGCCACAAGTAATTACCCTGTGATATGGCTATGGGTAGGTATTTACATGGAATCTTACTGCGTTTTTAAGAAAGCAATAGTTTGGGTGTTAGTTACCTCCTCTGACAAATCCTTTGAGGTGAAGATTTACAATGCGATAATAAGGGTTAGGCTCTTTTGAGAGGGGTTGTGTATTTTCTCGCTAGCTAAAGCAGTTATTGAGCGGAAGGCAAGAGTGTGTTTGGAATAAAATCAGAGCGATAAAGTTAAAAAGGTTTGGCCTTCCCTCATTATATGCAGGGGATTGCCCAAAGGAACAAGTGAAGAAAATGCCTCGGACATTCGGGGTCCAGTGTCATGAGGGAAAATGCCCTCTTTTTTTGTGGTCCTAGCAGACTTATATTCCAGGTGGCCGGAGGTAGCATTTGCACAGTGAGATTAAGACATAATCAGGGATTAGGTTCTTGAAGGATGTATTTCGTAGGGAGAGAAATCCCAAGGTAATTGTGACTGGCAACGGAGGGCAGTTGTCGTCCAAATAGAAAACGTTCTCAAGAACAAGAACACTGTGCATAAGAAGTGTTCCCTCTACCAGCCACAGACTAATTACTTGGTTGAAAGATTCAATAGGTCTGTAAAGGAGGCAATACAATTATGTGGATAGGAACATAAAGATTGGAAGATGGAGATGCAGAACAAAGTTAAGGCATGCAGATGTACACCACACAAGGAGTCACGCCCTTTAAACTGTTCTGCAAGAGGAAACATTGTTCTGTCGTATGTCCCTCTGGGTAATGAAATGTGCCAGTGAAGTGGGGTGTGAAAATGAGCAAGAGGAGATTTCCAAGGCTCTGTGTAGAGGAACGGAAGTAGCAGAAAAGAATAGAAAAGAAAATTATGATGTGAGAAAGGTGGATGTTGAGAACATGGCACTAGTGAAGTCTCCTGTCAATCGGATTGGCACTTCCAAATTTAGCAAACCACTTAGGGCCAGATGTAGGTAAATGCATTTTTGCGATTCCTTAATAGCGATTTTTAGGAAATCGCCATTAAAGACTCGCAAAATGCCATGTAGGAAGAAGTTGCAATATTTTTTGCGATTCCTTAATATTCCTTAATTGTGAATCGCAAATTGCGATTCGCAATCAAGGAATACCTTACCATTCATTCCTATGGGCCTAGAGGCCTAGAGGCCCATAGGAATGAATGGGAATTGTGCACGCAATTTGCAAGTACCCAATAGGTACTCGCAAATTGCATGCGCAATTTCAAGGGTGCAAGGGTTCCAGAGGGACACCCTGTTGCACCCCTGAAATGTGCATGTGCCACATGACACTTTTAAAAAAGCAAAAAAAAGTGCTTTTTTTAAAGAAAACCGCTAATTACCACCAACTTGAAGTTGGTGGAAATTTGCGATTCCTTAAGGCTACATTGCACATTCATTTGTACTACTTACATGGCATTCGCAAAATAGGGAATTGCAAATTATGCGATTCCTTATTTAGCGAGGGGCTTATTGTGTGCTACATTGCACACTGCAAATTTGCGATCGCAAACGCTGAAATTCTGCGAATTTCAGCGTTTGCGGTCTCAAACTGGCTTCCTACATCTGACCCTTAGTTATGAAATTGCTACTTGGACCTGTGAAATTGAAAGATGGTTGTATCTGGAATTGAAATTGGTTATTAGTAGTGAAATAATAATTTGTTTTGTAGTATTTTCCTGTTACTCGTTTAGTTCCTTATGTTCTTTTTACTAGTGTCTATTTGTATGTTTTGTTAGATCGAGCCTAGGCAGCACATGTGCTGTCTGGGGACTTGCTGGATTCACTCTGTGGGCTAACAGCCCTCATATTGGCTTTTTATTGGTAGCTTGGACTGTCCTGCAAAAAGGCTTGCTTTCTAGTGGGTAATCTTTCTTCTCTGTCCCTCCTTTTTAGGTCTCGCCTGAGACAGCGCTTTAGCGCTGCACTGGCGAGACTTATAGTAAGCGAGTTTTGGAAGTGCAAACAGTGGCTTTTCAGGCCTCCAAATACAGTGCATGTGCCCCGGGCGCGCGCACCATTTGGCAGCCTGAAAAGCACTGCCTGATCACTTGCTTTGATGTCCTCAGTGAGCCGCGCGGCCACTGAGGACATCAAAGTGCACACCATTTGCCACCCCCTTGTTTTTTCCTTTGATCCCTATCTTTCCCTTCCTCAATCTCACCCTCTCCCTGCCTTTTACAACTGTGGCCCGCACCACTGCGCCCGCCCCCACTCCCCCCTCCCACTCCCTCCTCGTCAGCTTCAGTGCGCTCTTGTTCTCTGTCTCCCAAACATCATCCAGCAACAATGCCATGGCTGGTTTCACTTTCTTTGTTTAATCACTGTGGCCTTTTATTTACCCCTCCCACCTGCCAAACAGCATCCAGCAGCATTCACCATGGCTTTTTATTTATGTAATAGAGCGCCCGTAATGCTAGTTCATGATAAGCAGTGACCATGTGCGTGATGTGCGTGTAAGAGAGAGAACAAGGTGGGGTTGGTATCCGAGTAAAGAAGTATTTCCGTTTATTCGCTCGGGTGTGGCATAAAGTCCACATTTTACTTCTAGCACAGATTATCTGATGCACTCATTCGCCAGCAACCACGTATTCATTATCAATTTAACATCAACAAGTTTTGTAAAGTGCGTCTAATCGCCCCCAAGGGTAACCAGGCGCTGAGGCTACTGCGGTGGGGGTTTCAGTTGAACAGTCAGGTCTCGAGTCTTTTCCAGTCCTGAGCTTTCGTTTAATAATGTGATGCATTGTGGGAGCCGTAGTCCTGCCTCACTGGAGTTGCACCAGTGGGATTGACAGATCTGCTAACAGTGATTTATAAAGTGAAAGGGCTGGGGCACGAGCCCCAGTGTTGCAGTTACTGGCGGCCTCGTGGGGCAGCACGTGGTGCACTAGTTAAAAGCCGGGCGCTTAACAGTGGTGGTGTAAGCGCACCAGCTAATGGCACCAAGCTGTAGGCTGAGAATGTGATCTGAAATAGCGGACTCTATTCTGCCTTTCTGTGTGTCTCTAGACCCATGTTGTGCTGGTAAATGGTATTATATTCAGTGTTTAACCCATTAGCAGTGAGATGCTTGTATTTGCATCTGAAAGGCTGTCTCTGCCCTCTCACCCAGTGGGACTTTAAACCATGATTTGCTTACAAGAAAAATTACAAAAAGACAGGAGAAAATGTTTATTTTGCATTTCACTACACTGCACTATGCCACTACGACATAGGATACCATCATCTATTTTTGTTTTCTTCCAACCAGCAACATGTTGCATTGTGGGGCTTGTAGTTTTGTTTTTAACACTTCCATTGTGGCCTCTAAACCCCAGCATGCAAACTGCTTTTGGCTAAAATGCCAGAATTGGCGGTTCGTCAGCCATCTTTGCAAATTTTTACAAACTCGTCTTGTCTGTTCTTTTTTCACATTTTTACTAGGTTGACTGCTTCCTTTAAAAAAAAATGCTTATTCCCCGTGTAAACCCAAAAGTAATCTCTCCTCACGTAGTTTGATGCTTAACGGTTTCACTCGCATCCTGCATTAAAACAAGCACTGGCGATGTAATCATTTTTTTCCTAACGCGTAGGGGTAGGTTTTATACTGAGTTCCACAACACAAAGGTACAACATGGATGACAGCAGCACAACCTTCCCTAGTGCCAAAACTAAGTTATGGGCAGGTGGCGGCAGCAGCAGAAGGAACATGCCAGGGTTCTCTCGCACATACAGGACAGGTACAACACAGGTAGATAGTGCACTTAAGGGTGAGTGAGAGGCGTCAGGACAGTTGTACAGTCTGGAAAGGCAGTGCAGTGCAGTTCAGGAGACGAGCTCCTGACTCCTCCCGGACCTCCTGCCTGCTGCACCGCACTGCCCATCACTTTGTTTATAGCTAATGTCACGTGCAAACTTTTACATAAAGTGTTTTGCATTCGTTCGTCTTAGATTTTATCATTGTACCGAGTGCCCTTCATTAGAATTAGTGAACCAACCCTTTGTGCAGCGACAGTTTTATTAATAACTCAAAAGGCAAGTGAGTTGTCTTGTTTCCGCCCATAAGCCTTTATTTTTATAGCTGGAGAAACGTTCTAGTCTGTTCAGTCCTACAGAAGAGAGATTGCTGTACAGTGTGTATCCTGATGGTGCCCTCAGATGTGAGGATAACGGAAAAGGAGCCTCGGGAAGAAAGGTAATCGCCGAAGACCACACGGTTTGGTCAAGATTTGGAGCCAGGATTGAAACCAGGTTGCCTTAGACATTATGCCAATCCGATCCTTTGTGGGTATCCCGTTCTCCCCACCCCCCTTCCTTTATAGTTTGTATTGAAGCAGCAATATGGCGTATTATACCATCTGCAAGAGAGGTTTTTGTACATGAACATCCTTAACTGAATTATTTCCAGGTGTTCTCAAATATGATGATCATAGGAAAGTAGGCAGAGGGAAGAAGAGTAGTTGCCCAAGGTCACACAGTTCGCACAAGCTGGGAAGCTGTGATTAAAACCAGGATCTCTGAGTCGGGACCCCTCACCTAGTGTTTGCACAGGGTCCAACTGGCCTGGTCACGTCATGCAAATAGATTCCAAATATCCTTTGTATCCCTGTAAGATGCGGCAACATGCCTGGAAGCACCCTCTTCGTAGAACATGTCCACCTTTAGCAGGAACACTGCGAGCGTCCCAACCTCTGGGGACGGGTACAGCTAGGGCAGCATCAGTGCAAGCCTTTTCCATCACAGGACAGGAACAAATGGGACAGTGCAAGTTTTACTTCCTCACAGAGATGGGACAGTGGCAAAGCAAGCTTCCCCTCTCGCAGAAGGTAATACGTGCAGTCAGAGGCGTAGGAGAAACGACATTTGGGGGGAGTGGGGGGGGACGGTCAACCTTGCGCGCGCTCATGTTTTTTTTTAGGTCTCGCCTGGCTATCGCGTAAGCAATCGCACAGCGAGACTTATGTAGGGGCTTCAGAAAATGCTCCCAAAGTCTTCCCAGGCGGATCGGGTGGCGGTTACGTGCACAACCACGCGCACTCCATTTGCCACCAGCTACTTCCTGCGCGTGCGCCGCCTCACGATTTAGTAAGGGGCACAAGACCTTAGGAATGCGGTTTATGGCCAGTGCATGTGAGGCATTCAAGCGCGAAGCTGGCATCTGGCATCGGACTTGAAAGCAGCAGACTGCTTTCGCCAGCACGCGCTCAGCCTCACTTCCTGCATCCCCTCTTACAACAATTAACTTTCGTTATAACTCACACCCCATATGCTCGTTCCCTCCCACCCTTCCTTTGATGTCCGCTTTTCTTGTTGTTTACAAACCACGCCACACACTGCTGCACGCCACACACTGCTGCACGCCACACACTGCTGCACGCCGCACACTGCTGCACGCCGCACACTGCTGCACGCCGCACACTACCGCACGCCACACACTGCTGCGCACACTGCTGCATTACACACTGCTGCATTACACACTGCTGCACGCCTCACACTACTACACAAAACACTGCTGCACGCCACACACTGCTGCACGCCACACACTGCTGCACGCCACACACTGCTGCATGCCACACACTGCTGCACGCCGCACAATGCTACACGAAACACTGCTGCACGGCACACACTGCTGCACGCCACACACTGCTGCATTACTCACTGCTGCATGCTGCACGACACTGCTGCATGCAGCACACTGCTTCACGCCGCTGCACGCCACACAGTGCTGCATGCCTCACACTGCTACACGAAACACTGCTGCATGCCTCACACTGCTGCATGCCTCACACTGCTGCATGCCTCACACTGCTGCATGCCTCACACTGCTGCACGCCACACACTGCTGCACGCCACACACTGCTGCACGCCTCACACTACTGCACGCCTCACACTACTGCACGCCGCACACTGCTACACAAAACACTGCTGCACGCCACACACTGCTGCACGCCACACACTGCTGCACGCTGCACAATGCTACACGAAACACTGCTGCATGGCACACACTGCTGCACAGCACACACTGCTGCACGCTGCACGCCACACTGCTGCACACTGCTGCATTACTCACTGCTGCATGCTGCACGACACTGCTGCACGCCACACACTGCTGCACACCTCACACTGCTGCACGCCACACACTGCTGCACGCCACACACTGCTGCACGCCACACACTGCTGCACGCCGCACACTTCTGCAAGCCACACACTACTGCATGCCGCACACTGCTGTATGCTGCACACTGCTACACGAAACATTGCTGCACGCCACACACTGCTACTGCTGCACGCCGCACACTACCGCACGCCACACACTGCTTCGCACACTGCTGCATTACACAGCTGCACGCCGCACACTGCTGCACGCCTCACACTGCTGCACGCCTCACACTGCTGCACGCCTCACACTGCTGCACACTGCTGCACGCCGCACACTGCTGCATGCCGCACAATGCTACACGAAACACTGCTGCATGGCACACAGTGTTGCACAGCACACACTGTTGCACGCCGCACACTGCTGCACACTGCTGCACGCAGCACACTGCTGCACGCCGCACACTGCTGCACGCCGCTGCATGCCACACAGTGCTGCATGCCTCACACTGCTGCACGCCTCACACTGCTGCACGCCTCACACTGCTGCACGCCTCACACTGCTGCACGCCTCACACTGCTGCACGCCTCACACTGCTGCACGCCATACTGTTGCACGCCTCACACTGCTGCATGCCTCACACTGCTACACAAAACACTGCTGCACGCCTCACACTGCTGCACGCCACACACTGCTGCATGCCGCACACTGCTGCACGCCGCACAATGCTACACGAAAAACACTGCTGCACGCCACACACTGCTGCATGGCACACACTGCTGCACACTGCTGCATTACTCACTGCTGCATGTTGCACGACACTGCTGCACGCCTCACACTGCTGCACACCTCACACTGCTGCACGCCTCACACTGCTGCACACCTCACACTGCTGCACGCCTCACACTGCTGCACGCTGCACACTGCTGCACGCCGCACACTGCTGCATGCCGCACACTGCTGCACGCCGCACACTACTGCACGAAACACTGCTGCACGCCACACACTGCTGCACGAAACACTGCTGCACGCCACACACTGCTGCACACTGCTGCATGACACTGCTGCACACTGCTGCACGACACTGCTGCATGCTGCACGACACTGCTGCATGCTGCACGACACTGCTGCATGCTGCACGACACTGCTGCATGCTGCACAACACTGCTGCATGCTGCACGACACTGCTGCACGCCGCACACTGCTGCACACCGCTGCACGCCACAGTGCTGCATGCCTCACACTGCTACACGAACCATTGCTGCACGCCACACACTGCTACTGCTGCACGCCGCACACTACCGCACGCCACACACTGCTTTGCACACTGCTGCATTACACAGCTGCACGCCTCACACTGCTGCACGCCTCCCACTGCTGCACGCCTCCCACTGCTGCACGCCTCCCACTGCTGCACGCCTCCCACTGCTGCACGCCGCACAATGTTACACGAAACACTGCTGCACGGCACACACTGTTGCACGGCACACACTGTTGCACGCCGCACACTGCTGCACACTGCTGCATGCAGCACACTGCTGCATGCAGCACACTGCTGCACGCCGCACACTGCTGCACGCCGCTGCACGCCAGTGCTGCATGCCTCACACTGCTGCACGCCTCACTGCTGCACGCCTCACACTGCTGCATGCCTCACACTGCTGCACGCCTCACACTGCTGCATGCCTCACACTGCTGCACGCCTCACACTGCTGCACGCCTCACACTGCTGCACGCCATACTGTTGCACGCCTCACACTGCTGCACGCCTCACACTGCTGCATGCCTCACACTGCTACACAAAACACTGCTGCACACCTCACACTGCTGCACGCCACACACTGCTGCACGCCGCACACTGCTGCATGCCTCACACTGCTACACAAAACACTGCTGCACACCTCACACTGCTGCACGCCACACACTGCTGCACGCCGCACACTGCTGCACGCCGCACAATGCTACACGAAAAACACTGCTGCACGCCACACACTGCTGCATGGCACACACTGCTGCACACTGCTGCATTACTCACTGCTGCATGTTGCACGACACTGCTGCACGCCTCACACTGCTGCATGCCTCACACTGCTGCATGCCTCACACTGCTGCACGCCTCACACTGCTGCACGCCGCACATTGCTGCATGCCGCACACTGCTGCACGCCGCACACTGCTGCACGCCGCACACTGCTGCACGCCTCACACTGCTGCACGCCTCACACTCCTGCATGCCTCACACTGCTGCACGCCTCACACTGCTGCACGCCTCACACTGCTGCACGCCTCACACTGCTGCACGCCTCACACTGCTGCACGCCGCACACTGCTGCACGCCGCACACTACTGCACGAAACACTGCTGCACGCCACACACTGCTGCACACTGCTGCACACTGCTGCACGACACTGCTGCACACTGCTGCACGACACTGCTTCACGCTGCACGACACTGCTGCACGCTGCACGACACTGCTGCACGCTGCACGACACTGCTGCACGCTGCACGACACTGCTGCACGCTGCACGACACTGCTGCACGCTGCACGACACTGCTGCATGCTGCACGACACTGCTGCATGCTGTACGACACTGCTGCATGCTGCACGACACTGCTGCATGCTGCACGACACTGCTGCACACCGCACACTGCTGCACGCCGCTGCACGCCACACAGTGCTGCATGCCTCACACTGCTACACGAAACACTGCTGCACGCCACACACTGCTGCACGCCGCACACTGCTATACTCCACACACTGCTGCACTCCACACACTGCTTTCATGCGAGTTTATGCTACTGACATTGTAAATGACAATGCCTTTTATTTGTTTTAAAACAAAACATAAATAAAAGGCATTGTAATTTTGCAATGCCAATAGCTCAAACTCTTATAAATGCGAGACCTATTGCATTGCAAATGCTTTTTGTTGTTTGTTAACGCCCAGAGAGCAGTGCCAGCTACTGCTCTTGTTCCACTTTGGTGCTTATCGATCTGTATCAGGGACTATTTTTTTCTTCATTTCCAAACTGGTTCTTTGAATCTCATTGCACCCTGTCAGCCTCCCGACATCAGCATAAATTTCTATGATTTGTCATGTTTTTGTTTTTCCTACTGCGCAGCGCACGCTTTACGCCCGCTGCATTTTATCTTTCAGCATTGCGGCCGTGCGCCTCTTCACTAACTCCAGCCTCCGTCGCGAGCAACTTAAATATTGGGCGTCTCATCTGAGATGCGGTCGCCTCTGTCTCAGTTTGGGAGCCAGGAGTAGCCGCTCCTGAGGACACTCCAGCAGTGAGGCATGCACCCCGGTCTCCACTAGACACACTCTGCTTCAACAGCGTCATGTCCGCCCAGAGAGGACACCAGGGAAGGCTGGTCCACCAGGAACTAGTAAGGCTGTCAAAGGACGCCCAAGGACAGGGGAGCCACATTGACCAGGGGCTCCTCGCCAATGCCGAAAAGAGCACACAGGTAAGTGCCCACTAGAAGGAGGTGAATGAGAGCAGGTAATAGCTAGCAGGAGCAAGGCGAAGGGAAGAACTCGCTCATAGCAAGGTCAGCCCGCCGCCGTCTTGCTTTTCTGTTTAGCCATTAGGCAAAAATACCACCTATTTTGGGGGAACAAGGTTCATTTTAGCCCATCACATGGGTGGTGGTCAAAGCTCAATGAAGTGAAAAAATTAAAGGCTGGGTGAATAGCCTGTATTCCTCCAAGCATATGAATTCTGAGGGTGCGTACTGTGCCCCGACAGGACTGCACTCAGTTATAGGGTCAGGTATTGAATGCATTAGTTCCACTCCCTCCAGAGAATCTATGGTGCTTCTACATCTCCATCCCTTACTCACCTTCATCAGCCTCCCATTGGTTAACTGCTGTTGGGATGTTCAGGAAGAATCAGTACAGGCCGTGCTGCGGCCATGTGCAGTACCGGCCTTCAGAACGGCGGGTACCGAGTAGAGGAT
The DNA here is from genome assembly GCF_964204655.1 of Triturus cristatus. Taxonomy (NCBI): domain Eukaryota; kingdom Metazoa; phylum Chordata; class Amphibia; order Caudata; family Salamandridae; genus Triturus; species Triturus cristatus. The sequence goes on along the minus strand of NC_140589.1, from coordinate 17,949,341 downwards.
ATGCCACGCTGTGAAGCACAGACACTGTGCTTGGCAGTCTTCTCCACAAATTTCTTGTTGCCTTCCATGGCCTGTCTCCAACGCCGTACTGCAACCTCTACCTGATCGGACAACCGCTGAAGGTTTACATTGAGAAGCCAGTCCCACCTCTCTGGGTGACCCAAGCCTGGACTGGGTCAGTGGGTGGTCAAGGCCTCTTCCTAATGGAGCTCTCCCACCTACAGTAAGGTACCAGTAGCTTTTCTACTGCCCTATGACCTGCCCGAGTATGGGGCACTTAAGATGAATGCAGCACGGGGTGAGTGACTCTTAGACTGGTTCACTGAGGCCCTCTTTGAGTATGCACTACACTCGGCCCTCGCCCTTATACTCCTAATACTAGACTGTCCCTCGGTGTACAAGTAGGCACCCATTGCATTTGTCTGTCTGCGAACATGCACTGGTCCTCTCCTGTTTGTAAAACTGCTCCAGTTCCTATGCCTCTCATTATGTGATTATGTCCAAACTATCCTTCTGATAGGGTTTCCTGGCCAGTCTCCTGTGAAGATGTTCCCTGATCACATGATAATCTGCCAGGCCAATGCCCTGCATCAGCTGCTTGGACCACACATTGCTCAACTGTTGAAGGCACTGATGACAAGCTGCATGCGCCAAGACACAGAGAGTACAACCCCTGCTCAAATGACTGATGCTGTCGTTGCCTTAAGGCACCTTCTCAGAAGTAAACATTGTCACACACACATATGTAGGGTGGTTAGTTGTCCCTCATTTACTTTGTACGTGCTCCGTGTAAATGATAGAAATCATGTTGCCCATATGCATGGCCACAAGCTTAAAGGTCCTTGAGGGACAATGAATGAATGATACCCAGAGGGGGCAGAGACGGATTCACTGCCCCCAGCCCCCTTCAGGAAGTGACATAAATGGTCCCAAGGGCGGCTTCTTCCTGTAGCAAGCCATACTCCCTTTCTAAAAGAAGAATGGAAGTACTTGTGTTCACTCCTCATCAGAGTGACCATTGACATGCTATGGATATGCAGACAAGCACATCCAGTACCACGGTCCTGAAAAGAGTCATGGTGTTCCCCTTGACGAAGCGTGCAATGAGGGTTAGCCCCATTCATCTAAGGGACTTCAGCAACCATTCTTGAAGGCAGCACCGTTGCAGCAGATTCACCCCGGGGCACGGAATGCACAAATCTGGTTGCCACATGGTGGAAGTACGCCTTCGTAGGTAGCACGCCCCAGAATGTTCCTGGAGCTGCCCTTATTCCAGTGGATCGTCTGCCTTGATAAAGCTGCTCCTCTACATGTGGGTGTTCTCCTTCAGTAAGCTGCGAAGAGGCTGTTTGCTTGACTGACCACCGGTGGTGATCCAGCAATAGCTGTTATTATTGCCCAACTCATTTTTTTACACCCTCCTCGAGGATTAATGAAAAGCTGGGGCAGCGCTGCCTGGATTTTAAGATGTGCTCCTCTCTGCGGGTGGTTTCCCAGCTCTTTAGACTTACAGCAGACAATCGACAAGCAGTGATGAGCCTGCAAGGATTTTTTCGTACAATTGTTGCTACTGTCTAAGAGACTGCTGGTTTGGCACCACTAAAGGAATACCAACTCAAACTGCGGATTTTAGATCTCTCATCACTCGCCCTTCCGGCAGCCTCCTTGTGCCGCACAAAGTCCAGAGAGCTGGTGAGCATGCACGGTGAGCTGTCTGCTTTCTGTGCGAGCAGTCGGTATCCTGAATTTCTGCCATAATTCAGTTTTTGATCAGATTTGTTCTTATGGTATTAAGAGAACCTGGAAGAATTCGCTGCGTGAGAACCTGGTGTCTCATGATGCTTCCTCTCGTTGTCTCCTTGAGGACACAGAGTGTTCTTGCTCTCGCTCTCAATGCGCTCTCTTTCAGTCTCTTCTCTACTAAAAGCAGCCTTGAAAATGATTTAATAATATCCTGAAACTGATATGAGCCAATGCAGGGAGCTACTCCATGGATATCATTTAGTGGTCACCAGGGGTCGCAGCTGCAACCCCTGGCTTGCCTCCTGACACCCCCAGCACTGTCACTAAGACCCACTGACCACAGAGGACAGTAGATAACTCGGAAAATAATAATGTATTGTTCCAAGTGTGTGGATCGTCTCTGCTGCCCCCGGTGGAGAGAGTAAGAAACAAATACAGGGATAGAAAGGGAGAGAGGAGGGAAAGGTAAAAGGCTTTGAGGCAAAACTAATGTAAAATAAAAGGAAGACACTACAGAGACAAGGGTACGCAATCAAGAGACAAACACAGCAAGATGTATGTTTGAGAGACACAAAGAAGGACGACAGAGACACCAATAATACTGTAACATAGACAGGTGAAAAAGGACAGATAGGGGAGTTGGAGAGGAGGGAGAAAGGTGAAATAGATTGGTAAAAGAGACAGAGCGGGTGAGAAAGTCAGACGAGAGAAGGGAAAGCCATGTATTATAAGGAGATGAGAGTGAAAGACACAGTAAAGATAGACAGGAGGGGTGAACAGGGGTCAGATAATATAAAACTCACGATAGATCACAAACAGCTGAGGGGGCAGAGAAAGCGTGTCAAAAGTCATAGGACATCGGTTCCTGTGATGTAATTGAGCTAAACAAATGGGTTACACTTCCCCTACCCCAGGCATTGTGGTGAATCGACGCCCATGAGCTACTCTGATACTTTTCAGGACGGTTTACGAGGTGATTACCCACCAAAGTAACTGGATTAGATGATTTATGTTAGAGTACATTTGAACATGTTCACCAGTCGGTGGGAGCAAGAGGTAGACTGAGACACTGCCTGGGATACCTGCAAGATATTACAAGGCTTCTGTAGAAATCTGTGTGGATTGCATCGTGTAAATCACAGACTCCGTCTCAACACACAGAGTCAGTCTCTCATCCTTTGTAGGCCTCTAAAAGTCAATGTTAAGTTGGCTGTCCATTAGTTCCGACAAAAACACTTTTAAAACTCTAGGAAATCTGTTTCTTCTTCTGAATACTACACGCCTGTTCAACTCCAAGACGTGCGCAAGTGTTTCACCCTCCTATGTGTGCTAGACAACTGCGCCCAGAAGTGCTACTCCACATAGCTCTGCTATGTCTGGACCCCCTCCTGCGTTAAGTCTCATGCTCGTACAATGATGTGTGATCCCACAGTGTTTCCACCTCCATTGAATGTAAAGGGGTCACACACCCTGCAAACCCCACTTACACTACAAACAAGTGTTTCCCTCCGTAGACTCCAATGGAATCACCTGTAACAAACACCTGGTCTTCCCTCCTTGAATACTCAACAGGTAAGGACACTGAAGACCCATCTCACGATGAATCATTTACAATATCAACACCATCCCTGGTGGCTTCTGGGCGTAAACCCACCCGGTAACAAACACTTGTCTTCCCTCCTTGGACACTCAACAGGTTATGAGGTAGGGACACCGAAAAACCACCTCAGTATGAATCATTTACAATATCAACAACAGCCCTGGTGGCGTCTGGGTGTAAACCTACCCAGTAACAAACACCTGGTATTCCCTCCTGGGACACTCAACTGGTTACAAGGTAAGGACACCGAAGAACCATCTCACGATGAATAATTTACAATATCAACAACAGCCCTGGTGGCGTCTGGGTGTAAACCTACCCAGTAACAAACACCTGGTATTCCCTCCTGGGACACTCAACTAGTTACAAGGTAAGGACACCGAAGAACCATCTCACGATCAATAATTTACAATATCAACAACATCCCTGGTGGCTTCTGGGCGTAAATCTACCCGGTAACAAACACCTGGTCTTCCCTCATGGGACCATCAACTTGTTATGAGGTAGGGACACTGATGAACCATCTCACGATGAATAATTTACAATATCGACAACATCCCTAGTGGCGTCTGGGCGTAAAGTGTGCTGGCAAGGACCACCACCAGGGTGACCCCGACCCAGCCTGTGCCAAGTGACTTGTTTATGAAGGTTTGGGGACACTGACTGGAACACACAAGGGTCTCTTGTCCAACATTTCAGCGTCTCTACATCATGGATTCATCAATTTCTGTGGCATTAAAGACCACTCCCTAGATACGGTGGACACTTTGCTGTGAAGACGTAAGGCACACGTTTTTAAGGAGAGTGGGTGAATGGTAACTTTCAGGCTTAAAACCCAGTAGTTCACCTATACAGTGCCTTGCTGTAGCTCGGTGAACTTCGTAGCGCTGCCAGCACCTGGACATTCTTGCAGAATCCTGGGCAGAAATACGGCTTACCACCACCAGAGGCCAGGCAAGGCGTAGCCCTCTACCAGAGCTGAACACGATGATTCCCCACAATACTCTGGGGCCAGTGGGCACTCGTCTGTCCCCGGGTCCTGCTTGCAGTGGGAGACAATAGCGCCTGGAAGTCTTGAGAGGTGCGTAGCTGTGAGGGCCCAACTATTCAAGTTAGAACTCTGGGAAAGTTTTGAGCCAGTTTACCTTCCCATTGCACCTGCCTCCAAGAAGGACAACCCCCTGCCCTGTGGTGGGCTTGGGCATCTGTACCACACAGAGACATAGACGGCCAGGGTGGGTCCCGCCGAGCCAGCTTCACCTGGGCATGAAGGGCCACCCCTAGACTAAAGTGCTAAGACACACACTGAACACCATACCACACAGAGAGCTAGAGGGCAGGGTAGGTGACCTCTACCCAGCCTCATCTGCCCTTCCGGTTGCACAGTCCGGATGTCTGTGCACCCACAGTTACAGACCCCCCCCCCCCACACCACCACCCCACCCGAGTGCGAAGGGAGAAGCCCCAAAGAATGACTTCTAATGATCACTGACACTGTAAGTGGAGCAGTAGTAACATTTATTGCAGGAGAGAACAGGCAGGTACAACCTTCCTCCGGCTTCACACTCCGCAACTGTTCCTGCCCTCCCAACATTCTGGAACCTGTGGCATCCAGTCACCGAGGAGTTGATAAATAGGATACAACATTTTCCCTCTTTACAAAACACAAACAATACTTAACAAAAGCCTAATAACGTAGGAATCACAGTCTTGAACAACTAGGCAACAAGAGCAATGACTCGAATTCCAACATGGGGCATGCAACACAATATGGACCTTTAGAAAAACAATATATAGATAAAACGATATATTGTTGGTACTACCAAAAAAATACAAAGTAATAGCAGGTACCTACACCACCACTCCCTCTTCTGGAAAAAATATATAAAACTACACATGACAAAATCCTGGAAATTCTTGGGCAGAACAATTTGCCTACCCTTACTGTGGCTGAGGCCCTCCACTCTGACCAGAGGAACCACTAGTGGAGGCGTCTACCCCTGGTAAATGTTGGTCAGAATTGCCCTGCAAAGATGATGAAGAGGATGCACTATTCCACGTGTTTGTGACTTCATCCCACATCCAATCGGTGGGAAAACTGGAATCACAACCACAAACTCTCTACCAATCCATGATTATGTTGCATCTGGCCATTCTACCATAATGCCATACCTTTCCATCGCTCAATTTAGCAGATTTAGGATACACTTCAGTTACCTGCAAGGGCTTAAAAAATGTGCTTTCCCCTTTCTTGGTTTTGCACCCTAACTTCACTCTCACCCAATCACCTTTGTTAAGATACACATACTTAGTGCCATGTTTTTGATTGTAATGTAGTTTATAAACCTCCTCCATTTACCTTAGATTGGCTCTTACAACAGTAGGAGACCATTTGCTGCAAATCTTCCTATGATTCCAGGCTACATTATCCTTGGTGAAGGGCTTCCTACCTCTTAGAATCCTAAATGGACTATAACCAGTCCCCGTAGGTGTTATTCTGAAAGCCCAGATGGTTTTTAAGAGTTCCTTCCACCAATTTCTGCCAACACCAATGGAAGCATGAATGATACCCATCACCACCCTGCTAAGTCGTTCTACAACACCACTGCCGGCAGGATGATAGACAGGCGTTTTCCTACCAATAATGCCATTCCAAGTTAGGATGTTGTTAAACATGTCAGAGCAAAACTGAGGGTCATTGTCGCTTAGGATAAACTTGGGAATTCCTTCTCTCAAAAACATCTTCTCCAATCAATGACAGTTCTGCTATCTACAGTGTCCACCACATCTACCTCTGGCCACTTAAAAAAAAAAAATCGATTACTACAAGCAGATGCTTGGGATTACCATTGCCATCCAAAATGGGACCTTAAAGGTCAATACTTAGATCCTCCCAAGGTCCATTAGGAATCGTTCTATCACCTAAGGATGATCTGAGCAACAACTGAGTCTTGACCGAATTAGCAATAACCATAAAGGACCTAACTACATCCTCAATTTCTTTGTCCATACCAAGCCACCAGTACAAAAGTTTCACCTTAACTTAACAATTCCTAAATGTCCTCCATGGTTGATATCAAGTATTCTGGCCCTCAATCCACAAGGCATAACTACTCTGGCTCCTCTTAAAACATGGTTGGAATCCGCGACTGCTGACTCCTCTCTGGCCTCCCACAAACTAGTGTCACCTACTGCAGCTCCTTCCTTGAGTACTATTTTGTGTACAAAGCTGTTCATCTTCCCTACTTTGCCAGCGAATGCCCTAGGGAATTTCTTCTTCAAGGTTTTCACCAATGATTGGTCCTGGTCATTTAACGACAATATTTGATCTCTCTTATTGGGATTCAGCATGATACCTAGAGCTCCTTGAGCCCTCCGCCCCAAAACTGAAGGGCCAATCTCAGCGATATATGGCTTCCCATTGGCAGTCCTATTCTTAAATTAAAAAAATACCTCTACAAATCGTACCATGGGAATTTCCTCACCCATAAATGTAACAGGATGGATGTCTATAGGTCTTAACTGTTTATTTAATACACCTGACAATTTGTCCTCCCATACCATCCATTGAATAATGCTGTATGGGACCCAGAATCCGCATGAATTTGAAATTGCACTCCTTTGATAGTTATGTCACATCAGGGTTTCATTATGAAGCTTGCACCAACACCTAAGACAACATCATCAAAACATCCCTCCTCCTCAATACCATCCTCACTCAAAGAATAAGTGTCCCTATTGTTTTCCACACAAGTTTCACATACATACATCACATATCTCTTTCCATCCCTGTTTAACTTTCTCCTGCATACTTTGGCGAAATGACCCATTATCCCTCAATAAGCACATTTAGATTTCCAGACAGGATAATTCTTATCTCTAGCAAAATGACTCTTGTTGCCACATTTAAAACATGTAGGGCTCTTCACATCTTGAACTACTTTCCTATTATTCAACTCCTTGAAATGTGGCCTATCTCCCTTCTTGCTTTCACTTTTAGGAAAGGTAGAAACCTTCCCCACAACTTCTCCATAATTTTTAAGAACCTCTTTGGCACACCTTTTGGACATTTCTGCTTTTTTAATTAAAGCAGTGGCTTCTGCTAAAGGAGCGTCACCACATAGTTTTTCTTGGATCCCAGAACTCCTAGAATGCCTAACCAACTGGTCCCTTATAAAGTCATCATGTAGTGGACCAAATTGGGCCAACTTCAAGGCAGCCAACGTAATCCTCTACACTTTCAGTGCTTGCCTGCTTCCTGTGGAAGAATGAGTATGTGTCTATGGCAACACAAACCGTGGGGTGATAATGAGCATCTAAGTCTTCTAATGCTCCTAAAAAAACGTTGCTGCTTCCACTGGGTCTAACTTTCTCTTCCATTTGATTAAAAACGCGAAGACCCTCCGGCCCCAAACTATGTAACAACATCTTCTTCTTCCTGAAGGCTGAAAACTCATCCTTTTTTTCTCCTTCAAGAGCAGAAATGTGATTTTAAAAATAATCCTTCCACACAGGCCACTTTAAATTTGGTTCGTCCGGGTGAGCCAGAAAAGGAACAGGTGGAGTAAGCCCATAATTCTGTAAACTCATGTTGCCTCAGTGTTTACTTAAAGTTTTGAAGGTAAGAAAAGGTAAAGATATGCAAGAAACTTCAAATAAAATTGCCCGCAATATGTGGACTTACGCACTTGCTACGTGTACACTGATACTTCTTGTACTGCTGGTGTGCTTATCACCGAATATGCACAGGTGAAGCGTACTTCAGGTAACACGTTAATTTCTTGGAGAACACACTACTTCTGTGGTGTGCGCATCACTGTGAAATCTGATCAAAATTGACATGCAGCGTGACTTGAACATGAGCAGGTTAAGGTCGCAGGACGTACCAAGCACTCGTAATCTAAGAACCTGGTGTCCACATCACCGATATTGGAGGTGACGCGCTCACTGCCTGGTGTGCGCACACTGAAGAAAATACACAAAATGGCGACAAGCAACATCTCAAATCTATGACGTACGCACGTGTGAGGTCATGAGTCACTTCAATGCGTTGCTCGGTAACCACCAACAGGTGTGCCTAGGCAACACTCAGCCTTCAAGCTTTCCACACCACATATGCAGGTTGCACAAGCTTACAACGGCTCGCGCTGACACCAACCGCCTAGTAGCTGGGGCCGGCCCAATTTAATCGGCCTGGAAAGGTCCTGGATCCACTGCAACGGTTCCACAGAAGTGTCTTGGCATTCCACACCTTCTCTCCTCGCATGAGGAAACAGCAGGAAGGTGCAGCTGGCTAGTCAACGCGCGTCTGAAGATCTTCCTTGCTCATCCCACTTTGTAATGACCACTGACACGGTAAGGGAAGCAGTAGTAACATTTATTGCAGGAGAGAACAGGCAGGTACAACCTTCCTCCGGCATCACACTACGCAACTGCCCCTGCCCTCCCAACATCCAGTCACCAAGAAGTTGATAACTAGGATACCACATGAATCTTTCCAAGTGCACTCTGTGGGCAGACCTCGGACACTATGAACTTCAGACCCTGCCCAGTGCTCCCCAGGAGAGTATCGGGTGGGAGTCACCCCGCTGCCTTCAAGACGTCGATCCAACCACCCCTCAGGCCAAGCCTCCACAACAGCCACCGGTGGGAGAACGGTGCCCATGAGATACCCCGCTGCCTCCAAGACACCGGTCCAAACACCCCCGGGCCGGTCTAGGGCTCTACAGCAGCTACCCGCGTGAGAATGGTATCTATGAGATATCCCGCTGCCTCCAAGACGCCAGTGCAACCACCCCGAGGCCAGGTCTCCACAGCAGCCACCAGTGGGAGTGCGGTGTCCATGAGATACCCCTCTGCCTCCAAGATGCAGGTGTAACCACCCCTCAGGCCAGGTCCCCTCAGCAGCTACCCGTGGGAGCACGGTGTCCATGAGATACCCCTCTGCCTCCAAGATGCCAATCCAACCACCCCCAAGCCAGTCTAGCCCACCACAGCAGCCACCTTTGTGGCATCCTGCTAACAGGTCCCCGGTCAGCAGGAGTCCAGAAGCACACAGAGCTGGACAGCCTAGAGCACTACAGGCCACATGAGAGAAGAGCTGTGCCACGCAAGTACCGCAGACACCCCAAGAGACCCAACACACACTGAGGGGTTACATCTCATTCTTCATGGATGGGAAATAACGTAGGAGGGGTTCAACCCTAGCAGAACTATGTGCAGTAACAGGTTTGAGAGGGAGGAACGTGAGTGTGTCACATAGTCTAGGCAGGCTCTCCATGTAACATGGTCGTGGATCTGTGATCCCGGCATTGCAGCTAGGTTTGTACTACACACATCCTCACATATGTTCTTGGACTCCCACCCCCATGCAGGGCTCTGAGTGCGTCACATAGTCTAAGCATGCTCTCCATGTACCATGGTCATGGATGTGCGATCCCCGGCATTGGAGCTAGGTTTGTACTACACACATCCTCACATATGTTCTAGGACTCCCCCCCCCCCCCCCCCCCTCTATGCAGGGCTCTGAGTGCGTCACATAGTCTAGGCATGCTCTCTATGTACCATGGCCATGGATGTGCGATCCCTGGCCTTGCAGCTAGGTTTGTACTGCACACATCCTCACGTATGTTTTAGGACTGCCCCCCCCCCCCCCCCCCCCATGCAGGGCTCCGAGCGCCTCACATAGTCTAACCAGGCTCTCCATGTACCATGGTCATGGATGCGGGATACCTCCCTTGCAGCTAGGTTTGTACTACACACATCCTCACATATGTTTTAGGACAGCCCCCCCCCCCCCCCCAATGCAGGGCTCTCCTGCTCGAAGCAGGCAGGGCCCAGAAGGGAAGCGGAGCAGAACTGAAGCTGTGCCAGTCCTCTTCTCAGCTCTGGTAATAACCGGGCACCGCATCAAGGACAGACGGAGACCCTGCTTGTTAACATGGTTGGACCGGTCCCAGCCTCACACACCACATGGGGTTCGAGGAGCATGCTTTTCTAACCAGTACCAGTGTGGGTTCAAAGGTGTTCGGCTGTACATAAGATATGCACGGTCTGTGGCACTCACCTGTGGTGCACAAGGTGCAGACCATCCCATTAAGCTGCATGCACTGATCTTAGCTGGTGGACCAACGCTGTGCCCCACTGCCCTCCAGCTAGAGTGGCAGATGCCCACCACGGAGGCTTGCACACTGCTGAGAGGCCGCCTGCCTACCACCCACTCTGTTTACTTCTAGGCCACCATCTGCTCACAGGCTCCACAGAGCAACAGGCAGTATGGTGTGAGGGCTCCAGCTACAATCAAGTTCAGGCACGTGATACTATGAAGCAGGTGCCCCAGATATCATGAAATTAGGACTCCAAATATCAAGACGTTAGAGCCCAAGATACTATTAAATTAGAGCCCCAAATATCATGAAGTTAGGGCCCCAGATACTATGATTTTAGGGCCACAGGCACTATGAAGTGAGGGTCCCAGATACTATGAAATTAGGTCCTCAGACACTATGAAGTTAGGGTTCGAGATACTATGGAGCTGGGACACCAGATATCATGGGGATACAAGGTGCAGGATACTATGAACTTAAGACCACAGACACTATGAACTCAGGGCCCAAGATACTATGAAATTAGGACTCGAGATACTATGGGGCTGGGGCCCCAGATACCATGAAGATCGTGCCATTAAACATCATGAAGTTAGAGCCCAAGATACTATGAAATTGGGGCCCCACGTATCATAAGTTAGAGCCTGAGATACTATGAATTTGGGGCCCCAGATATCATGAAGTGAGGGCCCAGGATACTATGAAGTCGGGGTGCCAGATCTCATGGTTAGGGCCCAAGTTACTATGAAATTAGGGCCCCAGATACTGTGAATTTAGGGCCCCAAACACTATGAAGTGAGGACCCCAAAAACTATAAAATTAGGGCCCCGGACACTATGAAGTTAGGGCTTGAGATACTATGAAGCTGGGGCCTCAGATATCATGAAGTTGGGGCCCGAGATAATATGAAGCTGGGGTCCAAAATATCATGAAGTTAGGGCCGAGATACTGTGACGTTGGGGCCCTAGCTATCATGATATTAGGGCTCTAGATATTATTAAATTAGGGCATCAGATATCATGACGTCAGTGCCCAAATTACTATGAAGTTGGGGCCCCAGATACCATGATGTCAGGGCGCGAGAGAATATAAAGTTGTGGCCCTAGATATCATGATGGCAGGGCCTGAGATACTATCAAGTTGGGGGCCTAGCTATCATGATGTAAAGGCCCGAGATACTGTGAAGTTGTGGCCCTAGATATCATGATGGCAGGGCCTGAGACACTATGAAGTTGGGTCCCTAGATATCATGATGTAAGGGCCCAAGATACTATGAAGTTGGGGCCCTAGATATCATGATGTCAGGGCCCGAGATACTATGAAGTTGGGGCCCTAGATATCATGTTGTCAGGGCCCAAGATACTGTGAAGTTGAAGCCCCCGATATCATGAAGTCGGGGCCCGAGATACCTTGAAGTTGGTGCTCTAGATGTCATGATGTAAGGACCTATTATACTATGAAATTGGGGCCCTGGATACCATGATGTTCTGGGTCGAGATGTTTTGAATCTGGGGACCCCGATTTCATGTTAGGGCCCGAGGTACTATGAAGTTGGGGCCCCCGATATGATGATGTCAGGACCCGAGATACTGTGAAGTTGTGGCACCCGATTTCATAATGTGAGGGCCCGAGATAATATGAAGTTGGGGCCCCTGAAATCATGATGTTAGGGCCTGAGATATTGTGAAGTTGGGGCCCCCGATGTGATAATGTCAGGACCTGAGATAATATGAAGTTTGGGCCCCCGATATCATAATGTCAGGGCCCGAACAACTGTGAAGTTGGGGTCCCCGATATCATGTTAGAGTCCGACATACTGTGAAGCTGGGGCTCCCAATATCAGAATGTTAGGTCCCGAGATACTGTGAAGTTGGAGCCCTAGATATCATGAATTTAGGACCCAAGATACTATGAAGTTGGTCCCCCAGATATCATGATGTCAGGACCAGAGATACTATGAAGTTGAGGCCCCCAATATCATGATGTCAGGACCCCAGATACTATAAAGTTGGGCCCCCAGATATCATGAATTTAGAGAGGGGCGGTGGAGTCAGGGAGAGGGGCGGTGGAGTCAGGGAGAGGGGCGGTGGAGTCAGGGAGAGGGGCGGTGGAGTCAGGGAGAGGGGCGGTAAAGTCAGGGAGAGGGGCGGTAAAGTCAGGGAGAGGGGCGGTAAAGTCGGGGAGAGGGGCGGTGGAGTCAGGGAGAGGGGCGGTGGAGTCGGGGAGAGGGGCGGTGGAGTCAGGGAGAGGGGCGGTGGAGTCAGGGAGAGGGGCGGTGGAGTCAGGGAGAGGGGCGGTGGAGTCAGGGAGAGGGGCGGTGGAGTCAGGGAGAGGGGCGGTGGTGGGAGAGGGGCGGTGGAGTCAGGGAGAGGGGCGGTGGAGTCAGGGAGAGGGGCGGTGGAGTCAGGGAGAGGGGCGGTGGAGTCGGGGAGAGGGGCGGTGGAGTCGGGGAGAGGGGCGGTGGAGTCAGGGAGAGGGGCGGTGGAGTCAGGGAGAGGGGCGGTGGAGTCAGGGAGAGGGGCGGTGGAGTCAAAGATGTGGCTCAAAAGAAGTAACTATTCAGTAACTATTTTGCTTTCTTTACTGTCAGGAAACTGCATATAAAATAAACGCGCGCACCTTAAATAAACATAAATGCAAGTTAAACTAATCCACCGAAAACATTCTCTTTTACATATTGAAGTCAGCTAGCTAATGCGATCAGTGCAGATGTGTGTGCCCCACCAGAACGTCACAGAAGTGAATCCTGGCATAGCAGGGAGTGGTAGCCTGTGTATTTATAGGGCTACGAAGTCCCATCCTTAGGTAAAAAGCACTGTGTAAATGTAAATCATCAGTTATACGAAAGCGCACACAAGGCCAGCTTTAGCACTGATGGCGCCCGGTGCGACAATCTCTTTCTGTGCACCCCCTCTTCCCAATGACCTCCTTCTCGAGGGTCTGACTACGTCAGAAAATAGGCCCGGGCACAGAAATAGAAGTGGACCCCATTCTAAAAGTAGCTAGCTAAGAAAGTGGCCCATGTTTGCAGGTTGGTGCAGTTTTTGAACTTGCGAAGAAGAGATGTTGTAAAGTGTCTTGCAGGGTTTGGAGATCGCATTGATTTGAGCTTGCTGCAGGCAATGCTTGTTTAAATAGCAGGGAAACCAACAGTGAAACCTGATCCAGCAGACCAAGAAACAGGCCCAGAAACATGCAAAACACCAGGCCACACACTGTCCTGTCAGACCAGCCCCTTGGAGACTAGCCGATCGCCCTATAGGCCCGCACGGCCCTGTTCTTCTCTATGGAATCCCTCACTAACACCTTCAACAGTGCCCCTCTTCTCTCCATAGCCGCTCTCTCACATGCATTTCATTTGTTTTATAGCGCTACTCATCCCAGTGTAGGGTGTCAGAGCACTTTACATCACACAGAATCACCTTCAAGCTCCACACACATGCTTACAAAGCTCTCCATGACACAGGACCTCAACTTCCACACAGCCGCCAGACAACTCCGCTCCGCCCAACTCGTCCTGGCTTCCTTCCCATGGATCCACAAGACCAGAACCGGAGGAAGATCCTTCGTCTACCTCGCCACCAAGACCTGGAACACTATGCCCCTCCACCTCAGGCAATCTGCGTCATTGACACAGTTCAGGAAGGAGCTCAGGACCTGGCTCTTCAGCTGCACCTCCACACCCAGATGGACCAGCAGCGCCACTTACCCCCCCTCCTGACCCCCCCCAGTGCCTTGAGACCCTCACGGGTGAGCAGTCGCGCTATACAAACACCTGATTGATTGACACACACAATATACAAAGACAATGAATCATACGTGTGTAATTTAGTCTATAGGAAATGTTACATAAAACAATGAGGATTACAAGGTGTAGGAATCACATGTCAGCCATACTAGCAGCAAATATATTTTAAGATTGTTTAGTCTGGAGAAGCACAAACTCAGGATTTAAAACGTACCACCGTGGGCGGAGTTGCCTTTAATAAGAATGTATTTCTACCCCAAAAAACCCTTTCTAGCAACATTAGGATAATGAAAGACTGGGAAAAATCATGACTCTCTAACCTATACCTTGCAGTTTGCTTGCAGCTCTTTGATGACAGTTCGTAGGTCACTGTGCTAAATTATGATTTTAACTTATGAACTGCAGGTAACAAAAGGATCTCTGTGAAAAGCAGTAACCCACTGAACTATCAACATAAAGCACAGTTCTGTTATCAGTATCCTAGATGCTCTTTGCAGCAGGCACATTAACCCTGTGAGCTACTTTATGATGAGTCAAAACTGCCACCAGATAAAACTCGATCTCTCTCCAGCAGGAACATTAATCACCAGAGTTAGATTGACATTTTTACTGTTGCCTGTAAACTGCTGGACACACAAAGAACTCTACAGCAGATGCCTTTAAACCTATAAGTTATTTGTGAACACAGCGCCCAGAGTTCATGGTCAGGTATGACTGCGCCGGTTGCACCGCCCTAAAGCCATCCCAGCATGCACAGGGAAACAAAGAGGTGAACAGTTGTGTGGCTCAGGCAGACTTAGAATGGAAACAGAAGGGTTTTTAGGAACTTGCAAACCCTTGAATGATTCATTACGTATAGCAAATAGGGGGTTGGTTCCAAGCGTGTGCGACGATCATATAATATACAATTATATGTATACATTTTAGTAATAAGTACATAGAATATACCTACAGCATTTGTTCATTAAAAGGATGCACTCCAGTAATCCACTGGTAACACCCTTACATTACCGCTCAATAGGAATACACCTTTGTCGGGTGGAGCTTCAACTGACTCCATTAGTTGAGACCCATACGACCTCCCAACCAGCCTTTAACCCACAGCACAGGGTCGAGCGATTGAAGGGCCAACTAAACTCAGGGCCACTGAAAATCGTGTGGCATGGTTGACTAAATTATGCAACAAGAAAAGGCAAATTATACAGCGCAATGTAGTACATTTTGTGATAGTATTTCATTGTCATTTTTACAATTGTTAACATTATGAGCACAGATTTCATCTCATTAGTACCGGTTTAGCACCAAAATACATCAAAAAGCAACAGAAACGTGGCCAGTTAACCTTTGCAAAGGGCCTTTTAATAAGCTGAAACACGTCACCATGATTTTAATAACTTTGGACCCTTTGAGCTAGAAACTATGTTTGTTCAAATCTACAGCTGATGCAGCAGATAACGGATTCTGTCGCAAATAAGACAAATCCATAATTATGCAGAAAACACAGTGGCCAAAAAAATCGCATAATTCTAGTGGTCTTGAATAAACCCCAGTTGTGACTGTTTTACTATCCTTCCTTGCTAGCATGAGGCCCCGGTGCTGTGACAGTGCCGCCTTGGGCCGCGGAGCATCGGCCCACAGGAAGGTCAAATGGAATCCGAGGAGACACCATAGTTGGGGAATCAGAGAGATGACACTGACGGGGATGGAGCAAAATGGGAGCTCATGTTTGTAACAAAGGGCAAAAAGAAGAGCGCACTTTGCAAGGCAGTGGCTATCATCAGTGAGGCAGGGGCACTGGGCTCCAGGGGCCCAGTGGATCACAACTACCACTGCCTTTGTCTAAA
The DNA here is from genome assembly GCF_964204655.1 of Triturus cristatus. Lineage (NCBI taxonomy): Eukaryota > Metazoa > Chordata > Amphibia > Caudata > Salamandridae > Triturus > Triturus cristatus. The sequence continues at coordinate 17,933,300 of NC_140589.1, read as the reverse complement.
AAGGTCAAAAGGATATGGGAGTTCTTTTTTCTTGGGAGAATTAGGCCGAGCGCACATTTGCTGCAAAAAGGGGGGCGAGGCATGGGAGCTCATTTCTTTCTAAAATGCAAGAAATGCGGCCCGAGGGTGAGAGCTGCCAACCTTATACCTGGGGGTTCAAGACCAGGCAGCAGCTGAACATTCTGTGACTCTGGGCAAATCACTCAATCGCACAGTGCCTCAAAAAAATGAATCTGACCTTATGGGATGTATCAGGTCTGGTGGCTCAGTGGACTAATGCATGCACTGCTGAGGCCTGTGTTCGACCTCATGGCGGGTCCACTCAGCCTTTCATCCATATGAGGTAGATAAAATGAGTACCATTGAGTTGGGTAACAATAAGCATCTGTTATTCTGCGCCACGAGACCTCTGGGTGAATGTGCGCTTTACAAGTACACATGTTATGTTAATCAGGTGCTCATGTAAAGCGCTCCAATGCCCTTGGCGGAGTCAGCACTATATAAAACTTCAAAAATCAAAAGGGACAGAGAGCCTGTTTTACGATTAGAGTGTTTAAAGGGCATAGTGTGGAGGGGTGCGGGAGACAGAGTGCTACTCGGGCTGCAGCTATCATTGGGGCCGAAGTGGGAGGGGCTCACAACACCCACATTATGGGGAACACCGTTTTTGGTCAATTTCTGTTTGTGTTTGATGAATTTGTCCTATTGTAAATCTCACATTTACTGTAGATCACGAGCTACAGAATTCGCATCCATGAAACTATTTGAAAAGCTCCACCCCTGTGCTCAACCTTTCCCGCCTCAATACTTGTTATGAAGTGTTGGAGGTGTGCCCCAACATCGAAACATTTTGCTTTGGGGGCTCACAGCAGAAACGTTTGAAGCCCTCTGCTCTAGAGCACGACCACCAGTTCCACATCCCTGCACCTCGCAGAGCAGCGCTCTATCCCTCGTGTGTCACACCTCCTGGGCCAATACTTCCCTTCGTTCACACCAGACCTCTCTCTGACACACAGACGGGGACAACAGCTCATCTCTCAAAGTCAGGGCTCTCACAGAACTGCCCAGCATCCTCTCCTGCCTCCAGGAGTCTGAGGTCTCTCTCGAACAGGGCGATCCGCCCAGTGTCTCCTCTCTCCCACCCACAGATACCATCCCTCTCTCGAATCAACGAGTCCAATATTTCTTCTCTTACACGTGGGATAACATCCCTCCCTCACACACACCAGTACTACAACATTCCGCTGTCACACCAGGCCTGTGCTCAACTCGATAACCACGCCTCTCCCACAAAAGAGACGCACACACTCCACCCCCCAAAATGGAACACATATATTGCACCATAAGCCAGGACCACGGCCAGTAACACATTTTGCACACTACATATAGAAGTCATAGTTCTTTACAAGCAAACATAACTCTGTCACGTCTGCGTGAATACCGGTCAGGCACTGATGACACAGAAATGAATGAATGCAAAGCTGCGCGCGCCCAAGATTAAACTCATTTATAATTCAAACTCATCAAGTTGATGTCACGAGTACATACAACATGGATGTGCGCGGTCATGTTATCTTTTATTACTCCTCTGAAGCGGCATCCTATTTGAGTGCTATATGAAAGTAAAACGCACAGTAAAAGGTAGTTTCGCATTAAAAACAGGGTACATTTATATGCGATTTTCACACAGTTAAGAACCTATGCGAAGTGAAGACATTTCTGAAACAAATGCCAAGTTACTCTGGTTAGTACATTTAAAATGCACTCTTTTCAAAATGACTGAGTAAATAAATGCCCTGACTTATTTTGATAATGAATTGCTTTGGCATATTAAGCGGGAGTGAGGTCTATGATTGCAGCCATACCTGCGTCTCAACCATGGTGACTGCATTTGAAAGCCAAAAACCAGGATATGTCACAAACACAGAAGTAGGACTGCAATTGTGCATTCATTGAGGGACAAAAAAGAGACAATTGACCGAGCTCGTCAACACAGAAAACAGACAATGAGGCACATAGACGACACCGTTTCAAGTCTTAAATAACCTGCTTTCGCTAAGGGCTGCTAATTCTTCACTTGAAAGCATGTAAACGTGCCCCCCCTCCATCTCAACGGCGCCCCACTTCCGCTGATCCTGCATCTCAAGTGCCCTTTAATTCCACTCTCTGAAAACCAGTAGATCTGCAGAATTTTCTGAAATATGCCAGAAAACTTGGTGAGTGGAAGGGTTGCCTTGGATTACTCCCCTTCGCCCACCCTGGGCAGACGGACGAGTGTGCCAAGTTAAGGGGCGAGCCTGGCTCTTCTGCACCCAGCAGTCCATTATCTGACCTCTTTCACAACACTCAAATATCCCACACACACGAGACAGGGCCCATAGCTCCGCGCTCCGCTCTCCAAGCAATGATCCAATATCTCCCTCACCTGCATCTCAAAGACCCCCACTTCCACTGGTCCTGCCCCTCCAGGGCCCTTCACTTCCACTGATCCTTCATCTCAAGGGCCTTTCACTTCCACTGGCCCATCATCTCAAGGGCCCCTCACTTACACTGGCCCTGCATCTCAAAGGCCCATCACTTTCACTGGTCCTGCATCTCAAGGGCCCTTAACTCCCACTGTCCCTGCATCTCATGGGCCCCTCAATTACACTGGCCTTGCATCTCAAGGGCCCTTCACTTTCACTGGCCTTGCATCTCAAGGGCCCATCACTTTCACTGGCCCTGCATCTCAAGCACCCATCACTTTCACTGGTCCTGCACCTCCAGGGCCCTTCACCTCCACTGATCCTTCATCTCAAGAGCCCTTCACTTCCACTGATCCCTCATCTCAAGGGAACGTCATTCCCACTGGTCCTGCATCTCAAAGGCCCCTCACTTCCACTGGTCCTGCACCTCCAGGACACTTCTCTTCGACTGGCCCTGCACCTCAAAAGCCCTTCACTTCCACTGCCCTGCATCCCAACCCCCCCCCACCCACTGGCTCGCATCTCAAGGGCCCCCCACTTCCACTGATTCTGCATCTCAAGGGGCCCCAACTTCCTCCAGTACTGCATCTCAAGAGCCCTCACGCCCACTGGCCCTGCACCTCCAGGGCCCTTCACTTCCACTGGTCCTTCATCTTAAGGGCACTTCATTCCCACTGGTCCTGCATCTCAGAAGGCCCCTCACTTCCACCGGTCCTGCATACCAAGAGCCCTTCACTTCAACTGGCCCAGCATCTCAAGGGCCCTTCACTTCTACTGGTCCTGCTCCTCAATGGCCCTTCACTTCCACTGATCCTTCATCTCAAGGGCCCTTCACTTCCACTGATCCTTCATCTCAAGGGAACTTCATTCCCACTGATCCTGCATCTCAAAGGCCCCTCACGTACACTGGTCCTGCTCCTCAAGGGTCCCTCACTTCCACTGGTCCTGCACCTCCAGGACACTTAACTTTGACTGGCCCTACATCTCAATAGCCCTTCACGTCCAGTGCCCTGCATCCCAACACCCCCCCACTTCCACTGGCCCCGCATCTCAAGGGCCCCCCACTTCCACTGATTCTGCATCACAAGGGCCCCCAACTTCCTCTGGTTCTACATCTCAAGAGCCCCCCATTCCCACTGGACTGCACCTCCAGGGCCCTTCACTTCCACTGGTCCTTCATCTTAAGGGCACTTCATTCCTACTGGTCCTGCATCTCAAGGGCCCTTCACTTCCAATGGCCCTGCATCTCAAGGGCCCCTCACTTCCACTGGTCCTGCATCTCAAGGGCCCCTCACTTCCACTGGTCCTAAATCTCAAGGGCCTCTCACTTCCACTGGTCCTGCATCTCAAGGGCCCTTCGCTTACAGTAGTCCTGCAACTCAAGGGCACTTAACTTCCACTGGTCTTGCAACTCAAGGGCCCTTCATTTCCACTGGTCCTAAACCTCAATTGCCCAGCACCTCCAGTGGCCCTGCATCTCAAGGGCCCCTCACTTCCACTAGGTCAGCATCTCAAGAGCCCTTCACTTCCACTGCCCTGCATCCCAACAACTCCCCCCCCCAACTTCCACTGGCCCCGCATCTCAAGGACCCCCCAATTCCACTGATTATGCATCTCAAGGGCCCCCAACTTCCTCCGGTTCTGCATCTCAAAGGCCTCCCACTTCCACCGGACCTGCATCTCAAGGGCCACTCACTTCTATTGATCCTGCATCTCAAGGGCCTTTCACTTCCACTGGCCTTCCATCTCAACGGCCCTTCACTTCTACTGCTTCTGCATCTCAAGGGCATTTCATTCGCACTGGTCCTGCATCTCAAGGGCCCATAACCTCCACTGGACCTGCATCTCAAGGGCCCTTGACTTCCACTGGCCCTGCATCTCAAGGGCCCCTCACTTCCACTGGGCCTGCATCTCAAGAGCCCTTCACTTCCACTGGTCCTGCATCTCAAGGGCCCCCCACTTCACCTGGTCCTGCATCTCACGGGCCCTTTACTTCCACTGCATCTGAAGGGCACCCCACTTCCTCCTGTGCTGCATTCCAAGGGCTCTTAACTTCCACTGCCCCTGCATCTCAAAGGCCCCCTCACTTCCACTGGTCCTGTATCTCAAGAGCCCTTCACTTCCACTGGCCCTGCATCTCAAAGGCCCCTCACTTTCACTGGCCCTGGATTTCAAGGGCCCTTCACTTCCACTGGCAATGCATCTCAAGGGCCCCTCACTTTCACTGGCCCATCATCTCAAGGGCCCCTCACTTACACTGGCCCTGCATCTCAAGGGCCCTTTACTTACACTGGCCCTGCATCTCAAGGACCCTTCACTTTCACTGGCCTTGCATCTCAAGTGCCCATCACTTTCACTGGCCCTGCATCTCAAGGGCCCATCACTTCCACTGGCCCTGCATCTCAAGGGCACTTCATTCCCACTGGTCCTGCATCTCAGGGGCCTTTCACCTCCACTGGCCCTGCATCTTAAGGGCCCATCAATTTCACTGGCCCTGCATTTCAAGCCCCCCCCCCTTTCACAGGCCCTGCATCTCAAGGGCCCTTCACTCCCACTGTCCCTGCATCTCAAGGGCCCCTCACTTCCACTGGCCCCATGGGGCAGTCCCACACTCACACCTTTTGTTTCTCAGATGAGCCAAAGCCCCGCCCACCGCGGAAGCTCCGCCCACGCCCAGCAGGAGTGCACACCTTGTGCTGCCCATGACTCGGCCCACATGCCAAGCTCAGCAGCCGTAGCCACGCCCATAGTGCTAGCCCCGCCCCCAGTACCTGGGCACGCAGCTGGGCGACGAGCGGTCAATATCCCAGGCGGCGAAGAGGTTCATGGTCGGCTGTACAGGGGCGGAGGCTGTGTCACTTCCCGTGCAGGGTTCCCCGGCTGTCGCCACAGCCATGCCCGCGGGGACCATGACTGAGGCTGGCAGAGCGCGCGCAGCCACCGACGGCAAGGGCGCAGGCTTCGTTATTGGGAGCACTAGCAGGTGCCCGAGCGAGCCTGCCGCGGCCCCGCCCACTCAGCGACCGGCCAATCGTGACGCCTCAGTACAAGAGAGCCCAGCCTATGGAGAGTTGGAGCGCTGCTGCCCAGCGCCAATTATGGGCGGTCTAACGCCAGAGAAACCGTTATCTCTCTCTGATTGGTTCAGTTAAGACAGTCTGATCCGCCCACTCGTGAAGGAAGCCAATTGTCTGCGGGTGCGACGCTCCACGCTTACGAGTGCCGAGTGGGCTTGTCAGATCACAGCCGGCGGTATACAGCTGTCAAAAGCTGAGCGCGCGCACATTGCGGCACGTGCGTCCTGTGCGAGGGGCGGGGCCAGCAGCTCGTAGAAACAAGTTGAGGGGGAGGTGGAGCTCGAGACCCCCACCGCACTCAGCCACCATTTTAGGAGGGCAGACGTCCAGAGCTGGGGCGCCTGACTCTAAGAGGGCGGCCCCACTCTTTTTTATGGGCTCCTGCAGGTTCATGACTGTCACTAGGGGGCGCCACCTGCCATGGGGCACACTGTGAACGGTGGGTGTAAAAATTCAGGACAAAGGGTCACTATTGCGGACACCGGCAGAATTCACGCAATATTATATTAAACAAGTAAATGAACGCCTAACACCAGTACAGTTCTCAATAGGTTTATGTTATTTGCTCTGTATAATACATAACAGTATCAAACACATTTATATGTAGCTGGACACATTTGAAGAATGTAAATGAGGGAAACATACTCACTGTTAAAGATTTGACCACTGATTTAGGAACAGTTCTGCCTCTTGAACATCAATGTTGGTACCAGAAACTGCAATCTTGTGGAACATGGGCTCATGGGCAGTGCCCCATTTAATGTATTCTAGGGTGGAAGTAAATTGTGAATAACCACAACAGACCAATGACTGACGAGGGCTGGCTAAAAGGCTTTTTGTTGTTGTTGTTGCATATTTTATATAGCACGAACTCGACCTGAAGGTATTGGAGTGCTTTATATGAGCACCGGTTACATTACACATTTAGGCATGGGGAGATTAAGTGATTTGCCCAGAATCACAGGATGTGGATGCGACCCCGAGGCTCGAACCCTGGTTTCCAGCCCGAAAGTCAGCAGTCTAGCCGACGGACCACATCCTCTGTTTGAATAGTATATGCATCCTATAGAGCATACGTCACCTTTCACCAGGCCAGTCTTGGCAGTAACAATATAAGAGGGAGCTTAGAGTCTAGCTACACTGCATTGATGGTTGTATTAAGAGTGATAGATTTCAAACATGAATTTAGAAACATTTCTGCACCCATGCCATAACAGAGTTGCTACTAGTAAACTAGATAGTTGATATGGGCAACCTATACTTGAAGTAGAATCTTACAGGTGGAGCCACATTATAGTCTGTTAAATCAAACACAAAAGGTTTTTGTACAATCCTGAACTTACATATTGTAATTGTATATAAATACCACTTACTTCGTCTGACGAGGTGTTGAAGTACTTTTTGCGGGCAGCACGCTGCTTCAGCATACAAGGTTAGTGGTTAGTACAATATTATTGGTTACTGTTGGCGACTGGGATTGTTTTTGTGTGCCCAGCAAACCATTCCATGCGTTCACTCAAGTTTCTTTGTAGTGGATTAAATAATTAGGAGGTAGTTGTGATCATTAGTGGGGGAGGGCGAAATGAGAGCTCATGTGCATGGTTGGGGGGATTCACAGATGAGCTAGAGAAAAAGTAGGTATTTTTCAGTTGGAGGGGTATGTGTTTCAGAGGAAAGAGATGTGTTCTTGTAAATGAGTTGTAGCCGATTTGCAGACATTCAGTAGTAGAGATTAAGGCAAACAATCATGTGACAGTAGGTTGTGCTCTTAGAGAAGAGGCGTGCAGAGAATAAAAGGGAAGGAGAGGACCATTTTAAAGAAAAATGCTGAGAGGACTTTCAAAAGCTAGGTCAGTTTTTCGTGCCTGATTTTAGGGATACAGCAGATGCATGCAGTTTGATGATGCACGACTGTAGAAAGAAATAACACTATTTACATTTGAAGATTGTGCTATAGTAGACATTTTTATGAGCACTAGAATCAGGCAAACATTCTGTCAGCTACAAGACTAATGCTAGATCGCCATTCCTACCAGATCAGCTGTTCTAAACAAGGGTCAGAAGCAAAAACTAATGGCTGGGCACATCTCACAGAATATTAAGAGCTTTAGGCTGCACTCAAAGGAAGCAGTAACCTCAAGATCATAGAAATGTGAGAAAATAGATGGGCAAGTAATGTACACATTGAAAAGGGGATTCTGCAAATGTTGAAGTGGGTGTCTTCCGATGTTCATCCTCAAGTTTTGCTCACTGTGTTAATTGCAAAGCAGAGTGGGATCGATTTGGATGTCTCTAGTTTGTATTAGCGCAAGATGGAGGTCTGGGGTGTAGCGTCTTCCTCAGCCCAGGACCATTCAGATGAATTAAACCACACATGAGCTGCTGTCAAGCACTACTTTATACTTCTGCATGCACTCACACAATGCGGATTGCATCATACTCCCATTAACCACAACACCCGCATATTACGTATTTCCTCTTCAGATTCCGCCCAGAACCACGAGGGTCCCAGTGCTACATCTCTCCCTTCGTTAAAGAAAAAGTAGCAGATATCACGAAAAATCACATTTCCTTTATAAGTTGGCGAGGTGCTCGCACTTGTCTGCTGGCTCTGGTGATCTAGGTCTACCCTGATCGGGCAATGGCAACATATCAATCAATCAATTAATTAGTGGGTCTTTTAAAGTGTGGCTTGTCACCCGGCGGGGGGGGGGGGGGTTTCCAGGCACTAGTGAGTTAAGTGACCCTCCGTCAAAGGGCGTTGGAGGTCAAAAAGTCAAGTCTTGAGCTGCTTTCTGAAGTCCTTCATAGATGGGGAGGTGCGCAGGTGGGTGGGTGGGGGGGGGTGGTTAGGTTGTTCCAGGACTTGGCAGCAAGGTGGGAGTAGGAGCGACTTCTGCAGCAGCTTCGACAGATGCAGGGGATGTGGGCCACAGTGGGGGTCCACGAACGGAGCTCTCTGGTCGGTTGATGGAATGTCAGGCATTTGTTGATGTAGACGGGCCCGGATTCATGGAGGGTTTTTTAGGCATGCATGAGGAGCTTGAAGATGCATCTTTGCTGTACGGTGAGCCAGTGGAGAGCTATGAGGTGAGAGGTGATGCTGGTACTTCTGGGGCGCTGGAGAATGGGTCTTGCCGCTGACTTCTGGATGGCCTGGAGGCAGTTCAGGAGCTGTGTGGTTGTTCCGGCATAGAGTGCGTTGCCGTAGTCGAGTCGGTTGGAGATGAGGGCTTGAGAGACTGTCCATCGGAAGATCTTGCGGAGAATGCTGAAATTGTGGAAGCAGGCAGAGGAGACAGTGTTGATCTCTTGCTTCGTGGTCAGATGGGTGTCCAGGATGATTCCAAGGTTGCATGCATGGTGGATGAGGGTGAGTGAGGGGCTGAGTGCAGAGGGCCACCAGGTGTCGTGCCCAGATGATGACCTCTGTTTTGTCTAAATTGAGTTTCAGGCAGTCGGTCTTCATTCAGGTTGCGATATCGGTCATTGTGTTTTTGAAGTTGGTCCTTGGGGTGTCGGCATCTTCTCTAAGGGATTACATGAGCTGGGTGTCGTCTGCATAGGAGATAATGTTGAGTCTGTGGGTGCAGGCAATGTCCGCTAGTGGTGTCATGTAGGTGTTGAAGAGGGTGGGGCTAAGGGAAGAGCCCTGGGGGACGCCACATATGATGTCTTTGGGTGCGGAGGAGAAGGGTGGTAGATGGATCCTCTGTGTTTGGCCGGAGAGGAAGGAAGAGATCCAGTCTTGTGCGTTGCCCTGGATGCCAATGTGTTGGAGTCTGATGATGAGGGTGCGGTGGATGAGGGCGGGTGCTCCACCTGGATCGAGGAGGCATCTGATGTCATCCATGCCTGCGATCAGCGCAGTCTCTGTGCGGTGGTTGGGCCGTAAGCCTGATTGGGATGGGTTGAGCAGGTTGTTTAGTGGTCTGCAAGAGTGTCGCAGAGGGTTTGGGAGGCAGATCATGTTCTCCGTGGCATAGGGACAGGAGAATTCTTTGACAATACTGAAAAGTTCCTTGGTGTGTTTGGCACTCATCTCAATGCCGGTAGTGAGGGTTTCTTTCTTGGTCTTACTGAAACGGTGGTGATAGCTGTTGAGGGCGGACCTGAAGGAGTCTAGGTTGGTGGGGGTCTTGTTTGAGTGCCAGTGTCTCACCAGTTTCTTACAGTGGCGTTTGAGTGTCAGAAGCTCTGAGGTGAACCATCTGGCTTGCTTGGCTAGTCTGCTGCTGGTGGTGTTCTTCAGGAGGACGATGGTGTGGGCGGCTGAGGAGATCCAGCTGAAGAAGATTTGGACAGCACATTTGAGGGTGTCAGAGGGGACTGGTCTTGCTTCTTTGAGGGCGGTTGTCGAGAGAGGTTCTGTGACTGTGCTCCAGTTGCAGCAAGGGTGGATGGGGTAGCTTGTCGGGGCTTCTATCGGGCTGTCTATGGTGAAGTGGACGATGCTGTGGTCTGTCCAGGTCAGCTCGGTGGTGTGGGACGATTTGACTTTGTCATTGGTGAAGAAAATGAGGTCCAGTGTATGTCCTGTGCTGTACGTGGGGGCGGTGACAAGTTGAGAGAGGCCGATGATGCCCATGTTTTCAAAAAGCACGGTGGGTTTGTTGTCATTAGGGTCTTCTAGGGGGAAGTTCAGGTCTTCCAGGAAGATGTAGTGGTTGGAGTCTATACCCAGGGGGGCAAAGTAGTCCGGCATGGCATTGCAGAAGCTGGGGCAGGAGCCAGGGGGTCTGTAGGTGAGGGTTCCTCTGATCGTGGTGTTGGCATCTGGTTTGATTTGGAAGTTGAGGTGTTCCATGATTGGTGTTGTGTCACCCTCCGAGGGGTTGCAGTAGAGGGAGTCCCTGTGGATGATGGCCATACCTTTGCTGTGTCTTTCGGGGCAGTCGCAGTGGATCATCTTGTATCTTGGGGTGTTGTAGTGGCAATGTCGGGTGCTGATGCACGAGTGGACATAGGCTCAGGCAGCTCAGAGTCGGACCTGCTTGTGGGGTCGCTTCACACGTGGTTTCAGGACTCGACAAGTGTTGCGGTAGTTTTTTAAAATGTGGTGTTTCCGGAGTGATGGATTGTTTAGGACAATGTGCTGTCACCATATGTCCCTTGCACGCACAACCTTTAAAGGATCAGCAGCAAAATGAGTGTCCGTTTTCCATCTTCGTCTCTACTTAACCAGTACCCAGTCTCCTTTGTCAAAGAATGTCTCCTGGGCATGGTGACGCTGTTCTGCATATGTTTTCAATTTCCTTTTCCGAGTTGCGCCGGTTTCATGAACCTTGTCAATATTTACTGATCGATTCAAGGTCCATTGAGGTAGTTTTGTTCTGATGGCTCTCCCAAATAGCAAGGTGGCTGGACTCTCACTTATTGTGGAGTGAGTTGTTGATCGATAGGCCCGAAGGGCTTGGCACATGGCTTGGTTCAGATCCATTCCCTCCATGGACGCTTACTGAATGACTCTCTTGAGGGTGCCCATGAATCGTTCAACTACACCATTGGCTTGGGACCAGAGGGGTGTACTCTTTTGGTGTTTGACGTTGAGTCAGACAAGAAATTCTTCGAGCTCTTTGCTTTTAAGGGGGGGGGGGGGGGCATTTCAGATTTAAGGGATGCAGGATTGCCTCACGTTTGCAAAGATGTAATCATACTGTTCTATGACTTTGTCATGGGTTGTCGAAGATAAGTTTTCCACCAAAGGAAAATGTGAATACTCATCTATGACTACCATGAGATGGTGTCTATTTCCTAAATGCCCAAAAATGTCAACTGCAACCTTGTCCCAGGCATGGGCAGGAAGGTCAGACATTGTCACTGGGTGCTGCGTCACCTTGGGGGACAAACAGTTGCAAATGCGGCACACCTTCTGCTCCTTCTCGACTTGGTTATCTAGACCAGGGAATAACACTTGATCTCTTAAGGCTCTTTTAGTGGCTATGATAACACAGTGTCCTTCATGGGCCAGATCGATGACTAGCTGACTTAGACTTACAGGTATGACAATTCTCGAGCTTCTCAGTATTACACCTTCTTGGGTGATTGCTAACTCATCCTGCATATTTTTTAATTTTTGGAATTTAACATCATCAGCAAGGAGCCAAGTACGTTTTCTCCATGCTTGCGTGGTAATAAGTTCTTTGATTATGGTAATGTCTTTATCCACATTGATGGCAGCAACGATTTGTTCCACTGACAGATCCGCTGGTGTGCTGGATTTCACAATAAAGTTGAGATATGCATCAGCTGCCTTTGGGGTCAAACTGTGTCAAGATAGTGGCACTTATGAAAAGTAATCGGCTGGGTTTTGAGCCTTCCCTAGTTTGTGTACGATCTGTCAACTCGTAACTCATCGGGCCTTGCTTGTCGCCAGAATGTTCCACCTCCAGACCTGAATGCTGTTATGGTGCAGAATATTGGTGTGGCCAGGTGATGGAAAAGGAACTGCGGGGAGGGAGATCTGCAAAGAAAAAACAACAGATTCGTAATTGTTATTCATGACCTCCCCTATACACCAACAATGTGTGTATGCCCTTTAAGATAATCACCTGACCCCCATACTGCAGGCTTCTAGAGGTGTTGAGATATAAGGAGTATGATGTTTCTTCCCTACAACACATTACAATCAATGAGGAGAACACTCATAAACAATAAACAGCTCAATATTTTTACACTACACAAACTTGTTATTCTGTAACACCTACCAGGTCGAACTCTTTGGATGACTTGAGCTGACCTTGAACGTATTCTGTGAAATAGGGTTAGTGTCAAAAGCCTTGCATCTTGATCGCGTCCTCTTTGTAGATGTCCCTATCAAGTGTTCAAACAGTTTCTATACTTTTCAACGATGCATAACAAAACAAATGTGGGGACCTGCCTCGCAAAATATGAACATTAATTTGTTCAATTGTCCCAAAAATTATGCCTAGAAGCTTGGTTGTATCTGGCTAGTGCACTCCGCTCTTACCCTCAGAGATTGGACCAATCTGGACTATTGCCCTGGCTCATGAAACGGAGCCCTCCTCTGTCATTCAGACCTTCAGCATTTCCACTTCCCTGTGCTGACCGCTGTCCGATGCTTGCAGTTGTCGAAGCAAAAGGACACTCCCAGGTGTATGTGGAGGTGGATCTCCGCTGAGATGGCACTGCTGCCAAACGAAGGAATAGCGAGTGCGCGGTCAAGGTCGGGGCTTCTTTTATACCCAAACCCCTCCCAACATGGCGGCGACACTCAAGCAACTGGGAATTGAAGTCCCCAGCGCACGTCCAATGTGCCTGCAATCTGGAACAAAGAGCAGCGAGCAGCACTGAGCCGCTGCATCAAATATAACCTAAAAAAAGGAAAACTTGGCATGACATGTAAAAATACTGCAACAAAATAATAACAAAAGAGACGAAAGGTACTACCACATAATAAAGTCACAGTCTATGGGCAGAACAGCGCATATGCCCTCAAGGGCACTGCCACCAATATTTCTCCAGGGCCAATGGTCCATGTATTTTCCCACACAATGGACCAGGACATGACTTGTTACGTGAGTGTGCACAGGTAGAAACTCTAGAACGGCTGGCTAAGACCATGACAGATCTCATTGTCGTACTCTTGCAGTCCTAACCCACACCTCTCAATGCGAGGGGCATCTTAGCCTTCGGTTTCCAGAAATGGTAAGAAACGCCTGGTGATCTGTAATGACACTGAATTATTTTCCATTGAGACTACATGAAAATGTTTGCAGGCCCACACTGCAGCCAGACTCTCCGTCTCCGGCTGAGAGTAGGCACATTCTGTTTCCAGCAGGCTTCGCCCAGCATCGGCCACGATGTGCCTCTGCTCATTTGGATGGCCATTGTGTTGATAAAGGATTGACCAAAGCCCTGCCGGGCTCGCATCAACAGTTATTTCAATGTGTAACTTGGGGTCAAAGTGGGCAATTTCAGTTGCATATTGCATGTGTAATGTCTTTAAAGCTCTGGGCACGTTCAGGGCACCACTGAAACAGTACATTTTGCTTTGTCGGGTCTCTCAAAGGGGCACTCACTGTACTAAAGTTGCAAATGTATCTTGAGCAATAACTGGCCATGCCTAGAAAGGATTGCAGCATGATAAAAAAAAATTGGGGGGGGGGGTTAGTGGATGACAGTGCTTGCATCTTGCCTGGGTCTAGAGTTATTCCCCCATCAGAGAATATGTGCCCAGAAAACATGAGTTTCAATTTGTGAAACTCACACAAAGTGACGCTCAGAGTGAGACCCGCATCAGCAAGTAACTGGCACACTTGGGTATTTCATCCTGAGATATATCTGCAGCCAAAAATAACCCAAAACTCAGTCTCTTATGTCTGAACAAACCAACATGAGTCAAAAAGGTAGTGATGTACCTACAGTTCTCCACCAACTCGAGTTGAATGTGTCCTTTATTTAGGTCAAGACTGGAAAACACTTTGGCTCCGTTCAGTTGCATGATCATGTCTGCTATGTGTGGACTCGGGTGTCTCTCTCTCTCTCTCTCCCGATGGTTTTGTTTGCCTGGCATATATTAAGGCAAGTGTGCACCGCTGCGATCCGGTCCTTTTTCTGTATTACTACTATGGGCGAAAGTCACTGCATGGGGCCTGTGGAGCGTTCAGTGATGTTGTGTTCTGGGAGTGCTTCCAACTCTTTCTCTACAGCTTCTTGTAGATAAAAAGCAACTCTGTGGTGCCGCTGAGCAATAGGGCAAATGTCTTCATTGATGTGAAGCTGTACTTTCATTTTCTTGAGTTTTCCCAGATCATGGAACAACGACGGGAACTGGCCGGTGATCTCAAACTGAGCAGTGAGGTTGTAGTAAGGGATATCAACCCCAATGTTAGAAGCGGCGGCAAAACTGAGCAAAAAGGCACTGAATGAAGTCCCTTGTAGAATATGTCTCGCACCATTGTCTATTTGTGTCACATTGTCGCTGTGAATGACACTTGGCTTTGCAATGGCTCAGAAGCCGCCCAGGTATATACCTTTGGGCCTGATGGAGTGAGGCGAGGCACAGGGGATAGACTGTTAACATTTTCCAATGGTATGATATTAATTGATGCACCACTGTCTATGATGAAAGTTATTGGGTGATTGTTCACTTTCAGTGTGATTTTGCAACCGGTTTGAGCTGGACTATGCACAGGGACACCAAATGTGCCTCCAGTACAGACATCAAAGCACTCTTGGAGGGCACCCACCCAGCCTCAATACACTAAAGCCTGTCTGAGAGGTGGCCACACCTCCCTGTGACAGAAAACCTATTGTCCAGCCTCCCCTGCCGGAGTTTCGTCCAGCAGCAGGAGGGCAGACTCATGTCTGTGGCTGGCAGCATCCATTTTGTGATGCCAGGGTTCTGTGAAGCTGGTACCGGGTGTACCGGTGAAGTCATATTTCTCCCTATAGTAGCGTGGAATCATACCTACCCTGCCAGTTACTGGTGGGGAGGTATGATTCCAAGGTGTTTGACACCAAACACGACATGTTTCCATGCAGCCATTCCAAAGTTAGCATTTACTGCGAGGTTATAATGCTCTTAAGAGTATATGGTTTGGCTGCATCACAAACAACCCCGGAATAAAGGTTCCGAAGGCTGCAGAGGGGCTCTGCTCAGGCATGGGCACCCTCTTACATAAAACCCAGCACCCTGCCTTCAGGATTGATAAGGCCTGCCATAAGGGTGACTGATAGGTTTATATGTGCAGTGATTTGGATAGATATAGGGAACCTATATCTAAGTAAGGGGTGCAAACACCACCTTACACAAGGTGTTGTAGCAGGCCTGTGGTGTCATTTTGCATGGTCTCCCAGGGGTGGCATAATACATGCTGCAGCCCCTGAAAGGCCTCTGGGGTACCTATGCCCTGGGTATATAGGATACCATATACTAGGGACTTATAAGGGTACCCCAGAATCCAATGTTTGGAGTACCTAAAGTACATGCAATCAGTTTAGAGAGGAAGCAGCTAGGCTGGGATCCTGGATAGCAGGATCCCAGCCAGACTAAAATCGGAAAACAGTGAAACATCAGCAAAAAGTGGGGGTAACTATAAGAAGCAGATCCTACTCTCCTACATCTGTCCTAGGATGCTTGTTTCCAGTCCAGGGAGGACTTGACCTGCAGTTAGAGCTGGACTGTTCCCATTGGGCGCAGGGTCAAGACTGATTTGCATATGGCTGGGTTCAAACTGGAGTGGCATGGTGAGCAAAAAAACTATGGATTTAGGCCCAGATCTCCATACTGGGGTGATTGTATGATATTGTTCTGCATTCTGTCCATCAATTGTAGTTTTTGCATTTGTCTCCCCAAGTGGGACGAGTATGCCCAGACGTGGGTCCCGTGCTCTCCATGTCACTGGAGTCAAGCTATCCTGGCTGATGAGGGATGAAACCCTGAAACCGATCCTAGGATGCTTGTTTCCAGTCCAGGGAGGACCTGGCCTGGCAGTTCGGGCTGGACTGTTCCCACAGTCAAGGGTCAAGACTGATTTGCATATGGCTTGGTTCAAACTGGAATGGCATGGTGAGCAAAAAAACGATGGATTTAGGCCCAGACATTTTCAGAACTCTGCTCGAGCCTTGGCTCTTAGCTCCCTGTTAATTTGATGACTCGCCCACCTCTAAAATACCACAATGATAAGGGAGGCTCTTTCAGTTGAGTTCAGGAGTTCAAAATTACAGACTGTCTGTGTGAATAATAGACTGGTGGTCGCCCTACCTGTGACAGAAAGCGCTGTGAATGAGTTTAGCATAGGTTGCAACAAAATGTGCATAAGAACTAGGTTTAAGATTAAAAACGGACATCCAAAAAATAGATTTTAGTAATACATAGCCTGTACTTATTGTAAAATTGTTTTGCACCTGCTCATTAAAAGCAGGCACTCTGCAGCTCAGCTGATAACACCCTTATAACACCTCTCCAAAAGAAAACACCTCTTTCATTATGAAGTTTCAAGTGACTACACCAATTGACAGTATTTGCAGATTAACAATTGTTCACATTTATATTTCCTTGGCAAGAAACCTAACTGCAGCCCCCTCCCCCCTTAGGCCTCACAGAAGGCTCCCTCCCCTCTCAAGGCTTCACATGAGGTTCCCTTCCCTCTCAATGCCTCACAGGAGGCTCTCTCCCCTCTCAGTGCCTCACAGGAGGCTCTCTCCCCTCTCAAGGCCTCACAAGAGGCTCCCTCCCCTCTCAATGCTTCAGATGAGGTTCCCTTCCCTCTCAATGCCTCACAGGAGGCTCTCTCCCCTCTCAAGGCCTCACAGGAGGCTCTCTCCCCTCTCAAGGCCTCACAGGAGGCGGCCTCACAGGATGCTCCCTTCCCTCTCAATGCCTCACAGGAGGCTCTCTCCCCTCTCAAGGCCTCACAGGAGGCTCCCTTCCCTCTCAAGGCCTCACAGGAGGCTCCCTCCCCTCTCAAGGCCTCACAGGAGGCGGCCTCACAGGATGCTCCTACCCCTCTCAAGGCCTCACAGGAGGCTCCCTCCCCTCTCAAGGCCTCACAGAAGGCTCCCTCCCCTCTCAAGGCCTCACAGGAGGCTCTCTCCCCTCTCAAGGCCTCACAGGAGGCGGCCTCACAGGATGCTCCCTCCCCTCTCAAGGCCTCACAGGAGGCTCCCTCCCCTCTCAATGCTTCACATGAGGTTCCCTTCCCTCTCAATGCCTCACAGGAGGCTCTCTCCCCTCTCAAGGCCTCACAGGAGGCTCTCTCCCCTCTCAAGGCCTCACAGGAGGCGGCCTCACAGGATGCTCCCTTCCCTCTCAATGCCTCACAGGAGGCTCTCTCCCCTCTCAAGGCCTCACAGGAGGCTCCCTCCCCTCTCAAGGCCTCACAGGAGGCTCCCTCCCCTCTCAAGGCCTCACAGGAGGCGGCCTCACAGGATGCTCCCTCCCCTCTCAAGGCCTCACAGGAGGCTCCCTCCCCTCTCAAGGCCTCACAGAAGGCTCCCTCCCCTCTCAAGGCCTCACAGGAGGCTCTCTCCCCTCTCAAGGCCTCACAGGAGGCGGCCTCACAGGATGCTCCCTCCCCTCTCAAGGCCTCACAGGAGGCTCCCTCCCCTCTCAAGGCCTCACAGGAGGCTCCCTCCCCTCTCAAGGCCTCACAGGAGGCTCCCTCCCCTCTCAAGGCCTCACAGGAGGCGGCCTCACAGGATGCTCCCTTCCCTCTCAATGCCTCACAGGAGGCTCTCTCCCCTCTCAAGGCCTCACAGGAGGCTCCCTCCCCTCTCAAGGCCTCACAGGAGGCTCCCTCCCCTCTCAAGGCCTCACAGGAGGCGGCCTCACAGGATGCTCCCTCCCCTCTCAAGGCCTCACAGGAGGCTCCCTCCCCTCTCAAGGCCTCACAGAAGGCTCCCTCCCCTCTCAAGGCCTCACAGGAGGCTCTCTCCCCTCTCAAGGCCTCACAGGAGGCGGCCTCACAGGATGCTCCCTCCCCTCTCAAGGCCTCACAGGAGGCTCCCTCCCCTCTCAAGGCCTCACAGGAGGCTCCCTCCCCTCTCAAGGCCTCACAGGAGGCTCTCTCCCCTCTCAAGGCCTCACAGAAGGCGGCCTCACAGGATGCTCCCTCCCCTCTCAAGGCCTCACAGGAGGCTCCCTCCCCTCTCAAGGCCTCATCTCAAGGCCTCACAGGAGGCTCCCTCCCCTCTCAAGGCCTCACAGGAGGCTCCCTCCCCTCTCAAGGCCTCACAGGAGGCGGCCTCACAGGATGCTTTCCTCCCCTCTCAAGGCCTCACAGGAGGCTCCCTCCCCTCTCAAGGCCTCACAGAAGGCTTCCTACCCTCTCAAGGCCTCACAGGAGGCCCCCTTCCCTCTCAAGGCCTCACAGGAGGCTCCCTCCCCTCTCAAGGCCTCACAGGAGGCGGCCTCACAGGAGGCTCCCTACCCTCTCAAGGCCTCACAGGAGGCCCCCTTCCCTCTCAAGGCCTCACAGGAGGCTCCCTTCCATATTAAGCGGCAGCACCTTAAAGTGTCAGAATTAACCTTACTCTTTTAGCAGACAGGCTAATATTATGGTCAAATGCGTTGGTCAAATGGTCAGAGGTCAGCGCTGCCGCCATTCCGTCGTCGAGTGAGGCCACGCCCCTTTTTCGAAGCCACGCCCCCCTCGAGGGCGCGCGAAACTGACAGAGCTTTCATAAGGACGCTGATTACAAGCGCCGGTGGTTGCTCTCTTGTTCTCCTGAGGCGGAAAGCCGGGAGTGTGTTTTTTAACCTGTTTTAATTTGATCTTAAACTTTGGACTGTCACATTATTTACTTGCTGCACTTCCTACCTCCTTGCTCTCCCTCCTGGCACTTGAACTCTTCGTTGGAAGGCGCTGCAGCAGAGGTCAGCGCTGCCGCCATTCCGTCGTCGAGTGAGGCCACGCCCCTTTTTCGAAGCCACACACCCCTACTGACGTTATCAGCAGCTATAAAACATGTGCTTCCATCGGAAGCGCAGCGGACGAGCGCAGCGGGAGCGCCGTTTGCGCGCCGAAGTCGCGCCTAAGTCCAGCCCGTCTGCGCCCGTCCGCGCCGGACCCGCGCCCAACGCCGTAACCCCTGCTCCACTTGCCCCAAAAATTCGTTGGTCCTCTGATCAACTTCTTCACCTCCGTCCTGATACTTGTGCCCCCTTTACTTGCTGTAACATTGCTAGCCTTGATACTACTGTTTATTCCTGCCCTCACTGTAACTTTTCTCTCCCCATAGTACCTAGACCTCGGCGTCTACCCTCTAAAATCAATGATCAGCCATCCACCATCTTAAAGGCCGCATTAGTCAATTGCAGATCTCTCCCAGCCCATGCTCATGACATATGGCTATCTCTTGAAACCCTCAATTGGGACCTATTGTTTCTTACTGAAACTTGGTTAAAAGACTCCTCCAAACCGGACATCACTCTTGCTACTCCCCCTGGTTATCATTTCATTGGCATTAATCGAGACAACTCTAAGACCGGAGGAGGTCTTGCGATCATTGCTAAATCCCATCTCAAATTAAACCTCACGAAAATTCCCAACCTTGGCATCATCGAAGCCGCTCACTTTTCAATTATGGACCCTGCTTGTTCTATCTGTGCAGGCATACTGGTCTATAATCCCCCGGCCGTCACCTCTTCCTCCCTTATCACTCTGATTCACTCCATCGCCGATTTTTCTCTCAAACACCCCCATTTTACTGTTTTAGGAGATTTTAATATTCATATTGATAATCCCTCCTGCACACTAGCCTCCTCTCTGTTAGAAACCTTACAAGGACTCACCTTGCCTCAACTAGTGACAGGTCCTACTCATATAGCAGGCCATACCCTTGACCTCATTTTTTCCAATCTTCCTTCCCTCTCCACTCTCCCCCCCACTCCTTTGACATGGACCGATCATTATCTTATCCCTTTTTCTTTCACAGCCCCCTCCCCTCCTCCCCCTATCCCCCTTAATCGAGTTAAAGGTCGTAAATGGACCAAAGTTACATGTAACTCCCTGGAAGCTCATCTACATTTTCATTTTAACCAGCTAAATGACCTCAATTTAGAAACATTGAGATTCAATTCGGCCCTCTCGGATGCACTTGACTCGGTTTCCCCTCTGGTCCCCGTCACTTCCTCCAGATCCCGTCCTTCTGCCCCTTGGTTCTCCCCTCTGTTGCGTGAGGAAAAGAGCAAGTGTAAGCAGTTGGAACGTAAATGGAGATTGAACTATGATCCTGTAGCCAAATTGGCCTACAAATCTGCCCTGAGTAAGTTCCACAAACTAACACGCTCGTCCATGAGAGCTTACTTTTCTAATTTGATTCAACAGGCGCAGAATTCCTCCAAAACTCTTTTTTCCATAGTGAATGACTTCGTATATCCTCCTGCTTTGAAATCCCTCTTTACTCCCACTCAAGATCTCTGCAATGGATTGTCTGATTTTTTTCAAGAGAAGATAGTTATACTCTCCTCCTCCTTTGCAGCAATGGCTCCGGATTTCCCTGATGATTGCCCTGGCCTCCCCTCTTGTTCTTTCAACTCTTTTAGCGAGCTAACTCCTGATCTCGCGTTAGCTTTATTACGCAACGTTAAGTCTGGTTCCCCCCTGGACCCAGTTCCTGCCAAAATCATGGGTAATCTCGCCCCTATCCTTGTGAACCCGTTTCTTTCCATCTGGAATGCCTCTTTGTCGCAAGGTCTATTCCCCTCAGTTTGGAAACAGGCCAGGCTGGTCCCCATACTGAAAAAACCTGGTGCAGACCCTCTGCTTTTTAGCAACTATCGACCTATTTCTCTCCTGCCTAAACCTGCCAAGATACTGGAGAAGGTGGTACAGAAACAAGTGGCACTGTACTTAGAGTCAAATCAGCTGCTACACGACTCTCAGTCCGGTTTTAGATCCGGCTATAGCACCGAGACTGCGCTGCTTGAAGTCTCTGAAATTATCAGGGAATCAGTGGATAGGGGCGAGGAGGCCATGTTGGTCCTCCTCGACCTATCCGCTGCTTTTGATACTGTCTCCCACAAAATACTTACCTCCCGCCTACAGCAGCTAGGGGTCGGTGGGACAGTGCTGGCCTGGATTATCTCTTTCCTGTCTAGCCGTTCCCAAAGGGTTACGATGCACCCTTTTGAATCCGAAGACAAACCCCTCCTGTGTGGAGTGCCCCAGGGCTCTGCCTTGAGCCCTCTACTGTTTAATGCTTATGTGGCTCCTCTGGCCAAGGTAGTTGAATCCTGGGGCGTCAGGGTGGTCTCCTACGCTGACGATACTCAGCTTATCTTTTCCTTTCGAGACCATTCTGACTCCCTCTTCTCCAACTTTAGAAACTGCCTTGGTAACATATGCTCCTGGATGTCAGCCAATCACCTTGCCCTTAACACCGACAAAACCGAGGTTCTCTTTTTCAGTAAAAAATCCCCCCCCCCTGCAACCCTTTGGTGGCCTACCATTCTGAATCCCCCACCCTCTCCCGTGAAGGCAGCTCGTAACCTGGGCTTCATTTTTGACAACTCTTTGTCCGGAAATGCCCAAGTTAACAAAGTGGTAGGGGCCTGTTTCTCTAAACTTCGCATGATCAGAAAAATCTTCCCCTTCCTCCCTCTATCCTCACGCAAAACCGTAGTCCAGGCCCTTATCATCACCCATCTAGACTATGCTAATAGTCTATATGCAGGTGCCCCGCACTATCTTATTGACCGCCTGCAAATAGTCCAAAATGCGGCAGCCCGGCTCATCGGTAACATCCCTGCCCGTACTTCAGTCAGAGCCTACCGAGAAGAACTTCATTGGCTTCCCATTCAACGACGCATAGACTTTAAAATTCTGATCCTGACATTTCGGGCTATCCATGGTACTGGCCCACTTTATCTGAAAAAGCGTCTCAAGATCTCTGTTTCAGCCAGACATCTCAGATCCAATAACCTTCGTCTTCTGTTGGTTCCTAGTCAAGTCAAGTCAAGTCAGAGAATTTATAAAGCGCACTACATACCCAGAGGGTCTCAAGGCGCTAAGGAGGGGGGGGGGGAGGATTACTTGTCAAAAATTCACGTTTTAAGTTGCTTTCTGAAAGCTAGGTGGTTCTGGGTAAGGCGAAGGTGAGTGGGGAGTGAGTTCCATGTTTTAGCAGCCAGGTAAGAGAAGGATCTGCCTCCCATGGTGGTCTTGTTGATGCGAGGTACGGTGGCGAGGGCTTGGCTGGAGGAACGTAATTGGCGGGAGGGGGTGTAGAAGGACAGTCTTGAGTTGAGGCATTCTGGTCCGATGTCGTAGAGTGATTTGTGTGCGTGGGTTAGCAGTCGGAAAGTGATTCTCTTATTGACGGGTAGCCAGTGGAGGTCTTTCAGGTGACCAGAGATGTGTTCGTTGCGTGGGATGTCTAATATGATTCTGGCTGAGGCGTTTTGGATTCGTTGGAGTTTCTTTTGGAGTTTAGCGGTAGTGCCTGCGTAGAGGGTGTTTCCGTAGTCCAGTCGGCTCGTGACTAGAGCATGGGTGACTGTTTTCCTGGTTTCGGTGGGGATCCATCTAAATGTTTTTTTGAGCATGCGAAGAATGTTGAAGCAAGATGAAGATACGGCGCTGACTTGTCTGTTCATTGAGAGTGAAGAATCCAGGATAACGCCTAGGTTCCGTGCGTGGTCTGTCGGGATGGGTGCTTTTCCAAGGGCTACCGGCCACCATGAGTCGTCCCATGCAGAGGGGGATGTACCTAGGATGAGGACTTCTGTTTTATCTGAGTTCAGTTTCAGACGGCTATGTTTCATCCATTCAGCAACTTCTTTCATTCCTTCGTGTAGGTTAGTTTTGGCGGTGCTGGGGTCCTTGGTGAGAGAAAGGATCAGTTGAGTGTCATCCGCGTAAGAGATGATGTTGAGGTTGTGTTGGCGGGCGATGGTCGCGAGGGGGCTCATGTATACGTTGAAGAGGGTGGGGCTGAGAGAGGATCCTTGTGGTACGCCACAGATGACTTCGGTGGCCTCGGACTTGAATGGTGGAAGACGGACTCTCTGGGTTCTTCCGGTGAGGAAAGAGGTGATCCATTCAAGTGCTTTTCCTTTTATTCCGATGTTATTGAGGCGTTGTAACAGGGTGCTGTGGCAGACTGTGTCGAAAGCAGCAGAGAGGTCGAGGAGGATGAGGGCGACTGTGTCTCCATTGTCCAGTAGGGTTCGAATGTCGTCTGTTGCTGCGATAAGGGCGGTCTCAGTGCTGTGTTTTGCTCGGAAGCCAGATTGTGAGGAGTCGAGGGATTTGTTGGCTTCGAGGAAAGCGGTGAGCTGGTTGTTGACAGCTTTCTCGATTACTTTGGCCGGGAATGGAAGGAGCGAGATGGGGCGGTAGTTTTTGAGTTCGGTGGGGTCCGCTGTGGGTTTTTTCAGAAGGGCGGTGAGTTCAGCGTGTTTCCAGGTTTCCGGAAAGGTGGTGGAGTTGAAGGAGCAGTTGATGACGTCTCGGAGGTGCGGTGCTATGACGGAGTCTGCTTTGTTGAAGATGTGGTGAGGGCATGGGTCTGTGGGGGATCCTGAGTGGATGGAGTTCATTAGGCGGATGGTGTCCTCAGTGGAGATTGGGTTCCAGTCGTTAAGGGTGTTCGCGGGGGGAGAGTGTTCAGCATGTGGTTGGGTGGGTTGGGCCCCGGGTTGGTTGTCGAAGCTGTTGTGGATGTCTGCAATCTTGTTGTGGAAGAATGAGGCTAGGGAGTCGCAGAGGGCTTGAGAGGCGGTGATGTCGTTGGAGTTGGCCGAGGGATTGGAAAACTCCTTGACGATGTTGAAAAGTTCCTTGCTGTTGTGGGCGTTGTTGTCGAGTCGGTCCTTGAATGCTGTTTTCTTGGCCTTTCGGATTAGTTGGTGGTGAGTGCGGGTGGCGTTTTTGAAGGCGTCCTTGGTGCTGGTGGTTGGGTCTTTTTTCCACGCTTTTTCAAGGGTGCGGCAGAGTTTCTTGGACTTCTTAAGATCATCGTTGAACCATGAGGCCTTCTTGTTGCCAGGTTTGCTTTGACGTTTTTTCAGTGGTGCTAAGGTGTCTGCGGTGTTGGATAGCCATCGGGTGAAGTTGGCGGCGGCTAGGTTTGGGTCCGAGGAGTGGGCTGGGGTGTTTAGAAGGAGCGATGAGGAGATCTGGTCGGAGGTGATTTTGTTCCAGTTTCTTTGCAGAGTCGGTTGGAGGTGGTTGGTGGGTTTGGGCTTGTTGTAGGTGAAGTGAACGCAGCTGTGGTCAGTCCAGAGGAGATCCGTAGTGTGGCTGAAGGAGACATGATTGCTGGAGGAGAAGATGGGGTCGAGTGTGTGACCTGCGATGTGGGTGGGGGAAGTGACCAGTTGTTTAAGTCCGAGGTTGGCGAGGTTGTCCGGGAGGGTGGTGGTGTTGTGGTCGTTGATCTTTTCAAGGTGAGAGTTGAGGTCTCCCAGAAGGATGTATTCTTTGGAGGGGAGCGCGAGTGGAGTGATGAAGTCCGTGATGTCTTCACTGAATTTTGCGCGGGGTCCTGGTGGTCTGTAGAGGAGGGTGCCTCTGAGTGTGGTCTTGGGGTCGATGTGGATCTGGAAGTGAAGGTGTTCGGAGTTGGCGAGGTTGGCGTCATAGCTGGTTGAGATGCGGATTGATTTTTTATGGACGATAGCGATTCCTCCTCCTGTGTGGCCGGTACGGTCTTTGCGTGTGATCTTATAATCTTCAGGGATGGCAATGGTGATGTCTGGGGCGGAGGAAGCGTTCATCCATGTTTCCGTTAGGAAGGCGACGTCTGGAGAGATGGTGTCTAGTAGGTTCCATAGGTCAATGGCGTGCCTGTGGATCGATCGGGTGTTGAGAAGGATGCATTGTAGGTGGTTGGGGTCGGGAATCTGTGGTGTGGTAGTAGCGGAGATGTTGTCGGTGCCGATGAATTTGCAGGAGTAGCAAGTGAAAGGTCCATGGGTGTGTCCAGGAGCGGCTTGGACGCAGTTGGGGGCGCGACCGGGGTCGAGGGCTAGGAGGGAGGCGGCATCGTAGGTAATGCGGGAGGGCTGGGCAGCGCGAGGGGCAGGGGGACTGGCGCTGGGCGCGGTCCAGGCGCGGACGGGCGTAGACGGGCTTACCTTTGGCGCACCTTCGGCGCGGGTTGGGCGCGGACGCTGCGCGTGGACGCTGCGCGCGGGAACTACTGTCATATATGGATAGCGGAGGGGGAGGGGCGAGGGCGTCTCAGCTGGGAGGCGGGGCGGGCTAGAGATGAGCACAACAACAACAACAACACAGGCAAAATGGAGGCGGAGGGGGGAGCCCAGCGGAAATGCGCAAATGCTGAAAAAGCGGCGCTTTAGCAGTACAGAAATGCAAATTGTTCAGCGCGGCAACTAGGCCCACAGCAGGCAGCAATAATGATTTAAATGAGCAGATAGGCAGCCAAGCAACGATACCGACTGAAGCAGGGAGGCACTGGGGAGCGACCACTCAGCCCGAGGGACAGGAGCGAGTCACGGCGCTTTCAGGTATTGGAGCGCTGTTCTGGTCAGTGGGAGGGCGTCTCAGCTGGGAGGCGGGGCGGGCTAGAGATGAGCACAACAACAACAACAACACAGGCAAAATGGAGGCGGAGGGGGGAGCCCAGCGGAAATGCGCAAATGCTGAAAAAGCGGCGCTTTAGCAGTACAGAAATGCAAATTATTCAGCGCGGCAACTAGGCACACAGCAGGCAGCAATAATGATTTAAATGAGCAGATAGGCAGCCAAGCAACGATACCGACTGAAGCAGGGAGGCACTGGGGAGCGACCACTCAGCCCGAGGGACAGGAGCGAGTCACGGCGCTTTCAGGTATTGGAGCGCTGTTCTGGTCAGTGGGAGGGCGTCTCAGCTGGGAGGCGGGGCGGGCTAGAGATGAGCACAACAACAACAACAACACAGGCAAAATGGAGGCGGAGGGGGGAGCCCAGCGGAAATGCGCAAATGCTGAAAAAGCGGCGCTTTAGCAGTACAGAAATGCAAATTGTTCAGCGCGGCAACCAGGCACACAGCAGGCAGCAATAATGATTTAAATGAGCAGATAGGCAGCCAAGCAACGATACCGACTGAAGCAGGGAGGCACTGGGGAGCGACCACTCAGCCCGAGGGACAGGAGCGAGTCACGGCGCTTTCAGGTATTGGAGCGCTGTTCTGGTCAGTGGGAGGGCGTCTCAGCTGGGAGGCGGGGCGGGCTAGAGATGAGCACAACAACAACAACAACACAGGCAAAATGGAGGCGGAGGGGGGAGCCCAGCGGAAATGCGCAAATGCTGAAAAAGCGGCGCTTTAGCAGTACAGAAATGCAAACTGTTCAGCGCGGCAACTAGGCACACAGCAGGCAGCAATAATGATTTAAATGAGCAGATAGGCAGCCAAGCAACGATACCGACTGAAGCAGGGAGGCACTGGGGAGCGACCACTCAGCCCGAGGGACAGGAGCGAGTCACGGCGCTTTCAGGTATTGGAGCGCTGTTCTGGTCAGTGGGAGGGCGTCTCAGCTGGGAGGCGGGGCGGGCTAGAGATGAGCACAACAACAACAACAACACAGGCAAAATGGAGGCGGAGGGGGGAGCCCAGCGGAAATGCGCAAATGCTGAAAAAGCGGCGCTTTAGCAGTACAGAAATGCAAATTGTTCAGCGCGGCAACTAGGCACACAGCAGGCAGCAATAATGATTTAAATGAGCAGATAGGCAGCCAAGCAACGATACCGACTGAAGCAGGGAGGCACTGGGGAGCGACCACTCAGCCCGAGGGACAGGAGCTAGATTAGTTCCTAGATTCAGGCTTTCTCGGACTGGCGGCAGATCTTTCACCGTCACTGCCGCCAAGCTCTGGAATAGCCTCCCCCTTGACCTCAGGTTCTGCGAATCTGAGCCAGCCTTTCGCCGCAAACTCAAGACCTGGCTGTTCACTAGGCGGTAGGACTTGGAACTGTCAACTCCTCACCGTTTCCCATTTTCTCTGTGAGATATGATCTTGGTTACTCCTCATGGGGACAGTTATGTAATCTTAGCGCCGGGACACCTCCTTTGGAGGTAGCTGCGCGCTCTATAAGCTCCATAAATAAATAAATAAATAAATAAAACCCCAGTTACCCCCCCTCTCTCTCTACATAAGTCAAAGCACTGATCCTCAAACCGATTCCCTAACAACCTTAGACCGATTCCCCAACAACCCAATCACCTAGCGACACCCTCAGCCTCTGCAGGCACAGCTGGAATGTCCAGGATGCCGGTCCCCTAGGAGATGCTAATTGTAGAAGCTTCGAATGGCCACCCCCTTTTCCTACTTAGAAAAAATGTTACCCGTCACTCCAACCTCACCTTACCCCGACACACATAAACATCTGAAAGCTCATCATGGCCCAAACTCATTCTCCATCACTTACCCCCCAACCTCTTACCTAAAACAAAAAAGATCTTCAAACACAGACTGATTAGACATCATCCAGGAACACTATTCGCGGACATTTACCACTGCTCCGACAAAGGGCAGCGGAAAATGGACCTCATTTCACATATGGAGAGACCGTAAAACTGGATCACCATCCTCAGAACACATCTCCTCGTAACCAAAACAACTAACACCCCCCACAGCTGTCAATTGTCGACCACAATCCCCAACCATCTCATGCGGAGTGGCCTCAACTCGGTGACCCTATATTCCATCGGAACACTCTTGATCCAAGCCACCAATGACAACTTAGATGCATTTGACTCACTCTTCCCCTCGCTTCGCAACGCCTCCTTGCACACACGGCTACCCAGCCCGAACAACTACCACCCCCGATCGGTCCGACTAGCTGGATGCTACCAAATTCCAATCCCGCTCCACCTACCCCTCCCCCAGACTGTGACCTCCACTCTGTCCCCCCCACACCAACCGCTCACTCTCCAGACCCCCCTTCAAACATTAGCATAAGGTACGGCATAAATGAGGCTCCCCAACCCCTTGAGGCCCGAACCCCACCCCCTCCCGCCCCACTCCGCAACCCTCAACAATCTACCGGCACCGTCAATCCGCAATCTATGTCACCCAGCTCCTTCTCCCTTCCCACACGCAAGCTGAGGCCTCCGATTGCTAGACGTAAATCCTCTCACCCCTTCCCCATGACTACCCAGAGAGTCAACACTGACAACACGGACACCAAAATCCACTTTATCAACGACAAGCTCCCGCCCTCTAGAGACGTCTCTCCCCAGAACACCCACAATTCCTCTACCGAGGAGAGGGCGCTACGTCTTGCTCTGCTAGAAAACCAGCTAAAAAAGGCATTACTAAGCCTCAAAGAAATCACAATTAACCTCTCCTCACTCCGTAGGCCCAGCCAACACCCGCTCCCGACCCCCACCACTACCAACAACAAACGCCAAAGGCACTCTAGGGCTCCTTGGCCATGTTGGAACACAACCCCACTGCTTAACCTGTCACAAAGACCCAAAAGAACAATAGCTGCAGTGTCCATGTGTGAAGCTTTAGACCTTGCCTCCTCCTACGATACTTCCCCGACTGTCACCCCGAATCTACAGATCCTGGTCATCACTGGATTTAGAAGGGACCGCTCACCACCCAGTCCTCCAAGACCACCAACATGCCTCACAACCATTCTGAGGGCCTCCACAACGAAGAAACTCGCAAACGGAGAGACCAACACCAACTGCATGCTTATTAACTGCAGATCAGCCATCAAACACGCAACAGAGCTGGCTGAAACCATCCTGACCCACGACATAGACATCACGTTCATCACTGAAACTTGGCTAAACGAGTCCTCCTCTCCAATCATGGACGTGCTTGTGCCCCCAGGCTTTGCAATCATCAACAAAGACAGAAAAATCCACCGCGGAGGGGGCAAAGCAATCATACATAAGAACACCATCTCCGTGACGGAAACCGAAGCCCTAAAATTCGACACTTTTGAATGTCTCACCGCTAACATCAAGACGAGGGAAAACAATATCCTATCCTGTTATTTCCTCTACCATCCGCCAGGCAACAACTCTGCATTTGGAGAACACCTATCTGATCTGGTATCCAACTGCGCACTCCGGGACTCCAGTAACCTAATTTTAGGAGACCTCAACCTTCATTGGAATGAGGAAAACACCCTGCTGATCCATAACCTGAACAAACTCCTGCATAACAGACACCTCACCCAACCTGACGCAGTCGCGACCGACCGCACCATGCCCATCGACTGGTCTGTCCGTCACATCATCCTATTCCACATCAATCAAGCGATCCTATGCCAACCCCCTAATCATGAACACCCCCACTTGGCAAGAAATCTGAAGCAGATTCCCATGGACATTTTGAAAGAAAGGATAAGCTCTCTCCTCCCCATCTCCTTTAATGACCTATCCACTACAGAACTCACCTCTCACTACAACTCCAATATGATCAACATTCTGGACAAAATAGCACCCTTAAAACAAAATAGAGCCAGGGCCACTCCTTCAAGATCCTGGTTCAACACAGACATAAATGAGGAAGGGGGACAACTCAGAGCAGCAGAAAGACTCTGGCAGAACAATCCGTCCCAAATCTTCCTGGCCCAACTCAAAGCAAAACGCAAGAAATACAAAGTCCAAATCAATCGTAAAAAAAACTTCCTTCTTTCGCAACGCCCTTGAAAACGCTAAAAACAGACCCAAAGAGCTCTTCACCCTCATCAGGCAACAAACTTCCAAGCCCGCCCGTATCCTCAACACAGGCCTCTAATGCCCTGTGCGAGAACTGTGCCAACTTCTTCAATGACAAAATCTCCAAGATTGAGCTCTCCTTGGACTCCAACCGCAACCTCGTCCATAGGAGCCCGGCCCCAAGAGCAGAGTGTAACACAACCAATCACCCCACCAATCAGTGGAAATCATTCAACCCCGTATCGGAAATAGAGATAGTTAAACTGATCTTCACCTCTAAACCCTCCTCACATGACTTAGACCCTATTCCAACCCAACTGGCCAAGAAACTAAAATTCTCCCTAGCACAGCTCCGGACCAGGATCATAAACAGCTTCCTGAGCTCTGGCGTCATTCTGGATTGCCTCAAAGATGGACAAGTCACTACTTTACTGAAAAAAACAAGCTTGGATACCAAGGATTTGAACAACTACAGTCCCGTCTCCAATCTCCCTCTCCTGGCCAAAACTTTGGAAAAGTGCATTCTCCTCCAACTGACACAACACATGGACAGCATCAAGCTCCTGGACCCCCACCAATCAGGCTTCAGAAAAGGGTGCAGCACAGAGACAGCAATCCTTAATATCATAGATGATAGACACAAGTCCCTCGATACAGACCAATGCTCCCTACTCCTCCTCCTGGACCTATCGGCAGCCTTCGATACGGTTGACCACCAACTACTCATTAAGGTACTCCAAGAAAGGCTAGGGGCCAAAGAGGTGGTCTTACTCTGGTTCAGCTCCTTTCTCCAGAATCGCTCTCAAAGAGTCAAAATCAAAAACTTCTCATCGGATCTTCACCCTGTCAGCAGAGGCGTCCCCCAAGGATCAGTCCTCTCCCCGCAACTCTTCAACTTATACATGGAACCCCTCACCACTATACTCAAAAGATCCAACATTCCCTTCCACCTTTATTCGGACGACACCCAGATTTATCTTGAAACCTCCTCCATTGAAGACATCCAGAGACTCAATGACACTCTTAGAGAAGTCCAACACTGGCCCTCTCTAAACCACCTGAAATTGAATCAAGACAAAATGGAAATCCTTCTAATTCCCAACAAAACGGAGAACCTCCAAGTCGCAGAATGGCTCAACGACAATCTCTCCCTGGCCAACTCCGTCAAATCGCTGGGAATCACACTGGACCCTAAACTAAGCATGGACAAACACATCAAGAACACTGCAAAGAGCGCTTTCCTCAACCTGAAACTACTCAATAAGATAAAACCCTTCATCCCGACCAACAACCTCAAACAAGTGACGCAATCCCTGGTACTTTGCAGATTAGACTACGGGAATGCTTCCGTCACAGGCACAGCAAAATCTCACGTAGCCCCCCTCCGATCAACTCTTAATGCAGCTGCAAGAATGGTCACCGGAGTAAAACAATATGACCACATCTCGCCCGCACTCAGAGAGTTGAAATGGCTCCCAGCTGAATTGCGAGCCAGTTTCAGAACTGCCTGCCTCACGCACAAAGCCCTCCACACAGGGAAACCCGCCTACCTGGCCTCCAAACTGCAGAAAGCCGGTCAGACAAGGAGCCTCAGGAGCTCCAATACGCTACCACTCATGCCGCCGACAACCTGCAAACAAAAAACCGCAGCCCGATCGTTCTCTGGAAATGCGCTCAAAATATGGAACTCCATCCCAGTCCACATCAGGACAATCCCCTCCTTTCTAAGATTCAAAAGGCAGCTCAAAGACCTCTACCTCAATCATACCTTCCCAAATGGATAGATTGCAAACAACTCTCACAGCGTGCACATTACTGACACTTTATAACCAAGACCTCCACCTCAGACCTAGCCCGACTCCTCCCCACTATCCCCCTGGATCGGAAGGATGCACGGCTTGAACTACTGTGTTCACTATTACGAGACTATGTAACTTTCCCTCTATCGTTATACAACGCACAAATTCCTTTACTGCTCCCTGTGGCTTCATGTTCACTACTGCTATAATATGTGTTTTCTTCTTTACAAAATGTTGTAAAGCGCTCCGATACCTTCAGGTCTGGCTAGAGCTATATAAAACTCCTTAATAAATAAATAAATACATTAAACAAGAGTCACGGACAAGATGGCAAATTTCGGATGGGTTATGTAACTAAGGGACAGGTGGTCACACTAACTGTTACCAGACTTGAGCCAGCAATGTTCAATACCTGCTGTAATACTTTACTTTTTACAGACACCCCATTTAGAATATCTGTAATGTCATTTTTTTTAGCAAAAGAAGGATGGGTATTTTTGGCTTTGACTGTGCATCAAAGCCAACATTTCTGACCATGCCCTAGGGATTATTTATTTAATTCAACATTTTTATATAGTGTGGACATTACCCAAAGCTTTTAGGGTGCTTTACAATAAAACACGTTTCATAACAAGAGATACAAGGTTGCAAACAGTTGCTAGTTACTATCATTACAAAAGGCACAAAGTAGCGGGGTGAATCATAGGTATATTTGTTTGTTTCGCTTTTTAAAAAGGCTCGGAATATTTACAGATCATAAGAGGAGGTCCGTGTTTTAGGTAGTAGTAGAAAGGTTTGGTGAGGTGAGACAGGAGTAGTGCCGCTGGTCTTGTGGAGGGTGCGTTATGTTGGGGCAGGTTGGGTAAGGGGACAACTCGCCAAAATGTCTTTGTAGGAGAAGGGCTTTGCACCCCACTTTGAAGTTTCGGGGCTGAGGAGATCCATATTCTAGTCACAATACCCAAGAAAGATTGTGCCAGGGGTAATTTCTCTGTGAAGGTTAGTGGCTCTAACATAGCTTCTGCATTTCGCAATGGTCTGGTGCCTCCAGAAAGCTTCAGTTTGTTCGCTAGGCAGCGAGCAGTGGATGTTTGCAAGGCCTTGTGGGTAATACAGGCAGTCTTATACATCTCTCTGGCTTCTATAGGGAGCCAGCAAACATTGACAAGCACTGGTGAGATGTGCTTGTTTTTTTTCACCACATAGACGAAGCTTGATGCTGAATGTAAAACTGATTTCAGAGGAGTGAGGTGGATTCTGGGTAGACCTGTCAAAAGAGAGTTACAATAGTCGATTCTGGAGAGAACCAGCGATTGAAGAGGTGTGGCGCAGCGGCAAGGGTGCCTGACTCCGGACCACAGGGTTCACGGTTGTATCCCTGGTGCCGGCGGCAGGTTAGCCCAGCACCATGTGACTCTGGGCAATAGCTCGCTTAATCTTCCAGATGGCCCCCAGCGCCGGGACACCTCTCCGGAGGTAGCTGTGCGCTTTACAAATGCTGGTTTTTCATTTCATTGAACAAGAGATTTCAGGTCTTGCTCAGGAATGTAGTGGCGGATTCCCCAAAGAAGGCATCGTTTACATCGTGCAATTTTGGCCATGGTGCTCATTTGGGTTTCAAGGTTGAGCCTTTTATCCAGAGTGACTCCCAGAGATTTGGGCTTATGGGTTTTCTGTTGAGGATATTAAGTGTATCCATCTAGGATTGAACAGACGGTGGTGAATTCGAAGAGAAGATGAGGAATTTGGTTTTGGAAGGTTTCAGTTTTAGTTTGTGAGAAGTCATCTAGTCTTGAATGGAGTTTAAGATGTTGGGAAGATGAGAGATGTAATTGGTGGATGAGCCATTTAACAGAATAGAGCTGGATGTCATCTACATATTGATGGGAGAGGATCCTGCACTTTCTTAGAAGGACTCCCAAAGTTTCAATATAGAGGTTGAGGAGGATAGGAGCAAGGATAGAACCCTGTGGTTCTCCTAGACCGATGGCTTTCGATAAAGATTAGCAATTTTCAATTTTGATCCTCTGTGATCTGCCCATGAGGAAGGATTCAACCCATTTTAGAACCACTCTGTCAATGCCCATATGATTTTTTAGTGTGTCTAGAAGCCGACAATGATTTAGTGAATCGAAAGCTGCCGACAGGTCGGGGAGAATAAGGAGGCAGGTGCTGCCCGAATCTAGGACTCGAAGAGCATCATCAACAACCTATTTCTGTGCTTCAGCCTTGATTGAAGCCAGATTGATATTCATCCGGAAGGTTTTTATCCTTGAGGTGCTGGATAAGTTGTTCCACCACACATCTTTAGACGATTTTTGCAAGAAAAGACGGGTTGGTGATAGAGTGAATGCTGCACGAGGTCATTTGCATATTTTGAGGGTTTTTTCGAGAAGTGGGGTGACGATCAATTTTGAGGGAATCAGTAAAGGATCCTTGGCTGAGAGAGAGATGTAATAGTTTTGCCCAGTAAGGAAGCACATATGTGTGTAAAGATATTTGGAAATATCATTTGAAATAGGATCCGAAAAGTAATTTGAGGATTTGGTTTTCTTGATGTTTTTAAGTCAGACTTCTTCCCCGATTATGTCAACGGTTTGCCAGGTGTTCATGGCATTGCAAACCATGGTGGGGTATAATCAAAATTGTACAAGCTCTTCTGCTTTCTTGGAGGGGTCATCGAGTTTCATGGAAGCGAGCATGGGAGGGCTGGTGGCTCTTTTGATCGAATTGAAGAGTTGAAGTGATTTGATTTCTCTCAAAATATGTGCCTTTGGTAAAGTGATCTTGCATTGTGGAGGAACGCTAGTGAGGGAGCAGGGATTCATAAATCTCAAACTTTGGGTGTAGCCATCATACAAAACCCTCCACTGGTCGTATGGACCTTTTGTGGACATGTAGAGAGATCAAGGAGCATTCGTTTACATACATTTACTTAAACCATGAAGAGCAATATGGCTCCACAAGAAAGAACAAATCGAATTATAGTGAGTTGTAAATGGATTTATTAACAAATAGTTCAATCCAAGTTATTAATTTATTAAATATAACAATTTTAAGCATCATTATTACAATTTTAAATGGCCCAAAACCCATATTTCAGGACAAGAAAAAATAAAATATTAACAAGAGCTACATGAAGAATACAAAATATCAAAAAAGTGTGTTACATAAAGGAAACCCCTAATCTAAATTAAATAGATATAGGTCAGGAAAGGGCATTTGGTTAGGCAAATACGGTACAGTGCCAGCTTCAGAAAGGTTTCTGATGACAGAATATGAATGCTTAAGCACAAAGCCTTTGCACTCAGGCAGTGAAGATCTTCTCAGTTTGAGAGTCAATGGACATCCCCCCTCTAGTCTAAGGAACACATGCTATTATTATTCAACAAGCACGCCTTTGAAACATTACAGCCTTTTCTCACTCTCAAGAGCAAATCATATTACTGCAGACTCTGAGAGTAGGTCAACTCTCCTCTTTCTAAGGGCAACACAGTGGCCCATGCATGGCTATGTCCTTGAATTGTTACACTGGACAAACTGTCGAGTACAGTCAGCTCTTTGCCCGAGCCACTCTCCCATCCTGGCACCATCTTCTTCTTTTTCAATGAAAACCTCATTATCAGTCATCAAATACATAGAAGTAAGCTATTGACTAGCTAGCAAAAGGCGTCTGGAAAAAACACAGCATCTGAAGTAGAAAAACACATAGGGGCTGATTCCGAGCTTGAATTCTTTTTTACCGTACGACTCGTATCCGTATTTTTTTACGTACGAATCGTACAAGTACCGTACAAATGGTGAAGTACGATTCGTACGGGAAAAATACATACGAATCGCCTCGGGAAAAGTCTATGAGACGTCCCCAGACAGTTTTACATATGAGCATAGCATGCTCCAAAAAAAAAAAAAATCTCTAAAGAGAGCATGGTACAACGACCGAGATGCCTTACTCGAAGTGAAAACTAAGAATAATGAACCAGAACTTGTTTGTGTCACTACATTTGGCACGGCAACTAATAAAATCAAGAAAATTGTAAAGAAACACTGGTCACTCCTTTCTGCATTGCCTGAGTTCACCAAGGAACCACTCTTTTCATTTAAGAGAGGTACGAATCTCAAAGATCGACTTGTACATGCTTTTAAAATGACAGACCAAAATGTGGTAGATGACATGCGCCAATTGACACCATTAATAGGGCACCATAAATGTGGCAAGTGTGCAGCATGCCCCACCACAATAACTACCAAATCATTTGAGTTCCTGGGTCAGAACTACATGGTGAAATCCTTTTCGAATTGCAATACCAGTAATGTGGTCTATTGCATACAATGCCCTTGCAATCTCAAGTATATAGGCAAGACCACACAAATGGTCAAAAAACGGATTCTGCAACACCAATCTAGAATTAGGTGTAAAGTAGAGACTGCACCATTAGTGGAGCATTATATGCAACTGAAACATACTGAGAAAGAAATGCTCTGGTGGGTCATCGAAGTCGTTAAGCCCACAATTCGACAGACAAACGTAGATCACATACTGACATTGAGGGAGAACCGTTGGATCTGCCGTACTGATAACATTAAAAAAGGCCTGAACTCTGCCACTGAGTGGCACTCGCTGGCCTGTCTTAACCGTTGATGTCCTTTCATTATTTAAACTGTACCTTTACTGACAGTGGCATCTCCTATAAGTAGGGCTGTGGATCTAGGCCCTAACAGCCCTCTTCAGTTTCAAACTAGGCTGTTTAATCTCACATTTCATAGACTCATTGAAATTGTATCGCATTCACCATGCTACCTATCCATGTAAATACCATCAAAGTAGCTGCCCCTGCCCATGTAAATCCAGATCTGAACATTTGATCGTGAACCAACTACAACAACGAATGATCCGATGGTGAACCGATACAGAATCTGTATGAGATGCTGATGAAAATATATATTGGACATCAACTGACCTAATTATGTTTTTGTTTAATACAATGCGAGAAAAATAGCACGTCTCTGTGTTACTGATAAGAATGCATCCAACTATACTTATGTGTTGCACCGTGAGAAATAGAATGGATATAGGCAGGATACCCATATTTATGTTCAATAACTTCATGCAATATCCAATGTTATAGATACACGGTCGACTTACTGGATTTGTATCTGTGAGAAATATATCAACATGTAATCAAAAATTTTTTTAAAGACTTTCAGTATGTTTTCACATTTCTGTGCGATGTAAATATAGTTTACACTGACAGTGAGCACTAAGGTAAAGGATTACCCCGGAGCAGGATTAATGTCCCGCTTATTTCAAGCGGCTCATAATCGTTTTCCACTCAGTTACAACCACAGAAATTCGTCTTTAATTAATGCCAAAAAGAAATAGGAAATAATATACTCTTTGAGTGAAATTGGACACTTCAAAATGGCGGCTGTAATCCATCGTAAAAGTTTATATATGTCTCGTGGAGCCGAGAATTGACCGGTTTACATTAATGACCGGCCTCTGATAACCTTACTCTAGATCACATATATAACTATTAATCAATACATTCAGTTAGCTGTAATATAACTGATATACCACAGTGACAACATAGCCACCAAGTGGATAAAAGCCTCTTCAAGATGGCCGCTGTCATTCGATTAAGATACCCTGTCTATTTTCTTGACTCTCAGCTGTTCTGAATTGCTGCCACAGTCAGCCTTTAAAAGCACTTCACAGCTTAGTACACCTTTAGGCTGTTCTGATGCAGGCAGACCCCCATTGATTTTCTGAAGACTGACGCCAGAAAAGTAAGTTGTTTAAAATGTCTATACTGGTCACCGGTGAATTTATGACGCGCATTCTCGCTTGATTCAGTACACTTCAAACAGTGTATTTATATAACTCTCTGACCCTTTTTAAACAACAATCAATCAGCGTATGATAACCCTCTAAGCGATTGTATATGCTTTAAAATATTTTCATTGTTATACTGGATAACCGGGCAATTAAATGTCCATTTTAGAAATACAACATCAATTTGTCCACGCTAAATGTGAGCTGACAAATTTCCCCTACACACCCTAGATAATTGCAGTTGTTTAGTTTAAATAAGACTGCAATGAATGGCCGCTTCAACCTAACGCCGCCACTCTTTCTATCCTTCCAGCTTTCAGCTGTGCCGATTTGTAACCACAGCCTTTCTTTAAAAGCAGTTTATTATCCTGATCCAGACGGATCATATTCACATTCTGAAGATTAACGACAGAAATGTAAGTCATGTTTAATTTACTCATTGCTTACTGACTGGCTAATAACGTGTTCTGTCAGCAAACGTTAATTTTTAGCACAGTTTCGAGTGATTTACCCAAATTGACATTCCTCTAAATCAACGATGAACAAAGCAAAACTTCACTGAGGGAAGTTCATTATTTTGCCCTGCTGGGATATATACTATTCAGGCCCCTATCCTTAAGCTGTAGCACCCCTCTCTGTGGTATATATAATGTCTAAAATTCATTCAAGCTTTGAAAATCACTGTATTACACAAATTGTGAATAAACTGGCAAACAATTGGGTCTCTTAAATAGATCCATACTACCATTACTACGACTGGAATCTATAAACATAGTCAGAAAAAGAGAAATAACATATAGGTGATTGAATAGTTAATACACTATCATCTATTTCTATTGTACAGCAATTAAATTTCGGCAGGATTGATTCCCGCATTATCACGATCTGGCAGTTGCTGATGCCAAAGCTCCACATGGTATGATATAATCTACTATTTCTTTCACACAACATGATAACTCTCTTTGACTAAATTTTGAATCATGTTTTTTGATTTGCAGTATAAATACTCACATGATTTTAAATAAAATTACGTGAGAACGCTTCTGAGACCTCTAAGTAAGCATGATCATTGATACAAATTATCTATTAGCACAGAAAATAATTGGTTGAAATGATTGAAAGACAATAGCATTTTCAATATTAGACATCTGATATAACTTTTGATAAAAGACATAGATAACTTTATTGCTCGCACACGGTTTAACTTTGTACATAGATTTGTTAGTGCACTTATGTTCACATTTATGTAACTATTTGCATTGTATTGTTTAGGAGTCCTTTTTTTAAGCAATCATTGTCCTGAAGATGGTCTGACGGATTGACACCACCCAAGACCGAAACGTCGACTTTACCATCTAATTCCAAGTTATTCGTTATGTACAGCAGATTGTATTTTTAAGAAAAAGCTGCATCTCTGTTCAAACCAATTAGGAATAGATGTGTATGTATAGATGAAATGAGGACTTAACTCCGTCCCCTGTTTTCATGATTTATTGCTTTAATTTATGTCCTTTTTGTACTCTTTTTATTCTGGATGAAATTACATAAACTAATGTGTTTGAATCACAAAAGAAATCCCCGTGTGCGTTGTTATCATTATATATCTATGATGTCCAGTTTATGAAATTGATTTCACATTGATGTTATTTTATCTTAACATGCCTATTGATTCAAATCGGTGAAATTCATAAATAATTGATCACTCTAAATAAATCCCTTGTTGGCACACTGACCTTCGCATATCTCTTTGCCCAAGCCCTCAAGGGTATATTGGGTTTGACCCCTATTTAACACTCTCCCATCCTGGCACCATCTTCTTCTTTCAATGAAAACCTCATTATCAGTCATCAAATACATAGAAGTAAGCTATTGACTAGCTAGCAAAAGGCGTCTGGAAAAAACACAGCATCTGAAGTAGAAAAACACATAGGGGCTGATTCCGAGCTTGAATTCTTTTTTACCGTACGACTCGTATCCGTATTTTTTTACGTACGAATCGTACAAGTACCGTACAAATGGTGAAGTACGATTCGTACGGGAAAAATACATACGAATCGCCTCGGGAAAAGTCTACGAGACGTCCCCAGACAGTTTTACATATGAGTCGTAAAACTGAAGTCTGAGCGCACAAGTCCGATCCGTACCGGCGTTCCGAATGCACAAGCGTATGGAAAACGTCCCGTACGGAGCGAACTGTGTACGACCCCTACCCCGGGTACACTTGTGCCCCAGGTACGAGTCGTATGGCCCCCCCACCCCAGCCCCGTATGTACGCGCCGTACCCCCACCCCAGCCCCGTATGTACGCGCCGTGCCCCCAGCCCTGTATGTACACACCGTATCCCCAGCCCCGTAGCGCTGGGGGTACGGCGCATACGCACGGGGCTGGGGTGGGGGTACGGCGCGTACATACGGGGCTGGGGGTACGGCGCGTACATACAGGGCTGGGGTGGGGGTACGGCGCGTACATACGGGGGGTGGGGGTATGGTCCGTACATGATGACACGTACGATGTGGGTGATGGCGTGTACGTCACGTAGCGGGCCCCCTTTTTCTCATGCATCGCAGGCGTACTTAGCTTTTCCGGCACTCTTTGGCTCCCGTAAAAATATAGCCGTGCGGAGTGCTGTGGGTACGAATCGTACTTGCTGGTCCGTAAAACGCATCCTGACTCCGTGCGGACGTCGTGTACGCGCTGTCCAGGATCGGAATTTTATGTATTTTTTAGCCATACGGTGTTTTTTACGATTCGTACGGAAATGTTATTTCTGTACGACTCGTACTTGCTGGTTTGTACGGTGGAATTCCCGGGTACGAGTCGTACGGAGAAATGCTCCGTACGACCATTTGTACCCAGGTTTTACAGGATCGGAATCAGCACAATAACTTGCAAATCAAATGAGAATGAAATGTCAGGCCTCTTAGCCATATTGTATTGCCATTTTGAATGTTGTAATTTTACACTGAAGGCTAACTTAAGTTACATCGCATGTGAACTCGGGTGCTGCTCATAATGGCTAAATGCGGTCACCTACTCCAAATAATATGATTAATATGCACACGTTATTTAACAATGTAAATCACAGTTTGCTGTTGTGTTAATTATGCAAATATAAAATTGCGCTCCTGCAATCCCACCTCTGATGGCTAGAATAGTCATCAAATCAAACACAAATGATTCTCCAAGGAACACTTTATCACTTTGCTGAGTCCTTCATCTTACCCTTAGAGTTTTGCAACTCCGTCATCTCTTTGTAAGCCTTACGCTTTCTCGCTTCCATTTCTATTTCCTCCTTCTTTTGCTGCCTTCTTTCTTTGTTTTCCTTTCTTGCTTGCTAACATCTAAATCCCTTATACAAAGCAAAAAAACAAATTAAGCACATACTAAGAATCAAAATAGACCTTAATACAGCAACTAAAAATCCATTACCAGTGCTTCCAAGTCAGCCACTTACCACATAGACCCCTTTTTCTAAGGTTCCTAAAACACTAGTTGCTTCTAAATCCTCTATTTCAAGTCAGAAATGTTCATTGCAAAATCCCTCTATCTCTTTGCTCTTATCCGGGATATATGCACAGCAGTGCTGCACTTTCAACATCTTACAGACTCCGCCTTTCTCTGCTAACAATTTGTCTAAAGCCAGTCTAT
Organism: Triturus cristatus; assembly: GCF_964204655.1. Classification (NCBI taxonomy): domain Eukaryota; kingdom Metazoa; phylum Chordata; class Amphibia; order Caudata; family Salamandridae; genus Triturus; species Triturus cristatus. The sequence continues at coordinate 17,892,379 of NC_140589.1, read as the reverse complement.
CTTGGAAGCCCATAGATGTAAGAACTACTAATTCTGTATTTATTGCTAGCAAAGCACCAGATGTATTAGTTGCTAATTTGTCTACTACTGTGGAAAGCTTTCTAATCTTCCCATCATTTAAGACTCCTCCTACTACAAAAATAATGGTGCCAAAAAGATCACCCACTAAATGTGAATCATCATTAGTGTTAGATCTAGATCCTTGAAGTGAATTCTTCTCAAAAACCTTGAAAATTATTCACATGCACCAGGCCACAAAATCTGTACGGGAGCACATATGACCCAAGTCAAAAACAATACAGCCCCCGAAAAGCACACAATTCAAAGGCACCCCGCCTCAAAGGGAGATGGGTACACATAATCAGAGCTGTAGGGGCAACTCCCCCACAATGCAGCACACACACATAGCAATCACAGTACATCAGCAATGACGGCAACGTGGTACAATGCGCAACACCAGAGGACAGAGCTCACAACATGTTACGCTCGTGCGTATCAACTGTCCACTCACATCAGGCATTGCTTGACACTGTGTGATGATAATGTACAGGTACTACCACACATCCGTCATGTAGTTGGTAAACACACTGTCTCCCATCAAATTTCCTGCTCCACCAAAACAGTCACAATGTACATTGGCATGTAGTCTGAATGTGAACATCTGCAATCCTTCAACATACATGTGCAGCACTGTTAACCTGCATCACCCCTTTACATTTCAGAGAGACAAAGAACACCTCCTGCAGAGCACACCACACTTCCCATCAGTGATGATGAAGAGGACAACCCGCACATATGTCAGGACATCCTCCAACGGATGATGGACAGCCTCTGCGCCCCATTCCCAGGAGCAGGGCAGGCCAACTGCCTCGAGGTGACCCCACCACCTACACAGACCACACAGTAGGAAACACACACCACCACGTCAGTCTCACTGGACCCCCCGACCAAGACACGGAATTACAACAGCATGTGTGGGCATGCCAGGTGGAGTTGGCTGATCAGCTGTGGGTGGGATTTGAGCTCGTGGCAGCCAAAATCGATGCCATACGTGGGTGTCTGAGTCCCATCGGGGACCACGTACAGTCCCTATCGGACACCCCCTGTACACACCATGCTCCACCACAGACCTTGGCTGACCTCACTGGGGCCATTAATCGGATACAAGATCTGTCTGGTCAGACAGGCACCAGCGTTGACAGCACAGAGTTGGCACAGCTGCGGAGTACAATTGAGACCATGGAGCAGATGCAGGCTGGAAGTCTGGCTGCCACGTCTGGACACCAGCGAGTAGTAGCTGGGAACCTCAACGCCCTGCAGTACATCATCTTGCCATTGATGCCACTGAGCCTGCCACAGATGGCTGCAGCGGGAACATCGACACACACAGCTCCGACCCCTGATGTGTGAGTGGCACACGCTGATGCAGCCCCATCACCTTCGCAGTCTGATGTGTCAGTGGCACACAGTGATGCAACCATTACCCTGCCACACACAGTGGACACACTGGACACAGAACCCATATCAGGGGAGTAAGATGGGATGGAAATTACTGTGTGAGGAAGGTGGTAGTAGCATCCATCACCACCATATGGCCTGTCCCTGCCTGGCTCTGCCCTATGCATCATGCCCTGGAACAACACCTCCCACTGACCCACGGAACACTCTACGACATTCACCCGGAACCCGACACGGACTGCCATAGCCTCACTGCTGGTCAATCACACAGCAAGCCTGCTGCGGACTGCACACCCCCTCGGCCAAAACACTTTTCATTCCCCAAAGGACTCTGTTTGGCCCGGCGCTGGGTTTCCATGTAATGTGGGCTAGGATGGCCATGTACAGCTCCAGCTCCGTCAATCACCTGAATGTGAATAAAACATTCTAAATCACACATATGTGTCATGACTATGTTCACTTACATATAGAGGTATGGTGGGATGTAGGGACAATGATGCACATGTAGGTACACCCTGGTAACTGACATTTATGCGTATGTGACCCCATTCTCTCATTTCAGAAGTCACGTAAGTGCACAGGTCGGCCAGCAACTATCCCATTACAATGTCTGACCCACAGAGGTAGAGATTGCAAAAGGGAGCCACCCCCATTGTACATGCGTCAGTCAGTTCCTCCCTGTGTAGGGACAATGCACTTTGTGGCACACGAATGAACATTCGATTAAACACTCATCACAGTTAGACACCAGTGGAGTGGCATTGTCTTTATTGGCATGTGCGTGTCAATACGGACGAGGCAACGGTCACAACAGGCAGGGACAGGCTTAAGGCGCTTACACGCAGCATGGGAACATGTAGAGGTTCAGGAAATGGTGAGGCTAAAATGGACAACGGTCTCAGCACACCTTGCTGTTCTGGACGAGTCATGTGTTGTCTGGCGTCTGCCCATTGCCCCGTGTGAGGGAGCTCGACTCACTGCCCATGTGATCAGCATAGTGCTCTGCCACCGAAGTGCGCAGATTGTCTGCTCTGCTGACAGTGATCAGGTGGAAGGCTCTGACCGGTTCACATGTCGTCCTACATTGCCATGTGTGTTCACTCACCCCAGCAGCATGTCCGAATTGGAAACGTTGCAGAATGATGCTGTGTTCCTCCGAGCATGGACTGGCATAACCTTGCACAGGTGTGTATACACACGCGTAGTTCCACGCACATGCATCCAGTGTCCTGAGGATGGCAGACATGTCCTCTGTTGTGGTGGGATATGTGAGCATTCCTCACGATGCAACAAGTTGTTGGGACCTGTGCTGTGGGTGTCAATCCGATGTGGCTGCAGGGACGTAGTTACTCGTCCATGAATGCCAGCGCAGCTTCATGTGCAATGTGTTCCAATAGTATGTCGTTGTCGTGTTTGAGGTACACCAGGGTGAGCCAATCCATTAACTGGTCCGGGCAGGTGTGCTCTGCCCACGCCGTTTCCCCAATCCACAACACAGCCCAATAGGGGAGCGCCTTGATGTGGTCACTGCAGATGAGGAATTGTGCAATCTCCCATGCACAACTGCCAATACATACGCAGTATGTCAAGGCATCCCATGCACGGCTGTCTCGGTTACACTACTGTTCGTGATCCAACAGGGGGCGCAGACACAAGTCATAGTCCAGTTCATCTATGGTTGTGTTGGATAGGCAGACATCCATGGGACACTCGAATGTTCATGTTCGGCAGTGAAACCATGGCTGGACGCAGGTGACATAGGCCAGGCAGAAGCTCAGCCGGTAGCTGATCCGCAGAACTGCCAGTTCCAGTGCGCCCAGTGAATGCAGCATACATGCACGGTACTGTTCCACGTGACGGGGGTTGTGCATGTGCCCGGGATGGCCTGACATTGCGCTGTTGCGTCTCGTGGAACCGGCACTCTTCTGGACTGCGGCAGTCGTGTGGAGGATATGCCACAGTTCTGGGCTATGATTAGATTGTGTGTGCCACGTTAGGTAGAATGGGTTGCTGTTTCCGTGAGTGTCAAGGGCATCCCATGCGGGGGTACCTCAGGCAGTGCCTTCTGTGTGTGGAGTGTGGATCAGTTGGATTGTTCATTTGCGCAATGCGTGGTGTGGGAGTCGTCCACGTCTGCATTGGCATCTCTCTCAGGGTGTTCCAGCCGCATTCAGGACCAAGGTCGGAGGTGCAGGTGTCCTCACGCCTTCTGCATTGGTACTAAGGAGCTTTCATCCCTCATGTGTGTCTGACTACTACTTGCGTTTTCGGAATGTGATGTGGCTTTGGCGCAGAGATTAGGACAAGGCCTTGGGCTCATGGTGTCCCGATAGCGATTCACACACACATGTTGGCATTTAGGGCCAGGTGCCTGGGAGGCCTTGCGCTGCTTGTGCAGTCTCACTCCGTCTATCTTCCTCGCTCTCTCCCTCCGTCTCTCCCTCTCTTTCCTTTGTTGTGCGCATGGCACTCCTTCTTCTCTTGGAATTTGTCTTCCAGGCTGTGTCCTACAGATTGTCCAGTGCGGACCCACTACGACTCATCTGAATGGTGTTTGGGTTTTGGTTTAATTGGTGTTTTGTGTTGGTGATTGCATTGCTGTATGACTGATCCTCCTTTTTTTGGGCACGCATGTGTGTTGGTATTCCTGCTTGTCAAACATCAGTCAAAGTTTTATTTTTGGGAGGATTTGCGGTGTTGGTGTGCAGTTTATTTGTCCAAGGGGTCAGGGGGGGGCCCAGGGAGGGAGGGCTGGGGGGGGAGTTGCGGGCCTGGGTGTGGTGTCAGTGGGTGTTGTGGCCCTCTTGGGTGTCCGTGCTGCATGGGCAGTTGCTCGGGGGCATCTGTGGTTCTTCATGTGTGGCTCTGGGCTGGGCTCCCTTTCGTGGTGCAGGCTATGGTCCGACAGCACCAGGTCAGAGCAGGTGTTATTTTCCTGTTACTAATGCACCTTATCGCTGGTTTTGTGTTCTTATCGCAGTTCTGTCTGGTCGTTGTAAATATGGTGGAGTTGTGTTGTCGCCGCTTTTGGAACAGGAACGCCTACTCTGCATTTCATTAGCGATAGTTGCGGAGATCATCCGTGGCAATGTTTTTTGCGGGTGCTATCGCGGGTAAACTGGTGCTGTGGGCTGTTAATACCAGCTTGTGAATGGGGTGATACATTTATCGCAACTTTGGCTGAGATAAAGTGCCGTTAACTCGGCGATAGTTCTTTGTGAATATTGCCCTAAGTGTGCACAAACATAGCAGTCCTTAGTGTCTAGGGCATGTGTGTATTCTTGCACTAATCTTGAATAAATGTGTGATGACGACCCTGCTCTTCTACTGCAACCTTGGTCCTCGGTAATATTCTTTTTTCTCTTGTTTTATTATTTTGTCTTTTATTTTTTATTTGAAGCAATAATTGTAAGGTTGTTTAAGGTGAACTCAGTTCCGATACAGTTCACCCATGACAGGATAAGACTAAAATCAAATTTATCAAGTTCGGGAATCAATCACTATGCTGTTGTGACACCTCATAGGGACTCAAGTAGTAGTACTGTTTCCAGTTCATTCGGGTCAAATCGGGCACATTGTCCGAGTAGTAAGTCCATTCAGGTGCTGAATATCGGCGAAAGGTACTCTTTGACCTTCTGGGTGCCTGCTGATCTTCTTCAGCATCACTCACATCACTTGACTCTATCTCTTTGATGATGGTTTGTGGTATGTGGTAACTGACACACTAGATCTCTGCTCCTCAGCAGTGGCGGCTGGCAGGGAACAGGGGTGGTAAGCGGGGGGAACAAAAATGAAAACACTTACTTTTCCACAGCTGCCGTCTCCCCTCAGTTTCGATCCCGGAAGCAGGAAGCACACAGGCTCCCCTAAGCCAATCACAAAACTGCAATGCAGCATTTTGATTGGTCTAATTACTGTGGTTTGGCGCTCAGACGGGGACCGTGAGCCTGTGCATGTTCCCCACCAGGCTGTGTAATACAGCCTGGTGGGGAACATGCCAAGTGCGCATGATTGTTTGGCTGGCCCAAGAATGCCACCACCCCATGACCCCGCGATGTTATTATCATTTTATTTCTCCTTTTTCCTGCTCTGAGAGCAGCCGAGTGATGCACCTCTGCATTAGTGGAGGAGTCACCCCAGCTTCTCTGCCACTTCTCTCTCTCTAGTTCTCCCACGCCTTTCACCTGTTCCTTCACCAGGGTCGCATTTCTCCACCTGCAGTTACTCTGTGATGTTCCCTCATTCTGTTCTGGTTTCCTTCTCCTCCTGAGCTGCTTTTGCAGCACTCTGCAAAATGTATGGAACTTGGTCGGCTGGGGAACTCTGGTGCACAACACCTCTCCCTGGTTCTTCTGGACGGCCAGGCACAGGAGGTTGCAAACTTGCTTCAGGCATCACCACCTCTTCAAGCGAGCACCTCACTCTCTGGGTGTGGGAGGCACATACCCAGTTAGGCAGTCCTCCACATTTCACAGCAGTTTTAGTGATCAGTATGAGAAGGTGGCCTGATATATGCTATAAGTTCTAGTGGGCACTGTAGGAGAGTAGGATCTGCACTTATGTTGCCCCCACTTTTTTTCTGATGTATACACTGGTTTCTGACTATAGTCTGGCTGGGTCCTTGCTAATCAGGGCCCCAGTCTCACTGATCTCTCTAAACACCTTAGTGTGCATATTAAATGCACTAGTGATTGGATACTGTGGTACCTTATGATCCCCTAGTATATGGTACTTTAGGTACCTAGGGCATTGGTACTTCACAGGTCTACCAGGGGCTGCAGCATGTATTATGCTACCCCTGGGAAGCATTCACAATCTGACACCACAGGCCTGCTACTGCAGCCTGTGTGAGGTAGTATTAGCAATCCTCACTGAGGTATAGGTTCCTATATCTCACCATTCACACATATATAAACCTATCAGTCACCCCTCTTGCAGGCCCTAACAATCCTGAGGGCAGGGTGCTTGGTTTACTATGTGAGGGGGTGCTTCTGCTTGAGTGCATTATAACCTCGCGGTAAATGCTAACTTTAGAATGACTGCATCAAAACATGTCGTGTTTGGTGTCAAACAACTTGGAATCATACCCCCACACCAGTAACTGGTGTGGGAGTATGATCCCACCCTTCTAGAGGGGATGACATGTACCCACTGTACTAAACGGTAGAAATCTCATAGAGCCCTGGCATCACAACATGGATAAGTTTTATCAAAACTGGACGAACCCAAAGGTGTTGGTACGATCACTGACAAGCAGTGCTTGGGCACCCACCAGGTGAGTAAAAGGCCCCTCACACACCAACCTAGTTGGTGTCATGCTTCATCATAGGGGCCCCAACCGGGTGGCCGAGCGCCTCCCGGTTGTGCTGCGACGCCTGACTACAGCGGAGCTGGTGTGGTGTAATAGTGTGATGTGGTGGAATTTTAAAAATACCTCTGAGAATCCTTGCCGAGGGAAGTTTATTAATGGCGGCTCAGGATATATTAAAAATAAGATTATGTGATGCAACTACGAAAGAGTTTAATTTCTAATAGTTGACTATGTGGTTGGTCTACATGTTTCAGCCCACGTCAGGGTGTAAGGGGCTTTCTTCAGGACCAGGAAGTGCAGTGAGTGGCAAAGTGGAGCCACGTGAATGGTGAAAAAATTAAAAAGGTAATTTACCTACACACTCTCTAAGGTGTGTGGAATCGGTATCGGCTCAATGGCAGACACCGCAGCGAAAAAAGACCTGTGGGAAAAAGAACACAACACAAAGACACATATAGTAAATGATGCTAAGAATCGCAACAATTATAAAATGCAATCTTTACTGGCTGTGAGAAAATCAATACGTGCAGACGGTCGTACCTGTGGCAACACACACACTGTGACATGCTGCTACTGTCTGATGCTGATTGTTGTCAGGTGATAGAACGGGCGTACTACGCCCTGTGAATACTATCGGTGAGGGGGAGGTCAGCAGAGAGCGTGTGAGCTGTCCTCGTGGGGTGCCTGGTTGGTGCAGCAGGCAACTTGTAGAGGTGATTCCGTGTAGCCCCTGACTGGAATGGTCGGGCTCGATCGCAAAACGTACCCAGTGAACGCTAGTGCGATTAGCATGCCGGATGGCTGTACGTATAACTAACTGAGTGCTGGGTACAATGGCGGGGAGGTGTACCCCTGAGTGGCACGCTATAGGAGAAATAAAAGAGTAAAAGAAATTACACTATGGCTGATTTTGATCGCTGATCAGGATAGGGAGGAGTGCGCTCCTCGGAACACAGATTCTGTGAAAAGACGAAGTAATACCAGGCATGAGCACCGGGAAGTAAATCCAGCAATAAGCAGCGCGCGTCACCTTACTTGGTCAGGAAGCAGCACCCGCTTGGCACCTACTGTGGTCTCCCGGATCCTGGATGGTATGGAGTCCGAGTTTGTGGAAGAATATAAGGAGACTAAGGCCATTGGGTACGTGCTGAAGGACCAGTGATCGCGGGTGGGGCAGAGCAGCCTGCGCATGTGCCGGGAAGAGATGCTGGTTACACGCGAATGCGTGATAGAAGTGTCTGAGGCACGCATGCGTGTAGAGTGCTGCTCGGGCGCGCGTGCGCAGAAGGACCGGGATTGATGAGTGAGAATGTAACGGAGCTCATAGGGAGCTGGTTAAGGTGCTGAGACAAAGGTGTTGACAGCGGGCTGGCATGGGCAATGTCAGTGATATCTGTGAGCGAAAAAACAGCCACTTTGGAGAATTTAATGTTTAATGTTATGGATGGTGTCAGGCAGGGATAAATGTGCTTAGACTCTGTGGGTCTAACCAGAGAAAGAGAGCACGCAATTAGGATCTCCTCAAACTGTTCCAGGGGATATTGTCGTTTAAGCCAATGGTATGGCTAGAAAGACGGTATATCCATCTCTGTTCCTGTTCCAAAAGGCGGCTCTGAATGTTGGGTAGGTTGTGATCTAGGGCCTCCAGAACGACCCATCTCATGTCGTTGGTAGTATGGCCTTTCTCTAAAAAATGGTTAGTCATTTTCGTGATGTTTTTCTTGCAGCGTATTGTGCTGCGATGTTCGCAAATCCTGGTTTTCACCTTGAGGGTGGTCATGCCAATATAGATGAGGTTGCATGGGCACGTTATTCGGTACACGACATTTTCAGTGTTACAGTTCGTGTGTTTACGAAGTTCCCATGTTTTACCGGGTTCGAGATTCAGGCATTTGGTCGTCTCAGTGATGTGGCAGACACTGCAGTTGCCACATGGAAAATGTCCTTTGATGTTAGGAAGACCCCAGGCGTTGAGGACCGTGTTGGTGGGTCTGGGAAGGTATGGCGGTCTAGTGGATACAACAGTGTCTTTACTGGTGCGGGCTCTTTTGTTAGATAAGAGGGGAGGTTCCCAGTTGAGTTTGCCCGTGTTGAGTATTCTCCAGTTCCTTTTGATGATTTGGGCAACCTTATTCGTCACTGTGTTGTAGGGAGTCACGCATGTCAGTGGCGGATTGGTGGGTTCCTTGATGTAGTTATCCAGTAGGCCATCGCGATTTTGATTTCTGGCCCTTTTGTTGGCTACCTTGGTTATTTTTTGTGGGTAGCCTCGTTGGTGCAGCTTGTGGCAGAGGTCAGTGGCCTGTGTCTTGTAATCCTTGATGTCACTGCAGTTTCTGCGGAGGCGGAGAAATTGGCCATACGGAAGATTTTCACGGAGGGCTCGGGGATGGAAGCTGGTAAAGTGCAGTAGGGAATTGCGGGCCGTAGGTTTAAAGTGAGTCTTGCTCATGAGGCCTCCCGAGGCTGCTTTTATATCCAGGTCAAGGAAGGTAGTCTGGTGCCTGTCTGCGCTGTGTGTGAATTTAAGATTAGGGTCACACGTGTTAATCCATTCGCAGAAAGAAGCCAGAGATTCTTGTGATCCCTCCCAAATCAGAAGGATATCATCAATATATCGTTTATAAAACTTGATTTGGGGAATGCGTGGCATGCTGTTATTGAGAAGGTGTTTGGTCTCAAAGTGAAATACATACAAGCCCGCTATGCTGGGGGCGAAAACGCTCCCCATAGATGTGCCGTACTTCTGTAGACAAAGCTTGCCCTGGTATTCAAAGTAATTTTCTTTGAGTGCTAAGGTAGCGCATTTCAGTACAAAGGACGGTGGGGTTCTGTATTGCCAGTTAGAGTCTTTTAGAGCCTCTTCCAATACTTTCAAAGTGTCATCTTGGGGGAGACTTGTGTATAAGCTCTCTACGTCGAGTGACACTAGAAAGGAAGTGTTTGGTTCGTAGTGCATATCCGCTAGAAGTCCTAGAAGGTCCTTGGTATCTTTAAGGTATGTGCTGGTGGATTGACCCAAGCACAGGAAAGTCCTAAAAACCCATTTGTTTGCGAAAGCGTGCTAATGTACCTTGGAGCTCGTCATAGTAATTGCTGAAGCGCGACGAGGCCTCCGGGTAGTTACGCGCTATATAAATATAATTTTTAATTTCATTTCATTCATTTCACAGACACTGGGCTGCCCTCCTGCTGCTGACTGAAACTCGCAGTGGAGGAAGCCCAACAAAAGGTATCCTGTCACAGGGAGGTGTCACCACATCCCAGACAGGATTTAGTGTATTGGAGCTGGGTGGGTGCACTCTTAGAGTGCTTTGAAGTCCTGCACTGGGGGAGCAGTAGGCTCCTCTGTGCATATGCCAGCTCAAACCGGTTCAGAGGCTACCTGCCCCTGCTCTGGCGCGAAACTGGACAAAGGGAAGTGGGTGTAACCACCCACTACCCTGACCCTCCTAGAGGGGTGGTCAGAGAGCTAGTCCCTCCCCTATCTTCACTATAAGATAGCAAGCATTGCCAATGCAATTCAGATTACACCTGGACGACGCTCTACAAAGAAGAATCCTGGCCCTTCGACGTTCCACTATCTCTGGAAGACAGAAGAATCTCCCTTGGAGTCAAGGAGTGACTCCCCTGCTTGGCAGGTACCAGTAACTTTAATCTATGGTTGCAAACTTCACCGCTCCCGCCGGAGTCCGAAGTCCCTGCGTCCCCTAAAGTGGATTTCCTGACCTCCCGACAGCCATTTTGAGTCCCCAGCGAAGCTGTGGCATCTGGACCCCACGAATGATGAGGAACAGCAATACCAGGGAGCCGTGCACTGATTTCGAGTGCAAACCCTAAACAATGTTCTACGAACTTGTGCTTTGGATCATCTGTAGTCCAAGTCCCTAGCAGGTCTGGTACCGAAAATCAGCATCCTACCCCATCCCGAGTGACCGTGAGCTCCTGTGGAACTTTTCCTGCAAAGGCATCTTTGCGGTTGCTTGCCCGTTGGCTAGTGACTCACCGAAGACTTTCTCATCGACTTCAAGGGCTCTCCTGATTGCTCCGGACCTGCCCTCACTTACCATTGCTGGGTAAGTCCATCAGACATTGCTGGTCTGCATCATTGTCAATCTTTAGTCCACACAAGAATTGCAGTTGCCAAGGCTTGTTGGCTCCAATCCGATTGCCAACACCGTTATCTGCTGCAGACGTCATGGGACACTCCGAATCCAGTTGCTGGTCATTGTTGATCCCTCCTGGACCTCGTGAGCAAAGAGACAAATCACCATCGATGACCTGAACCGACGCGACATCAGTGGTCATCCATCCTGCTGGCCACCAGTCACTGGAAAGTGACTTTGAACACTGTCCCCTCAATTTTCAGGTCCTCTTCATGTTCAATCCATCTTCGGATTCCAGCGGACACCTCTTCAGTCGTCTCAAGCAGCAAGTCTTCATTGGTCTCCATTGAAAACAGCATCGCGACCCGACACCAAAAGACACCTATGCACCCGGCTTCCCTGGGTGAGGTAACTCGTGCACTCCGGTGCCCAAGTGTGTGTTGGCCCTCGAAATACTTACCCTGTAAGTGGCTTGCTTGTTGACTTCTTCGAAGTGCCCTAAAACTTTAAAATACAAACCGCGACTTGCTCCATTGCAACCTATAGGAAGCCCGCGGCTGTGTTTAGACACTGCACGCGTCTCCCGTGGGCTTGTTACTTACCAGCTAACACTGCAGAAGTGAAGCCCCAGCGAGTCCCAAGGCCCTAGGCTTTGTCATTTTGCAAGTCGACTTTGTTAAACCATTTTTTTAGTATATGGTCTGGTACGCCCCTAGGGCTACAGCCATATTTGTGCTTAATTTATTGAGAACTGTTGATATTTGAATGTGTATCTGGGTTCTAATCTCATAAAGAGATTAGTAGAGTGTATCTAGAAATAAATACATATATATTTGATATATATACCGGTGTGGTGTCCTTTTCATTTGGTAATTCAAGAGATTATAGGGTAAAACAAGCTGCTTTACATTCCTCAGAGACTTAGCCTGAAGGCTGCTCTCCACAGCTACCACTAGGATAGCTTTCTTTAAACGGTTGTCTTAAACCTATCTACCATAAGAGTCGAATTGGACTGGTGCAAGGTGGCCACTATAACTAGTGACCAGCATATGCCAGGCCAACTTCTCACCTGCACCTTGTATCAATCCAAACAATCCCTTATGGTGATAGATTAAAGACAACCTTTATTGAAAGCTATCCTAGTGGTAGCTATGGAGAGCAGCCTTCAGGCTAAGTCTTGAAGGAATGTAAAGCAGCTTGTTTTACCAGTCTATAATCTCTTGAACGATCAAATGAAAGGACAACCACACCAGGTATATATTTAAAATATATGTATTTAGGTTAACACACACCCCTCTAGTCTCTTTATGAGACTGGAGTTCGAAGTACTTAAGTTACAAGTGAGCAATCATCAGTAATAGCACAAATACACGTTTGGGCCCTAGGGGCGTACCAAACCATATACCAAAAAAGTGGTATAAGAACCACGACTGAGCTAGACACAAGGCCTAGAGCCTGTAGAAGTGCTTAGACCACAAGGAACCACCCAAGGTAGTGACCCAGGGGACCCACGGGGGACGCGTGCAGTGTGAGAACACAGCCACGAATCGCCATTTACTTCTATGGGGAATGTCGCGGTTGGAAATTTAGAGTTTAAGGACACTTATAAGATAGTTACGAGCGAACCCTTTTGGACTTAGAGGTGTCTAGGGCCAACACCCACGGGAGTACCAGAGTACTTGAGTTACCTCACCCAGGGAATCCGGGTGCATAGGTGTCAAATGGTGTCGGGTCGCGTCACTGTTTTCAATGGAAGCTGCTCAGGAAGTGCTGCTGCCGTGAAGAGGAGAAGTGTCCGGAGAGATCCAAGCCTGGATCTAGAATGGAAGGAACCTGAAAGCAGAGGGGACAGAGTCTGGGTCAGTTACCAGTGACCAAGGGCAAGATAGACCAATGCCCACAGATGTCGGGTGCTTCAGGTGAGTTGACGGGTGTCTTGACTCTTCAGCCACGAGGTCCAGGAGGTGCCGATGACAACCAGGAGCTGGATTTGAGCTGTCTCACGAAGTCTGTCGAGTGCTGCAGTGTCGGTGACCAGATTTGACCCATCAAGCCTTGGCAACGGCAAGTCACTTGGAACCAGAGAAAGGACGTCGGTGCAGACCAGCAAGGTCTGAGGGACACGTCTGGATCAACCAAGAAAGCCCAATCAGAAGAGGAGTTGCCTTTGTGGGGACCTACTAGCCAACGGGCTAGCGATCGCGAAGGAGCCTCGAGTGGTTGAACTGGAAACTGGCCCACGGGTCACTCCTGGAGTGGAGGCCAACAATCTTCAGTGCAGGCGATGCTCAAGGCTGGGGCTACTCGGACCCCAAAGCACAACTTTGAGGAAGACCAGGAAGGTGTTGGAGCAGCAAAAGTTCATGGTGTCCAGGGGTCACGGTTCCACGTCACCCGCGATAGCCACGGGCCACAGCTTTGCTGTGGACTCAGGGTAGGCTCGGTGAAGTCTGGAAATCCACCTCTGGTGATTCAAAGACCTTGGCGTCCGGCGGGAGCTTCAGCGATGCAGACCGGTCAGTTGCTTCTTTGTTGCCTGCCAAGCAGGAGAGTCCCTCCTTGACCCCAAGGGAGATTTCTTCAGTCTTCTAAGCAAAGTAGAATGTCAAAGGTCCAGGATATATATTGCAGAGTTTCGTCCAGGGTAATCTAAAGTCGCAAGGACTGGGTTCCCATACTTATACAAAGTTTGGGGGTTGGACATACTCTAGGGACCCACCTATGGGAGGGTTTGGAAAGAGGGGTGGTCACACCCATTTCCTTTGTCCAGTTTCACGCCAGAGCAGGGGCAGGGAGCCCCTGCAACCGGTTTGAACTGGACTATGCACAGGGACACCAAGTGTGCCCCCAGTGCAGGACTTCAAAGCACCAGAGAGTGCTCCCGCCCAGCCCCAATACACATCTGTCTGTCTGGGGAGGTGGTTACACCTCCCTGGGACAGGAAACCTATTGTCCAGGACTCCCCTGTCGGAGTTTCGGTCAGCAGCAGGAGGCCAGACCTGTGTCTGTGGCAGTGGCATCCATTTTGTGATGCCAGGGCTGTAGAAAGTCCTACCGGGTTATACCAGTGTGAACATGTCTCTGCCTCTAAAAGGGTGGAATGCTACCCCTGCCGCCAGAACTGGCGGTGGAGTAGTATTCCAAAGCGTTTGACACCAAACACGACATGTTTCCGTGCAGCCATCCCAAAGTTGGCATTTACTGCGAGGTTATATTGCACTTAAGAGTATATGGTCAGGCTGCACCACAAACAGCATCAGAGGAGGTACTCCGAATGCTGCAGAGGAGCCCTGCTCATGCAGGGGCACCCTCTCACATAAAAACCAAGCACTCTGCCTTCAGGATTGTTAAGGCCTGCCATAGGAGTGACTTATAGGTTTTATATGTGTGTGCAAAGGTAGTGATATAGGTAGCCTATACCACTGTAAGGGGTGCAAGCACACCCTTACCCAGGCTGCAGTAGCAGACCTGTGGTGCTTCCCAGAGGTGGCATAATACATGCTTCAGCCCCTGGTAGGCCTCTGAGGGACCTATGCCCTAGGTACATAGTATACCATATACTAGGGGCTTATAAGGCACTCCAGAATCCAATTAGATATGTACCTACTGTACATGGAAACCATCTTAGAGAGGAAGCAGCTAGGCTGTGGTCCTGATTAGCAGGGCCACAGCCAGACTAAGGTCGAAAAACAGTGAAACACCAGCAAAAAGTGGGGGTACCCATGTGAAGCAGAACCTACTCTCCTACATCAGTGCTGTGGGCATTCACCTGGCATGTCTGAATCTCAGTGCCTTCTGTGCCCACAGGGCATCAATGAGTCTCAGTGCATCTCTGCCCACACAGCATCGTTGAATGTTTGTGCCATCTGCGCTTACATGGCATCCTTGGATTTTCATGTGGTTGGCACTCAGATGGCATCCGCGAATCTTGGTGCCATCTGTCCTCACACACCAGCTGTGACGCTGTGCCGTCTGCCGTCACATGACGCAGTTATCACTTCACACTCGCTGTTCTCATCCGTAGTGTCCTCACAACACCGTGCTCGTCCCCGTCTTCCCCTAAAATGGATGCTCGGGTGGGCGCCTGGTGTCTGAGCCGTTTATACTTTGGCGAGCATCACACACCTGGCCTGGTCAGAGGCAGTCTTAATTTGTGCACGTTCGCCGATTCTCAGCACCGGCACCTACTTCTTAAAACCAGCGCCCTATTCTGAGAGTCTACCACATGGTGGCGCTGCCTGTACATATTAGAGCCCAGCAGGACAGCAACAGTGTGTAGCAACTCGTCATGAAACATGAACAAAACTATTCAACACCAGCTCTTCCAAGCAGAGCTGGCCTTTGGTCTAGAAGCGCCCTGGGCAAAACCAATTTGACGCCCCCCCCCCGCCCCCCACACTCTTCCTCTTTAATTATCCATCTATTGAAAATATGTGAGGCATGGGGAAGGTAAGGTGTGCTCGGATAAAAAAGCACAAACTAAAAGCACACAAGGGCGCCAGCAGCCCTCAGAAAAGGTATTTAACACAATCTTCTTTGGACCTTAGTCATAGGAGCTCCAGTGACCCTTGGAGGTCGGCGCCCTGGGCGTGGGCCCAGCTCGCACACGCTAAAGGCCGGCCCTGCTCCCAGGCAAGTCTCACAGCTTTGGGGGGCATGGAGTTGTACAAACTGTTACATTTGATGTCGTTTGATGGGTAACAGGTATCATTGGCAGCAGTCAGGGCACCAGTTTTAAAAAACAGAAGCGTCGGGGACTAACCAAGTTAGGAAATATGCAAGTGACATCATGGTGTGTGACATAGCACGTGACATCATGGCGCCTGACATTGTGCATGGCATGACAGGAAGTGACATCACAGTAAGTGTCGTCACAACCAATGACCTCACAGCGAGTTACATCAACACCTCACAGGAACTGACATCACAGGAAGTGACACCAGATCTTAAGACCTCACACATATGTTTAGCAGGTCTACCATGAGTACATTTGAAAGTATCACAAGATTTAACAAATGAAAGCTGACCGGTACTTAAGCCTGTGACTTGAGTCCCTGCCTGAAGGAATTAACACCCCACATGTGCCTAATGTTTGGTGTCTGACTAGCTACAGCAGACGAGCCACTGCGCGTACAAACCTTAGCAACAAGACCAAAGCACAGTTCATGTGCTGATTTAAAATGCTGGAAACTGTCATTGTGAATATAAAACCTGTAAAATGTATGAACCTACCTAGCGCACCGTCGTTGTATACACTGAACATTTAAGCACTTTGACCATTATTAAAAACACAAATTGTGCTCTGCTTTGGGTATTCCGAGCACGGCAAGTGATGTTCCCTAAGAAGAGACGGTTATAACTGGACATTCTGCACATATATTAATTCAGACATCACGGACCCCGTTGTATTGCCACAGGATGTTTAACCAAAAGACATGAGTAATTAGTGAGACCTTTAACAGCATTTAATCCCCAACATTTGGGTAACAAAATCACTGCAAACATTCCCGTGCATCTGGCATCTTATGTGGTGACGGGCAGTAGGGTCTCCCTTCCTAGACTGAGTATCACCCTTGAAGGATGAACAGCCGGCCGGCTGCTGACACCTGCCGATGGATCCCAAAGAGGGGAGGAGGCCCACGGGATCTACGCGCATCAGTGGATAAAAGACGCGCGACACCGAGGCAGTGTCGTATCGGTGACATCATCAAGTTCATGGCCCTGAAACCCTTTCCTTGACTGAGTATCACCCTCGAAGGATGAACAGCAAGGCCGTCTGCTGACACCTGCCCATGGATCCCAAAGAGGGGGGGTAGGGAGGCCCAGGGATCTACGCGCACGCGCGATACCGAGGCAGTGTCGTATGGGTGACATCATCAAGTTCATGCCCCTGAAACCCCTTCCTAGACTGAGTCTCACCCTCGAAGGATGAACAGCCGGCCATGCCGGATGCTGACACCTGCCCATGGATCCCAAAGAGGGGGGGGGGAGGGAGGCCCAGGGATCTACGCGCACGCGCGATACCGAGGAAGTGTCGTATGGGTGACATCATCAAGTTCATGGCCCTGAAACCCCTTCCTAGACTGAGTCTCTCCCTCGAAGGATGAACAGCCGGCCATGCCGGATGCTGACACCTGCCCATGGATCCCAAAGAGGGGGGGGGGGGGAGGGAGGCCCAGGGATCTACGCGCACGCGCGATACCGAGGCAGTGTCGTATGGGTGACATCATCAAGTTCATGGCCCTGAAACCCCTTCCTAGACTGAGTCTCACTCTCGAAGGATGAACAGCCGGCCGGATGCTGACACCTGCCCATGGATCCCAAAGGGGGGGGAGGGCCAGGGATACGCGCACGCGAGATACCGAGGCAGTGTCGTATGGGTGACATCATCAAGTTCATGGCCCTGAAACCCTTTCCTTGACTGAGTATCACCCTCAATGGATGAACAGCCGACCGTCTGCTGACACCTGCCCATGGATCCCAAAGAGGGGGGGTAGGGAGGCCCAGGGATCTACGCGCACGCGCGATACCGAGGCAGTGTCGTATGGGTGACATCAAGTTCATGGCCCTGAAACCCCTTTCAAAGTCAGGTGAGGCCACTGGGGATACGTTTACTGCTCCAAAGCAGGTCAGAGTGGTTCTGTCATCTCAGTCCCCCCGTTGTCAATAGAGTCTCTGAACCCTTCTGAGGTGAGCTTAGGATAAAGAGAGAGTCTCTTGCACGGGTCTATACACAAGCCACATGCATTCAAAAGGACTCGTTTGTGCATTTTGTCGGAGGGGGCTGCGAGGAGGGTGTTTCTGCAGCTGACAGTGCAGCCAGGGTCCCTATGGACAGCCAGCACTGGCCAAGCATACATAGGCTGCCCGTGCAAGCTCTGTGGGCATGACTCCTTCCGCTTCAACCCCACACCTTAACATGTCAATAAAAGGTAATAAAAGGATACGGGAAGAACATTTCTGCACCCAAAAATAAAGTGGTCGACATCAGTAAAGAAAAAATATGAAACATTGGGGAATTTATATATTCCTAAAAGGCTTAAATGTGCAAAGTAACATTTTGAGCAGAGTGCCAAACTGTACATTTGGCTGTTTGAGTTAAAATTCTACTACTGCAGAGACGAAGTGTAGCAGAAGGATTCGTTGAATCATAGCACCCCCCCCCCCCACCTTAAACTTTCATCTTTGTGGGAAATTGGTGTACTTAGAACAGAGTTGCATTCGGAACATCTAATGTAATGCAGCAGGTACATTGACCGGAGGGAGGCCCTAGTGCAGCAGAAAACAGGGCTGAAACGTGTCAGAAAGATCAGTGGACAAGGCATGGACATAAAGAAAGCTCCATGCTTGCCATGTTTGGAAAACATCCAGCAGAGATTATGAAGTGGAGAATGAAATTAAGGGACAAGAAATACATACAGCGACACTCCCGATGTAGGCAGAAGACTCACGCTTCCGTAAACTACGCTTAGAAGAAAGATGGCTTTTGTCAGCGTAAAGCTTCATTTACCCAAAGATTGAACAAGCGAAGTCTGCTGGTAGCCTACCGCTACAGACGTAATATTCCTTGAGCAGCACATGCCCATACAGATGTGATTGCAGCAGCTGTCTGCACTCTCCAGAGGTGAGACCGCGCTCCGATGTGGTGAAGTGCGCTTACTCAGTCCTACCCACAGCGTAATGTATCTGTCGTTTACCCCTGCGCTCATTTTAGGAGATGGGGGCTCATTTTACTTCAACAGACCATGAACCAAAACAAGAAAGAAAGGGAAGAAGGAGAGATAGGAACACAATGATGAGGACAGAAAGGTGGATGAACGATGAACCAGAAAGAGTTAGATAAAGTCAAAGCATGTGCAGGGCAGTGAAAGTAAAAGGTAACAACCCTGGCATTCAGCAATGGGGGCGGAAGAAAGCATTCGGGGCTCAGCATTCATCTTTTTGAAACTTTGTAGAGACAAACTCTCAAATGGTGTTTCAGTTTGCAGAGAGCCCCCTCAAAAGGCTGTCACCTCCAAATATAGCATCAGACATCTCTCATGTTCTTACTGTTGACAAAACTGTCTCTAATCCACCCGTGCATTCACCAGCGCAACCGAAAGACGGTGCAGGCTGGAATCTGTGCCACCCGACTGCCCACCAAAGATTGGGCGATACATTTCATAGTACGAGGTATCAGCTTCATTTCAAAATAAATGTCAGCCGCACAGTGTACAAAGATGAGAAGGACATGGTGACGAAGGCAACTCACAAGAAAGAGGCTCATGCAGTTCCAGTCCCAACGAGCACTTTCAGGAAAATATTGGCCCTCACAAGAGAATGTTGCTGGTTTGCATAGAAAGATCTTCCCAAGCGGGGAGACGTAGGAACAGCGAAAGCGCCACAAGCTATCGCCAGTATTAAGAGTCTACACTAGACTCTGGTTGCTAAGAAGAACTTTGCAGATCCTGGACACGCTACGACTACACGGCTAACATGGTGCCCTGGAGAAGGCCCGTTTATTTACAGTAACGCTGGCCTGCGGGCTCACCTGTTCACTGTCCCCTCACCCTGAGGAAGCCAGCCCCAGGGAAGCACACATGATCTTTCATGTCATACATAGCCGAACTCTGAATCACATTAGCCTCACAGACCGAGGAGCATTGGACAG
This sequence comes from Triturus cristatus, assembly GCF_964204655.1. NCBI lineage: Eukaryota > Metazoa > Chordata > Amphibia > Caudata > Salamandridae > Triturus > Triturus cristatus. The sequence continues at coordinate 17,872,854 of NC_140589.1, read as the reverse complement.
CTAAGCTACCCGGTGCTATTGTGTTATAATACAGGGCGTCGCAAGCACGGCGGCATCGCAAGCAGGGCGGCATCGCTATAGGAGGCTGAAGGACAAGACCAGCCATACCCAGGCAGGGTAACAACTTGGCAACTTTAACACAGCCATACGCAACACTTGGGGCCATATTATCAAGGAACGGCGATAATGGGCTTGATAATATGCCGCAGAGAATTCCAATAGAAGCTCATGTTGACACCAGAACATGGGCCTCTATGGGAATTCACAGGCAGATACTGTATCCACCAGAAAAAGCGATTCTTTGAAGGAAAACAGCTCTTCAGCGTTTAGTAATTGGAACTAGTAAATAAAGCACTTAAAATACTTTCAAAGGTTTGCAAGTCATTTGTGTTGTGTTGTGACAGCTTTAGAGACTTCTGCACAAACCTGAAACATCTGGGTCACAGAGGAGCGAGCGGGATTATGCGAGACAGCCCTTATTTCAAAGAGGAAAGCACAGCTGCAGTAGAAGCGAGAGAAGAAGCAAGCACGCGCCTTCAGCGAGTTCTCAAATAAGTGCGCATCAATCTGCGGCATCGACGAAATGTGATACGAGCGGTTCGGTTCAAGTTGACACATGTAGCACATACATCGGTCGATGCACTTTCACAAACATACAACCATAAGTGGAAATTGGCCTGGGGCTTCGGTATGAGTGGTAGGTAGAGAACGCCTATGAGGGCTTTAATCGATTATAATGTTGTACCATGTGTAATGTGAAACTAGGCCATATATCGAGTGCACATGGCAACTGACGTGCACGTTGCTTCTGCCCGCCGCCCGCGCTCTAACCTCTCACAGCAAGAATGATAGACAGAGCATTAACCTTTGATGTAAAACAGGAGAAATAAAGAGATGTCCTTGAAGTAGCTGATTTGAACAATATGAAAACAGAAAAACTGGGATAAATCCTGGCTTCCACCCTTGCCCATATTGTGTGATCCTAGGCAAATCTCTCTCGTATTTAATTTAGTGGACTATAATGTTTCTCAATGTATAAGAAGAATCTAGGACACAGATGAGGTGCACGTGGCAAATGACTCACATGTGGCTTCTGCCTCCCACCCATGCTCTGACCTCATGCACCATGAATTAAATATTAGACATAAACCTTTGATGTAAAGCAGGAGAACTAAAGGAATGGCCATCTAATGGCAAAACTACACCCCAGAAAACCTGGGATCAATCCCGGCTTCCACATGACCAAGTTGTGTGATCCTAGACAAATCTTTCCCTATAGTTTGATGTAGTGGACTATAATGTTTCTCAATGTATAAGAAGAATCTAGGACACAGATAAGGTGCACGTGGCAAATGACTCACATGTGACTTCTGCCTCCCACCCACGCTCTGACCTCATGCACCATGAATTAAAGATTAGACATAAACCTTCGATGTAAAGCAGGAGAACTAAAGGAATGGCCATCTAATGGCAGACCTACTCCCCAGGAAACCTGGGATCAATCCCGGCTTCCACATGACCAAGTTGTGTGATCCTAGGCAAATCTTTCCCTATAGTTTGATGTAGTGGACTATAATGTTTCTCAATGTATAAGAAGAATCTAGGACACAGATAAGGTGCACGTGGCAAATGACTCACATGTGACTTCTGCCTCCCACCCACGCTCTGACCTCATGCACCATGAATTAAATATTAGACATAAACCTTCGATGTAAAGCAGGAGAACTAAAGGAATGGCCATCTAATGGCAGACCTACACCCCAGAAAACCTGGGATCAATCCCGGCTTCCACATGACCAAGTTGTGTGATCCTAGACAAATCTTTCCCTATAGTTTGATGTAGTGGACTATAATGTTGGTCCCTGTAGAATAAGAATCTAGGCCATTATAGGGTGCCCTGCCCGTGAAAACTGATTTCCCTCTTAGCTTATTAATAGCATGGTTGTCATAGACATGTGCATGAATGCTTTTAAATACCAGGTGTCCGTTTTAGTAAATGGCTGCCAATGCAGCAATGTAATCTGAAATACTATGGGGTAACGTTTCTGCATTTTAATGAAATGCACTTTTTTGAACTGCGAAGCGCCGTTGCATATTTCGGTGCATGAATTACTTGTACGTTTCATGGCTCAGCTCATGCACGGGCTCTCCCTGGCAATTTGTTAGCTCGACCACATCTAAAGAAGCTCGCATTTGGAAGCAAGCCTGCGGCTGGGGGTGTCCGGACTCCTTACACCACAGAATTCCCGATTGACTCCTTACTTGTACTGCCTCATGGGGGGAGCTGGAGGGGCCGGGCCCAGTGGGCTGCGGCAGGAGTAACAAAGGTGGGGGATCTGTATAGGGATTCGGAGTTGCTCCCGTTTGAAGATGTCAGAACCGAATTTGACCCCCCATGTGGTCACTTCCTGCGTCACAGCGCACTCACAACGGCGGCTGAGGAGCCCTGGGGAGCGGGAGCCGTCGACCCCGCGACATCCCCGAGGTGTCAGTATATGGCACTCTCAGCGGGAGCCGTCGAACCCGCGACATCCCAGAGGTGTCAGTATATGGCCTCTCAGCGGGAGCCGTCGAACCCGCGACATCCCAGAGGTGTCAGTATATGGCCTCTCAGCGGGAGCCGTCGAACCGCGACGTCCCAGAGATGTCAGTATATGGCCTCTCAGCGGGAGCCGTCGACCCCGCGACATCCCAGAGGTGTCAGTATATGGCCTCTCAGCGGGAGCCGTCGAACCGCGACGTCCCAGAGGTGTCAGTATATGGCCTCTCAGCGGGAGCCGTCGACCCCGCGACATCCCAGAGGTGTCAGTATATGGCCTCTCAGCGGGAGCCGTCGAACCCGCGACATCCCCGAGGTGTCAGTATATGGCGCTCTCAGCGGGAGCCGTCGAACCCGCGACATCCCAGAGGTGTCAGTATATGGCCTCTCAGCGGGAGCCGTCGAACCCGCGACATCCCAGAGGTGTCAGTATATGGCCTCTCAGCGGGAGCCGTCGAACCCGCGACATCCCAGAGGTGTCAGTATATGGCCTCTCAGCGGGAGCCGTCGAACCGCGACGTCCCAGAGATGTCAGTATATGGCCTCTCAGCGGGAGCCGTCGACCCCGCGACATCCCAGAGGTGTCAGTATATGGCCTCTCAGCGGGAGCCGTCGAACCGCGACGTCCCAGAGGTGTCAGTATATGGCCTCTCAGCGGGAGCCGTCGACCCCGCGACATCCCAGAGGTGTCAGTATATGGCCTCTCAGCGGGAGCCGTCGAACCCGCGACATCCCCGAGGTGTCAGTATATGGCGCTCTCAGCGGGAGCCGTCGAACCCGCGACATCCCAGAGGTGTCAGTATATGGCCTCTCAGCGGGAGCCGTCGAACCCGCGACATCCCAGAGGTGTCAGTATATGGCGCTCTCAGCGGGAGCCGTCGAACCCGCGACATCCCCGAGGTGTCAGTATATGGCGCTCTCAGCGGGAGCCGTCGAACCCGCGACATCCCAGAGGTGTCAGTATATGGCCTCTCAGCGGGAGCCGTCGAACCCGCGACATCCCAGAGGTGTCAGTATATGGCCTCTCAGCGGGAGCCGTCGAACCGCGACATCCCAGAGATGTCAGTATATGGCCTCTCAGCGGGAGCCGTCGAACCGCGACGTCCCAGAGGTGTCAGTATATGGCCTCTCAGCGGGAGCCGTCGAACCGCGACGTCCCAGAGGTGTCAGTATATGGCCTCTCAGCGGGAGCCGTCGACCCCGCGACATCCCAGAGGTGTCAGTATATGGCCTCTCAGCGGGAGCCGTCGAACCGCGACATCCCAGAGGTGTCAGTATATGGCCTCTCAGCGGGAGTCGGGCGAACGAGTTCCTGTTGATATGGGGCTCTCAGAGCAGACCAGCGACCACCTCTGGCGGTCCTGAGGGCGAAGCGGGAGGCCGCCCTGGGCATCCCTCTGGATCCGCTAGACTGCCACGGAATTTTAGAAGGTATACCGGAAGTCTCCAGAAATGCACGCTTCAAACTTAACTACCACGCACTCCAAAGGGCGTATCTGACACCTGAGCGCATGGGCAGGTATTTTCACATTCCTAGCACAGATGCCCCCGATGTGCAGACACAGGAGCCCACCTCCCCCACTTGTTTGGGCCATGCCCCGCGATACTCGCTTTCCGGAAGGGAGGGACTGATATGCACGATAGAGGAGGGCATGGATAGGGCGACCCCATGAACCCCGGGTCACTGTCTCCTCAGATGGTCCCCCCCCCCCCCCTGCAAAATCGAAGTTAACGGGACGAGTCCAGGGTCTAGCATACATTATCGCCAAGCGGGAAATCGCGTGTAAATGGAGGGCAACAGGAGGTCTGAGGCTGACAACTTGGAAGAATGAGATGGTAAAGTGGTCGAGCTGTGAGGGGCGCATACTCCTGAGGGGGGCGCAGACGGGTGTGAGAGGCATGGAGGGGGGCAGAGCCTGACCAACCCGGAGCCGACGTCACCAGTGGCTTCTGCGACAGAGTCGCCCAGATGAGTCTATGTTACGATTGTGGCCCGATGTGTGCAACATATTTCCCATTACGGGACACAGGCCTGGATCGGCGGGGGGTGGATCGCCCCCTCATCCCAGACTTCTGTTATGACTGATCAACCTTCTTTCCTAATGCGCAACCCTGGATTTAATGAGAAAATGAAATGTATTGACCGATAGGGGGAGTGGGGGGGGAGGGGCAGTTTGATTGTTAATTGTATCTGTTCAGATTAACACTGCCGGATTGAAGCTCATTATAAGAAGCTGCACCATGGCACTGCACCGCGGGCCATGGCACTGCACTGCGGGCCATGGCACTGCCCTGCGGGCCATGGCACTGCACCGCGGGCCATGGCACTGCACTGCGGGCCATGGCACTGCCCTGCGGGCCATGGCACTGCACCGCGGGCCATGGCACTGCACTGCGGGCCATGGCACTGCCCTGCGGGCCATGGCACTGCACTGCGGGCCATGGCACTGCACCGTGGGCCATGGCACTGCCCTGCGGGCCATGGCACAGCACTGCAGACCATGGCACTGCACCGCGGGCCATGGCACTGCACCGCGGGCCATGGCACTGCACCGCGGGCCATGGCACAGCACTGCGGGCCATGGCACAGCACTGCGGGCCAAGGCACTGCACTGCGGGTCATGGCACTGCACCGCGGGCCATAGCACTGCACTGCGGGCCTTGGCACTGCACTGCGGGCCATGGCACTGCACTGCGGGCCATGGCACAGCACCGCGGGCCATGGCACTGCACTGCAGACCATGGCACTGCACCACGGGCCATGGCACTGCCCTGCGGGCCATGGCACAGCACTGCAGACCATGGCACTGCACCGCGGGCCATGGCACTGCACCGCGGGCCATGGCACTGCACTGCGTGCCATGGCACTGCACTGCAGGAGATGGCACTGCACTGCGGGCCATGGCACTGCACTGCGGGCCATGGCACTGCACCGCGGGCCATGTCACTGCCCTGCGGGCCATGGCACAGCACTGCAGACCATGGCACTGCACCGCGGGCCATGGCACTGCACCGCGGGCCATGGCACTGCACTGCGGGCCATGGCACTGCACTGCGGGCCATGGCACTGCACTACGGGCCATGGCACTGCACCGCGGGCCATGGCACTGCCCTGCGGGCCATGGCACAGCACTGCGGGCCATGGCACTGCACTGCGGGCCATGGCACTGCACTGCGGGCCATGGCACTGCACCGCGGGCCATGGCACTGCCCTGCGGGCCATGGCACAGCACTGCAGACCATGGCACTGCACTGCAGGCGATGGCACTGCACTGTGGGAGATGGCACTGCACTGCGGGCCATGGCACTGCACTGCGGGCCATGACACTGCGGGCGATGGCACTGCACTGCGGACCATGGCACTGCACTGCGGGCCATGGCACTGCACTGTGCGCCATGGCACTGCAGGTTTTCATGGCTTCTGAAAACTCAATAAAATTGGTTTAAAAGAAGACGGGCTGGATTGATTGTAACGGTACCATTGGGCCCAGCCTTTGTTGAAACCGGGACACATGCGAAGCAGAGGACGCATCACAGGGGAAACATTTTGTCCAAAGATAAGACAGTATTTCTGTTGCAGTGGGATGGGGTGAATTCTGGCTGGGGTAGTAGCACTTAACATAAATAACATTCCATAGTGTGTATTTTTAAAGTGCACTTTCACCCAGAAGAGTATCTTGGCGCTGATTAACAGATGTTTATTGTTACTCAACTCAATGGTACTAATTTTATCGACCTCAGAAGGATGAAAGTCTGAGTGGAGCTGCCAAGAGATGGAGTGATGAAGGCCTGGATACAGCTGGCCCCTCTCCACCAGCAGTCTCCCTCTGGCTTCTTCCTTCCTGTTTCTGTCCGTGGGCAGCGCGTGCTCCGGCTCCTAGGAGAGGCACCGGGGGACAAAGGCAGGTGTAGGGGCTCAGGAACAAAAAGGACCACCATGCTGGCTGCGCACCTTTCCAAATGATGGGCAACCAGAGGTGGGCGGGCCCAGGGCTGGACTGAGAACACAAAGCAGCCCTGGCAACTTTATCGGGGGAGGAGGGCTGGGGTTGGCCCACTGCTGCTTAACTAAACCGGCCCCCAGCACTGCTGCAAAACCGCCCCCACCACTCCAAAACCGGCCCCACCCTTCCAGCCTCCCGGGGAAACGCCCGATGCCCGCTACGGCCAGTCCGGCCCTTGGCAAACCACTGACAGCTTGAATGATTCTCGAGCCTGTGGCTCTGGCTCACGAGGTCTTCTTAGGTCCTCGAGCCCAACACGAGCTGAGCTTTCGCGCGGTTTCTGCCGCCGCCACGCGCTCACCTCGTGCATCGAAAACTGACGACAAAGCATTGATGGTTCACACAAAAAGAGACTTCTCTAGGGTCTGAGCTGCACAATGTGCAACACGAGAACCATGGATCAGTCGCGGCTGCCATGCGCACCAACCATGTGATCCTAGGCAGAATTATATCTCACTGAGCCTCCTTTTTCTTCATCACCACATCTGAGAGCACCTTCGCTAGGCGAGTTCAGGATGTGCGCTGTGCGTGTCTGTGATTCGAAGCGCTACAATGCCGCTCCATCCATGACAGGAATCTGGGCCACGTGGAGGGTAAACAAGACAACGGACTTGCTTCTTAGTTTAGGAGTGGACAGGACTGTTTACACGTTCATATATCAAAACATCACTTTTAATAAATCCCTTTCAATGCCGTGATATGCAGGCGAGACGATTCCAAGTGGCAAATAAACTTGTTTGAATTCTGACTGATGGCAAAGGCTGTATTTTAAAATATCTTATGAGTTCGGGCACCTGCTGCAGAGATCTTTGTGTGCCCAGTAAATCTCAGGGGATAATAATAATATTAAGATAGCTCTGGAGGTGAATGCACTTGCTGAAGCGATCTGTGTTTTGCCTAGTCCCAGTTCTTTTATTTATTTTATGTATTTATTTATTTGAAAGGTTTTATACAGCTCTGGCTAGACCCGGGGGCATCAGAGCGCTTTACATGAGCAGAAGCAGTTCTGGAAAAACAGTTCTTCATAGACTAACACAGACGGGCAAGAACAATAAACATTAAATTAAAAAAGGGGTAAAAAGCAGTTTACATGAATTAAAAATTACAAGAAGAGCGATTTTACAAGGTAACAAAAACGCAGGTACAGTTCACAATTAAATAAAGAGGGAGGAACACAAATTCTGGGGGGATTAGAGGGTAATGAACAATTAGATAATGTAAATGAGTGAGAACAATTTAGGGCAGAGAAGAGAGAATCAACGGAGAAAGAGTAAAGGAAGAGATGTGGGGTAAAGCTGGGAGACAGGGGGAAAGGGAGCAGGGTGAGAGTAAACAGGGTGATATGTAAAAAAGAGGGCGGGGGAGTGAGAGCCAGGAAGTAAATAAAGGAAAACCAAAGCAGGGGAGGAAGAAAGTAAGGTCATACGAGAGGGTATAGACCCCAATATTTGTTGAGAAGGTGATGTCTGACTCAAGAAGTTCTGACTCCTTAAAGTAGCACAGAGGGTTAATGCGCCTCCTGCTAAGCACATCATGTGACACGCAGATGACAGATTTTTATTTTATGTATGTGGGTAGGTGGGTGACTGCTTTTAACACAGAGATCACTTTGTGGCTTGCAGTTCATAAAGTGCCGTCCTAATAATCTCGCACGGTGACCTACGAAGGGCGACGTGCGACGTGCGATTCTCACACCTTGTAACCCTCATTCCGGTGCACTGGAATTATGCGTTTTGTGCATGATTATGGATTTGCCGCATTTGCCACATAAACCATCCCCTGCTGCATAATCTGCAGATGTCAGCCTCAATGATCGTTTCTAGCTCAAACATATAAAAAGTTTCTAAAAGTGCAGTGACGCGTTGCCGCGCAGCTGGAAGCCCCCAAAGGTTGACTGCGCATCTTTCTGTTGCTTTCTCTATCTTATGTCTTTGGTGCCGCAGTGGTGCCTGTGAGGGAAAACCTTTGTACGAACTCTAAATTATCGCGGTACTACTACTACTAAAAGTGCTGCATTATGCCACGTTTATTTATTTATTTTAGTTTTATTTGTGGTTTTTCATGTAGCGCAAATATGACCCGTCTGGGTATCAGAGCGCTGTACTAAGAGCAGACATGTTTTACGAGTAGACATGCAAATAGTAAATACTGTACATAAAACAGGGATTGCAGACAAAATGAGAAAAGGAACAAGAAGAAACATGTTAGATATAAAGTAAAAAAATCGCAGAGCGGCACAGCCTCCCACAGCTGTATACACATCACTTGCCTTTCCTTGCTGCATCATTTAGTCAACTCTGCCGCATAATTTGGTCTGCCCTGCCGCATTATTCCAGTGGCCCTACTCGCATGTCTTATGTAACATCCTGTACATTGGTTTACACACTTGTATGATTTATTTTCAATGTACAATGAGTGTATGTGATGTAAAGCGCTCTGACACACTACACTGGGAGGAACAGCACTATAAAAAATTAAACACAAAATGGTTATTTATGTTGCAAATATTCACAGAGACCAACACAGGTAATTCCAGTGCATTCATATCTCTTTTATACAGGATTGTACAAAGCATGGTTTCTGTTGAGTGCTTATGAAGCGACCACAAGCTGTGCGCCTTTGTTTCCCTCCATTGCTCTGGCATCTAGGTGATAGGCTCGGAACAGCTCCCAGCCAGGATGATCCGTGAACACAAAGAGGGCTGATGGCCCTTTAAATCAGGCCTTTTTCTTCAGCCAGGCTGGAAGTGAAAGCCCCCTCCCCGGCTGCACGTGGCTGCTGGAACGGAAGGCAGACCGCGCGTGGGCGCCGGTCACTGTGCCCGAGTTAGACAATGACACTGGTACAAATTCAGCACAGATCACTAGGGCCCAACTCTCGATAGGGGGGCGTCACCCTCCCTGTGAAACGATGGGTGGACGCCTTCCACCCGCGTGCACCCCCGACTTGTGCCCTGGCAGTGCCGGGTGGGGTGCGGGAGGTGCAAGGTGCAGATTTGGGCCCTGGCGCTGAGCTCTCTGCAGAAGAAGCACCGGTGAGAGGAGGCCCGGCTGCCTGGTAGAGCGCCCCCTGCCGTGTGTAGAGATCCCAGCAGCCAGCCAGGGATGTGGGTGCATCTGCAGTGTGCCCGATGCATTTTCATCGATGGTAAATGCTGAGTGAATCGTATGTTTTTCCTGCCTCTGCAATCATTTTTGTTTTTCAGAAAGAAACTCCCAAAGCGGGAATGTATTTCTCATGAGCAAAACACCAACCCCTCTGACGCGCGAGATGCTTCATCCCCGCCCTCGGCTGCCATGGATCGCCGTCGCTGCCTGCGGCGGCCGTGACTGTCTCCGCGCCTGTGACTGTCACCGCGCCTGTGACTGTCATCGCGCCTGTGACTGTCACCGCGCCTGTGACTGTCATCGCGCCTGTGACTGTCACCGCGCCTGTGACTGCTGTGACTGCAGCCGTGACTGTCACCGCGTCTGTGACAGTCACCATGCCTGTGACTGCTGTGACTGCAGCCGTGACTGTCAGCGCGCCTGTGACTGTCACCGCTCCTGTGACTGTCACCATGCCTGTGACTGTCACCATGCCTGTGACTGTCACCACGCCTGTGACTGTCACCATGCCTGGGACTGTCACCACGCCTGTGACTGCCACCGCACCTGTGACTGTCACCACGCCTGTGACTGCTGTGACTGCAGCCGTGACTGTCAGCGCGCCTGTGACTGTCACCGCTCCTGTGACTGTCACCATGCCTGTGACTGTCACCATGCCTGTGACTGTCACCACGCCTGTGACTGTCACCATGCCTGGGACTGTCACCACGCCTGTGACTGCCACCGCACCTGTGACTGTCACCACGCCTGTGACTGTCACCATGCCTGTGACTGCCACCGCACCTGTGACTGTCACCACGCCTGTGACTGTCACCATGCCTGTGACTGCTGTGACTGCAGCCGTGACTGTCAGCGCGCCTGTGACTGTCACCGCTCCTGTGACTGTCACCATGCCTGTGACTGTCACCGCGCCTGTGACTGCTGTGACTGCAGCCGTGACTGTCAGCGCGCCTGTGACTGTCACCGCTCCTGTGACTGTCACCATGCCTGTGACTGTCACCACGCCTGTGACTGTCACCACGCCTGTGACTGTCACCATGCCTGGGACTGTCACCACGCCTGTGACTGCCACCGCACCTGTGACTGTCACCACGCCTGTGACTGTCACCACGCCTGTGACTGCCACCGCACCTGTGACTGTCACCACGCCTGTGACTGTCACCACGCCTGTGACTGTCACCATGCCTGTGACTGCCACCGCACCTGTGACTGTCACCACGCCTGTGACTGTCACCATGCCTGTGACTGCAGCAATGACTGTCACCATCCTGTGACTGTCACCATGCCTGTGACTGCTGTGACTGCAGCTGTGACTGTCACCGCGCCTGTGACTGTCACCATGCCTGTGACTGGTGTGACTGCAGCCATGACTGTCACCGCGTGTGTGACTGCGGCAATGACTGTCACCGTGCCTGTGACTGCGGCAATGACTGCCACCGCGCTTGTGACGCAGCAGTGATTGGGAGCCCAGGGATGACAGCACCCCGACACTGAGTCCACCCCTCCCCCCACACACAGTCCTTGAGTGCCCGGGAGAGGGGCAGCAGTGACGGCCCCTGGCGCTGCATCCGCTCTCTCTCTAAGCCCCGGAATGACCATCTCTCAACATTGTTCATCTTTTAAAAACATTAACCAGTGTTTAATTTGAGCCAGTGGTTTCCGGCACGCGGCACCAGCACTTAATTGTCAACACCAGTACTTATGACAGCCTGCCACATGGTGGCACTGTTTATCTAATTTAGAGATGGGCAAAACAACTGTTGTTTATTAATTTAATATACATTTGAAAGTACTTCTACCTGCCACCCCAACAATTCTTATATCTTTGGATAGTCTGAACTGTCACTCTTGTAGGGTCAGTCGTTCTGTTGGTTCTGTCATTGGCAGCGCTGGCAGGGGTAGAGGGTGGGCATGCAGCGGTAGCCTTCTGACGAGGGCACTGACCCTAACTACACCCCAAACCTTAGTGGGAGCAGGAAACACAAGCCTGGGTCTCTGCTGCAGCTGTCTGCAGACAGATCCTTCACAAGGCGCCACCGCCCTCCAGGAAAGGCCCCGGTGCAGACAGGAAGTGTTGGGCGACAACATCTGGATGCACTTTTGTGTAGTGTAAAGCTTACAATGAACCCAGGTTTCATAATTCAGCCTCTTTCTTAGTGATTTATTCACTACAGGAGATTTGTTTTGGAAGAAGTTAGAATTTTACACTAAGAACAACTTTAAATATGAAGACAACAGAAATACAAAGGAATGTTTCATTGGCTGATCAGCTGAACTGTTCCAATGTTGGTTGAGCAGACACTGGCCACCCCAGGGCACAAGTCTTAAAAAATGAAGTGGGGGAACTAATCAAGTTAGGCAGTATGCAAGTGACATCATGGTGCGTGACATCACAGGGCATGACATCATGGCGCGTGACATCAAATGCAGCATCATAGAAAGTGACATCACAGCCCATGAACTCACAGGAAGTCACATCAGACCATAAGACCTCACACACATGTTTAGCAGGTCTATCATGAGTACATTTAAGCACATTCAGAGATTAAATAAATTAGATTTTGTGTCGACACAACCCTGGCGCAAAATCAGGGTCTCAATTTATACGTTTATTTTTTAGAAACTCTGCCACAAAGAAATTGGCAACTAGAGGAAGCATGGCAGTAAATCTGTTCTGTTTTATTCGTTGCAAAGTCTGTGAAGGAAGGAGAGTAGGATCTGCTTCACATGGGTACCCCCACTTTATGCTGGTGTTTCACAGTTTTTCGACCTTAGTCTGGCTGTGGCCCTGCTAATCAGGACCACAGCCTAGCTGCTTCCTCTCTAAAATGGTTTCCATGTACATTAGGTACATATCTAATTGGATTCTGGAGTGCCTTATAAGCCCCTAGTATATGGCATACTATGTACCTAGGGCATAGGTACCTCAGAGGCCTACCAGGGGCTGAAGCATGAATTATGCCACCCCTGGGAAGCACTCTAAAATGACACCACATGTCTGCTACTGCAGCCTGGGTAAGGTGGTGCCTGCACCCCTTACAGTGGTATAGGCTACCTATATCACTACCATTGCACACACATATAAAACCTATAAGCCACTCCTATGGCAGGCCTTAACAATCCTGAAGGCAGAGTGCTTGGTTTTTATGTGAGAGGGTGCCCCTGCATGAGCAGAGCCCCTCTGCAGCTTTCAGAGTACCTCCTCTGATGCTGTTTGTGGTGCAGCCTGACCATATATTCTTAAGTGCATTATAACCTTACGGTAAATGCTAACTTTGGACTGGCTGCAGGGAAACATGTCGTGTTTGGTGTCAAACACTTTGGAATGCTAACCCCCCGCCAGTTCTGGCGGCGTGGGTAGCATTCCACCCTATTAGAGGGAGAGACATGTTCACACTGGTCTACCTGGTAAAGACTTTCTAAAGCCCTGGCATCACAAAATGGATGCCACTGCCACAGACACAGGTCTGGCCTCCTGCTGCTGACTGAAACTCCGGCAGGGGAGGTCTGGACAATAGGTTTCCTGTCCCAGGGAGGTGTAACCACCTCCCTAGACAGGCAGATGTGTATTGGGGCTGGGCGGGAGCACTCTCTGGTGCATTGAAGTCCTGCACTGGGGCACACTTGGAGTCCCTTTGCATAGTCCAGTTCAAACTGGTTGCAGGGGCTACCTGCTCCTGCTCTGGCGCGAAACTGGACAAACAAAATGGGTGTGACCACCCCTCTTTCCAAACCCTCCCATAGGTGGGTCCCTAGAGTATGTCCAACCCCCAAACTTAGTATAAGTAAGGGAACCCAGTCCTTGCGACTTTAAATTACTCTGGATGAAACTCTGCAATGTACATCCTGGACCTTCGACGTTCTATCACGACTAGAAGACTGAAGAGATCTCCCTTGGGGTCAAGGAGTGACTCCCCTGCTTGGCAGGCACCAAAGAAGCAACTGTCCGGTCTGCAACTCTGAAGCTCCCGCCGGACGCCGAAGTCTTTGCATCACCAGAGGTGGATTTCCAGACTTCCCCGAGGCTACCCTGAGTCCACAGCAAAGCTGAAGCCTGTGGCTATCGTGGATGACGTGGAACCGTGACCCCTGGACACCGTGATCTTTTGCCGGTCCATCATCTTCCTGGTCCTCCTCGAAGTTGTGCTTTGGGCTCCGAGTAGCCCCAGCCTTGAGCACCTCTTGCACCGAAGATTTCTGGCCTCCACTCCACGAGTGACCCGTGGGCCAGTTTCAAGTGCGACCGCTCGAGGCTCCTTCGCGATCGCTAGCCCGTTGGCTAGTGGGTCCCCACGAAGGCAACTCCTCTTCTGATTGGGCTTTCCTGGTTGCTCCAGATGTACCCCGGCTTACCCTCGCTGGGTGAGTCCCCCAGACCTTGCTGGTCTTCACCGACGTGCTTCTTCTATTACCACGTGACTTGCCGTAGTCAAGGCTTGTTGGGTCCATCCTGGTTGCCGACATGGAAGCACTCGACAGACTTCGTGGTACAGCTTGAATCCAGCTCCTGGTTGTCTTTGCCACCTCCTGGACCTCGTGGCTGAAGAGTCAAGACACCCGTCAACTCACCTGAAGCACCCGACATCTGTGGGCATTGGACTATCGTGCCCTTGGTCACTGTCCCCTCTGCTTTCAGGTTCTTCACATCTCTGATCCAGGCTTGGATCTCTCCGGACACTTCTTCTCTTCACGGCAGCAGCACTTCTTTGCCAGCTTCCATTGAAAACAGCGACGCGACCCGACACCAAAAGACACCTATGCACCCGGCTTCCCTGGGTGAGGTAACATGAGTACTCCGGTGCTCCCGTGGGTGTTGGCTCTAGACACCTCTAAGTCCAAAAGGGTTTGCTGGTAGTCGTCCTCTAAGTGTCCTTAAACTCTTAATTTCCAACCGCGACTTTCCCCATCGAAGTTAACGGCGATTCGCGGCTGTGTTCTCACACTGCACGCGTCCCCCGTGGGTCCCCTGTGTCACTACCTTGGGTGGTTCCTTGGGGTCCCAGCGATTCTACAGGCTCTAGGCCTTGTGTCTAGTTCAGTCGTGGTTCTTATACCACTTTACTGGTATATGGTTTGGTACGCTCCTAGGGCCCAAACGTGTATTTGTGCTATTACTGATGATTGCTCACTTGTAACTTAAGTACTTCAAACTCCAGCCTCATAAAGAGACTAGAGGGGTGTGTTTTATCTTAAATACATATATTTTAAATATATACCTGGTGTGGTTGTCCTTTCATTTGGTCATTCAAGAGATTATAGACTGGTAAAACAAGCTGCTTTACATTCCTTCAAGACTTAGCCTGAAGGCTGCTCTCCATAGCTACCACTAGGATAGCTTTCAATAAAGGTTGTCTTTAACCAATCACCATAAGGGGTTGTTTGGACTGAACATAAAACATAAAATGATAATAACTTGTTGCTATTATCATTTTATAATGCCTGCTGCTGCAGCTTTGTGGGCGGGCGGCTGCTCTGTGTACAGAGCAGGGCAGGGGAGGAGTGGCAACAGTCATGCGCACTTTGCATGTTTTCCATGCAGGCTGCATTACAGCCTACATGGAGAACATGCCCAGGCCCCCATTCCCTGGCTCAGCACCAATCCACAGCGCTAAGACCAATCACAATGCTGCATTGCAGCATTGTGATTGGCTAAGGGGAGCCTGGGAGCCTGGTGCTACCTGCTTCACTGTTCTGGCCTGGAGACACGATGGAGGGACAGCAGAGGAGAGAACCGACAATCAGGTACATTTGTGTTCTGTTTATTTTTAACCCCCTTGCCCCTCCTCCCCGCCCCCATGCCTCCGATCCGTGCCGGCCACGACTGCATCCTTCATTAGGATGAGTAGCGTGATAAAAGAAATAACACAAAAGATTGGTATTTAAATTGTTATTTGTGTAAAAACTGGGACAGACCAACACATCTGACATTCTAAGGGGCAGATTTACAAAAAACTGATGCATCTGTAGAGATGCGTCAGTTTCCCTGCGTCAGCCTGCGATACCTTTGTGCCATCATGGCGCAAGGATTGACAGATGCGTCACAAATTCTGATGCATCTGTTGGCCTAAAAGTCACGCATTGCTGGAGTCGTGTTGCAAGCGAATCACTGACAGAATATCGAAGGTCAGAATATCGACCTAAAAAAATATCACAGCAAAAATATCCAGGTCAAGAATATCGACATACTATCTACATTATGGTAAGTACAAAAATATCGAGAAAATAAATATCGACGTCAAAAATATCGTTGTTAAAAATATCGTTTTTTATTTAAGTAAAAAAAAATTGTAAAATAAAGTACACAATACATATAATTAAAATAAACATAGTTAAAATTATTACAAAATGTTTTAAAATTATAAGTAATATATATATAATGTAAAAACAAAGTAAACATACGCATATAATATATAATATTTATACTTACTTATTAATATGTTTTAATAATTATTTGAATAACTTATACATTGTTTAAAAAAACGTATAACTTATAAATACATCTATCCACATAAAACAATAATATAAATAAAAATGTAATAAATATATGTAACAAATTGAAAAAATTAAAATCATTTTTAATCTTTTTTAAATTAATTATTTACTACATAAGCTAAAATAATACAACAAATATTAGATAGCGGAGGGAATAAAATTGCTATTCTAACTCCAAACAGTGCAACAGTAGGGACAATGTTGGATAGCGTAGGGGTAAAAATTACAATTCCCACCCCACTGAGTGCAACAGTAGATAAAGTGTTGGATAGCGTAGGGTTTAAAATTACTATTCCCACTCCAGGGAGTGCAACAGTAGAGAAAGTGTTGAATAGCGTAGCAGTTAAAATTACTATTTCCACTCCAGTGAGTGCAACAGTAGGAAAAGTGTTCGATAGCGTACGGGTTAAACTGACTATTCCCACTCCAGTGAGTGCAACAGTAGGAAAAGTGTTCGATAGCGTACGGGTTAAAATTACTATTCCCACTCCAGTGAGTGCAACAGTAGGAAAAGTGTTCGATAGCGTAGGGGTAAAAATTACTATTCCCACTCCAGTGAGTGCAACAGTAGGAAAAGTGTTCGATAGCGTACGGGTTAAATTTACTATTCCCACTCCAGTGAGTGCAACAGTAGGAAAAGTGTTCGATAGCGTAGGGGTAAAAATTACTATTCCCACTCCAGTGAGTGCAACAGTAGGGAAAGTGTTGGATAACGTAGGGGTTAAATTAACCCCTTCGACGCGCTTGACGGAACGGTTCCGTCATGCACGTCGGTTGGGCTGTGCTTATGACGGAACCGTTCCGTCATGGCCCCGCCCGCGCACGGAATCTTCAGCGTGGCGCGGAAATCCGCGCGGCGCTGAAGGGGTTAACATACTTATTAATTTAATATTTTTGTAAAATAAATAACAAATGAATAATTAAAAATAATAAATACCAATAAAATTAAATTAATATTTACTTAATTATAATAAATTACTTCCCACCCAATTCCCCTATAAACCCACAACCCGCTACACATAAACAATAACACAATTAATTTAATTATCAATTAATAAAAATTAATTACCAAGTAATAATAAATTGACAATACATTAATTAACAACAACAATGAATAAAAATTATTAATACATTAATAATAATTTATAGAATGATAAATTAATCAATCAATAACAATTAATGACTAATTAATAACCAATTCATTAATAATCAAAAACAATAAATAAAAAACATATTAATAAACTAATTATAACTAAATTACTTCCCACCCTATTCCCCTATAAACCCACAACCCTCTCTGATACTAAAACGCAAAATTCACTTAAAAAAAGTACACATTTCCAAACATTTAATACATATATTTAAAAATAATGAAAATACATTTCTAAAAATGTTATACGTACATATAAAATATATACTAAAATATATAACACTAATATAAATATCGATATTATTAGCAACGATATTTTTGCTAACGATATTACTTACTTCGATATTACTAACCTTAAGGTCGATATTCTGGTCATCGAAATTCTTGACAATAACACACACCTTAAAGGAAAGATACATGCAAATTAAACTCGTCAGTGAGAAATGCACTATTTTACGTCTGTTATGAAACCTCTATCGATTGGTGACGTCATTGTATATCCTTCCAGTACAAAAGTCTATGTTTAGACAATTTTGATAAAATGCCACACGCTGGATATTATCTGTACAATGCAGCTCACATGCAATGCGAGAAAGGATAAGAGGAACAAATAATGTGTCCCACCCCTTGCCTGCTTCAGGGAGGCCTTATTTATTGATCCGGCGTCCAGTCTGGCTAGATCTTCTGGGTTTGCCTCAAAAAACGCGTGGGCGCTTGCCCTGTCATGCCCAAGGAGCCCCTTGATGCAAAGTGTGCAAAGCACAATTTGTCCAAGGAAAGGGCATCTTGTCAGCACAACAAACCTTTGCTCTGGAAGAGAAATCTCTTTTCCAGACGTTGTGGTGGCGCAGAGTCTTAGCACATCGGCTCTGTCATTGTACAGAAAAGACAGAAAGAAAGAGAGCGAGAGAGAGTGAGAGGGGGGGAGAGAAGATGGGGAGTGAGAGAAAGAGGGGGAGAGAGGGGGAGAGGAAAGAGAGAGGAGGGGGAAGAGAGAGGGGAGATGGAGAGAGAGAGAGAGAGATGCGAGAGAGAGAGAAAGGAGAGAGTGAGAGAGAGAGGGGACGGAGAGAGGGGATAGAGAGTGAGAGGGGGATAGAGAAGATGGGGAGAGAGAGGGGGAGAGAGAGGAGAGAAATAGAGAGGAGGAGAGAGAAGGGGGAGAGAGAGAGAGAGATGGAGAGAGAGAGACGTGAGAGAGGGAGAGAGAGAGGAGGGAGAGAGGGAAGGGAGAAGAGGAGGGGAGAGAGAAGCGGAGAGAGAGAGGGGGAGAGAGAGAAAGAGGGGGAGAGAGGGGGGAGGAAAGAGAGAAGAGGGGAGAGAGAAGGGGAGAGAGAGGGGAGATGGGGAGAGAGAGAGGAGAGAGTGAGAGAGAGGGGATGGAGAGAGGGGAGAGAGAGTGAGAGGGGGAGAGAGAAGATGGGGAGAGAGAGAAAGAGAGGGAGAGAGGGGGAGAGGAAAGAGAGAGGAGGGGAGAGAGAAGGGGAGAGAGAGGGGAGATGGAGAGAGAGAGAGAGAGAGAGAGAGAGGAGAGAGGAGAGAGTGAGAGAGGGGACGGAGAGAGGGGAGAGAAAGTGAGAGGGGGATAGAGAAGATGGGGAGAGAGAGAAAGAGGGGGAGATAGGGGGAGAGGAAAGAGAGAGGAGGGGAGAGAGAAGGGGAGAGAGAGGGGAGATGGAGAGAGAGAGAGAGAGGAGAGAGGAGAGAGAGGAGAGAGTGAGAGAGGGGACGGAGAGAGGGGAGAGAAAGTGAGAGGGGGATAGAGAATATGGGGAGAGAGAGAAAGAGGGGGAGATAGGGGGAGAGGAAAGAGAGAGGAGAGGAGAGAGAAGGGGGAGAGAGAGAGAGATGAGAGAGAGAGACGTGAGAGAGGGATAGGGAGAGAGAGGAGGAAGAGAGGGGAGGGAGAAGAGGAGGAGACAGAGAGGCAGAGAAAGAGGGGGAGATGGAGAGAGAGGCGCAAGAGAGAGAGAGAGGAGAAAGTGAGAGAGAGGGGAGGGAGAGAGGGGAGAGAGAGGGAGAGAGAAGATGGGGAGAGTGAGAGAGAGGGGAGGGAGCGAGAGGGGGAGAGAGGGGGGAGAGGGAGGGGGAGAGGAGAGAAAGAGGGAGGAGAGAGAGAGGGCGAGAGAGATGCGAGAGAGGAGAGGGAGAGAGGGGAGAAAGAGGAGGAGAGAGAGGAGGAGAGAGAGGGGGAGAGGAGAGAGAGAGGATAGAGAGAGGAGAGAGAGAGGAGAGAAAGAGAGAGGAAGAGAGGAGAGTGAGAGAGCGAGCGAGAGAGAGTGAGAAGGAGGGAAAGAAGAGGGAGAGATGTGGGAAAGAGAGAGAGAGGAGGAGATAGAAGGGGAGAGAGGGGGCAGAGAAAATGAGAGAGAGAGGAGGCGAGAGATAGAGGTAGAGAGAGAGAGGAAAGAGGGGGAGAGAGAGGGCGAGGGAGGGAGAGAGAGAGGAGGAGAGAGAGGGGAGAGAGAGAGGAGGACAGAGAGGTGGAGAGAGAGGGCGAGGGAGGGAGAGAGAGAGGAGGAGAGAGAGAGGGAGAGAGAGCGGGAGAGGGGAAAGGAGAGAGAGGAGAGAGGTTGAGAGAGAGAGGGAGGGAGAGAGAGGAGGGGAAGAGAATGAGAGAGAGTGAATGAGAGAAAGAGGAGAAAAAGAGAGAGAGAAGGGGGGAGAGAGGGGAAGGGGAGATAATTAGAAAGCGAGAGAGCCAGAGATAGAGAGGAGAAGGAAGGAGAGAGAAGAGAGAGGAGGGCGCAAGAGAATGAGAGAGTGGGGAAAGAGGAAAGAGAGAGAGAGAGAAGGGAAGAGAGGGGGTGAGAGAGAGAATTAGAGAGAGAGAGCGATAGGCAGGGAGGAAGAAGAGGGAGAGGAGTGAGTGAGTGGAAGAAAGAGAGTAGAGAGAGTAGAGAGAGAGGAAGGGGCGAGAGAATGAGAGAGGGGGAGAGGAGAGAGAGAGGAGAGAGAGGAGAGCGAGAGAGAGAGATTGAGAGGGGGCAAAATATAGGAGGAGAGGGGGAGAGAGAGAGAGGAAGAGAGGGGAGAGAGCGAGTGGGGGAGAGAGAGCGGGGGAGAGAGAGTGAGAGGGGAAGGGAGAAGAGGGAGAGAGGGGAGAGAGAGAGAGGGGGAGAGGAGAGAGAGAGACAGAGAGAAAGAGGAAGAGGAAAGAGAGCAGGAGAGAGAAAGAGAGAGAGAGAAAGTAGGGGGAGAAAGAGTGAGAGAGAGATGGGGAGAGGAGAATGAGAGAGCTAGGGAGCTAGAGAGAAGAGGGGAAAAGAGAACTAGAAAGAGGGTGATAGAGAGAGGGAGAGAGAGAGAGAGACAGAGGAAAGACAGGGAGGGAGAAAGAGAGACGAGCGAGGGAGAGAGAGGGGAGGACAGAGGGGGGAGAGAGGGAGAAAGGAGAAGGAAGGAGAGAGAGAGAGAGAGAGGAGAAAAAGAGAGACAGAAGGGGTGCGAGAGGGGAGAGATAATTAGAGACAGAGAGGGTGGGAGAGAGAGTAGAGAGAGAGTGGGAGACAGAGAGTAGGGGGTGGGAATGATAGAGAGAGAGGGGGGAGAGGGCGAGAGAATTAGAGAGAGAGAGAGAGAGAGAGAGGGGAGAGGGCGAGAGAATTAGAGAGAGAGAGAGAAGGGGAGAGACAGATAGAGAGGAGAGACAGAGACAGAGAGAGAGAGAGAGAGGGACAGAGAAAGCAAGAGAGAGGAGAGGGAGAGCAGAGAGAGAGAAAGAGAAGAAAAAGAGAGAGCGAGAAAGAGGACAAAAAGAGAGAGAGAGAAGGGGAGAGAGAGAGAGAAAGAGGAGAAAAAGAGAGAGAGAAGGTGAAAGAGAGAGAAGAGAGAGCAGAGAGAGTGAGAAAGAGGACAAAAAGAGAGAGCGAGAGAGAGAGAAGGGGAGAGAGAGAGAGAGAGAGGAGAAAAGAGAGAGGAGAGAGCGAGAAAGAGGAGAAAAAGAGAGGGGAGGGGCTAGATGATGAGAGATAGAGAGAGAGGAGGGGGCAAGAGAACGAGAGAGAGAAAGAGGAAAAAAAGAGAAAGAGGGGAGTAAAAGAGAAAGAGATGGGGAGAGAGAGAGAGAGAGTAAGAGGAAACAAGAGAAAGAGAGAAGGGGGAGAGAGAGAGAATGAGGACAAAAAGAGAGAGAGGAGTAAAAGAGAAAAAGACATGGGGAGAGAGAGAGAAAGAGGAAAAAAGAGAAAGAGAAGGGGAGAGAGAGAGAGAAAAAGGAGAAAAAGAGAGAGAAGGGAAGCGAGAGAACAGAAAAATAGCAAAAGAGAGAAGGGAACAGAGAGAGGAGAGAGGGAAGTGAAGAGAGAGACAGAGAGAGAGAGTGGAGAGAGACAGGAGAGAGAGAAGGGGAGGAGAGCGAGAGGGGGAGAGAGAGGGATGGAAGGGGATAGAGGAAGAAAGAGCGAAGGAAAGAGAGAGAGAGAGAGAGAGAGAGGGACTGATAAATAGAGGACCACTTTGAAAGAGGAGCTACGAGGAGTAAAGTGTGCATTTCTCTAATGCATGCATGGCCGTGACTCCTGCCGCTCTGTGACTCTCCTCTCTAATGCACTATGTCTGCGGCGACCCTGCAGGAGCAGTTTACTCGTCATTGAAGCAAAGGGTTTGAAGTTTGCTTCAGGGTGCGGCGAAGGTCTTTTTTAACCTGAAGCCGAACATATTCCCCGGCACAGGGCCTGCGCTCTCATTTTTAAAACCTATCTCCTGACCGTGACCGGGGACCCCTGCCTGCTGCCAGTGGCATAACGCAAAATGATGGGGCACCCCTGCAGAATGTGATGAGGGACCCGGCGTTTCCCAGACTGCACAGAAATGTATTGGTCTCGGGCTGAGTGGGGCCCCCTCCAAGGCATGCAGTGGCATGGTTTACAGGGTGAAGGGGCCCCCTCCAAAACAAGAAACTCTGGCCCCCCCACCTAGGCTATGGGGACCTCCGTTATGCCCCTGCCTGCTGCCAGTTGCATGGGGGGCAGCGTTATTGTGGGGGTGACTGGCTATTTCTGACACCCTCCATGAACCTCCTTCCCCAGCTATGGCGCTACTTTAGTGTCTATGACAGGACATGCTGTCCTGCACCCCTCCTTTCTTCAGCTCATATCTGAAAGTCCTATATGTATGTATGTATATATGCATGTATGTATGGATATATGCATGTATGTTATGTTATGTTAAAATTTCTTATAAAGCGCTCATACACCGAGTGGTTTCTTGGCGCTATGTATGTATGTATTTATGCATATATGCATGCATGCATGTATTTGTGTCTATGTATGCATGCATGTATGTATGTATGCATGCATGCATGTATGCATGAGTGTATGCACGTATGTATGCATGTATGTATGTATGCATGTATTTATGTGTATGCATGCATGTATGAATGTATATGTGTATGTATATATTTATGTATATATGTATGTATACATGCATGCATGTATGTATTGTAGGACGCTGGCTCTCTATATAGTGCTCTAAAACGAAGTACTGTGCAGAGAGTCCAGTGAGGCCCTTATTGGTTTACGGAGGCAAAAGTAGATAATACAAACGCTCTATTTGTGCTCGTGTGGGCGAGTAGTTAGGCTTATCAGCGGGTTGTGCGAAGCATTTGTTATACGTACCGAGCCAATAAATGAGACACACACTCAAGAATAAATCTGACACCAATTTGTAAAAATAACATCGAATTTTATATAATTTTTTAGACCAAGAACTTTGCTCTACAATAAGTCCTTTTAAAGTTATGAATTTTTAGGGTTCTCGAAATAGATCGCTTTTGGTGCAATGCATGTAAAATCATACAGTTGAATTTCAAGGTTCACCTCTTGAATTTTGAAAATTAGCAAGGCCATCTCAGATTCGGCCAGGAGCAGGGGGCTGAGATCGTTGGTAGCGGGTGCGCTACGAAGAAGGGGGCCACCTGAAAACACACTGCACAGGGGGACTTAAAGGCAAGTCCGAGGGGTGTCCCTCTAGGGAGCAGCTCGCAAGGGCCTCAGGACCATGGGACCACAGCTGGTTTGTTGTTACCAATGCTGGTCGGGCTGGGTGCAGAGTAGATAGGTCGGCCAATCAGTGCGCATCTAGATATCCTTGCGGTCAGGAGCAGGCAGCTTGGAGAGGTGATTTCGGGACGGCTGGGCCACTCATAAACTGGGTCTCAGGGGTCTCGACATCCCTTCATGGGTGCTTGCTTCCTGGGCAGTTGGAGTCCAGAGTGGACTCTTTACCTCGGTAAATGCTGCATAGGGTTCGGTACCACGGGTATTGGTGCAGCACAGTTCTGGTAGGTCCTGGTGTCCTCAAACGTGGTTGGGGAACAGTACCGACTCTTTGAAGCTGGTCTACTACTTTTGGTCTGGGTGCTGCGACAGAGTCACCGGGGATCAGCAAGCCGTGAAAACGGAGTCTGCGGTTCGGTGCCTGCTGTCACAGGGGAGTAGAGCCTCAACTTGTAGGGAGGTTCTTTTGTAATTTCTCAAAGGCTCGAGGGGCTCCCGAGTTCTAGGAGTCCTCACAGTTGCAGGAAAAGACAGCACACCACGATTGTCGAGTCTTTAAGGCAGGAGGCAGGGTTTGACATCAATTTTCCACAGCAGAGCTTTAGTCCTCGGATCAGCAGCTCTTCTTTGTCCTTTTCTTCTTCTTATCGATCGGTTCTAAGTTGCAAGGTCCAGAGATGCCACATAATACTAAATTTAGGGATGTTTAGGGATGTTAAAGGGGGAGACGGGTAGAGTCTACACCCTCTAAGTGACCACTTTCTGTGGAAAGGGACACTTCCCTAGCCCTGATAGGTTGTTTTCCTACAAACTCAAGATGGAGGATTTGCAAAAGTGGGCTCCACATCGCCTGCCACACCTTAGGGGTGGTGCTAGCTGAATGTGGGCACTCCTCATCTAACTAATTTTCCCATCTGTCCCTCCTCCATAAGGGGAGTTGGCATCCCCCACTAGCTGAAGCTGCCTGAATCGCATTTCAAAGGTTGCATCGCCTTGGAAGTTTCCTGCCCTGGAAGGCCATCCTGTCCTGGGGAGGTGTGAAGCACCTCTGCCCACAGCAGACTTTGTCTCTGACCTCTGAGAGCGCTGGCTCTCACTCCATGAGGTCAGAAACATGTCTGTGTCATGTGTGTGCTAAACTTGATATTATATGTACCTCAGGTACCTTTAGTGGTTTTCAGTTAGTCACTCACTTGAGATTATCTGGTAAAACAAAGGCAAGCTTGAATCCCAACCGCTGCACACCAATGTGAGAAGTTGTCCTGGTATATGCTGTTCACTAGTTCTAGTGGGCACCTTGTACCAGTCCAAACAACCCCTTATTGATGATAGGTTAAAGACAACCTTTACTGAAAGCTATCCTAGTGGTAGCTATGGAGAGCAGCCTTCAGGTTGTCTTGAAGGAATGTAAAGCAGCTTGTTTTACCAGTCTATAATCTCTTGAATGAACAAATGAAAGGAGAACCACACCAGGTATATATATAAAATATATGTATTTATTACTAACCACACCCTACTAGTCTCTTCATGAGGCTAGAAGTCAAAGCACATATGTTACACTTAATATATCACAGTCAATTAGCACAATATACGATAGGCCCTAGGGGCGAACCAAACCATATACTAAGAAAGTGGTATAAGAACCACAACTTGACTAGACACAAGGCCTAGAGCCTGTAGAATTGATGGGACCCCAAGGAACCACCCAAGGCATTGACACAGGGGACCCACGAGGTACGTGTGCAGTGTGAGAACACAGCCGCAAGCTCCGTTAGCCTCAATGGGGAATGTCGCGGTTGGAATTTTAAAGTTTAAGGACACTTAGAGGTGGACTAAGAACAATCCCTTTTGGACTTAGATGGTCCTAGGGCCAACACCCACGGGAGCACCGGAGTACTCGTGTTACCTCACCCAGGGAAGCCCGGTGCATAGGTGTCAAATGGTGTCGGTCGGGTAGTCGTTTTCAACGGCAGGATACTGAAAAGTGCTGCTGCCGGGAAGGAGAGAAATGTCCGAAGAGATCCAAGCCTGGATCGTAGATGTGAAGAACCTGAAAGCAGAGGGAACAGAGTCTGGGTCACTTGCGAGTGACCAGGGGCATGATAGACGAATGCCCACCGATGTCGGGTGCTTCAGGTGCGAAGAGGGGAAGCTTGACTCTTCAGCCACGAGGACCAGGAGGCGTTGTAGTCAACCAGGATCTGTATTCGAGCTACCCCACAAAGGATGTTGAGTGCTGCAGTGGCGGTGCCCGGATTGGACACAACAAGCCTTGGCAACAGCAACCCACGCTGGAAGAGGAAAGATGCTTTGGTGCGGACCAGCAAGGTCCTGGGGACTCCCCAAGCAATGGAGAGTCGGGGAACATCTGGAGCAACCAGGGAAGACCAATTAAAGTTAAAGTTGCCTTCACAGGGACCCACCAGTCAATGGACCAGGGATCGCGAAGGTACCTCGAGCAAAAACACAAAGGGCCGGCTCACGGAACACTCATGGAGTGTAGGCCAGCAATCTTCAGTGGAAAAGGTGCTCGGGGTCTGGGCTACAAGTAACCCAATGCACAGTCTCAAGGGACGTCGAGAAGCTAATGCACTTGCAAATGTGCACAGTGTCCAGGGGTTCTGGTTTCACAGTACCCACGAGGGCTACGGGTCTCAGCTTTGCTGGGGACTTGGGTCAGCCTCTGGGAAGTCTGGAAACCCACTCCTTTGTTGCAAATACTTTGGAGTCCGGTGGGAGCTTCGGAGATGCAAACCGGGCAGATGCGTCTTTGGTGCCTGCCAAGCAGGGGAGTAACTCCTTTACTCCAAGGGTGATTCTTCAGTCATCTAGTCGCGTGTAGATCGTCGAAGTTCCGGGATTTCTGTATCAGAGTTTCGTCCAGGTGTGATCTAAAGTCCTGTAGCCAGGGGTTGCTTTCTTATACCCAAGGAAGGGGTTGGACATACCCAGGGGACCCACCTATGGGAGGGTCAGGAAAGAGGGGTGGCTACACCCATTTCCTTTGTCCAGTTTCATTAAAGAGCAGGGGCTGGTAGCCCCTGAAACCGGTTTGAACTGGACTATGCACAGAGACACCAAATGTGCCCCCAGTGCTGAACTTCAAAGCACTCCTGGCGTGCACCCACCAAGCCCTAATCCACTAAGGCCTGTCTGTGAGGTGGTGACACCTCCCTGTGACAGGAAACCTATTGTCCAGGCCTCCCCTGCTGGAGTTTCGTCCAGCAGCAGGAGGCCAGACTCGTGTCTGTGGCTGGCAGCATCCATTTTGTGATGCCAAGGCTCTGTTAGCTGCTATCGGGTATACCCGTGCTGTCATGTCTCTCCATCTAGAGGGGTGGGATCATACCTCCCCCACCAGTTACTGGTGTGGGGTATGATTCCAAGGTGTTTGACACCAAACACAACATGTTACAGTGCAGCCATCCCAAAGTTAGCATTTACCGCAAGGTTATAATGCACTTAAGAGTATATGGTCAGGCTGCATCACAGACAACCCCAGAGAATAGATTGCGAAGGCTGCAGAGGGGCTCTGCTCATACATGGGCACCCTCTCACATAAAACCAAGCACGCTTCCTCCAGGATTCATAAGGCCTGCCATAGGGGTGACTGATAGGTTTATATGTGCAGTGATAGGGTGAGATATAGTGAACCTATATCTCAGTAAGGGGTGCATGCACCACCTTGCCCAGGCTGCAGTAGCAGACCTGTGGTGTCATTTTGGAGGGCTTCCCAGGGGTGGCATAATACATGCTGCAGCCCCTGGTAGGCCTCTGGGGTACCTATGCCCTGGGTACATAGTATACCATATTCTAGGGACTTATAAGGGCACCCCAGAATCCAATCTGTGGTGTACCTAAGGTACATGGAATCAATTTAGAGAGGAAGCAGCTAGGCTGGGGTCCGGGATAGCAGGGCCCCAGCCAGACTAAAGTTGAAAAACAGTAAAAAATCAGCAAAAAGTGGGGGTAACGATAAGAAGCAGATCCTACTCTCCTGCAGGCTCCGCACAGGCTCATCAGCTGCCCTTGGAAGAGAGGGTACCCACAGATGCCAGGGGTGGGGCGGCTCCACGCAGGCCCATAAGCTGCCCTTGGAAGGGAGTAGCGTCAAACCCCCCTCCACCCAGCCTCGGACCCTCCCCACAAGGCCCCTCAGATGGCAGCTGTGACCCCACCCTAACTGGGGGTCGCTCTAACTTTATCCGCTGAAACTTCTGGACTCCGTGTTGCCACGGGCGATCTCTCCGCGTCTCTCGGTGCGATGAATGCAGATTATTTTATTATTGAATGTCAATTGCTAACCTTGGCGACCATCGTTCTCTTAATGTGAATTTCTTGTTGCCTGGATACATGTTAAGCCCAAGGGAATAAAAATATATCATATAAAGGCAAGCGAGAAATAGAAATTGTAAGAGGTAAATTGTGGCTGTTTTCTAAGTTCTCGCTGTACCCACTTATCTGCAGTAATGTTGCAGCGCAAGCGCATGAAGACGGGGGCTAAACCATGTGGGGGCGGGGGGGACGGGACACCGGACACCTAAGGCTAGAATGGACTGACCCCGGGATAGTACGGCCTAAAACACGTGGTCAGTGCTGGCTCGTGCATTTTAAAAAGGGTAGGGCTGAAAGATGAATGTAAAGTTCGACCGAAATTAAATCAAATATCGGGGTGGGGGTGTACGGGTGTTTCCTCCGCTAAGAACATTTGAGAAAAAAATGGATGCATATGTTGCATTTCCAGCATATCTTTAAAGACACAAAACACTCTCCCTGCACCCACAAAAACACATCACCCCTCTCACCGCACTCACAGACACATGCAGCTTGCCCTGAGCAGGGCACACCATCCACCCAGGGTGCTCACTCCACTCACTTCACACCCATGAGGGCACACCATCCATCCAGTGCACTCACAACACTCACTCCGCACTCATGAAGGCGTACCACTCATCCAGTGTACTCACACTACTCACTCCACACTCATGAAGGCGTACCACTCATCCAGTGTACTCACACTACTCACTCCACACTCATGAAGGCGTACCACTCATCCAGTGTACTCACACTACTCACTCCACACTCATGAAGGCGTACCGCTCATCCACTGTACTCACACCACTCACTCCGCACTCTTGAAGGCGTACCGCTTGTGAGAAGGTGGCCTGATATATGCTGTCCACTAGTTCTAGTGGGCACCTTGTATCAGTCCAAACAACCCCTTATGGTGATAGGTTAAAGACAACCTTTAGTGAAAGCTATCCTAGTGGTAGCTATGGAGAGCAGCCTTCAGGCTAAGTCTTGAAGGAATGTAAAGCAGCTTGTTTTACCAGTCTATAATCTCTTGAATGGTCAAATGAAAGGACAACCACACCAGGTATATATTTAAAATATATGTATTTAGGTTAACACACACCCCTCTAGTCTCTTTATGAGGCTGGAGTTCAAAGTACTTAATTTACAAGTTAGCAATCAACAGTATTAGCACAAATACAAGTTTGGGCCCTAGGGGCGTACCAAACCATATACCAAAAAAGTGGTATAAGAACCACGACTGGGATAGACACTAGGCCTATAGCTTGTAGTATCGCTGGGACCCCAAGGAATCACCCAAGGTAGTGACACAGGGGACCCACGGGGACTGTATGCAGTATGGAAACACAACCACGGGTTCCCGTTATCTTCTATGGGCAATGTCGCGGTTGAAAAATTAAAGATTAGGGACACTTCTAATCGAGTCAGGACCAAACCCTTTTTGGCTTAAGAAGTTCTAGGGCTAGCACCCACGTGAGCACCGAAGTACTCGAGTTACCTCACCCAGGGAAGCCGGGTGCATAGGTGTCTTTTGGTACAGAAGGGGGATGGGAGCACACTGCTACCTCCCAGCACAGTTTGCCCCTTTGCATCCTGGTACATGCAGTTCAATTTAAATGCTTACTTGAAATTTTGCAGAGTGTCTCACCAAAGTTGGTGCAGGTTAGTGCTGTTAATCTCTAGACACATGTGTTTCTGGATTTCATCCTTCTTCAGTAGAGATAAAACGGAATTCTTCTGGGGTTTGCTGAGAAAGCTGCCACAATCCTCTCAGGTCTCTGTACCTCTCCCTGGCGCACAGGTGCCTCCCATGAGCTCGTCAGCCCAGTGGCTCAAGGGAGCCTTTTTGAAACAGAAGGGGGATGGGAGCACACTGCTACCTCCCAGCACAGTTCGCCCCTTTGCATCCTGGTACATGCAGTTCAATTTAAATGCTTCTGGGGAGTTTTTTTGAAACAGAAGGGGGATGGGAGCAAAGGGGCAAACTGTGCTGGGAGGTAGCAGTGTGCTCCCATCCCCCTTCTGTTTCAAAAAGGCACCACCAGCAAAAAGTGGGGGTACCCATGTGAAGTAGATCCTACTCTCCTACAGGGCAAATACAGACAGCAGCCTTTAATTAATGGAGTAGAAGCTTGTGCATTCAGGGACACAGGAGCAAGTGCCACCATAGGGACAAAAGATCTTGTGGATCCCGGGCAGATTATTCTTGGTGAAAGGTTGGTTATTGGGCAGTAAAGTGTGTGACTTCAAAGGATTGTATAATCTGACAATGAGGGAGCAGATTCTTAATAACTGTCAATATCAGCTGTTGCACCAGTACCTGGTAGACTCGGATCTGACCTCTCCCCAAGAATTGGGAAAGAAGGCAGACAAATGGGTCAGAACAAGGGAGAGACAGAAGGTACAGAACCAAGGTGGGGACCCAAAGAAGCAAGATTCCAAAACCTCTGACAAGGGTGGGGATAAGGGTAAAGACCAGAAGTCTTCTCAAGGGCCTCAAAAATCTTCTTCAGGTGGGGATTCACAGTCAGGAAAGGGTAAAGGCCAAAAGAAACCTTGGTGCAAAATCTGTCAACAGAAAACTCACAGGACTAGTGACTGCACCAAGGCCAAAGAAAATACTCCAGCCACCACCAATGCCCCTAAGGCACCTGCTCCCCCTAGTGCAGTTAAAATTGGTGGTGGGAATACACAGAATAAGGGTGTAGTAGGGTTGGGTTCTGAGATGGACTCTATCCTAGTCAGAGTACTAACTCAGGCTGTGCTTGTCAGTGATGGAGGCATGGATATGTCCCCCTTTGTGAGTCCCAGTAACTTGGGGAAATACAGACAGCAGCCTTTAATTAATGGAGTAGAAGCTTGGGCATTCAGGGACACAGGAGCAAGTGTCACAATGGTGACAAAATATCTTGTGGATCCTGGGCAGATTATACTTGGTGAAATGTACAAAGTGACCAATGCAAGCAATGTCAGAACAGACCATTCTCTGGCAGTTGTTAACTTCTCCTGGGGAGGGGTAACTGGCCTTAAGAAGGTTGTTGTAAGTGCAGACCTACCAGTACAGTGCTTGCTTGGCAATGATCTAGAGACTTCAGCTTGGGCTGAAGTGGAGCTCAGGACACATGCAGAAATGTTAGGGATCCCTGCACATGTCTTTGCTGTGACCAGGTCCCAGGCAAAAATGTCAAAAGCTGTACAGGCCCTGGGTTCTGGAATAATGGACCAGGTGCCTCACAAGAGGAGGAGCAGTAGGGTTAAGGCAGAGCCTTCCCACCTGTCTCAGGATACTGATCAGTCTCCCCAGGGAGATGATCTTGAGCCTGCAGAAGGAACTGTCCCAGAGGAGCTTGAACCTGACCAGGTTGAGTTCTTGGGGACAGGAGGCCCTTCCAGGTCTGATCTGAGCCAGGAGCAGAAAACCTGCCCCTCTCTTGAAACCCTCAGACAGCAATCTGCTAATGAGGCTGCTGGGAATGCTAGTGGCACCCATAACATTTATTGGGATGATGGACTCCTACATTCAGAGAGTAGAGACCCCAAGCCTGGTGAATCCAGGAGGTTGGTTATAAGTTTAGGGGTTTCCTATTGACACTAGCCCATGATATTCCCCTAGCAGGACACCTTGGCCAGAACAAGACTTGAGACAGAATTGTTCCTCACTTTTACTGGCCTCATGTGTCTGAAGACACAGAGGAGTTTTGTCGTTCCTGTGTAACCTGCCAAGCCAGTGGCAAAGCAGGTGGCACTACAAAGGCCCCCTGATACCACTACCCTTTGAAAGGGTAGGGATTGACATTGTTGGTCCCATGGATCCCCAAACAGCATCTGGGCACAGGTTTATACTGGTGGTAGTGGATCATGCCACCAGGTATCCAGAAGCAATTTCCCTAAGGACCACTACAGCACCTGTAGTGGAAAGAGCTCTCTTGAGTAGGCTTTCCAAAGGAGGTAGTATATGACAGGGGTGTAAACTTCATGTCTAGTTACTTGACTGCTATGTGGAAGGAGTGTGGAGTGAACTACAAGTTCACCACACCCTATCCCCCACAATGTAATGGTTCGGTTGAGAGATTCAACAAAACCTTAAAGGGCATGATCTGTACTGTGGTATAGGCTACCTATATCACTATCCTCTACAGACACATATAAACCTATAAGCCACTCCTATGGCAGGCCTTGTCAATCCTGAAGGCAGAGTGCTTGGTTTTGTGTGAGAGGGTGCCCAAGCATGAGCTAAGCCCCTCTGCAGCTTTCGGAAATACTTTCTTATGGCTGTTCTGTGATACAGCCATACTATATACTCTTAAGTGCATTATAACCTTGCGGTAAATGCTAACTTTGGAATGACTGCATCAAAACATGTCGTGTTTGGTGTCAAACGCTTTGAAATACTAACCCCCACCAGGTCTGACGGCAGGGGTAGCATTCCACCCTTCTAGAGGGAGAGACATGTTCACACTGACTAAACCAGGTAGGACTTTCCTGAGCACAACATGGATGCCTCTGCCACAGACTCGGGTCTGGCCTCCTGCTGCTGACTGAAACTCTGGCAGGGGAGACTTGGAAAATAGGTTTCCTGTCGAAGGGAGGTGAGACCACCTCCCCAGATAGGCTGATGTGTATTGGGACTGGGCGGGAGCACTCTCTGGTGCTTTGAAGTCCTGCACCGGGGGCACGTTTGCTGTCCCTGTGCATAGCCCAGTTCAAACCGGTTGCAGGGGCTACCTACCCCTGCTCTGGTGCAAAACTGGACACAGGAAATGGGTGTAACCACCCCTCTTTCCAGGCCAACCCATAGGTGGGGCCTTAGAGTTAGTCCATCCCCTAAAGTTACTATAAGTATAGGAATCCAGTCCCTAGGACTTTAGATTACCCTGGACAAAACTCTGCAATGTACATCCTGGACCTTCGACGTTCTATCCTGACTAGAAGACTGAAGAGAGCTCCCTTGGGGTCAAGGAGTGACTCCCCTGCTTGGCAGGCATCAAAGAAGCAACTAGCCGGTCTGCATTGCTGAAGCTACCGCCGTAAGCCAAAGTCTTTGCATCACCAGAGGTGGATTTCCAGACTTATCCGAAGCTACCCTGAGTCCACATCAAAGCTGAGGCCCGTGGCTATCGTGGGTGATGTGGAACCGTGACCCCTGGACACCGTGAACTTTTGCAGCAACACTATCTTTCTGGTCCTCCTTGAAGTTGTGCTTTGGGCTCTGTTGGACCTGGCCCTTTTTGAAGGGTCATCCCTAAACTTTTTGCCTTCCTCCTGTATTTTTTCTGACCTGGTGTTGGCTGATTTATGACTCTGGGCACCTTACCACTGCTGACCAGTGCTAAGGTGCATATGCTCTCCCTATGGTAAAATGTATACATTGATTGGTGTCCATGATTGGTTCATTTGGTTTACTGTCAGCCCCTAGTAGAGTGCACCAGGAGTGCCAGGGCTTGTAAATACAAATGCCGCTAGTGGGCTTGCAGCACTGGTTGTGCCACCCACAGAAGCGGCCTAGTAAAATGTGTCTAGGATCTGCCACTGCAGAACCTGCGTGCGGTCTGGTACCGTCGCGCTGACTGCGCAAGTGCACCCACTTGCCAGTCCCTAAACCTTCCCTTAACTACATATTAGTCACCCCTCTGGTAGGCCCAAGGGCAGGGTGCATTGTAGGCATAAGGTAGGACATGCCCTGATGTGTGTGGCATGTCTTAATAGTGAATTACAGCCATTTTTGTTTTTCACTATTGAAGGCTACCTGCTCTCCATAGGCCAGAATGGGCTGCTGGAGTCACTACACGCTGTGACCCCAGTGGACTCATAGAGCATGGTAGAAAGTCATGTTTAGTATGCCTGGACTCAGAATAATAAAATACTTCTTTTAGTAAAGTTTATTTTAATATCCTGTGTTTGTAAATACTACTTTTAGAAAGTTAGTATTTACTGATCTGGCCATTCAGTCCGCCTCTGCGCTGTGTGTGTGTGTGTTCTGCCTAGCAACAGTAAGGAGCAGGGCTGGGGAATTCCAGGAGACAGGCTGGCTGCCAGGTGGTGGGTAGAGAGATTACACCAGGATGGGTGGGAGGAGTCCACCCTTGACTCTGAATAGACCTGTGCTCTGACAGCACAAAGCCGGCGCCGCCCCCTGTGGAGCGGCTGATGTCTCTGCCCTGCTGCTGAAAGGAAAGAGCAGAGTCACCATAACAAAGTGCTCCAGAACTGGACTGAGCCAGGCCCAGGCCCCCTGGCGCTAAAGAACAAAAGAATCGCACTATAAAAGTAGGAGCCTGGCTCCTAAGAAATCAGATCCTGTTTGCGCCAAGAAGAAACTCTGCCTGAAGGAGAAGGACCTGGAGAAGCTGAAGGAGGAATACTGTCTCTCTGCCTGAGAGACTGGCCTGCAGTGGGTGCCTGTCTGCTGGAAGGAGAGGGAAAGCCTGAAGAAAAGGACTTTGATTCAACTTGTGCCTTTAAAACAATCTCCAAGGGCTTGCGTGTGAACTTGCCCCCTGACCTGCGCCCCAGGAACAGTGGGCGCTACCATCCTGAAAGAAGAGGAGAAGTGCCTTGAAGTGATTCAGCAAGCTGACCCCGGAGAACCTGTGCATCCCCTGATCTCGCTGAGCAACGCGACTTCTGCTGCTGGCGTGGCTGCAAACAACGTAAAGGCCTGACAGCCCGAGCACCGTGAACAGTTGCCCCCTCGAGCCGTAGCTCGCAAAGTAAGGTGGAGATCTCCGCGCCTGAGCGCCGAGTCCCTGTGACCCCTGCCGGGTTGTAGAGGCTTCTGCAAAGGACTAAAGTGCCCTGGTTCGCGTCTCCGGCCGAAGCTAACAGCGCGCGGCGCTGTGATCTCACCCCGAGGCTGCCCTCCTGCTTCTGACCCCCCTTCGTGGCAACCTGCATCCTGCCCGAGCGCCCCACGAAGCTCCGCCGTCCCCTGGACACTGGGGACACCAGCGCGACGTGGGACACCCCTGGACTGGACCGCGAGGCCGCCACGAACCTTCCCCGTGAAATCTGCAAGGTATTGTGCCAGCGCGTGAAAAGTACGGCCCGTACTTGCCTTTGTACGAACCGTACCTGCCCTGTAACTACGGGTGCCTGGTTCGCACCGTACTGCCTGTGAAGTGCCTTGGTTCGTACCCGCCTTGTAAATACTTGTGCCTGGTTCGCACCGTACTGCCAGCTGAAATAATGGCGCTTTGAAAAGTGCTCCTTTTGGCTGAGTTCGAGCCGTAACAGCCTTGGTTCGACCCGTACTTACCCTGGGAACAGCAAGGTTCGAACCGTACCTACGTTTTAACCGTACTGCATTGAAAAGCATTACCGGTGCTCACTCGAGAAGAGTGAGACTCGGCAAGCGTACTCCGGCTCACGCGAGAAGCGTGGGAAACGGCAAGGCACTGTAAAAACCTTGCCAAAGGCACCCCAAAGGCGCTACGAAGTGCCCAGAAGACCTAAGAAACCTATTTTAAAGAGAACTGTGCCATTTTTACAACTGTGGACTGCCCGTAAAGCATTTTGAGAGTAACTGGATTATTTTACCAAGAGAACTGTATTTATGCAACCTGCCTGAAAGAAAACCTTTTATATAAAGAATTATATTTTGGACATAAATACAGCCTTGTGTCTTTGTGTGGTGGGGTGGTGATTATTGTGTGGGACAACTTGAACGCTTAACCTATATGCCCTCTGGAAATTTAGCCTGACTGCTCGCGCCACGTTACCTAGAGGGTGAGCAGGGGTTATTTTTAAAGAGGTGATCCTTTGCCCTGACTTAGATGAAAAGGGTCCCTGCTTGTCGCAAGTGCATACCTGCGCCAACCAGAGACCCCGGATTCTAACATTGGTGGCAGCGGTGCGGATTTACGGATTTGCGTTCTTGGTGTCTGCGCAGTGATTACTAACCATTGCACAGTAGACGGTCCAGTAGCTTAAGCCACAGAACTTTTTATGATTTAATTTCGCTTGCCAAGTAAAGAAGATCCCTTGCGTTTGAAGCCATGCCGGGCTCAAACAGCATAGAGAAAACCGCGTCTGAAGCCTCTGAGGCTGGAGAGGTTGAATGGGATGAGTCAAAACTGAACAGCTACAAGAGAACTGAACTCAAGTACTTCTGCAGGAAGCTCAAGGTTCCACATGCAGGATGCAAGAACAGATCAGATCTCTACAAGATGCTGAAAGCCTGGATTGAATCAAGGGGTGCAACTAAGGAAGTTACACCATTGAAACCAGCGGAAAGCGTTCGCAGTTTTGGCAGAGGCCTGTTGCCAGAGGAGCTGGCAGACAGACAGGCCGCCAGGGATCACGAAGTGTTATTGGCAAAGCTGGAATTAAAAATCCAATTGGAGCTAGAAAGCAGAAAGCTGGCTCTGGAAGAAAAGAAAATGGCTCTTGAAGAAAGAAAGATTCAGATGGAGCATGACTTCCTAATGAAGAAATATGATATGGAGCTCGAGAGGCTTGAGGCCATGAGTGTCTCAGCCCAGCAGCAAGAAAGGTGCGTAGCTCAGAGATTGAGCTTTTCTGAGTGGGAGGAGGAATCCAGCTCAGATGGTGGCAGCAGTATAGAATTCTCTAGTGCTGAAAGAGTAGTACGCACACCCAGAGATGTGGCGCCTGGCTTGAAGGAGGGGGTTAACACACACCAGGAGGTTCAAGGGCATGAGGTAGCTCCAGTAGTGCGCAGTATCCCTGAAGGGAATAGGGTAACTGGCGCAGGGGTTCATAGTCCTAGTGGCGGGAGGGACACTCTACTGGCTCTAGATGAGAGGCGCAGGGAGAGGGGTTCCCCCAACATTGAAGTCCTGGTAGGTGAGTGTGAAGACCGCCCAGAAGAGTGTGGGTTGTGTGACAGAGACAGTCAGATACTGTCTTGCCAGTCTCAGGAGAGTGGTGTGGAGTACGTGTGTGAGGCACTGGATGGTAAGGTGAAGGCTAGTTTGGTTAACCCTGCTAGGGGGCTGTGTGATCCAATTGTGGGAGAGCATATTTTAAGTCCCTGTTTTCCAGAGCTATGTCAACACCTGTTGGAGACCGAGTTCTCTGACCGCAGAGAGCTCACATTGGAGGTAGACCTTTTGGTGGATTCCAGAGGGTCTGGAGAGGCATTGGGGAATGACCCTGTGGGGAGTGGCTCAGGTATCTTCCAACCCAGAGTGGTGGAAGTGGTGCAGAGTAGCCCAGCTAGGTCCCATGGTAGTGGGAGGGGTGTAGGGGCTCACGTCCTGTCTCAGTGGAGAAGGAGTGAGTGTGGGGCTGCGTGCCCCCAGGTGCCCGAAACCCAGTCTCAGAGCCTGGATGGTTCTTTAAGGGAACACCAGGCGGGGAGCCTAGGCTGTCCTGATGGGCCACCCGTTGAGGGGGATCCCCTAGTGTCTGGTGAGCTGGGAGTGTCTGTAAGCAGGCCTCCATCAGTTCTGGTGTCTGGCAGTACCGCTCCAGTTGGGAGGGTGCAGAGGTCCAGATTGAGGGGTGAGAGGGGGAAAGAGTCCCCAGTGGAAGAACCAGTGGGTCAGGGGCCAGCCAGAAGGGCTGCGTCCCCCGTGAGTGACCATGGTGACACCACTTCTGTCCTGGGGGATCTTCAGGCACTGTCAGATGGACAGGGGTCTGGAGATCAGCGCCAGGCAGACTGTCACACGACACATGAGTTATGTGTCACCCTCAGGGGGGGCATGCGTGCTCCCCGGGAAGTCCTGGTGCGCCAGGCGAGCGTTCAACCGCATGGGTTGGACCCAGGGTTGGGAAGCCAGGTTCAGGTGTTGTCTGACCTGGAGGGTGGGACCACTGTAATCAGTGTCCTGACCCATGTTGCTTCTAGGGGTACCACGCCAGTTGGGAGTGGGCAGTACTCTGGAAGGGGGTGCAGAGGGAGGGAGTCCTCGCCTCTGACCCCGGCTCAACTGAAGGGTTTAGACCCTAGGTTGAAGGGCCAGGTTCAGGGTGTCCCCCCTGACCTGGGCACCCAGTTGCAGGATAGAACCCCTGAACTGGTGGGCGAATTGCGCAGGACACCTGCCACAGGTGCCGTGGCAATTCTGGAAGGGGGTGCCACTCCAGGTGGGAGGGTACAGAGCCCCAAGGAGGAGGACCGGGTGTGGGAGAGGCCACCCCAGTCTTTGGTCCAGCCGCTGGGTACAGTCCCGGGGCTGGTGGGTCAGTGCCAGGATGTCATACCTGACCTGACAAGGGGGAGAATGGACAAAGGGTGCCAAGCACCTGGGGCTACTGGCCCCTGCTCCCTGGCACCACAGAGGATTGAGAGCCCTGAGAGGCATACGGCCTGGGTCTCATCCCTGACTACTGTCAGTGGCCACTGTAGCATTTTGCTGTCTCTCTGGTGGGACACACCTGTGGGCCAGTTAAGGTTAGGTGCTGCACAGGTGGTGTCCACAGGTGAGGAGAAGGGTTCCCCATGGATTGGCTTGGTGGGCCCTGAGAGTATGGACAGAGGGAGTCCAATAGGTTCAGATTGGCGTAGAACTGGAGTCTGCCCCTGCAGTTGCGGGCCAGGTCCTTGTTCTATCGCCCCAAGCAGGGAAGACCATCACGGTGGTGATTGGTCTACCCTGCGTTTTGGCTGGAAGGGGGTTGTGTTGGACCTGGCCCTTTTTGAAGGGTCATCCCTAAACTTTTTGCCTTCCTCCTGTATTTTTTCTGACCTGGTGTTGGCTGATTTATGACTCTGGGCA
This sequence comes from Triturus cristatus, assembly GCF_964204655.1. Taxonomy (NCBI): domain Eukaryota; kingdom Metazoa; phylum Chordata; class Amphibia; order Caudata; family Salamandridae; genus Triturus; species Triturus cristatus. Next base: position 17,834,564 of record NC_140589.1, on the reverse strand, counting down.
CCTTACCACTGCTGACCAGTGCTAAGGTGCATATGCTCTCCCTATGGTAAAATGTATACATTGATTGGTGTCCATGATTGGTTCATTTGGTTTACTGTCAGCCCCTAGTAGAGTGCACCAGGAGTGCCAGGGCTTGTAAATACAAATGCCGCTAGTGGGCTTGCAGCACTGGTTGTGCCACCCACAGAAGCGGCCTAGTAAAATGTGTCTAGGATCTGCCACTGCAGAACCTGCGTGCGGTCTGGTACCGTCGCGCTGACTGCGCAAGTGCACCCACTTGCCAGTCCCTAAACCTTCCCTTAACTACATATTAGTCACCCCTCTGGTAGGCCCAAGGGCAGGGTGCATTGTAGGCATAAGGTAGGACATGCCCTGATGTGTGTGGCATGTCTTAATAGTGAATTACAGCCATTTTTGTTTTTCACTATTGAAGGCTACCTGCTCTCCATAGGCCAGAATGGGCTGCTGGAGTCACTACACGCTGTGACCCCAGTGGACTCATAGAGCATGGTAGAAAGTCATGTTTAGTATGCCTGGACTCAGAATAATAAAATACTTCTTTTAGTAAAGTTTATTTTAATATCCTGTGTTTGTAAATACTACTTTTAGAAAGTTAGTATTTACTGATCTGGCCATTCAGTCCGCCTCTGCGCTGTGTGTGTGTGTGTTCTGCCTAGCAACAGTAAGGAGCAGGGCTGGGGAATTCCAGGAGACAGGCTGGCTGCCAGGTGGTGGGTAGAGAGATTACACCAGGATGGGTGGGAGGAGTCCACCCTTGACTCTGAATAGACCTGTGCTCTGACAGCACAAAGCCGGCGCCGCCCCCTGTGGAGCGGCTGATGTCTCTGCCCTGCTGCTGAAAGGAAAGAGCAGAGTCACCATAACAAAGTGCTCCAGAACTGGACTGAGCCAGGCCCAGGCCCCCTGGCGCTAAAGAACAAAAGAATCGCACTATAAAAGTAGGAGCCTGGCTCCTAAGAAATCAGATCCTGTTTGCGCCAAGAAGAAACTCTGCCTGAAGGAGAAGGACCTGGAGAAGCTGAAGGAGGAATACTGTCTCTCTGCCTGAGAGACTGGCCTGCAGTGGGTGCCTGTCTGCTGGAAGGAGAGGGAAAGCCTGAAGAAAAGGACTTTGATTCAACTTGTGCCTTTAAAACAATCTCCAAGGGCTTGCGTGTGAACTTGCCCCCTGACCTGCGCCCCAGGAACAGTGGGCGCTACCATCCTGAAAGAAGAGGAGAAGTGCCTTGAAGTGATTCAGCAAGCTGACCCCGGAGAACCTGTGCATCCCCTGATCTCGCTGAGCAACGCGACTTCTGCTGCTGGCGTGGCTGCAAACAACGTAAAGGCCTGACAGCCCGAGCACCGTGAACAGTTGCCCCCTCGAGCCGTAGCTCGCAAAGTAAGGTGGAGATCTCCGCGCCTGAGCGCCGAGTCCCTGTGACCCCTGCCGGGTTGTAGAGGCTTCTGCAAAGGACTAAAGTGCCCTGGTTCGCGTCTCCGGCCGAAGCTAACAGCGCGCGGCGCTGTGATCTCACCCCGAGGCTGCCCTCCTGCTTCTGACCCCCCTTCGTGGCAACCTGCATCCTGCCCGAGCGCCCCACGAAGCTCCGCCGTCCCCTGGACACTGGGGACACCAGCGCGACGTGGGACACCCCTGGACTGGACCGCGAGGCCGCCACGAACCTTCCCCGTGAAATCTGCAAGGTATTGTGCCAGCGCGTGAAAAGTACGGCCCGTACTTGCCTTTGTACGAACCGTACCTGCCCTGTAACTACGGGTGCCTGGTTCGCACCGTACTGCCTGTGAAGTGCCTTGGTTCGTACCCGCCTTGTAAATACTTGTGCCTGGTTCGCACCGTACTGCCAGCTGAAATAATGGCGCTTTGAAAAGTGCTCCTTTTGGCTGAGTTCGAGCCGTAACAGCCTTGGTTCGACCCGTACTTACCCTGGGAACAGCAAGGTTCGAACCGTACCTACGTTTTAACCGTACTGCATTGAAAAGCATTACCGGTGCTCACTCGAGAAGAGTGAGACTCGGCAAGCGTACTCCGGCTCACGCGAGAAGCGTGGGAAACGGCAAGGCACTGTAAAAACCTTGCCAAAGGCACCCCAAAGGCGCTACGAAGTGCCCAGAAGACCTAAGAAACCTATTTTAAAGAGAACTGTGCCATTTTTACAACTGTGGACTGCCCGTAAAGCATTTTGAGAGTAACTGGATTATTTTACCAAGAGAACTGTATTTATGCAACCTGCCTGAAAGAAAACCTTTTATATAAAGAATTATATTTTGGACATAAATACAGCCTTGTGTCTTTGTGTGGTGGGGTGGTGATTATTGTGTGGGACAACTTGAACGCTTAACCTATATGCCCTCTGGAAATTTAGCCTGACTGCTCGCGCCACGTTACCTAGAGGGTGAGCAGGGGTTATTTTTAAAGAGGTGATCCTTTGCCCTGACTTAGATGAAAAGGGTCCCTGCTTGTCGCAAGTGCATACCTGCGCCAACCAGAGACCCCGGATTCTAACAGGCTCCCAGTAGCCCCAGCCTTGAGCACCTCCTGTATCGAAGATTGTTGGCGTCCACTCCACGAGTGACCCGTGGGCCAGCTTCAAGTGCGACCGCTCGAGGCTCCTTTGCGATCACTAGCCTGTTGGCTAGCAGGTCCAAACAAAGGCAACTCCTTTTTGGGCTTACCTCGTTTCTTCAGACGTGCCCTGACTTACCCTCGCTGGGTGAGTCCCTCAGACCTTGCTGATCTGCACCGCAGTCCTTTCTCTGAATTCCAGTGACTTGCCGTTGCCAAGGCTTGTTGGGTCCATTCTGGTTGCCGACACCGCAGCACTTGACAGACTTCGTGCGCGGCTCGAATCCAGCTTGTGGACTTTGTCGACGCCTCCTGGACCTCGTGGCTGAAGAGTCAAGACACCCATCAACTCACCTGAAGCACCCGACATCTGTGGGCATTGGTCTATCCTGCCCTAGGTCACTGGCAAGTGACCCAGACTCTTTCAGGTTCCTTAAATCCTAGATCCAGGCTTGGATCTCTCCGGAAACTTCTCCTCTTCACGGCAGCAACAGTTCTTTGCCGGCTCCCATTGAAATCGACGAAACGACCCGACTCCAAAAGACACCTATGCACCAGGCTTCCCTGGGTGAGGTAACTCGAGTACTCCGGTGCTCACGTGGGTGCTAGCCCTAGAACTCCTTAAGTCCAAAAGGGTTTGGTCCTGACTGGATTAGAAGTGTCCCTAAGCTTTACATTTCCAACAACGGCACTGCCCTTAGAAGATAACGGGAACCCGAGGTTGTGTTTACACACTGCATACAGTCCCCGTGGGTCCCCTGTGCCACTACCTTGAGTTGTTCCTTGGGGTTACACCGATTCTAGAGGCTATAGGTTTAGTGTCTATTCCAGTCATGGTTCTTATACCACTTTTGTGGTATATGGTTTGGTACGCCCCTAGGGCCCAAACGTGTATTAGTGCTATTACTGATAATTGCTGACTTGTAAACTAAGTACTTCGAACTCCAGTCTCATAAAGAGACTAGAGGTGTGTGTTTTATACTAAATACATATATTTTAAATATATACCTGGTGTGGTTGTCTTTTCATTTGATCATTCAAGAGATTATAGACTGGTAAAACAAGCTGCTTTACATTCCTTCAAGACTTAGCCTGAAGGCTGCTCTCCATAGCTACCACTAGGATAGCTTTCAGTAAAGGTTGTCTTTAACCTATCACCATAAGGGGTTGTTTGGACTGATACAAGGTGCCCACTAGAACTAGTGGACAGCATATATCAGGCCACCTTCTCACAGGGCCCAGCATGCCCTCCCCGGCTCTCTTATGGATGCTGCACAGGGAAACAAGTGCACAAGGGTGGGCGATGGAAGCGGTCAAACAAGGTCACGGGGGCGGCTTGCTGCCCTTCTACTGCCGGATAAGGCAGTGCTCTACAATCCCTCAGCAGTCCTAAAGCAGTCCACAGTAGGCGATGCAGGAACACAGAAAAAGAGCCGCAATCAGTGAGCTGTACTTTTTGTATCTTGTGCCACCTCATGCCTGGGATTTCCCCTCGCTTGCACCCACACCAGCCACATCAAACCTTTTTCCCAAACCAAAGGCTACAGGAAAAACCACTGGAGAGCTTGACGGAATGCAGAGAATCAGACGCAGCTATGCCACGAGGTAGCTATGCAAGAGGCACAGAACCATTGAGTAGAGGACCGAGGCGAGAGGAAGCAGCCAGCCCAAGTTAACACTTCTTGAGACTGTGGCCCATGGGGTGCCTGACTCCAATATGGCAGCTTAGTGCAAATGTCCTACGTGATTACTACCAGCTGGTTGAACGACCAGCGATACTTCGAATGATTCGTGGCTATAACGAATGCAGAGACTAAGTACAGATTTGCTGTTAAAGTCTATCCATAGATGTAACTAAATTGATACAAGGAATGATAAATAAGGTGTGATTGAGAGCCATGTCTGCCTGACTCTGTAATGGATGCCTGAGAGGATATATAAGGGATCTCCACCGGTTCAAGGAGCCTATAGAATCTGATGCTCCACTTGGTGATTTGTACACTTGTAAATCCAGTGAACCTAGACTGACACCAAGACTCTTACCTTTAAGCTCAGTGTACTCTATGTCCGACTGGGTCAGGAGTCAAGATGTTTCAAGAGTTTCACTATCCAATGATCCTAGCTCAGGTTTCCAGAGTAGTAAATTACACTACACAATAATACTTCTGACGGCTTTAACAAGTTTGAGAACTCTACCACTTTATGACACTGCAGAAGAAGACCAAAGCATGGTAAGAAACTGAGAATCGGTAGACTGAGGCGTAGTAAGTCACTAATCTAATCTTGGTGACAGTTGGATGGATCAAATATTGGTCTCACACTGACCTCATATGTTACGCATAAGAACCATCTAACAGTCACATAAGTCTCTCGCAACAACCCACATAAGTCTTCCACAACAAGCTGTATTCAGGTTCATGTGAACCGGCCATACAGGGAAACACAAATACACAAAGACGGCTGAAAAAGAGAATAAAACAAACCTTATGAGAGGGAAAGCCGATCCACTGAATCCAGAGTCAGCAGTCAAAAACAAACAAGATAACAGCACCACGATGGAAACAATCTTAAAGAAATTAGCTGAGGTTCAGGACTCGGCGAAATCCACTAAAGAGAACACTAATATCATGAAAAATGAGATATCTGCAATCCATAAGAACATCAGAGAGGGTCATCAAAATAGTTCAGACCGACCCGCCGAGGATGCATCTGCTTGAATATCATCCAGAGCAACATCATAACGGGCCCATCCACTCGAACCTCGCCCTCTAGGTACTGCAAGTTTTTGTAACAAATCTGGACACTCGCTTCTCAAATGCCCCTCCTTTTTACAATTCGCACTCTGATTTGGCCCTAGGGGTGCAGCACCTCTACCGGCACCTCGTGATGTTTGAGTCGGACCAGTGCCTCGTCTCCTTCCGGACCCTCTTGCAACCTGCTGCAGCAACACTATCGTTTTCAAATCCTTACTCTTGTTTTCCACCTTGTCCTTTTCCTCATTTTCTCGATGCTCATAGTACTGGCCCATACTCAGTATCACCGAAGGGTAGGAGGTAGTCCAAGTGCTCTCTGAAGCCTGCAACCGAGCTGCAATCTCAGGAAGCAAATTTGTGACAAACCTGTTAACAAACAAACGAACACCACCTTCAACTGACAAATCCTGTCCACTGAAATCCAAGAACACCCCTTCAAACGGAGTAAAAAATCAGACACACTCTCCTCTTTCTTTTGACGACATGCCGCTAGCTTATCCCAATCTACTCGTCTGGGTGGGATAGGAGAATGCATGTAAGAGATGATATGACTAGGCAAGGCCAGAATCTCAGCCCTAGGTTTCTCACCGGGCTTTCGCTCCTTAACCCATGCCATAGTCTCATCCCAAGAACCACTCAATGCCACCCTGTGATCCTGCATATGCACCTGCCTCCATATATCCACTGACACCAACAGCCCGAAAAACATCTCTATATCTGCTAGGGTCATAATTGACGAGGAGGCGACCTCTGTGAACTCTTTATAATACGCTGTAGGGATTTTTCTAGGATCCGGCAACTGACTCTTAAGAGCTAGCAACTCACTTCTATTCCGTGGGGTATAAACTGACTGTTCCTGAAAATGAGCTGCTACCCGCTAACCACCTCTCCTCTCTGGTTACGCTGCTCTGGGATCTCAGGATGAAAAATAGGATGCACCTCCCTCATCGGAAATTGGGACACACTAGTCGGAGTACATTGATGTAATCTTTCTCGATAACCGAGTAGCGTCCCAACATTACCAAGAACTTCTGCAGGGGCCATACCAGCAGAATATACATGATCTCGAACGTCATAAATACTTGAGGAGCTGTGCCTCCAATACACTGTTCCCACAAACCAATCAATGTAGCCGACATGTGCTGAAGGACATGCTGTTGTACAAACGGGTCAAAATCTTTCATCACGCTCCATATATCCTCCACATTATAAATCGGACTCCGGGCCCACTGTGCTGCCTGATTTGAAACCATCCTTTTCTCCTCTTCACCTTCATCAGATCGAGTCAATACCCGCTCCATTCATTCCCGTGCTGCCACCCAATTCCCTCCATCCGACTCTCGCGTCAGTGTCCCAACAATATACAACACTGCAGATAAAATATCTGGGGAAGACATAAGAGATACAGACGCAGGTGACAAAGTCAGCAATGGCTGTGTGGTAGGTGTAAGAGAAGGAGGAGAAACATGAACAGAAACAGCAGACACTGCAGGGGTGCCTGCAGTCACCACACTCGCATGTTGCGAAACCAGAGGGGAGACAGATAGGGCTGGAGCCGAATCCATCGAATCTGTAGAAATACCAGAGAAAAGCAGAAGATCAACGGAAGACTGATACGACAGGACAGCAGGATATATTCTCTGCAGGGCATAGGGAGGTGGGGGACGAGTTTCCAATAGATCCTCCACAAAAGGATGCTCATCCTCTCGAACCACATAAGACTTATTACATTGTAATCAAAACTTCCTATCGGCACACTCAATACCTTTCTCTGTTTGTTCTTTATCATAAGCTACCGACCGCTTTCTGAACCACTGTCTGCATTGTCTTCTCCCTAAAGTCCTTCTCGGTACATATACGCGTCTGCATGGCTTACTTTTGCCATACCTGCAAAGTATCGAACATCGACTGTCTACTTCTTCTAGCAAATAATTTGTCCTGTAAATAATTCAATTTCTGCTCATCAAAGGCACCATCCAGTGGCCACTGAAACTCAGTATTGTCCCTCGTATACTTGTGCCATAATGTATGAAATGTAATAGGGCCAATAACGTGCTTCACGTACATATCAAAACTCGGAGTGCCTTCTGGAGGCGCAGGCTGCCTTTCCTCTAGCCGATGCTCAGTAGAGCAACAGCGGCACCCAAGCACCAGACTTTACTCCAACAAGGCATCCTAGCATCAGCCACATTCACTATTCACTCAAGCAAGACACACTCACACACAATAAAAAGCACAAACAAACAAAAAAAGCTCCCAAAAGCCATTCTCAGACTGCAGCAAAACAAGTCAGTCCTCAGACTGCACCAAGACAAGATAGGTTCTAGCCCCAGGCCATTTCAAGAATAAGCCAAATTCAACAAGTGGCCTGGCAGAACGTTAAAAAACGCTTCGTTTCACAAGGGTCCACAGACCCACCAAGTTTATCAAGACAGGGCCACTCTTACCAAAAATCTAAATAAACTCACCTGGTGCACACAGGTCAAACAAGATTATTCTCCACTGCCGACTCTTCGCACCAAATGGTCAGATCCAAGGGTTTCGCCTTTTCAGGACCCTAGCCAAGATGACTACTAGACGAGGAGCCACCCGATCAGACAGTCGGGGCAGCCGCGAGAACCAGACTCTATCATATGGGGATGCCCGATCTGCCCATCAGACCGGACGCAACCCTGACCCCACAGCCCGACTATGGGTGGGGTGAGCCACCTGGTGGGGTCCCTGTTCGGGTGCCAACTGAAGGAAGTGACCCAACTAAGGCCACCCGGGTCACTCTCGACCTCCTCTAGCCTTCTACGTAATGAAGAGTCGATGATGCTGTAGAGAACACAAGCAAACTAGTTTATTCACAAAGTACACTGCAGTGGAGTCCAATCTGACCAGCCTCCTATGATGGCTGACTCTAACAAGCAAAAAGTTACATTATGTATGTTGCGGAGCCCACAAAGACCCGCCTATCATGGAAAAACACTGGTAGATGTGGTAATTCAATGGCGGTACAGAAATAAGTTCCAATTCCGCAGCCTGGCACAAGCTATCTACTTCCCAAGGTCGTCTGGCTTACACTCCCTACTAGGCAGGTGGGAGAAGGCCTCTATGCACAGAGAAAGGCATGCTTTAATGAGCAGGATTCAACATCTGAGAAACAAAACTCACAAAGGACCATTTCTCGTAAATGATACAGTGACAGTGTTGCTTTTAATACAAGATGGCGTCTACTACACGAAATGGCGGCACAGATGTCAACCTAACTTACACAACATCTATCCTTGTTAATTGCGTATACATCTTGCAAGAATGTACTATAAGATAGCTAAATAAATGCTAACATAATGTCGTGTAAAATTACGAATGGTATGGCAGTTATACGTTTCGATTCTAACAATGTGAAGCCGACAAGGCTGGGAAATCTCTGGCTTCATTCCTAAAACTCAAAATACAGAAATACGCTATCAATGCTATAGAAGATGAAGCAGGCACCGTCCACACTAACCCACACAAGATAGCTGATGCGTTCCAAGAATTTTATCAAAGTCAGTATGACACCAACACCAAACTGAACCATATGGATAATAAGATATACCTAGACAGGATATCACTCAATACCTTATCTGATCAAGAGATGAGCTCCATCAACGGTCCTATTGCATTACAAGAAGTCGAGACCGCTATTAAAAAATTAATATCTGGCAAAGCTCCAACCCTGAAGGATATTACGCAACTTTCTTTAAGGCATTCGTTATCCATTTAGCACAACCTCTTTTGAACCTATATCAACAGTTTGCAACCACAGGTCAAGTCTCATGCACACCAGCAGAGGCCATCATAACAGTTATTATAAAAGAAAGTAAAGACCTGCTCTTCACAAAAAATGACAGATCGATCTCCCTAATAAACCTTGACTGTAAAATATACGCTATGATTAGGCTGTCCGGATTTCGGTTAAAACCGACTCTGCCCGAGATTACCCTACCGATTGCAAATCAGCTGACCCGGTTTAAACCGAGTATCGCTGAATTTTTCAAATTGGATTCACCACTTGGCCATTTGCACCTTTTGGCCACTTGAGGGAGCCAAAGCAGTACAATCCAGCATCCGAGCAGTAAAGGTATGAACAACGCTTTTTGAGTGTTACATATTACATGTTTCTTTTATCATCAAGGCGCTTGCAGGGATCTAGCGTAGCCCCTATGTATCGGTATTTACCTCCACATTTATTATCTTAACTTTCCTCCTTTTTCTTTAGCCGAAATCAAGGCTGTCTCTATGACAACCGGACGCGCAGCTCGCTCCGATCTCAGCACCATGCGCACGCAAGGTCAGTTTCCATTTCTCCAAATAGGGCTGGTTTCCATGCCTACATTAGCGTGTCGGTCATGTGCCGGGGGATGTAGGCATCCACGCCCCCTCACACGTCACAACGCGTTCCTCGTGCCCCACGTGACCGAAACTATCTGTACTCTGGACAAACGGATATAATATATAACGGGACACGCCATGAACCGCCACTATACTACACCGCAGAGGAAGGCAAGCAACTTAAGGAGGAGCACCACCCTTGGAGTAGTAAGGAGTGGGGGAGCGATGGGGGCACATACGAGCCTTTATATTTGAGGTTCGATTCACTATGCGAGAGGGCAGCGCTATATTACTTTCTTGCCACGCCGGTCTGCCTACTTATACATTGCCGGCATTAGCAGACCACCATGATCGGTAGTGTCCGGCTAGGCGACCTCCAATTACAGGACCACGCCGGCGCTAGCAACCTTTGACTTGGCGCCTATTTCCCAGTGTGGTGTGTGGGGGGGGAGAGTTAAGCGTGTTGCGCAACACAACGGTACCTTTAATCTTTCTTGATCAGCCATATTTTTACCATTAAATAGAGGTTGATTATGTTTGTAACACTGGCCCTACGCCCACTTTGGGCTTGCTGGGGGCAACTATGGCCGATATATATATGAGGGGGCTTTACATCTGAATACCCACTTCTTACTGTGTTACTGTATCTAAATCATGCCATCTGGTGATTAATACCATGATTGTCTCTCTCCCTGTGATATCTCTTCCCGTGATAAAGAGTGTGACTAAAGGGGGTCTCTTCTTGCCCCCCGCCAGTTCAAACTCAAAATAGGGTGTAACTCGGTGAGTAGGCACGCGCCGGACACTTATTGGGTAGTGTATGGACTGTTTGGACTATAGCATGATGTATGCGACGCTGGTACTGATACTTAGAGAAGACCAACTAGCTGATTCAATTCACTGAACCTCCATTTTTAATGTACTTTGATAACGTGAATACTATGTGTGAGGCACAAATGGTATCCTTGGGGCATTTAACGATACACTAGAGTAAACTCATGTGTAGACAGATTAGTTTACACCTAGCTTGTAAAGTACAAGGGAGAATATTATTCCTGTTTGTTTCTTTTTGTTTTCTTCTATTGTTCCCTTTCCCCCTATAGTAATTCAGCTATTATCATAGAGGAAATTCCTTGATACTGAACATCAAGTTTTAGACTTCCTCTCAACTCAACTGGAGGTGAGGGCTGTGTAGTACTGGGACAGGTAGAGTCCTGTTCATGCCGACCTTGTTTACAAAAAAAGTGCCACATTCATGCTTTTTCTTCATCAAATTTGTTTGGTTAGAGGTTTTGTGAAGAACCGAAGGCATCTCAAAAAAACTTGTGTTTATAAGACTGGAACCTTCAGTTATTCAGCACTGTGGTGCTCTTGCTCTTCAGGGTGAAAATACACTTTCTGAATACACTTTCTGTTCTGCTCATCCACTGTGTAACTTTGTATTATGCTATGGTGGCACATATGAACACTTGTAAATCATGTCGTCCGAAGCGCCCAGTGATATTGTAGGGTACATTATGAAAAATGATCCGAACTGTGAGACGCTGCTGGCTGCCACAAACGATTCTCTGTAGTTTGTACCTATATACACTGCTTGGTCTGGTCAGATGGTGACATTCTGGCATTCATCTCTTCAGCACACATCATGATCGCCCTCTTATCCACTTTAAATGTCATACAGTGTGGTCCTTACCATGGCTGGGGCCTGACGAAGAAAGCAAGCAATCATAACAGCAAAGCGTTCCATAAACACCGGTAAAACACTGTCTCAGTTGTTTTTTATGGCGCGAAAATGAGTAACCACTGAAAAGCACTGTTTTTTTGAGGTATTGAAATCACTGGAAAACACTGAAAAAACACCACCAGAATTTACCAAAAATAGAAACTGAAAACAGGAAAGCCTAGCTATGATCCTGACTCATCGGGTGCAAAAACATATTGCTATACTTATCCACCCATCGTAGGTAGGCTTCCTTAAACAAGGATTCTCTAGTGATAACAGTAAGATTTTCTGCCTTGCAACTGAAAAAGCAAAGCTAATCTGTTCCCGACTGTCGCTATCACCCTAGAAGCAGAAAAAAGCATTTGACAAGGTAGACTGGGTGTACTTACGAATGACACCGGAAAGGTTTAATTTGGGAGATAGATTAATACGAATAATCATGGCATTATACCATGAATCCAAAGCTAAAGTCAGAGCGGGGGTGCTGTCTCCTCTTCCATCTCACTACGAGAAGGGACTAGGCAAGGATGCGCTCTATCCCCGTCACTTTTCCTATTAGCTATTGAGCCGTTTCTTCAACACTTGATAGGAAGTGTAGACATACCAGGCATAGAGCTTCAAAGTGGACGCCTATGCTGATGTTCTGATAGTCTCGAGGGATACTGAGACGGCTATCCCTGCTCTTATGAAACCGATAGATGATTTCGCCGAAGTCTCAGGCTATACGCTTAGTAAAGACAAGACAGAAGTCAAGCTGCTTAACTTTCTGGGTGGTACAGACATCCTGGGGGACATGGGTCTGGTATGGCAACCAGGACCAATTAAATATCTGGGCCTGCTATTCACTCATGATCTCTGAACTACACTACAAGAGAATGAAAACACTACATGTTATATTATGTTAAAAATACTTGTTAAGAGCACTTACACCAATCGGTTTCATGGCACTGAGAGCGGGAGGGGCGACAGTTACACAGTAACAGAACCTTTACTCATATGCCTGAGAGAACCGCAGGGTCTTGAGAAGTGTTCTGAACTGGGCGTAGGATGTTACTGAGCTCAGTCCAGCAGGGAGAGAGCTCCACAATTGAGGGGTCAGGAATGAAACTCTGAGGCCACCGTGTTTGAAAGTGGTGGTGGTAAGCAGATTCAGATGGGAGGAGCGCACTTCACAAGAGGGGGCATAGCGATGGCTCCTTGACGAGATGAATGCAGGGCCATTCCCGGCGAGGCCTTTGAAGATGGTACAGCCCAGCTTGAAGGCACAGCGTTTGGCCACCGGGAGGCAGTGGAGCCTCTTCATCAAAGGGCGGACATGTTGGTGTCTAGGTTGATGGAAAATGAGCCTGTCAGCTTGGTTTTGTACCAACTGCAAAGGGTGAAGTTGATATGCTGGGATGCCGACATAAAGTGAGTTGGCATAATTGATTTGAGAGATAACCAAGGCCAAGGTGACTAAGGTCAAGGCCTCGGTAGTCAGAAATCTGCAGATCTTACGAATTCTGCGTAGGTGAAAGAAGCAGGCAGAGACCACCGCACTGTTCTGGGGTTTCATAGACAAGTCGTTGCTGATTATAACCCCGAGACTTTTTTACAGATTCTACTGGGCATGGAGGACTGCCTGGGAGAGGAGGCCAAAAATTAGAATTCCAAAGGTTGGCCGTACCTCCAGTTAGAATCAGCTCACTTTTATCAGGGTTAAGTTTCAATTGGTTAGCGTACATCCATTCGCTGATAGAGCTCATGGTGGATTGAAAGTTGGATACTGAAGTGTTAGAAGAGTCAATTTCAAACACCAGCTGGAGGTCATCAGCATAGTTGAAAGTTTCAACTCTACTTTTGCGTAAGGAACAAATCAAAGGTAGCATGTACAGGTTACACAGGAGGGGCGAGAGGGAAGAACCCTGGGGGACCCCAATGGTCAACTTCACTTTCTTGACCGAGAAGTTGGCGAGGCGGACAGCCTTAAATCGGTTACAGAGGAAGGAGGAGATCCATTTCAACGCCAGACCCTGGATACCATCATTACTGACACGATCGATCAGGAGACCTTGATCGACCGTCTCAAAAGCGGCTGACAGATGCAAAGGTACCAGGGCCTAGGTGATGTTTTTATCGGCCCTCTCCTGACCTCGTCCACGACTGCTAGGATGACTGACTCTGTGGAGTGTGCTGGTCTAAATCCTGCCTGGTGAGGGTCGAGGAACTGAGAGTGCCCAATTAATGAGCTGAGACAGTTCGCTACGTGGGCCTCTAAGATTTTACTTAGGTAGGGGAGTAGGGAAATGGGGCGGAAATTGCACAGGACCAAGGGGTCAGAGTTGGGTTTCTTCAGGATCGGGACAGTTTCAGCGTATTTAAAGGTGTCTGGGACAATGACTTGTTTAAGAGAGTTGTTCAGAAGTGAGAGGCGTGGGTCTGGACAGGTAAGAAAAGCCTCCTGTAAGATATAAGGAGAGCAGCAGTCGGTAGGGGAACCTGATCCGACTTTTTTCAGTAAAACAAAAGACTCTTCCCTAGAAATCAGGGGGATGTGGTCCAATACATGAGAGTTCTTGCATGTGGTGGGGGAGGCAGTCGAAGGTGTGGGATTAGGATTACTAGCTTTGATGGTTGCAATCTTCTCGATGAAGTAGGAATTAAGGGAGTCACATAATGATTGTGAGGGGACAGGTTGCGCCATATATCTATATGGTTTAACAAGCTTGTCGACTATAGAAAAGATATCCTTGGTCTTAGTGGCTGAGTTCATAATTTTTGAGGAGAAATAAGCTGCCTTAGTCTGGAGGATGGAGTTTTTATAGTCTTCCAGCAGGGTAACATAGGTGGCTTTTTTTTCTGAGACGTAGTCCCGTCTCCAGCTACGCTCAGCTTGCCTAAGGGCGAGTTTGTTTTGTTTCAGATCGTCGGAGAACCAGCGTTGAGCATCGTGGGGGCGCTTAAGTTTCGTTCTCTTAAAGGGGGCGATGCTGTCACTAGCCGATTCAAGCCATAGCTTGATGCTCATTGCCTGATCGCAGAGGGAATGTGGCCTTTAATAGTGTGCAGATATCGCCAATATTGGCCTGATTCCAATTTCGAGCCAGATGATTACCCAACAGGGGGGCTTGGCTAGGGGGGCACAGGCCATCGTGAATGTGATATGGTAATGGTCTGACCACGTACATGGGGAGATTAATGGTTGTGAAATTTCCAAGTTGGAGGTCCAGACTTGGTCCAGAATATGTCCCATTGTATGGGTGGCATTGTGCACATGTTGAATGCAGTTCATTCCTGACAGGAGATCCGTGAGTTCTATGGAGCGGGCACTCTCCTGTACATCAGTGGGCCAGTAATTAAGATCTCCAATGATGATGATTCTGGCATGGTTGATGACTAGTTGGGAGATCATTTCGCAACTGGGGAAACAAGGGCATGTGGTAAGGAGGTTGGTAGAATAGAGCACCGACAAAGGGGGATTGGGGCGATTCAAATTTCAAAATGAGGCTGTCGACCGAGGGTATACCTGCGACAAGAGAAGTATGTCAGGTTTGTCAGAGTCAATGAGCTTGAAGATTTTGAGTTGATGTCTCACCATAGAGCGGGTGTTTAAATAGCTAATTGCAAGAGTGCCTGCTTGCTGACACTCAGAGGTGGTGGATTCAGGTAGGCCCTTATGGACGACGAGAGATTCCTGACCGGCAGTTGGAGTAGAGGACTCTGGGAAGGACTCTCTGTGGGTGAGGATCCCCATTTTGCTTGCATGAGCCCTGGCACCTATGTTGATGGGCCAGTTGCCATGTAAGCGTATCAACTCAGCTGCCGTGTAGGTTACAAAATGGGCATAGTGTTTAGTCCCTAGCCCCGGCCAGCCGCGGACGGGCGCAGATGGGCTTGCCTTTAGCGTGCCTTTGACGCGCCAGCGGCGTGCCCGCTGAGCGAGGAGTAAGGCATGCCAAATTTATAGTGCTGTGCAAGTTAGAGCGCTAACCAAACGGCTCCGCCCCCAGTAGCCCCCAGCTGCCTGGTGTTAGAGATCAGAAGCGCCGGCACCCTACACAACAAGCGGGGACACCTCGTGGTGGACCGGGATGCAGGCGATTAGACCCATTTAGACTACATTTAAGAAGATCACTGCACTATTGAACGGATGGTCACCAAAATTTCTATTGTGTTCGGAAAGGGTGCAAACAATTAAAATGATGATTGCGCCACTTATCAACTACCTTATTAGCATGCTCCCTATGACATTACCGGAAGACTTAGACTTCCTAAAGAAAATTGACAAGGCTTTTAATAATTTCTTTATGGCAAGGGAAGAAATCTAGAATATTGCTGGTAAAACTCAAACAGCCCTTTGAGTCCAATGGCAATCAGTAATACATTGTCTCATATGTCGGATATTTTAACGAAGCGATCCTCATTACTATCTGAGTAGGGTGCATTTCTAAAACAGATTGCTGAGGAACTGGTGCTGATGAAAGAATATTCTAAAGTATTATCGATCAATCAGAACCTGAACGAACCAACAGCAGCCTCAGGACACCTTGAGCGTCTGGACGATAATGTTGACTCTCTACAACTTCTATCACAAAAGGTAAAAAACCTTATAGCAGACGACACAAAGCACCGTCTACCATCTCCCACAGCCGAGAGAGCCGGTGCCCCCAATGAAACAAATCACGTGAGTCCCAACATCCCTACAATGGGGGAGCAGAGTATGGCCCACTTTTCAGGAACTCCATTAATCCCACAGTCCCTGGAAGCGGGAAACTGATCTAAGAAATCAATCTCAAGCTGATCAACTACCTAATGAAGAGCAAATCAAAAATACTACAGATGCTGAAAGACAGCTGGCTCCTACTGCATACATGGCAATGAGGACACCCAATGCAGACGGGAATATGCCGAGTATCACTCCTATCCTATCCATTCCAGCTGTGCCATCCACATCTGGTACCGCAACAGTAGTACAGCAAAGCGTGGCAATCTAGGATACAGATTGCAAGTCCTACCAACAATCGAACATATGTCCAAACCAATGCTAATCTATCTCCATCGCAAATCAACTTCTAGTAGCTGCTCAAACGGATCCTGAATGCCATAGCCAGGACAGCAAAATCACTAGATGACAAGCCCCCTAGTTTACCGGTTTCTGACCATCCAAGCCCTTCGTAAGCAATATTGGAAGCCAAAGAATCCTCAAGATGGAGATCTGCATCTAATGGAAGTTTCTTTCGCCTACATCTAATGGACGTTTCCTTTGCCTGCATCTAATGGAAGTTTCCTTCACCTACATCTAATGGAAGTTTCCTTCGCCTACATCCTACATCTAATGGAAGTTTCCTTCGCCTGCATCAAATGGAAGTTTCCTTCACCTACACCTAATGGATGTTTCCTTCGCCTACATCTAATGGAAGTTTCCTTCGGCTACATCTAATGGATGTTTCCTTCACCTACATCTAATGGAAGTTTCCTTCGGCTACATCTAATGGAAGTTTCGTTCGCCTACATCCAATGGAAGTTTCCTTCACCTACATCTAATGGAAGTTTCCTTCGCCTGCATCAAATGGAAGTTTCCTTCGCCTACACCTAATGGATGTTTCCTTCGCCAACATCTAATGGAAGTTTCCTTCGCCTACATCTAATGGAAGTTTCCTTCACCTGCATCAAATGGAAGTTTCTTTCGCCTACATCTAATGGAAGTTTCCTTCGCCTGCATCAAATGGAAGTTTCCTTCGCCTACATCTAATGGAAGTTTCCTTCGCCTGCATCAAATAGAAGTTTCCTTTGCCTACATCTAATGGAAGTTTTCTTCACCTACATCTAATGGAAGTTTCCTTCGCCTACATCTAATGGAAGTTTCCTTCACCTACATCTAATGGAAGTTTCCTTTGCCTACATCTAATGGAAGTTTCCTTCGCCTACATCTAATGGAAGTTTCCTTCGCCTACATCTAAAGGAAGTTTCCTTCGCCTACATCTAATGGAAGTTTCCTTCACCTACATCTAATGGAAGTGTCTTTCACCTACATCTAATGGAAGTTTCCTTCACCTACAACACACAAACAGAGAGCGGGCATAGATGGCAGCCACAAACGGTCCGAGCCAGAGCTCTAAAGCAAGTATCCACACCGAGCCGCCCACCAGACAAGAGAAGCACATGACAGACTTGACACCATCATATACATCTGAGGGCCCTCATGACATATGAAATCATCAGAACATATAGAAAGTTATGAAGTTATTTTAATGACCCAGCAGATCTTGATTCACAATCGCTGGGAGCCACTTGCTTTATCCTCTGCCGCAAAATATTCTCGAACTTTGAAACCACTAGAACAACCTGATCCAAGCAAGTTACGGCCCAAAGGATATTGGCCCTAGGAGAGACCTTAGCAGATTGGGGAACAATGGTTCCACAACCTGAAAAGCCAAAATATCCATGTGTGCTTGAGACTACACATTCGATGTCCAATAATCGCTCATCGATAACTATCCCTCAATATAAAGACCCAGAGACAACAAAGAGATTTGAAAACCTACAATCAAGGCAAGAGAAACTGCACCCAACGTGCAACCAATCTCATGGCCAGAGAACTCTCGGCCAACCTATCAATCACCGCTCCCAACAAACAATCGGTATACCTAATCGGCAGAGAACAGTGGGATAACAGTGCAATTCATTTTCTATTAAATCCTGGATTATCACAGGCTACGACCAGCGATCGAAACATTTGGGGGTAAAGGTGTCAAGCTTCATTCAAGACCACTGTGTAGTATGTTTTCAAAAAACATGGCACCCTTCGTCCTTAACGATCTCAAATTACACTACGCATGAAGTAAAAGTAAAAAATAACGTATGAAAAAATATACCATTACAATCATCTTTGTATTATATATTGGCAGTACTACTCAAAAGTGAATCTGTTGCTAAGTTACCGATCAAAAATATCTACTTTCTACCTCATCAGGTAAGAAATAAACCTTGGTACTACAGAATATAGGAGGAACTAGAGTTATTAATGGAAACGTATCGACAGCTGTTTGTTATCATTACTAGAGACCTTAACCAAACTTTTTCTCATCAGTAAACCACTCTCCATCCAACTCCTACCAAATTAGGGGGCTGATTACGATGGCAGAGGGACCGCCACCACCAGCCGTACGGTGGCGGCACATCAGCCATCTGATTGCCTATTTCCCCCCGCCACATTAGGATGGCGGGGAGAATCGTTCCGCAAGCGTGGCAGGTGCAAAGACAGCCCACCACGCTTCTGCCACAGGCAATCGTTCCGATTGCCTGGCCGAGCGGATAAGACCGGGGATATGGTGGCAGTGCCTGGCCAGCCCCGCCCGGCAGATTACAAGGCTGGCGTCTGCCAGCCAGCCTTTCCATGGTGGTGGAACCGCCATGGAAAGGCTGGCAAAGGCTGAATTCGGGTGCCCGATGCCGGCCCCCTCTGTGTTGGGAGAGCCAGTTGTGCACTGGGGGGTACCCATGGTACCCCCCTATATTTCCATGCACAGGGTGGCAGACACTGCGTGGTGCCTACCATGTTGTGCAGGGAAATGCACAACATGGCCATTTAACATTACAGCGGGTACTGCAGCCAGTAGCACCCGCCGCAATGTTAAATTGCTGGATGCGACCACCACGGTGGTGGTCGCATCGTAATTAGAGGTGAGGGACCGCTGCCTTACTGGCGGGCAGTCCCGATCCCGCTACGATGTCCGCCCGCCATCGTAATCGGCCCCTTGGATACAATAATCATGTTGGATAATATTGAAGTATACAATATTTAGGACCCGATATTTACGCCTGTTGATGTCTTGCGTACAACATTCTCACACAGACCCAGGATGACACACTGCGTCTCCCGCCCACATGGGGCCCGTGGCCCTATCCCCAGCAGCACATCATTTCAACAATGGTTCGAAAATCAGCCACAGTTTCACTCTTAACATTTCACCCTCCTGCTCGCCTTGGTTTCTTTATATTATATTTCCGTGGGCTCATTACGTATCCAGGCAACAAGAAACCCACTCTAATGAAATGATATCAGCCAAGGTTAGCGAGTGACCTGCAATATTAAAACACAGCCTCCATCACACTGCAGAGGCGAAGAAAGAGCGACTCCCAGCAGCAACCGCAGATGTCAGCAGTGCTAGCAGAGGACGGGAGCTCCAGCCAGGGTACGGCTCGCTGCCACTGCAGCAAAGATTTCTGGAGCATGGAATGAAGGTTGTGTCTAGGAAGGGCTAAGGATTTTATTTTTTATTTTTTTATTTATTTTGACAGTTTTGTATAGACCCTTGCGGGTATCAGAGCGCTTTACAGGGCACATGCAGGAGATTGACAGATACATATAAATACGATGAATTATGCGAATACATTCCTGGTAAATGTTAGCTACTCGCACATATCAACAAGAGTGTATAAGAAAGTTCAGGTGAATCTGGATAAGAAAATCCCTTTCACTTCTTTTTTGAAGAAAGCAGCGATGGATTCAGTCTTGTTTCTGGGGACAAGGCGTTCCAAATCCTGGGGGCCATTCCTGAGAAGGTACGATTGTAAGTTTTTTTCTTGAAGAAACGTTGTGGTTTAAGTAGAAGATCATCAGAACTCCTAGTGGTTCTGCTACCACCCGAGAGTACTAGTTTCTCCGCAAGGTATCTCTGGTTTTTTTGGTGCAATGCCTTATGCGTCATACAGGCGATTTTTAAATGGATTCTGGCCTCAAAAGGTAACCAGTTGAGGGCACGAAGGTCAGGGGAAATGTGGCAGTTTCTTCTGGAGCCTGTGATGAGTCTAGCGGCTGTATTGATTGAGGCTGTTCCCTTTTAGGGTATTTGTGGGGTCCGATCGCCTTCACACCCCTGGCTTTACCAAGGCTGATGCTGCTGGAGGTGCAGCTTCAACCACAGGCTCTGGAGCCCTCCCCTCCCCCACCAGAACAGCAAGGCATGGGGGGGCTCACTCTGCCCCTCAAACTGAGGAAGGACCCATGCACTCTGCTACCACTGTGGAGAACAGGGCACATCCCTCTGCAGGAGAGGGCACTGGATGGGCTGCAGCTCCGGCAACTTCCTGGCTTCATTTCGCCTCATCTGACCTGCAGCAGTGCATGGACAGAGAAAAGGACTGACTGACTGCTGTGCAGCACTGCATGGACAGAGAAAAAGGACTGACTGCCATGCAGCAGTGCATGGATAAAGAAAACAGACTGACTGCCATGCAGCACTGCATGAACAGAGAAAAGGGACTGACTGCATGCAGCACTGCATGGACAGAAAAAGAGGACTGACTACGGCTGTGCAGCACTGCATGGACAGAGAAAAAGGACTGACTGACTGCCGTGCAGCACTGCATGGACAGAGAAAAGGGACTGGTTGACTGCTGTGCAGCTCTGCATGGACAGAAAAAGAGGACTGACTGACTGCCGTGCAGCACTGCATGGACAGAGAAAAGGGACTGGTTGACTGCTGTGCAGCACTGCATGGACAGAAAAAGAGGACTGACTGACTGCTGTGCATCACTGCATGGACAGAGAAAGAGGACTGACTGACTGCTGTGCAGCACTGCATTGACAGAAAAAGAAGACTGGCTGACTGCTGTGCAGCACTGCATGGACAGAAAAAAAGGACTGACTGACTGCTGTGCAGCACTGCATGGACATAGAGAGAAAAAGGACTGGCTGACTGCTGTGCAGCACTGCATGGTCAGAGAAAAGGGACTGGTTGACTGCTGTGCAGCACTGCATGGACAGAAAAAGAGGACTGACTGACTGCTGTGCACCACTGCATGGACAGAGAAAGAGGACTGACTGACTGCTGTGCATCACTGCATTGACAGAAAAAGAGGACTGGCTGACTACTGTGCAGCACTGCATGGACAGAAAAAGAGGACTGACTGACTGTTGTGCAGCACTGCATGGACAGAGAAAAAGGACTGGCTGACTGCTGTGCAGCACTGCATGGACAGAGGAAAAGGACTGACTGACTGCTGTGCAGCACTGCATGGACAGAGAAAAAGGACTGGCTGACTGCTGTGCAGCACTGCATGGACAGAAAAAAGGGACTGGTTGACTGCTGTGCAGCACTGCATGGACAGAGAAAAGGGGCTGGTTGACTGCTGTGCAGCACTGCATGGACAGAAAAAGAGGACTGACTGACTGCTGTGCAGCACTGCATGGACAGATAAAAAGGACTGGCTGACTGCTGTGCACCACTGCATTGACAGGAAAAGAGGACTGACTGACTGCTGTGCAGCACTGCATGGACAGAAAAAGAGGACTGACTGACTGCTGTGCAGCACTGCAGGGACAGAGGAAAAGGACTGGTTGACTGCTGTGCAGCACTGCATGGACAGAGAAAAAGGACTGGCTGACTGCTGTGCGGCACTGCATGGACAGAGAAAAAATGACTGGCTGACTGCTGTGCAGCACTGCATGGACAGAGAAAAAGGACTCCCTGACTGCTGTGCAGCACTGCATGGACAGAGAAAAAGGACTGGTTGACTGCAGTGCAGCACTGCATGGACGGAAAAAGAGGACTGACTGACTGCTGTGCAGCACTGCATGGACAGGGAAAGAGGACTGACTGACTGCTGTGCAGCACAGCATTGACAGAAAAAGAGGACTGACTGACTGCTGTGCAGCACTGCATGGACAGAAAAGAGGACTGACTGCTGTGCAGCACTGCATGGAAAGAGAAAAGGGACTGGCTGACTGCTGTGCAGCACTGCATGGAGAGAGAAAAGGGAGTGGTTGACTGCAGTACAGCACTGCTTGGAAAGAAAAAGAGAACTGACTGACTGTTGTGAAGCACTGCATGGACAGAGAAAGAGGACTGGCTGACTGCAGTGAAGCAGTGCATGGACAGAGAAAGAGGACTGGCTGACTGCAGTGAAGCAGTGCATGGACAGAGAAAAAGGACTTACTGACTGCCGTGCACCAGTGCATGGACAGAGAAAGAGGACTGACTAACGTCTGATGATTGGAGCCTGTAGTCAGGAGGTCTAGTGCCCTCAAAGAAGCCTTCTGGAATAGAGCCAACACCGCTCCCTGGAGTCTGCTGACCCCTCTGCTAGCTTCTTTAGAGGTGGATGGATCTCAGCGGTGATGCTCAAACCCCCCTTGAACCCTGAGGCCTGCCTTTGCCTGTGTTGGCTCCCCTGCTGCCAGGCGCACTGGCTGCTGCCCTGTTGTGCCACCTGGAGAGGCACTGCTGCTGGGCTTGAGGGCCTCGCCAGCCAACATCTTTTAAGGGATCTGCAGTGCAGGCTGTCCTCTGATGATGCTTCACACCTTCCATGGTGTTTTCTTCTCAGATAAACTGCTGGGAAGGTCTCCTCTGCTTCCCTCTAATCTCCCACCTTCTGTGATCCTGGGCAGCTGTGGGGCCTCTACTATAAACCAAGACCCTCTCCTTCCTTGAGGACAACCTGCCCTCCGCATTTACTCACTCACCTCAGCTTCGATGCGCTGAGAACCAGGCTGCTCTTCTCATCCTGGCAGCCATCAATTGGCTCAGCAGCAACTGGGGGCCAACAGCTCTACAGCCTGACTTCAACCTGCCTCCACCCTGCCTCCAACCTGCCTCCAACCATCCTCCAACCGTCCTCCAACCTACCTCCAACCAGCCTCTAATCTGCCTCTAACCTACCTCCAACCTATCTGCAACCTACCTACCACCTGCCTCCAACCTACCTGCAACCTGCCTCCAGTGGTCCTCCAACCTACCTCCAATCTGCCTCCAACCGGCCTCTAACCTGCCTCTAACCTACCTCCAACCTACCTCCAACCTGCTTCCAATCTATCTGCAACCTACCTACCACCTGCCTCCAACCTACCTCCAACCTATCTGCAACCTACCTACCACCTGCCTCCAACCTACCTTCAACCTATCTGCAACCTACCTACCACCTGCCTCCAACCTACCTCCAACCTATCTGCAACCTACCTACCACCTGCCACCAACCTACCTCCAACCTACCTGCAACCTATCTACCACCTTCCTCCAACCTACCTCCAATCTGCCTCCAACCAGCCTCTAACCTGCCTCTAACCTACCTCCAACCAACCTCCAACCTGCTTCCAACCTATCTGCAACCTATCTACCACCTGCCTCCAATCTACCTCCAACCTATCTGCAACTTACCTACCACCTGCCTCCAATCTACCTCCAACCTATCTGCAACCTACCTACCACCTGCCTCCAACCTGCCTCCAACCTGCTTCCAACCTGCCTCTAACCTACCTCCAACCTGTCTCCAACCTGCTTCCAACCTGCCTCCAACCTACTTCCAACCTACCTCCAACCTGTCTCCAACCTGTCTCCAACCTACCTCCAACTTACCTCCAATCTGCCTCCAACCATCCTCCAACCTACCTCCAACCTGCCTCCAACCGTCCTCCAACCTACCTCCAACCTACTTCCAACCTGCCTCCAACCATCCTCCAACCTACCTCCAACCGTCCTCTAACTGTCCTCCAACCTACCTCCAACCTACTTCCAACCTGCCTCCAACCTACCTCCAACCTGCCTCCAACCATCCTCCAACCATCCTCCAACCTACCTCCAACCTACCTCCAACTGTCCTCCAACCTACCTGCAGCCTACCTACCACCTGCCTCCAACCTACCTCCAATCTGCCTCCAACCGGCCTCTAACTGGCCTCTAACCTACCTCCAACCTACCTCCAGCCTGCTTCAAACCTATTTGCAACCTACCTACCACCTGCCTCCAACCTACCTCCAACCTACCTCCAACCTATCTGCAACCTACCTACCACCTGCCTCCAACCTACCTCCAACCTATCTGCAACCTACCTACCACCTGCCTCCTATCTACTTCCAACCTATCTGCAACCTACCAACCGCCTGCCTCCAACCTGCTTACAACCTACCTCCAACCTGCCTCAAACCTACCTGCAACCTGCCTCCAATGGTCCTCCAACATACCTCCAGCCTGCCTCCAACCTGCTTCCAACCTACCTCCAACCTGCCTCCAACATCCCTTCAACCATCCTATAACCTGCTTCCAAACTACCTCCAACCTGCCTCCAACCTGCTTCCAACCTACCTCCAACCTACCTCCAACCTGCCTCAAACCTGCCTCCAAACTACCTCCAACCTGCCTCCACCCTGCTTCCAACCTACCTCCAACCAACCTCCAACCTGATTCCATATCTCCCTCCAACCTGTCTCCAAACTGCTTCTGACCTAACTCCAGCCTTCCTCCAACCTGCCCCCAACCTGCCCCCAATCTACCTCAACCCCCCTCCAACCTACCTCCAAACTGCCTCCAATGGTTCTCCAACCTACGTCCAACCTACCTACAACCTGCCTCGAATCTCACTCCAACCTGTCTCCAACCTACCTCCAGCCTGCCTCCAACCTGCCTCCAACCTGCCTCTAGCCTGCTCCACCCTGCTTTTAACTTACCTCCAACCTGCTTTCAACCTACAGCCAACCTACCTCCAAACTACCTCCAACCTTCCTCCAACCTGCCTCCAACCGTCCTTCAACCACCCTCCAACTGACCTCCAACCTGCCTCCAACCGTCCTCCAACCTACCTCCAACCTACTTCAAACCTGCCTTCAACCAGCCTCCAACCTGCTTCCAACCTACCTCCAGCCTGCTTCCAACTTACCTGCAACCTGCCTCCAATGGTCCTCCAACCTACCTCCAACCTACTTCCAACCTGCTTCCAACCTACCTCCAACCTATCTGCAACCTACCTACCACCTGCCTCCAACCTGCCTCCAACCTGCTTACAACCTACCTCCAACCTGCCTCAAACCTGCCTGCAACCTGCCCCCAATGGTCCTCCAACGTATCTCCAGCCTGCCTTCAACCTGCTTCCAACCTACCTCCAACCTGCCTCCAACATCCCTTCAACCATCCTCTAACCTGCTTCCAACCTACCTCCAACCTGCTTCCAACCTACCTCCAACCTACCTCCAACCTGCCTCCAATCTACCTCCACCCTGCTTCCAACCTACCTCCAACCAACCTCCAACCTTCTTCCATACCTCCCTCCAACCTGTCTCCAACCTGCTTCTAACCTACCTCTAGCCTTCCTCCAACCTGCCCCCTACCTGCCCACAATCTACCTCCAACCGCCCTCCAACCTGCCTCCAATGGTCCTCCAACCTACGTCCAACCTACCTCCAACCTGCCTCGAACCTCCCTCCAACCTGTCTCCAACCTACCTCCAGCCTGCCTCCAACCTGCCTCTAGTCTGCTCTACCCTGCTTCCAACCTGCCTCCAACCTGCTTTCAACCTACCACCAACCTACCTCCAACCTGCCTCCACCCAGCTTCCAACCTACCTCCAGCCTACCTCCAATGGTCCTCCAACCTACCTCCAACCTACCTCCAAACTGCCTCCAACATACCTGGTTGGAGGTAGGTTGGAGATAGATTGAAGGTAGGTTGGAGGCAGGTTGGAGGGAGGTTGTAGAGGTGGTTGGAGGCAGGTTAGAGGCAGGTTGGAGGGAGGTTGTAGAGGTGGTTGGAGGCAGGTTAGAGGCAGGTTGGAGACAGGCTGTAGAGGTGGTTGGAGGCAGGTTAGAGATAGGTTGGAGGCAGGTTGGAGGCATAACCTGAACCCCTATGCCTGGTTGTGGGGTCCCCCAAGGAACCCCGTAAGTGCCAAAAACCTTTTGTTTTCAATTATGCAATGATTATGCATAGGATCTGCATATCTGAGGCAAAATTGAAAAAAAAACAAGCACAGTCTCTCACACTTATTTAAACTTGAGGCCCAGTGAGGGTCAGGTTCGGGGGCTAATTTAAAAATAATTTTTGAGGAGGGGGCACACACGGCCACCCTCCTCATGGTCCATATTGGCCCTGGTGACTGTCACGTTCCCCGGGGCCAGGCCAATATAATAAGCTGGAGGAGGTGGGCTGCACAGCTCCCCTCCCCTCCCCAAGATGTTTGCAGCCCTGGATACTGACTCCTCCCTGGGACAAAGCCAATAAATTAAATGGCAGTGTAGGTTGGGGACACACTGACCCCCCTTCAGGGCCCTTTATGGCCCCAGGGACCACCACCTCCCCGGGTCCAGCCCGATTTAACGATAGCAGCAAGGGACAATTTATGGCCCTGGGGACCACCACTTCCCTGGTACTTGGCCAAATATTGAATCAAGAGGGGGGCCACGTGGCCCCCCACTAGGGCCATTTATGGCCCCGGGGACCACCACGTCCCCAGGGCAGGCCCTACAAAAACAAAGGAGAGTGGCCGCGTGACTGAAAGCCCTGCAGAGCGTCTGTTTCCAGCAGGCAGGAGCAGAAAAACTGCTTCCGCCTGCTGGTAGCGGGCTTTTCATCTGTTTTCCTTCCTGCTGAGCCATACAACCACTCACACACCCACTCACACAACCACTCACACACCCATGCAATCACTCACACACCCACTCACACACCTGTGCAACCACTCAAACACCCACTCACACACCCACACAACCCCTCAGACACCCAATCACACATCCACACAACCACTCACACCCCCATAGAACCACTCACACACCCACTTACACACCCATAGAACCACTCACACACCCATACAGCCACTCACACACCAATACAACCACTCACACAGCCACTCACACACCTAGAAAACCACTCACAAGCCCATTCATAGACCCATACAACCACTAACACACCCATCCACACACCTGCACAACCACTCACACACCCATACAACCACTTACACACCCACACAACCACTCACACACCCACTCACATACCCATAGAACCACTCACATACCCATAAAACCACTCACACACCCACTTAGACACCTACACAGCTACCCACTCAAACACACATTCAACCACTCACACACCCATCCAACACTCACACAATAAAACCACTCACACAGCCACTCACAAACTCATTCACAGACCCATACAGCACTCATATACCCACCGACAGACCTATGCAGTCACTCACACACCCACTCACACACTGATACAGACAGTCACACAGCCACTCAGAGGAGATATGTTAGAATAGTATCACCCATTAGTAGTACAGAAAGAATAATAATTTAACCTATGCAGTAGCTTGGTGTATATCTTTAAGTCTCAGAAACTATTATGAAACACACTCACTGAATAATGTCATCAGTGATGTCATTTGAGATGTCATCAGTGATGTCACTGACCATGTCAGGTGTGATGTAATATGTGAGATCATTAGCAGTGCATTGCAGGGGCTCAAGTTATAGTTCCCCCAGTAACTGGTGCCGGGGAATTGGGTCCCCGGGGCCTAAACTGGCCTGGGGAGGAAGGCCACGCGCACACCCCCTCCTCCAAAATATAAATTTGTTTCCTCCCAGGTCCAGGCCCAACTGGGGTCTTTAAAGCAAACAAGTTTGGTAGACTGCGCTTGTTTTTTTGGCAACATTTTTCTCTCTTGGGCCCCACTACCAGGCATATGGGGTCAGGGTATTCTTACCATGTCCCCTTGTGTCCTAAGATGTCTGTCACTACTTTCTGGTTGAGGTGCTGTTGAGATCTGTTGGGATCCGCGGACCCTCTGCGTCCCTCCATATGCAAAGATTTTTAGCATTAATTGTACAAAAACTACTGCACTGATTTACACCAAAACACAAAAAGCACTCTTTCTGGACTTAGACCTAGCTTTCTTCCAAATATGGTTTAAATCCGTTTAGTGGTTTAGGCTGTACCTGTGTCTGAATTTCTTATGGGAAAATGAATGGAAAAAACGTGTTTGGGACCCCCTTCTTTCTCTACCCCCGCTTGAGGACTCACCCCGAACTTTCCATGCACAAACTAAGCAGAAAGAAGCACTGTTTTTTTAAAGTGTTGTGGAAATTTGTGAAATGGGACCAAATGTATTAGCAACACAAAAAATGCATTTCCTATGGAAACACGATCCTAACTATAACTCCCGAGTGGCGACCCCCACTGAATAATATATACAACCCTGACAGCTTCAAGCAGCCCATTTGGGTAGAACTATGTACATTTCAGGGGCAAGGCATGCGACCCACTGGGGTGTACATTGAAAAACGCATTGCAATTACCGGCATGCAAGTTGCGCTTACGCCCACTGGGGCGGGACATTTAAATTTGCGCAGGTGGTGCGTTCGCTGCCTTCTCCCTTTGCCAGTGAACAAGGGCGACAGAACGCCCGAAACGCGTTTGGCTACAGTCAATTTGCGAAGGAGCAGCTGGTTTGTGTATCCTGCATTCTACAAATAAAAGGTTAAACTTGCCGTGGTGCGGCTTCTTCTTTGGAGGCAACTCTTATGGTATATATATATATATATATATATATATATATATATATATATATATATATATATATATATATATGCAAGAACTTCGTCCCACCATCCGGAACACAGAAAGGACGAAGCGGACCCAGTAGATTCAGTGCAAGAAGTTATTTAATCCAAGAGTGTGTCGTGCACCTCCATGACGCGTTTCGGCCTCAGCAAGGCCTTGATCACATGACGCTAGTATAGGCAGCCAATGAATTTAAAGTGCAATAGTGTAAACCAGGTGACCAGCGGGCCAATGGACATAAAAGACATGTACCACATAACAGCTTAAAATGCTAAAACAACAGTTCATGGGTCTGGTTCTAGACTGGCTAAAATGTATACCTTTAAAATTAAATTTTTGGTATTTATAACTCATTTGGGCAAAACATACACAATAGTGCAAATCTTGAATTTGTGCAAAATTTTGCAAAAGTGCGGTATTCCCCATAAATGGGCCACTGAGCATAGATAATCATTCAGGCATAGAACATACAGTATAAACATGTTCAGGTTGTTACTTAATTGACTGCCCTAGTAATAGTGCAAAATCCATAGTAGAGCAAATTCAGCAAGTGCAAAATAAACAAAGCAATTTAAAAGTCCCCCTGTATGGACTGTCAGACATAGAAAAACCCTACAGTGTAATTATCCGCCTAATGGCAGCTTATAGAACATAATGATTAAAAAGGTGTCTAGACTGTAATGTCTGCCCGATGGATTGAGCGAGGGTGCAATATGGGCATGTACAGCAAATGGCGGGATTTATTGATCATCCTCATGTGAGCAGCCTGTAAACGTTGTCTGTCTAACCAATCTGCCAAACAAACTGTTAAATTGCTGCCTCCTGCCTCATCCAAAGGCCGAGTCTATCCACTAAAAGCCCAATGAACTGAAATGGTACCAAAAACAGCCCCATATAAATTCAGGACACAGTATCCTCTACCAATATATTCCCCTATTTTAGGAGAAAACAATAAGTACTGACTTAAGATAAAGCAAAACATGAATAAATACCTATTACAACATAAATATTTAAAACAAGATCTCCTTTGTATACTGTGGGAACTCGTCATGGTATATGACAACACGTCTGTGCATAGTGGCACTACTGGAAAGAGATACTGGCCCACATGGAGTCCTCTTGCCTGTGTATATATGTCTAATCTGCCCTAACTGGTCACACGCATAAAGGGCAATCATCAGAGGAGTGTGGTGCAAATGAACAATTAAACCTACGAAAATATTGAAAACTTTAGTGAAGGCTCAATTTCTCATGTGTAGTCAAGTTCTTAAATTATATACATATTTCACCCTATGAGCAGGGGCCAGTGAGTTCACTTTGCTATTTATGTTTGTACAGATCGCAGTGGATCGATAAATGGGTCGCGTTGGACAGTGGGTTAATGCATCCATGGTAGAAATCTGCAAGCAACGGCAAGCCACATTAATGAATCCGGTCACCGAATTTTGATATATTCCACTTATGCACCTCTATTCCATTTATACATTTATCTTGAGTATAAGCTTCTCATAAATGTATATTGCATTTAATGTTGTTTGCACATGTTCAACGTGTAACATTTGCTTTATTACAGTTTAATACATATCAATTACTTCGATATGTATTCACATGGTTGATAAAGTTTTATAGAATCAAGCGGAGGCACAGCAAGAATAATATGGTAATTCTTGCAATTAACACCATTAAATATGAAGCCTGCCCTTTTTAAGAGAATAGAAAAGTGTGTTTAAGCTGGGTACAGACAAGTACACGGCAGGGAGGCATCTTTGACTTTCTGGGAGGCAGAGGTTCAGCAGCCGCAGCTGTGGAGGGCACCTCAGAGCCAGCGTGCAGGGGGCGTGGAGACACCACAGCCTGTGAGCGAAAAGGCAAACAGCAGCCTCTTCAGACAGAAGCACACTTCTATTGTTCCACTAAGGTATGCGGGTGAAGAACTATCGTGGAAACTCACACAGGCCCTTTGGTGCTAAAAGAGCTCAGCAGAGACAAGAAGGGGGGAATGGAGAACCGACACTGGTTCCATCGTTCGCCTGTGAGGACATTCTGACACACGGCTACGTTATAATTCTTTTTAATATCCTGTTTATTGATTACTTTTATTACCAAAATAGTGTTCCTTTTCATAGTTACTACTATACACACTTTATACACTTGAATAGGACATTGACTGAACTCAAAATCCTACAGCATATCTCCAGTGCATATCTTTAAGTCGGTCTAGTAATGAGGAAGGGGGATTCAGAACTCACTAATAACAAGTAATCCCGTGAGTCTTATAGGACTGTACAGTACCCAGAATGCACCATTCTCATCTAATGTTATGGTGGTCCGTAGGCTACACCCCACCAGGTTTCCTGTCTCTAGCTGGTAAACTGGCAGAGAGACCAATACACCAATCTCAGGCTGTGTTTTGTATGAAAACCATAAAAGATGTATCACAGGCACAACCTTTCATCCTTCCAAAGCCGATACAATGAGTGCAGCTGGGCTGAGTATTATGTTGACTCCTGCGGTTTACAGCTCTGCCCTGGCACTGAGCCCTACCTAAACACCAAGAGGGATCATTCTGAGCTGGTGGTTCCATGCCAGCGCTCCCTGGCACAGCACAGCTGGCCCTGCCATCCCAGCAGCTGCCCCCTAAGCGGCCCAGAATAGATATTAATAGTGAAATATGGGGTTCCCTCACAGCAGCTGGCACTGCCCGCCGTGAGGAGGCAAGGTTGGTTAGTGAAGAGCAGGTCTCTAGGAGCCAGGGAGGGCAGTTCCACAGCTGGCCAGCAGATGGCAGCGCAGGACAGAGAGTGGGCTCTGCAGGGACCACTCACCCCATCCCCTCACTGCCGATGCACCATCTATTTACCGCCTTTTACGGGTCCGTCCAGGCAGCCTTTTCGTTTTCCCTTCAGGTAGGCAAAGTGTGATCGTTTGGCCTTTTATACAATTCGCAGTGTGAGTCCTTCTCTCTGCACAGCTCAGCTTGATGTTTACAGCAGCTTGAGGCCAAAGCTTGACATGTGCCTCAAAATCCTGAATTCATTGGTGGGTGGGGGAGGGGGTCATTCAGAGCCCGGAGAAAAGGGGCAGCCTTGGCTTCTACACAGGAGGACAGCAACATGCGATAAAGGGAGGAGGTGAAGCTGGAAGGAAGCAGAGAAGAGAGAAAAGAGGGCTAAGAAACGAAACAAGAGATGAGGGATGAAAGGAGAGAGTGCTGAAGCAAAGGGAAGAGGCATGGAGGGGGGAGAAAGAAATAGAGTCAGAAGGTGAGGCATGGAGGGGAGAAGTAATAGAGAGAGAGAGACAGAGAGAGAGAGAGCGAGGCATGGAGGGAAGAATAAACAAGAGAGAGAGAGAAAGAGAGAAAGAGAGGGAGAGGCATGGAGGGAAGAATAAACAAGAGAGAGAGGCATGGAGGGAAGAAGAAAGACATGGAGAGAAAGAGAGAGAGGGGCATGGCGGGAGAAGAAAGAAACACAGAGAGAGAGAGGGCATGGAGAGAAGAAGAAAGAAATGGAGAGAGAGAGAGAGAGAGAGAGAGCGAGAACAGGGAGAGAGAGGCATGCAGGGAAGAAGAAAGAAACAGAGAGAGAGAGAGGCATGGAGGGGAAAGAGAAATGGAGAGAGAGAGAGAGGGAGGCATGGAGAGAAGAAGAAAGACATGGAGAGAGAGAGAGAGAGAGAGGCATGGAGGGGGAAAGAGAGAAATGGAGAGAGAGGTCTGGAGGGAAGAAGAAAGAAAGAGAAAGAGAGAGAGAGAGAGAAAGAGGGGGACATGGAGAGAAGAAGAAAGAAACAGAGAGAGAGAGAGGCATGGAGGGGAAAAGAGAGAAATGGAGAGAGAGGGGCATGGAGAGAAGAAGAAAGGAATGGAGAGAGAGGCGTGGAGGGAAGAAGAAAGAAAGAGAGAGAGAGAGAGAGAGAGAGTGAAAGAGAGAGAGAGAGAGGGGGCATGGTGAGAATAAGAAAGAAATGGAGAGAGAGAGAGAGTGAGAGAGAGAGAGAGAGAACAGGGAGAGAGAGGCATGGAGGGAAGAAGAAAGAAACAGAGAGAGAGAGGCATAGAGAGAAGAGGAAAGAAATGGAGAGAGAGAGAGAGCGAGAGAGAGAAAGGGGCATGGAGGGAGAAGAAAGAAATGGAGAGAGAAAGAGAGAGAGAGAGAGGCATGGGGAGAAAAGGATACAAGGGTGAGGTAAAGGCATGTCAGGAGTACATGCAGCAATGGGGAGATAGAGGCAAAGAGGAAGGATAGAAAGTAGAGGAGAGACAGATGCGTGGAGGGAGGAAAAGAAAGCAAGGATGAGATAGAGTCATGAAGGGAGGAAAGAAAACCAAGGCGGGGGAGAGACATGGAGGGAGGAAAGGAAGCAAGAGAGATCCGAAGGCCTAGAGAGAAGAAAAGAAGCAAAAAAGAAATGGAGGCATAGGGGCGGAAAGGAAGTAAGCGTGACATGGAAGAGTAGGGCAGGAAAGGAAGCAAGGGAGAGATAGAAGACTAGAGGGAGTAAAGGAAACAAAGTAGAGGTAGAGGCAAGAAGTGAGGAAAGGTCGCAAGATGGAGACAGAGGCAAGGACGAAGGAAAGGAAGCCACAAAGAGACCGAGTTATAGAGGGAAGAAGCAAGGAAAAAAGATTCAGAGGGATAAAAGGAAGCACAGGAGAAATAGAGGTGCAGAAGGAGGAACCAAGCAAGGAAGCGGAAGAGGCATGGGGGAAGAACAGAAGGGAACGGGATAGGCAGAGAGGGAGGGAAGTAAACTAAGTAGAGGGACAGGCACGGAGGGAGGAAAGGAAGCAACAGTGATCAGAGACAAGAAAGGAGGAAAGGAAGCAAGGAAGAGATAAAGGCATAGAGGGAGGAAATTAAGCAAGGGAAAGAGAGGTGGTAGAAAAGGAAGCAAGGGAATGATAAAGAAATGTGAGTGAAGAAAGTAAGGCATAGATGCATAGAGAGAGGAAAGGAAGCAAGGGAACGGTAGAGGCATGGAGGAAGGAAAGGAATCAAGGGAACGATAAAGGCGGGGGTAAGGAAGCGGGGATAGAGAGGGGCATGGAGGAAGCAAAGGTGAGGTCGAGGCATGGAGGAAGCAAAGGGTGCAAGTGAGAGGCAAAGGCAGGGAGGAGAAAGGGTGCAGGGGAAAAAGAAAGGTATGGAGGAAGCGAAGGAAGCAAGAGAGAGGTAGAGGCCTGGAGGAAGGAAAGGAAGTAAGGAAGAGAATGAGACATGGAGGGAGGTAAGGAAGCAAGAGAGGGCGAGGCATGGAGGAAGCAAAGGAAGCAGGAGAGGTCGAGGCATGGAGGAAGCAAAGGAAGCAGGAGAGGTCGAGGCATGGAGGAAGCAAAGGAAGCCGGAGAGGTCGAGGCATGGAGGAAGCAAAGGAAGCAGGAGAGGTCGAGGCATGGAGGAAGCGAAGGAAGCAGGAGAGGTCGAGGCATGGAGGAAGCGAAGGAAGCAAGAGAGGTCGAGGCATGGAGGAAGCAAAGGAAGCAGGAGAGGTCGAGGCATGGAGGAAGCAAAGGAAGCAGGAGAGGTCGAGGCATGGAGGAAGCAAAGGAAGCCGGAGAGGTCGAGGCATGGAGGAAGCAAAGGAAGCAGGAGAGGTCGAGGCATGGAGGAAGGAAAGGAAGCAGGAGAGGTCGAGGCATGGAGGAAGCGAAGGAAGCAGGAGAGGTCGAAAGGAAGCAGGAGAGGTCGAGGCATGGAGGAAGCAAAGGAAGCAGGAGAGGTCGAGGCATGGAGGAAGCAAAGGAAGCAGGAGAGGTCGAGGCATGGAGGAAGCAAAGGAAGCAGGAGAGGTCGAGGCATGAAGGAAGCAAAGGGTGCAAGTGAGAGGCAAAGGCAGGGAGGAGAAAGGGTGCAGGGGAAAAAGAAAGGTATGGAGGAAGCGAAGGAAGCAAGAGAGAGGTAGAGGCCTGGAGGAAGGAAAGGAAGTAAGGAAGAGAATGAGGCATGGAGGGAGGTAAGGAAGCAAGAGAGGGCGAGGCATGGAGGAAGCAAAGGAAGCAGGAGAGGTCGAGGCATGGAGGAAGCAAAGGAAGCAGGAGAGGTCGAGGCATGGAGGAAGCAAAGGAAGCAGGAGAGGTCGAGGCATGGAGGAAGCAAAGGAAGCAGGAGAGGTCGAGGCATGGAGGAAGCAAAGGAAGCAGGAGAGGTCAAGGCATGAAGGAAGCAAAGGGTGCAAGTGAGAGGCAAAGGCAGGGAGGAGAAAGGGTGCAGGGGAAAAAGAAAGGTATGGAGGAAGCGAAGGAAGCAAGAGAGAGGTAGAGGCCTGGAGGAAGGAAAGGAAGTAAGGAAGAGAATGAGGCATGGAGGGAGGTAAGGAAGCAAGAGAGGGCGAGGCATGGATGAAGCAAAGGAAGCAGGAGAGGGAGGAAGCAAAGGAAGCAGGAGAGGTCGAGGCATGGAGGAAGCAAAGGAAGCAGGAGAGGGAGGAAGCAAAGAAAGCAGGAGAGGTCAAGGCATGGAGGAAGCGAAGGAAGCAGGAGAGGTCGAGGCATGGAGGAAGCGAAGGAAGCAGGAGAGGTCGAGGCATGGAGGAAGCGAAGGAAGCAGGAGAGGTCGAGGCATGGAGGAAGCAAAGGAACCAGGAGAGGTCGAGGTATGGAGAAAGCGAAGGAAGCAGGAGAGGTCGAGGCATGAAGGAAGCGAAGGAAGCAGGAGAGGTCGAGGCATGGAGGAAGCGAAGGAAGCAGGAGAGGTCGAGGCATGAAGGAAGCGAAGGAAGCAGGAGAGGTTGAGGCATGGAGGAAGCAAAGGAAGCAGGAGAGGTCGAGGCATGGAGGAAGCAAAGGAAGCAGGAGAGGTCGAGGCATGGAGGAAGCAAAGGAAGCAGGAGAGGTCGAGGCATGAAGGAAGCGAAGGAAGCAGGAGAGGTCGAGGCATGGAGGAAGCAAAGGAAGCAGGAGAGGTCGAGGCATGGAGGAAGCAAAGGAAGCAGGAGAGGTCGAGGCATGGAGGAAGCAAAGGAAGCAGGAGAGGTCGAGGCATGGAGGAAGCAAAGGAAGCAGGAGAGGTCGAGGCATGGAGGAAGCAAAGGAAGCAGGAG
Organism: Triturus cristatus; assembly: GCF_964204655.1. Taxonomy (NCBI): domain Eukaryota; kingdom Metazoa; phylum Chordata; class Amphibia; order Caudata; family Salamandridae; genus Triturus; species Triturus cristatus. Next base: position 17,798,789 of record NC_140589.1, on the reverse strand, counting down.
AGGGAGGAAGCAAAGAAAGCAGGAGAGGTCAAGGCATGGAGGAAGCAAAGGAAGCAGGAGAGGGAGGAAGCAAAGAAAGCAGGAGAGGTCGAGGCATGGAGGAAGCAAAGGAAGCAGGAGAGGTCGAGGCATGGAGGAAGCGAAGGAAGCAGGAGAGGTCGAAGCATGGAGGAAGCGAAGGAAGCAGGAGAGGTCGAGGCATGGAGGAAGCGAAGGAAGCAGGAGAGGTCGAGGCATGGAGGAAGCAAAGGAAGCAGGAGAGGTCGAGGTATGGAGGAAGCGAAGGAAGCAGGAGAGGTCGAGGCATGAAGGAAGCGAAGGAAGCAGGAGAGGTCGAGGCATGGAGGAAGCAAAGGAAGCAGGAGAGGTCGAGGCATGGAGGAAGCAAAGGAAGCAGGAGAGGTCGAGGCATGGAGGAAGCGAAGGAAGCAGGAGAGGTCGAAAGGAAGCAGGAGAGGTCGAGGCATGGAGGAAGCAAAGGAAGCAGGAGAGGTCGAGGCATGGAGGAAGCAAAGGAAGCAGGAGAGGTCGAGGCATGGAGGAAGCAAAGGAAGCAGGAGAGGTCGAGGCATGAAGGAAGCAAAGGGTGCAAGTGAGAGGCAAAGGCAGGGAGGAGAAAGGGTGCAGGGGAAAAAGAAAGGTATGGAGGAAGCGAAGGAAGCAAGAGAGAGGTAGAGGCCTGGAGGAAGGAAAGGAAGTAAGGAAGAGAATGAGGCATGGAGGGAGGTAAGGAAGCAAGAGAGGGCGAGGCATGGAGGAAGCAAAGGAAGCAGGAGAGGTCGAGGCATGGAGGAAGCAAAGGAAGCAGGAGAGGTCGAGGCATGGAGGAAGCAAAGGAAGCAGGAGAGGTCGAGGCATGGAGGAAGCAAAGGAAGCAGGAGAGGTCGAGGCATGGAGGAAGCAAAGGAAGCAGGAGAGGTCAAGGCATGAAGGAAGCAAAGGGTGCAAGTGAGAGGCAAAGGCAGGGAGGAGAAAGGGTGCAGGGGAAAAAGAAAGGTATGGAGGAAGCGAAGGAAGCAAGAGAGAGGTAGAGGCCTGGAGGAAGGAAAGGAAGTAAGGAAGAGAATGAGGCATGGAGGGAGGTAAGGAAGCAAGAGAGGGCGAGGCATGGATGAAGCAAAGGAAGCAGGAGAGGGAGGAAGCAAAGGAAGCAGGAGAGGTCGAGGCATGGAGGAAGCAAAGGAAGCAGGAGAGGGAGGAAGCAAAGAAAGCAGGAGAGGTCGAGGCATGGAGGAAGCGAAGGAAGCAGGAGAGGTCGAGGCATGGAGGAAGCGAAGGAAGCAGGAGAGGTCGAGGCATGGAGGAAGCGAAGGAAGCAGGAGAGGTCGAGGCATGGAGGAAGCAAAGGAACCAGGAGAGGTCGAGGTATGGAGAAAGCGAAGGAAGCAGGAGAGGTCGAGGCATGAAGGAAGCGAAGGAAGCAGGAGAGGTCGAGGCATGGAGGAAGCGAAGGAAGCAGGAGAGGTCGAGGCATGAAGGAAGCGAAGGAAGCAGGAGAGGTTGAGGCATGGAGGAAGCAAAGGAAGCAGGAGAGGTCGAGGCATGGAGGAAGCAAAGGAAGCAGGAGAGGTCGAGGCATGGAGGAAGCAAAGGAAGCAGGAGAGGTCGAGGCATGAAGGAAGCGAAGGAAGCAGGAGAGGTCGAGGCATGGAGGAAGCAAAGGAAGCAGGAGAGGTCGAGGCATGGAGGAAGCAAAGGAAGCAGGAGAGGTCGAGGCATGGAGGAAGCAAAGGAAGCAGGAGAGGTCGAGGCATGGAGGAAGCAAAGGAAGCAGGAGAGGGAGGAAGCAAAGAAAGCAGGAGAGGTCGAGGCATGGAGGAAGCAAAGGAAGCAGGAGAGGGAGGAAGCAAAGAAAGCAGGAGAGGTCGAGGCATGGAGGAAGCAAAGGAAGCAGGAGAGGTCGAGGCATGGAGGAAGCGAAGGAAGCAGGAGAGGTCGAAGCATGGAGGAAGCGAAGGAAGCAGGAGAGGTCGAGGCATGGAGGAAGCGAAGGAAGCAGGAGAGGTCGAGGCATGGAGGAAGCAAAGGAAGCAGGAGAGGTCGAGGTATGGAGGAAGCGAAGGAAGCAGGAGAGGTCGAGGCATGAAGGAAGCGAAGGAAGCAGGAGAGGTCGAGGCATGGAGGAAGCAAAGGAAGCAGGAGAGGTCGAGGCATGGAGGAAGCAAAGGAAGCAGGAGAGGTCGAGGCATGGAGGAAGCAAAGGAAGCAGGAGAGGTCGAGGCATGAAGGAAGCGAAGGAAGCAGGAGAGGTCGAGGCATGGAGGAAGCAAAGGAAGCAGGAGAGGTCGAGGCATGGAGGAAGCAAAGGAAGCAGGAGAGGTGGAGGCATGGAGGAAGCAAAGGAAGCAGGAGAGGTCGAGGCATGGAGGAAGCGAAGGAAGCAGGAGAGGTCGAGGCATGGAGGAAGCAAAGGAAGCAGGAGAGGTCGAGGCATGGAGGAAGCAAAGGAAGCAGGAGAGGTCGAGGCATGGAGGAAGCGAAGGAAGCAGGAGAGGTCATGGCATGGAGGAAGCAAAGGAAGCAGGAGAGGTCGTGGCATGGAGGAAGCAAAGGAAGCAGGAGAGGACGAGGCATGGAGGAAGCAAAGGAAGCAGGAGAGGTCGAGGCATGGAGGAAGCGAAGGAAGCAGGAGAGGTCGAGGCATGGAGGAAGCAAAGGAAGCAGGAGAGGTCGAGGCATGGAGGAAGCAAAGGAAGCAGGAGAGGACGAGGCATGGAGGAAGCAAAGGAAGCAGGAGAGGTCGAGGCATGGAGGAAGCGAAGGAAGCAGGAGAGGTCGAGGCATGGAGGAAGCAAAGGAAGCAGGAGAGGTCGAGGCATGGAGGAAGCAAAGGAAGCAGGAGAGGTCGAGGCATGGAGGAAGCAAAGGGTGCAAGTGAGAGGCAAAGGCAGGGAGGAGAAAGGGTGCAGGGGAAAAAGAAAGGTATGGAGGAAGCGAAGGAAGCAAGAGAGAGGTAGAGGCCTGGAGGAAGGAAAGGAAGTAAGGAAGAGAATGAGGCATGGAGGGAGGTAAGGAAGCAAGAGAGGGCGAGGCATGGAGGAAGCAAAGGGAGTAAGGGAGAGGAAAAGGAATGAAGGAGATGGGGTGCAGGGGAGAGGGAGAGGCATGGAGGTAGCAAACTAAGCAAGAGAGGTCGAGGCATGGAGGATGAAAAGGAAGAGAACGAAGCATGGAGGGAGGTAAGAATGCAAGTTCGATACGGACGCGCTTAGAGGGAGGAAATAAAGTAAAGGAGAGATGAAGGCATGGAGAGAGAAAAGGAAACAAGAGAGACCTAAAGGCATGGCGGGAGGAAAGAAATATGGACGGCATGGAGGCTTAGAGGAGGAAAGGAAGCAAGGAAGACAGAAGCATGGGGGAGTAAAGTAGGCAAGGGAGAGGCATGGGCATAGAGGGGTAAGGAAGCATGGAAGAAATAGAGGCATGGAGGGAGGAAAGGAAGCTATTGAAGATGGAGGCATGGAGGATGAAAGAATAAAAGTCTATCAAGGAAGGAAGCCAGGCCTTGGCCACTCAAGCGGCATCTGACCTCACCCCTCGAGCACCAGTCCAAGCAGGACCCCTGCCGGATGTGTGCAGCGCCTTGAAGGCGCCTGCTTCTTCCCTAAGTGAGAAGAGCGCGCCCACTTACCGTCCCGGGCTTTCGCTGAACACAGCGTCCTTCAGTTTGTGTCTGTGCGCAGTGCTTTAAATGGGCCGGTTCTCACAGGTACTGAGTACCGGCTCTTCATATTTTTATCGCTCTGAGTACCAGCACTTCTCTGCTGCTAAGGAGAGTACCGGTACTCATCAAAGTAGGGCCCATTGTTGCTAGTGCTCACGAGCACGAACGAGGCTGTCTGACAGCCAAAGCGCCTGTGTAGCCCAAGCAAAGCCACCTCTAAACTATTCAGCAGGGCTCATTTGCATTATGTCCGGTGCTGTGTTGGACAGAGCAGGGTCCATTCAGGCCCTGTGCTGTCAGCCACATTCAGACTATTGTGTACATTTGTGCAAACACTGGAATCCAGGCATCCTGCTGACAGCAATTAAGAAAGCTGCCAGAGATAAGGAGTGTAAAATGGCCTTTATCCCACTTTAGGACCCGATTCCGATCTCCTTCGGAAGGGCTCCGAATCATATGCAGAATTGCCTAAACCGATCCGGAGCCCTTGCTCCCGACTGCATCATTCGCAGTTCTGAACGACCAAGTACGATGCCATGAAAGCCTTAGCGCTGTCCGAATAGGTTCTACAAGGCATTCAGAGAGATAGAGCCTTCTGGTGCCGAATCGTACAGCTCTATGGACTAGGTTTTCCAAGCGAGCAAGTACGATGAACGATTCAGATAAAGCTGCCAGAATCGGTCTTTGGGGGCCTGTAGCATGCCCCCCTTCACCCTTGGCCTGTGAGGGTACCCATGGGTCCTTTCTTCCCAACCATGCAGAGTGTGGCAGGCACCCCATGGTGTGTGTGAGAATAGCGAGTGAAAGAGGGGGAGAATCCAGACACTCAGGAGGTATTTTAAAGGACATTCTTGGAATGCTTTGTGTGTGCATTGCTGCTGTTTCTGTGAGTGCGCACTCCAGAATATATAAGTATTCGGCCACATCCAAGCATTGAAGAGTATGGCATTAGGAGATGCAGATATTACAAAAGCAGGAAATATTAACTTAAGTTTCTGATTGGCCTTCAGGTTTTATAACGAGGTAACCCATTTTATTCATAGTGCATGTCTCATGTGTTTTGGTGCATGCGGCTAATATTGAAGGCCGTTTCCAGGGCCACACTGATTAATAACCCCGTGGGGACGATGGGGTCTCTGCATTACTTGTGATTTAGGGCCTATTGCCTGCAAATGTTCACACCACTTAGGTAACACAGGAAGTTAGAAGTCTTCCCATTTCCCCTGGTAAAGAAAGGCTGGCCCCTAGAAAGCATCCCCGTCACACCTTATTTACAGTGTGCACCAACATCCAGTGTGGGCCTCTTCGGGCGTTTTCAAATGCAGCACCCAGAGAAGAGAACTGGGGGCACTTTCAGTTCATTTCATGAAAACTCAGTATCATGCCAGTTGCACTGCAACTTAATAACAATCATTAATGCTATCACTACATCTGGTCAACTGTGGAAAGCCTTTCTGTCTTGTGTTGAAGATACACAGGTCCCTACGTCAGGTGCAATCCTAACTACTTCTCCGTGAAGCTGGTAAAAATGTAATAGGATGTATAGTCGATTCCCTGAACATAGTGTTGGTGCATTAGTAGCACTGATCTCAATATCCAGTGTTGGCCCAGTCCACCTCTATAGAGAGTGGTAGGCCAGATCACTCAACGTTGGGACAGTATTACAAGAATGAGGCCAGCTATCACAATGTAACGCCCTGAACGTCTCAGGATCGTTTAACAGACACGATAATGAGAACGCAACCACTTGTGAAGGTTTAGTTATTTTAATGAAGGCAAAAATAATACAAGGAATAAACAAAGGTTATAGTCACTGGAATCCTCCAGGCTAAGTACGTTACCAGCCCACAGCACGGATGGTCCTAACCGTCCTCTGCATATACGCCGATCCCGGCGTATGCCAACAGAGGGCAGAAATGAAATGGCCGACAATGCCAATCGGTAGGCTGTGAGGGGCACGAAGAGTGTTGGGGAGAATCGAGGAGTCAGGGAAACACCCAGCCGGGGTCTCTACCTGAAGGGAGCAGCCGCTCAACCTCTTCCTCAGACTGCACCGGGACGCGGAGTCACCTCCTGGTGATGCGTCACCGATACCCCAATCACAAGCAAAGAAGACTGAACCGAGAGCAGCCGCTCGATCGATCCCGTGGACTTCCGAGTCTGTAACGCGGCAAACACCTCCTGGTGTACGTTACAGCTGGCAGTCCCTGTATCTCTGGTCGGGCTGGGAGTTACGACTCCAACCAGCAAAAGCGCCACTGCGCTTTGACTCAGCCGAGTCAAAAAGCGAAGCTCAATGGTTATCCGGTAGAGCTTCCGGGTCCTTCACAGGTGACGATGGGGCAAGACACGGCCCAGGGAGTAACGACTCGACCTACCTCCGTTCTTGCCTTACTGGAGCACCACTCCGGAACACTGCTCTTCACTAAGCAGGTACGTCGGTGTAAACACAATATCCGACAGCGTTGTACCTCCCGGTTCCTCCCTTTATAGGGCGTGTTTTCCTTGAGTTATGTAACAGCTCTCCTGTTTACATAAGGGCGTGTTTTCCTTGAGTTATGTAACAGCTCTCCTGTTTACATAAGGGCGTGTTTTCCTTGAGTTATGTAACAGCTCTCCTGTTTACATAACCTCTCAACCGCTAAGCATCCTGGGAGATGTAGTCCGTTTTCGCTGGTTACCGTTTTCCTCCCCTCGCATGACAGGAATTCTTGACAGTACATCCTCCCTCTCAGCGGCTCCCCACGGGTCCAGCGCTGGCAGGAAAACGCCGATGGAACAAGGAGACCAAGCGCGGAGCATGAACCCCTTCAGCCGGTTCCCATGACTGCTCCTCCGGGCCATAGCCTTTCCACGCAACCAGGTACCACAGCTTCCCCCTGCGCCATTTGGACGCCCGTATGCCCGACACTTCATACTCCACCTCCGACTCCACGCATACCGGCCTGGGTGTCCCAGACGGCTTGGAGGGTGCTGGTTTGAGCAATGATACATGAAAGACAGGGTGTATCCGCAATGACTGGGGCAAGCACACCTTCACGTTCACGGGACCCATACACTTGGTAATTCGATAGGGGCCCATGTACTTGGGATGGAACACACTGTTCTTTCGAAACCTCATGTTTCTTGTGGATATCCAGACGTAGTCTCCAGTGCGGTACAGTGGCCCGGGCCTTCTCTTCCTGTCTGCCGCAGCCTTGTATCTTCTCTTGGCCTCTATTAGGACAGCCCTTGAGCGCATCAACGTGTCTTTTATGTGTGCCACCCTGTCCGCTGTGGCGGGAATCCTGTCCTCTCTGAACGGATGTAGAAATGGCAAGAACCTGGGATGTTGGCCATAGTTGCTATAGAACGGAGATGACTGTGTGGAGCTGTGAGTGGCGTTGTTATAGGCTATCTCTGCAACCCATAGCAAGTCGACCCATTCTTCCCTGCCCTGGTCCACAAAACATCGCAGATACTGTTTGAGCGTTTGGTTCAGGCGCTCGGTTTGGCCGTCCGTTTGAGGGTGGTAGCTGGTGGACAGGGCGGTCTTAACATGCAGCGCAGTGCACCAAGTCTTCCAGAATTGCGCAGTAAACTGTGACCCCCGGTCCGACACGATCACCCCAGGTAATCCATGCAGTCGTACCACATTCTTTAGGAGTAGTGACGCCAATTCCCCGGCCGTAGGGACTCTCTTGCAGGGGATGAAGTGCCCCATTTTCGTCAAGTAATCCACCACCACCAGTATTGCCGTCATCCCCTGGTCTACCGGTAGGCCCACCACGAAGTCCAGAGATATGCTATCCCATGGTCTATCCGGGGTCGGAAGTGGATGTAAGAGCCCTTGGGTTCGGCCATGGTCGGCCTTCATGGTAGCACACGTAGGACACTCCTGTCCCCACCTCCTGACATCCACTCTCATGGTTGGCCACCAGAAATGCCGTCCCATGCTAGCCACCGTTTTTTCAAAGCCTAAATGACCTGCGCATGGAGAGTCATGGCACCAGATGAATGCTTGTTTCCTTAGCCTAGGCGTGGGTATCAATAGGCACCTGCCCTTCAGGGGTATCCCGTCCTTCAGCTGCCATTCTCTGTGACTGAGGAGCCACCTCCGCCATGAGAATGACCTGATCCCTCTCTTTATTCCCCTCAGGAAAGTATCCGGTTGGATAACCCCCAATACCATCCTCGGGGAAATGATGGAATGCTCGGTCGCAGGCAATGGTTCCTTAACTGCAGATTGACGGGACAGGGCGTCCGCCTTCCGGTTTTCCGTCCCCGGCCGATATGTGATGCGGAAGTTGAACCCCGCAAAGAAGATCATCCACCGCAGCTGTCTGGGAGAAAGGTGTCTTGTGGCCGTCATGAACTGTAGGTTCCGATGGTCCGTGTACACCGATACCACATGTCTTGCCCCCATCAACCAATGCCTCCATTCGGTGAAGGCGTCCTTGATTGCGAGAAGCTCCTTCTCCGCAATATGGTAGTTGCGTTCGGCGTCGTTGAGTTTGCGGGACATGTACGCAACGGGATGAAGCACCCCTGTGTCGTGGTTGCGTTGGGACAAGATAGCCCCCAGCGCCACATCCGATGCGTCCGCTTCCACCACGTAGGGGAGATCCGGATCGGGGTGAGCCAACACCGGCGCCTTACCAAAGGCGCTTTTCAGGGCCTCAAAGGCTGTGTTCGCTTCAGGGGACCAGACAAACTCCTTGGACTTCCTCAGTAGCTGTGTGATTGGGGCCACCAATCCTGAAAATCCATCTATAAACCGCCTGTAAAAGTTGGCGAAGCCAATGAAACTTTGGACGTCCTTCACGCTTTGGGGCACCGGCCATTCTTTCACCGCCTTGATCTTTCGTTCTGCCATCTCCTGTCCCTCTGGACTCAGCATCACTCCGAGGAATTCCACGGATGTGACGTGGAAGTCACACTTGCTGAGTTTACAAAACAGCATGTTTTCCCTCAGCTTTTGGAGCACAGCTTTGACGTGGTGTACGTGCTCCTCCACACTGGACGAATAGATGAGGATGTCGTCGATATATACGACCACGTAGATATCCAACTCCTCTCTGAATACCTCATTCAAAAAGTACTGAAAGGCTGCCGGGGCGTTGCACAGACCGAACGGCATGACGAGGTACTCAAAAAGGCCGAACCTGGTCTTAAAGGCGGTCTTCCACTCGTCTCCGCCCCTCATGCGCACCAGATGGTATGCCCCTTTCAAATCCAACTTGGTGTAGATACGAGCTTTCTTGACCTGTTCCAGAAGTACACTGATGAGAGGCAAGGGGTACCGATTCTTTACGGTTATCGCATTCAATGCCCTAAAGTCCACACAGGCTCTCAGCTCCCCATTAGCCTTCGGGATGAAGAAGAGTGGCGAGACGGCCGGAGACTTGGACGGGCGGATGAATCCTAGCTTGAGGAGTTTATCCAGGTACCCCCGGAGATGCACGTTTTCAGGCTCCGTCAGGGCATACAGCCTGCCGCTGGGAACGCTGGCCCCTGGCACCAGGTCGATCTGGCAGTCAAACTGTCTATGTGGTGGTAGCACTTCCGCCTTCACCTCATCAAATATATCCTCAAAACTGTGATAAGCCTGGGGGAGAGCCACATCTTTTTCTGCCGCTGTAGCCACCGTCTGACTCCCGCTCTCATCTGCGTCAAGGGATTCCGTTCTTATTCCACAATGCAGGATGCAATACGGTGACGTCAGTTCGATGCGATGTGTTGGCCAATCCACAGAGGGGTTGTGTTTCTGTAGCCACGGCAATCCCAATATGACGCCATATTGGGGCGCTCGGATGATGTTAAAATCGATTTGTTCCAAATGGTTCCTCCCACATCTCATCGGAAGGACCCCCGTGTGCTGCCCGATGGGCCCCGTCACCAATCGCCTTCCGTCTACAGCATAGACGTCTTCGGGTACAGCTTTGGGAAGAAGCACTAGCCCTAGCCTGCATGCCTCGTTGTGGTCCATAAAAATGCCAGTGGCCCCTGAATCCACCATGGCCACAACGGGTATCCACTGGTCATGCACTCCCACGTGCACCGTGAGAAACAGGTGTCGTTGTCCCTTAGTGACCGAGTTGGAAAGTGAAGGGATGGATGAGTGACTCCGAGATGCCCCTTCTTTGGTCTGGGAGTCCTCTAGTTTTCCGCCGGTACGTCCACCACGGCTGTTACCGACCGGTTGGCCCGATAACGTGACGTCTTCGGTTTGGCAGGGCATTCACGTACGTAGTGGCCTTTTTTGCCACAATATAGGCACAATCCTTGTTTACGGCGTGACTCTTTCTCCGTGGCTGTGAGGCTCGCTCGTATTGCGCCGATGTCCATGGGTTCTCCCTTGGATGCGGTGGCAGTTTCAGGACTTCCCACTGTCACATAGGATGGAAGGGATTTTCCTTTTCTCCCATGATCCCCCTTTCTTTCACTTTGCCTATGTTCCAGCCGTAATACCAGGTTGATAAGGCCCTCACATGTCTTGGGTTGTGGGTCAATATGAGCCACGGCGTCCTTGAGCTCCTCGCACAGCCCGTGATGGAAGAGCGCCGTCTGTTTAGCAACAGGCCACTTGGTTTCCGCAACCAGCCTTCGGAACGCGTTGAGATACTGCACCAGGTCGTTGGATCCCTGTCTCAACTCAAGCATTTCACGGTCCGCCGTGTACGAGTCAGCCCTTCTGTCGAAGACCTTCAGGAATTCCTCGCGAAAAGCACCCCAATCACATAAGATGGGGTCGTCCCTGCTCACCAGAGGTACGGCCCATTGTGCCGCGTTTCCAGCCAAATAGGATATAAGGAAAGCCACACGAGCCTGACTCGTGGGGAACGCCCTTGGTTTGCACGATAAATGTAGCGCCACTTGTGTGAGGAATACCTGCACTGTGTTAGGATCCCCACTGTACCTCTCTGGTGTTGCCAAGGGGATGGCTACCGGCATTTCCACTACTACCGCAGGGGTCTGGTTCGTGAGGGAGGTGCTGGGCGTGAGCGGGTCCAAATGGATAGCATCCAGTCTGGCTTTTACATCGGCTGTTTCTTGCCTGGAGGCAGCCAATTCAATTTGCACGGTCGCTAAAGCAGCCAGCACATCATCAAGTGTTGCCATGTCTGTTATCGACCGGGAGACAGTTAGTGTTTATTAAGGTCGGATATTTTGTAACGCCCTGAACGTCTCAGGATCGTTTAACAGACACGATAATGAGAACGCAACCACTTGTGAAGGTTTAGTTATTTTAATGAAGGCAAAAATAATACAAGGAATAAACAAAGGTTATAGTCACTGGAATCCTCCAGGCTAAGTACGTTACCAGCCCACAGCACGGATGGTCCTAACCGTCCTCTGCATATACGCCGATCCCGGCGTATGCCAACAGAGGGCAGAAATGAAATGGCCGACAATGCCAATCGGTAGGCTGTGAGGGGCACGAAGAGTGTTGGGGAGAATCGAGGAGTCAGGGAAACACCCAGCCGGGGTCTCTACCTGAAGGGAGCAGCCGCTCAACCTCTTCCTCAGACTGCACCGGGACGCGGAGTCACCTCCTGGTGATGCGTCACCGATACCCCAATCACAAGCAAAGAAGACTGAACCGAGAGCAGCCGCTCGATCGATCCCGTGGACTTCCGAGTCTGTAACGCGGCAAACACCTCCTGGTGTACGTTACAGCTGGCAGTCCCTGTATCTCTGGTCGGGCTGGGAGTTACGACTCCAACCAGCAAAAGCGCCACTGCGCTTTGACTCAGCCGAGTCAAAAAGCGAAGCTCAATGGTTATCCGGTAGAGCTTCCGGGTCCTTCACAGGTGACGATGGGGCAAGACACGGCCCAGGGAGTAACGACTCGACCTACCTCCGTTCTTGCCTTACTGGAGCACCACTCCGGAACACTGCTCTTCACTAAGCAGGTACGTCGGTGTAAACACAATATCCGACAGCGTTGTACCTCCCGGTTCCTCCCTTTATAGGGCGTGTTTTCCTTGAGTTATGTAACAGCTCTCCTGTTTACATAAGGGCGTGTTTTCCTTGAGTTATGTAACAGCTCTCCTGTTTACATAAGGGCGTGTTTTTCTTGAGTTATGTAACAGCTCTCCTGTTTACATAACCTCTCAACCGCTAAGCATCCTGGGAGATGTAGTCCGTTTTCGCTGGTTACCGTTTTCCTCCCCTCGCATGACAGGAATTCTTGACACACAAAGTGCACGCAAATTACACAGCTCTTGTCCAGTATATAGCAATGGCATACATTCACATACTGTGCTATCAATAATCAATATACCACAGTGGTCGGATCACATAACACTGGATTACAACACTGTCCTGGTCTAATATCACACACAGTGATGGCAGTGTGCACCTTGCAAAATCTGTCAAATTCGTTCTAAGGATCCTCTGGCAGGGCTGGCATGGCCAGTCCATGTAAATACAGCCGGCCCCATGAATAGGACTTTTTCGTGCAGGGAAATTAGGATAGGCCCTTAAAATGAGAACAACTTGAAAACTGTGGGGCTGAAAGGACTTCCCAGGTTGAGTTGGTGTTGCCTGCTTGAACAGTTGGGAGAGCAGTGATGGGCGAGTGTGTGGGTTGAAACGGCTCCGTCTCCGGCAGCCGCACCTCAATCTCTTTCTAAGGTAGGGGGAGATAGGCGGAAGGACCATGGCCACTCACATTACACACCCTACTCTATACAGGACAACATACTGGGAACACCTAATAGTTTTAGAGACATACATTGCAAAAACTGTGTTTTCTTCTTAGCTTTCATCAGAATGAAGACAGCATGGAAAAGATGAAATATAATTTGAACTTCCCCGCATGAGGTTTTGCGTGCACGCGATTAGGAAATAAATGATTCTCTTTGTGCGCTCACCCTCATCATTTCATGATGTCCTCTGTGCAAAACGAAGCACTGAGCAAAGAGCTAAAGAGACTGAGCCAAGATCAGACAGGGCTGAGCTAAGACCCCACATCACCGGCACAAGATAGTACCTCGATGGCTCGGTATTATTGCTGGCCTAAATCACAGCCATGGCTCAGGATCAGATAAGTATGGCTTCAAACAAGCTGTTCTGAGCCATATGCACTGGTTACTAGCCTAGGACAGCACAGCCTGGGTCAAGATCACACAGAACTGAGACAATTTCACACCCTATTGGGCCAAAATCAACCACTCGCTGGCCCCAGGTCATACACGGCTGGAGCCAGAGGCGCAACTAGAGCCAAATTTCGGGGGGGGGGGGGCTAAGAAAAAATATCGGGGGGGGGGGGCTGAATCTTTTAAGCCATAGGCAGAGTGGAGCTGCAGGGGCTCTTAGAAGGGGTGAAGGCCTCATTAACATGCAAATGGTCTTTTAACCCTTTCGCTGCGGCGGGAATTCCGCCGCAGCGCTGGAGGTGCGGGGGGGCAGCGCGGTGGCGCTGTGCTCATGATGGAGCCACTCCGTCATGAGCCACGGTTGAGCTGTGCTCATGACGGAGCAGTTCCGTCATTACTCCGCCCAGTTGCGTTGTCCCCCCGCACAGGCGGGGAAACAGCGCCGCGTGGGCGGAGCGGCCGCCAACGGTCGTGGCATGACGGAACCGCTCCGTCATGAGCACACGGCAACCGTGGCTCATGACGGAGCGGTTCCGTCATGAGCGGGGAAGGGGTTAAAGACCTGTGAAGTGCTTGGGTGCGGCTGTGTGTGTGCCCGGGAAGCTGCCACACACGACGGGGGGGGGCTGAAGCCCTGTGAGTCGAATGGGTGTTGCGCGCCTGGCTGGAGCACATACGACCGAGCGAAGCCACAACCACCACCGGTGGACAGAAATCCTCAGGATGCTGCCGATTGTTCTGTGCAGGTCTAATCCTGGCACATTCGCACCGAATCTCCTGAGGCAGCAAGATGATTATCCAGGCGAATCCTTCCCTTCCAATGGACTGAATTCATATCTCTGAAGGTCATGACATCATGCTTGCGATATATGTCTTGTGCCCCGTGGGCAGAGGGAATCTGCACATGCGGGGAATTAAGGAGTACTATCAAGGGTAATGTGAATGCTCCAGAGTAGAAGTGTCTTATGTGTCTTGTCCTTAGCCCCGCCCCTAGCCCCGCCCACTTCCCACACTCAGCTCATTTTAATGAGTACCTGCACTTAGTTTTCCCTTTTAAAGCACTGTCTGTGCGTCTGTCTTGGCGTCACTCAGTCTGTCTGCAGCACCCCTCTCCAGCCCTCTCTGCTCAGGGGAAGTCTCTCACATGGTCTGAGGTGGAAGGTCTGAGTGCCACCCCCCCCAGCCCTGTCAATGAGACTTAATTAACACCATAAAAAAACGATAAACAAACATTGGCAACGGCAATATGTGTGGACGGCACTTTGAGTTCTGAGTAAAACATGAAATAAATCCTGCTGTGGTGTAAAACATGAACAACAAGCATTTGAAATGCAATACATCTTGCATTTGCGAAGGTTTGAGCTATTGGCATTGTAAATCACAATAGCTTAAATGCTCACAAATGCGAGACCTATTGCATTGCAAATATTTTTTATTTCCAAGCGCCTCATGCCGCGCTTGCACGTTAATAGAGGTCACGCCCCTTTCTTTAGATAAGCCACGTCTAAAAAAAGGGGCCCACCACCATTAAAGTGAAAGCACAGTACAAAATGCCTTTTTTTTTGTAAAAGCGCCCCAAACAGCACTTTCATTTTAATGGCAGCTGCGCCTCTTTGTTTAGACACAGCTCGTCTAAATAAAGGGGCATGGCCTCTATTAATGTGCAAGCGCGGCATGAGACGCTTGGAAACAACCCAAAAACAAGTGGATATTAAAAAAAAACCATGCACCTGCGTTCGGCACCACAAATAAACCAAAGACGTGCCATTAAAAAAAGCATTAGGAGAGAGCAACAGCAGGCAGGTGAAAACAATTTAAACCAAATAGTGCTCGGAGGCTGCAATTAAAGCCTACCGAGTAACAACACATGTAAGAGGGCCAGTCCTTATGGGAGGGTACAAGATGAGACAAAGCGGTACTAAGGAGGGACTACAAAGCCTATTGACCAATGAAGAGCCAGAGTTTCCAAAGGACAATGACACAGGCCAATAAAAAACAATGGGCGGAGAGTGGACGGAGTTTCAAGTCCATACCTGAATACAGCATGCCTCGCAGAGCAGCGCATGCCCTGCCCAGGCTCGACCTAAAAACGTACGGGATGTTCTAATCCCTGATTCTGGACCTTGTGACTCCACCCAGGTGTCAGACTGGATCTGGAAGCTCTTGCATGAGCCCCTGTTGCTGCCAGCCAGTGCCCTATTGATTTCTTGCAGTGGGCCCGTCCCTGCAGAGGGTGGGACTCAAGCCATGCTCTGATTGCTGGAAGCAGATGTCAGTCAGGGATCGTCAAGGCACTCCCTTGTGGTGCCTCCAGTCCAAGTGTGACTCCAAGTCCTGTGCCAGTTGCACCCTGACACAGAGGTAGGTAGCTGAGGGGCCCCACAGGGACCAGGGATCATTTGACTGTACCCGTAGCTGACGAGTCCCTGCACTCACCACCTCCACTGCACTCTGTGTCTGCCCAGGCTGAGGCCTGCACTCACCACCTTCACTGCACACTGTGTCTGCCCAGCCTGAGGCCTGCACTCACCACCTTCACTGCACACTGAGTCTGCCCAGGCTGAGGCCTGCACTCACCACCTTCACTGCACACTGAGTCTGCCCAGGCTGAGGCCTGCACTCACCACCTTCACTGCACACTGTGCCTGCCCAGGCTGAGGCCTGCACTCACCACCTTCACTGCACACTGAGTCTGCCCAGGCTGAGGCCTGCACTCACCACCTTCACTGCACACTGTGTCTGCCCAGGCTGAGGCCTGCACTCACCACCTTCACTGCACACTGTGTCTGCCCAGCCTGAGGCCTGCACTCACCACCTTCACTGCACACTGAGTCTGCCCAGGCTGAGGCCTGCACTCACCACCTTCACTGCACACTGAGTCTGCCCAGGCTGAGGCCTGCACTCACCACCTTCACTGCACACTGTGTCTGCCCAGGCTGAGGCCTGCACTCTTCACCTTCACTGCACACTGTGTCTGCCCAGGCTGAGGCCTGCACTCACCACCTTCACTGCACACTGTGTCTGCCCAGGCTGAGGCCTGCACTCACCACCTTCACTGCACACTGAGTCTGCCCAGGCTGAGGCCTGCACTCACCACCTTCACTGCACACTGGGTCTGCCCAGGCTGAGGCCTGCACTCACCACCTTCACTGCACACTGTGTCTGCCCAGGCTGAGGCCTGCACTCACCACCTTCACTGCACACTGTGTCTGCCCAGGCTGAGGCCTGCACTCACCACCTTCACTGCACTCTGTGTCTGCCCAGGCTGAGGCCTGCACTCACCACCTTCACTGCACACTGTGTCTGCCCAGGCTGAGGCCTGCACTAACCACCTTCACTGCACACTGGGTCTGCCCAGGCTGAGGCCTGCACTCACCACCTTCACTGCACACTGTGTCTGCCCAGGCTGAGGCCTGCACTCACCACCTTCACTGCACTCTGTGCCTGCCCAGGCTGAGGCCTGCACTCACCACCTTCACTGCACTCTGTGTCTGCCCAGGCTGAGGCCTGCACTCACCACCTTCACTGCACACTGTGTCTGCCCAGGCTGAGGCCTGCACTTACCACCTTCACTGCACTCTGTGTCTGCCCAGGCTGAGGCCTGCACTCACCACCTTCACTGCACACTGTGTCTGCCCAGGCTGAGGCCTGCACTCACCACCTTCACTGCACTCTGTGTCTGCCCAGGCTGAGGCCTGCACTCACCACCTTCACTGCACACTGTGTCTGCCCAGGCTGAGGCCTGCACTTACCACCTTCACTGCACTCTGTGTCTGCCCAGGCTGAGGCCTGCACTCACCACCTTCACTGCACACTGTGTCTGCCCAGCCTGAGGCCTGCACTCACCACCTTCACTGCACACTGTGTCTGCCCAGGCTGAGGCCTGCACTCACCACCTTCACTGCACACTGGGTCTGCCCAGGCTGAGGCCTGCACTCACCACCTTCACTGCTGCACACTGTCTGCCCAGGCTGAGGCCTGCACTCACCACCTTCACTGCACACTGTGTCTGCCCAGGCTGAGGCCTGCACTCACCACCTTCACTGCACTCTGGGTCTGCCCAGGCTGAGGCCTGCACTCACCACCTTCACTGCACACTGTGTCTGCCCAGGCTGAGGCCTGCACTCACCACCTTCACTGCACACTGTGTCTGCCCAGGCTGAGGCCTGCACTCACCACCTTCACTGCACACTGTGTCTGCCCAGGCTGAGGCCTGCACTCACCACCTTCACTGCACACTGTGTCTGCCCAGGCTGAGGCCTGCACTCACCACCTTCACTGCACACTGGGTCTGCCCAGGCTGAGGCCTGCACTCACCACCTTTACTGCACACTGTGTCTGCCCAGCCTGAGGCCTGCACTCACCACCTTCACTGCACACTGTGTCTGCCCAGCCTGAGGCCTGCACTCACCACCTTCACTGCACACTGGGTCTGCCCAGCCTGAGGCCTGCACTCACCACCTTCACTGCACACTGTGTCTGCCCAGCCTGAGGCCTGCACTCACCACCTTCACTGCACACTGGGTCTGCCCAGCCTGAGGCCTGCACTCACCACCTTCACTGCACACTGTGCCTGCCCAGGCTGAGGCCTGCACTCACCACCTTCACTGCACTCTGTGCCTGCCCAGGCTGAGGCCTGCACTCACCACCTTCACTGCACACTGTGTCTGCCCAGCCTGAGGCCTGCACTCACCACCTTCACTGCACACTGTGTCTGCCCAGGCTGAGGCCTGCACTCACCACCTTCACTGCACGCTGTGTCTGCCCAGCCTGAGGCCTGCACTCACCACCTTCACTGCACACTGAGTCTGCCCAGGCTGAGGCCTGCACTCACCACCTTCACTGCACACTGTGTCTGCCCAGGCTGAGGCCTGCACTCACCACCTTCACTGCACACTGTGTCTGCCCAGCCTGAGGCCTGCACTCACCACCTTCACTGCACACTGTGTCTGCCCAGGCTGAGGCCTGCACTCACCACCTTCACTGCACACTGTGTCTGCCCAGGCTGAGGCCTGCACTCACCACCTTCACTGCACACTGTGTCTGCCCAGGCTGAGGCCTGCACTCACCACCTTCACTGCACACTGTGTCTGCCCAGGCTGAGGCCTGCACTTACCACCTTCACTGCACTCTGTGTCTGCCCAGGCTGAGGCCTGCACTCACCACCTTCACTGCACACTGTGTCTGCCCAGCCTGAGGCCTGCACTCACCACCTTCACTGCACACTGTGTCTGCCCAGGCTGAGGCCTGCACTCACCACCTTCACTGCACACTGAGTCTGCCCAGGCTGAGGCCAGCACTCACCACCTTCACTGCACACTGTGTCTGCCCAGGCTGAGGCCTGCACTCACCACCTTCACTGCACACTGTGTCTGCCCAGGCTGAGGCCTGCACTCACCACCTTCACTGCACACTGTGTCTGCCCAGGCTGAGGCCTGCACTCACCACCTTCACTGCACACTGTGTCTGCCCAGCCTGAGGCCTGCACTCACCACCTTCACTGCACACTGTGTCTGCCCAGGCTGAGGCCTGCACTCATTACCTTCACTGCACACTGGGTCTGCCCAGGCTGAGGCCTGCACTCACCACCTTCACTGCTGCACACTGTGTCTGCCCAGGCTGAGGCCTGCACTCACCACCTTCACTGCACACTGTGTCTGCCCAGGCTGAGGCCTGCACTCACCACCTTCACTGCACTCTGGGTCTGCCCAGGCTGAGGCCTGCACTCACCACCTTCACTGCACACTGTGTCTGCCCAGGCTGAGGCCTGCACTCACCACCTTCACTGCACACTGTGTCTGCCCAGGCTGAGGCCTGCACTCACCACCTTCACTGCACACTGTCTGCCCAGGCTGAGGCCTGCACTCACCACCTTTACTGCACACTGTGTCTGCCCAGCCTGAGGCCTGCACTCACCACCTTCACTGCACACTGTGTCTGCCCAGGCTGAGGCCTGCACTCACCACCTTCACTGCACACTGGGTCTGCCCAGCCTGAGGCCTGCACTCACCACCTTCACTGCACACTGTGTCTGCCCAGCCTGAGGCCTGCACTCACCACCTTCACTGCACACTGGGTCTGCCCAGCCTGAGGCCTGCACTCACCACCTTCACTGCACACTGTGCCTGCCCAGGCTGAGGCCTGCACTCACCACCTTCACTGCACTCTGTGCCTGCCCAGGCTGAGGCCTGCACTCACCACCTTCACTGCACACTGTGTCTGCCCAGCCTGAGGCCTGCACTCACCACCTTCACTGCACACTGTGTCTGCCCAGGCTGAGGCCTGCACTCACCACCTTCACTGCATGCTGTGTCTGCCCAGCCTGAGGCCTGCACTCACCACCTTCACTGCACACTGAGTCTGCCCAGGCTGAGGCCTGCACTCACCACCTTCACTGCACACTGTGTCTGCCCAGGCTGAGGCCTGCACTCACCACCTTCACTGCACACTGTGTCTGCCCAGCCTGAGGCCTGCACTCACCACCTTCACTGCACACTGTGTCTGCCCAGGCTGAGGCCTGCACTCACCACCTTCACTGCACACTGTGTCTGCCCAGGCTGAGGCCTGCACTCACCACCTTCACTGCACACTGGGTCTGCCCAGGCTGAGGCCTGCACTCACCACCTTCACTGCACACTGTGTCTGCCCAGGCTGAGGCCTGCACTCACCACCTTCACTGCACACTGGGTCTGCCCAAGCTGAGGCCTGCACTCACCACCTTCACTGCACACTGGCTCTGCCCAGGCTGAGACCTGCACTCACCACCTTCACTGCACACTGTGTCTGCCCAGCCTGAGGCCTGCTCTCACCACCTTCACTGCACACTGGGTCTGCCCAGGCTGAGGCCTGCACTCACCACCTTCACTGCACGTTGTGTCTGCCCAGGCTGAGGCCTGCACTCACCACCTTCACTGCACACTGGGTCTGCCCAGGCTGAGGCCTGCACTCACCACCTTCACTGCACACTGTGTCTGCCCAGGCTGAGGCCTGCACTCACCACCTTCACTGCACACTGGGTCTGCCCAGGCTGAGGCCTGCACTCACCACCTTCACTGCACACTGGCTCTGCCCAGGCTGAGACCTGCACTCACCACCTTCACTGCACACTGGCTCTGCCCAGGCTGAGGCCTGCACTCACCACCTTCACTGCACACTGTGTCTGCCCAGGCTGAGGCCTGCACTCACCACCTTCACTGCACTCTGTGTCTGCCCAGGCTGAGGCCTGCACTCACCACCTTCACTGCACACTGTGTCTGCCCAGGCTGAGGCCTGCACTCACCACCTTCACTGCACACTGTGTCTGCCCAGACTGAGGCCTGCACTCACCACCTTCACTGCACTCTGTGTCTGCCCAGGCTGAGGCCTGCACTCACCACCTTCACTGCACACTGTGTCTGCCCAGGCTGAGGCCTGCACTCACCACCTACACTGCACACGGGGTCTGCCCAGGCTGAGGCCTGCACTCACCACCTTCACTGCACACTGTGTCTGCCCAGCCTGAGGCCTGCACTCACCACCTTCACTGCACACTGGGTCTGCCCAGGCTGAGGCCTGCACTCACCACCTTCACTGCACACTGGGTCTGCCCAGGCTGAGGCCTGCACTCACCACCTTCACTGCACACTGTGTCTGCCCAGCCTGAGGCCTGCTCTCACCACCTTCACTGCACACTGGGTCTGCCCAGGCTGAGGCCTGCACTCACCACCTTCACTGCACGCTGTGTCTGCCCAGCCTGAGGCCTGCACTCACCACCTTCACTGCACACTGTGTCTGCCCAGGCTGAGGCCTGCACTCACCACCTTCACTGCACACTGTGTCTGCCCAGCCTGAGGCCTGCACTCACCACCTTCACTGCACACTGTGTCTGCCCAGGCTGAGGCCTGCACTCTTCACCTTCACTGCACACTGTGTCTGCCCAGGCTGAGGCCTGCACTCACCACCTTCACTGCACACTGTGTCTGCCCAGGCTGAGGCCTGCACTCACCACCTTCACTGCACACTGTGTCTGCCCAGGCTGAGGCCTGCACTCACCACCTTCACTGCACACTGGGTCTGCCCAGGCTGAGGCCTGCACTCACCACCTTCACTGCACACTGTGTCTGCCCAGGCTGAGGCCTGCACTCACCACCTTCACTGCACACTGGGTCTGTCCAGCCTGAGGCCTGCACTCACCACCTTCACTGCACACTGTGTCTGCCCAGCCTGAGGCCTGCACTCACCACCTTCACTGCACACTGTGTCTGCCCAGCCTGAGGCCTGCACTCACCACCTTCACTGCACTCTGTGCCTGCCCAACCTGAGGCCTGCACTCACCACCTTCACTGCACACTGTGTCTGCCCAGGCTGAGGCCTGCACTCACCACCTTCACTGCACACTGTGTCTGCCCAGCCTGAGGCCTGCACTCACCACCTTCACTGCACACTGTGTCTGTCCAGCCTGAGGCCTGCACTCACCACCTTCACTGCACTCTGTGCCTGCCCAACCTGAGGCTTGCATGGCCAGTATGTACTGTTTGAAACCAGGGCTGACACACAAGACAGCAAAGGTGGGGATTACAGCCATTTCTGCGCACTGATTGAATCACAAATGGTGCTGGTTTTTATTTAAAATAAATCGCACCACCGGTACTTACTTTTTAACAGATTAAGCCCTGGAGTGATGCCTTCAAGGAGCTGAGCTGCAAGTATTGAACATATTGGGCCCAATTCACAGAACTAATTTAAGACAAAATCCTAAACTTACTACCATTTTGGTATTCACAGAAGGCACTTCCTCATTTCGGTATTCACAGAAGGCACTTACTCATTTCGGTATTCACAGAAGTTAGGAGTCCTAACTTTAGGAATCCTAAATGCCTTCTGTGAATACAGAAAGCCTTAAAATTAGTATTTTTCTCAGTTTAGGAGTCCTAAAGTTAGGACTCCTAACTTTACTACTACTAAACTGAGAAAAATCCTAATTTTAAGAATTTCGGTATTCACAGAAGGTATTTAGGAGTCCTGAAGTTAGGACTCCTAACTTTACTACTACTAAACTGAGAAAAATCCCAATTTTAAGAATTTCGGTATTCACAGAAGGCATCTAGAAGTCCTAAAGTTAGGACTCCTAACTTCTGTGAATACCGAAATGAGTAAGTGCCTTCTGTGAATACCAAAATGGTAGTAAGTTTAGGATTTTGTCTTAAGTTAGTTCTTTGAATCGGGCCCATTGTTCTCCCTCCTCACTGCACAGATGCAGGGCTTCAAGGAGCTGTGCTGCAAGTATTGAACATACTGTTCTCCCTCCTCACTGCACAGATGCAGGGCTTCAAGGAGCTGTGCTGCAAGTATTGAACATACTGTTCTCCCTCCTCACTGCACAGATGCAGGGCTTCAAGGAGCTGTGCTGCAAGTATTGAACATAAAATTTTCCCTCCTCACTGTACAGATGCTGGGCTTCGAGGAGCTTTGCTGCAAGTATTGAAGATTATGTTCTCTCCCCCTCACAGTACAGATGCAGGGCTTCGAGGAGCTGTGCTGTAAGTATTGAACTTAAGTTTATCCCTCCTTACAGCACAAATGCAGGGCTTCAAGGAGCTGTGAGGCAAGTATTGAAGATAATATTCTCCCTCCTTACTGTACAGATGCAGGGCTTCAAGGAGCTGGGATGCAAGCATTGAACATAATGTTCTCCCGCAACACAGTACAGATGCTGGGCTTCAAGGAGCTGTGCTGCAAGTATTGAACACAATGTTCTCCCTCTCACTATACAGATGCTGGGGTGCAAGGAGCTGAGCTGCAAGTATTGAATATAAGTTTCTCCATCCTTTTGCACAGGTGCTGGGCTTCAAGGAGCTGTGCTGCAAGTATTGAACATAAGTTTCTCCCTTCTCACTGCACAGATGCTGGGCTTCAAGGAGCTGTAATGAAAGTATTGAACATAATTTTCTCCCTCCTCGCTGCACAGATGCAGGGCTTCAAGGAGCTGTGCTGCAAGTATTAAACATAATGTTTTTCCTCCTCACTGTAGGAGAGTAGGATCTGCTTCTTATGGTTACCCCCACTTTTTGCTGATGATTCACTGTTTTTCGACTTTAGTCTGGCTGGGGCCCTGCTAACCAGGACCCCAGCCTAGCTGCTTCCTCTCTAAATTGATTCCCTGTACCTTAGGTACACTCCAGATTGGATTCAGGGGTACCCTTATAAGTTCCTAGTATATGGTATACTATGTACCCAAGGCATAGGTACCCAGAGGCCTACCAGGGGCTGCAGCATGTATTATGCCACCCCTGGGAAGCCTTCAAAGATGACACCACAGGACTGCTACTGCAGCCTGAGAGAGGTGGTGCATGCACCCCTTACTGAGATATAGGTTCACTATATCTCACCCTATCACTGCACCTATAAACCTATCAGTCACCCCTTTGGCAGGCCTTCTTAATACTGAAGGCAGGGTGCTTGGTTTTATGTGAGAGGGTGCCCATGCATGAGCAGAACCCCTCTGCAGCCTTCGGAATCTATTCTCCGGGGTTGTCTGTGATGCAGCCTGACCATATACTCTTAAGTGCATTATAACCTCGCGGTAAATGCTAACTTTGGGATGGCTGCACGGAAACATGTTGTGTTTGGTGTCAAACACCTTGGAATCATACCCCCACACAAATAACTGGTGTGGGAGTATGATCCCCCCCTTCTAGAGGGAGAGACATGGCAGCACCGGTATACCCGGTAGCAGCTAACAGAGCCCTGGCATCACAAAATTAATGCTGCCAGCCACAGACACAAGTCTGGTCTCCTGCTGCTGACCGAAACTCCGGCAGGAGAGGCCTGGACAATAGGTTTCCTGTCACAGAGAGGTGTGACCACCTCCCAGACAGGCTTTAGTGTATTGGGGCAGGGTGGGTGCACTCCAAGAGTGCTTTGAAGTCTGCACTTGGGGCACATTTGGTGTCCTTGTGCATAGTCCAGCTCAAACCGGATGCAGAGGCTACCAGCCCCTGCTCTGGCGTGAAACTGGACAAAGGAAATTGGAGTAGCCACCCCTCTTTTCAAACCCTCCCATAGGTGGCTCCCCTGAGTTAGTCCAACCCCTTCCTTGGGTATAAATAAGGAACCCCTGACTACAGAACTTTGGATATCCCTGGATGAAACTTTGAAACTGAATCCTGGAACTTCGATGAGCTACACGACGCTAGATGACTGAAGAATCTCCCTTGGAGTAAAGGAGTTACTCCCCTGCTTGGCAGGCACCAAAGACGCAACAGTCCGGTTTGCATCTCCGAAGCTCCTGAGGACTCCGAAGAATTTTGCAACACAGGAGGTGGGTTCCTGTGGTCTCTGGGGTTGATTTGTGCGCTCAGCAAACTCTGGGGCCTGTATCCCTTGTGGAGACCGTGCAACCCGAACCCCTGGACACCGCGATGATTTGCAG
The DNA here is from genome assembly GCF_964204655.1 of Triturus cristatus. NCBI lineage: Eukaryota > Metazoa > Chordata > Amphibia > Caudata > Salamandridae > Triturus > Triturus cristatus. The sequence goes on along the minus strand of NC_140589.1, from coordinate 17,774,632 downwards.
AAGCATCAGCTTTTAGGCGACCTCTGCAGCTGAGCTTTGGGTCGCTTATAGCCCTGACCCCGAGTAGCATTTGCACTGAAGATTGCCCACCTACACTCCACGAGTGTTCCGTGAGCAGACCCTTTGTGTTTTCTCTTGAGGTCCCTTCGCGATCCCTGGTCTGTTGACTGGTGGGTCCCTGTGAAGGCAACTCTAACTTTATTTGGGCTTACCTGGTTGCTCCAGAGGTGCCCTGACTCTCCATCACTTGGGGAGTCCCCAGGACCTTGCTGGTCCGCACAGAAGACTCTTTCCTCTTCCTGCATGGATTGCTGTTGCCAAGACTTGTGGGTGATAATCCGGGAACCGACGCTGCAGCACTCGACATCCTTCATGGGACAGCTCGAATCCAGCTCCTGGTCGTCGTCAACGCCACCTGGTCTTCGTGGCTGGAGAGTCAAGCTTCCCCTCTTCGCACCTGAAGCACCTGACATCGGTGGGCATTCGTCTATCGTGCCCCTGGTCACTGGCTAGTGACCTAGACTCTGTCCCCTCTGCTTTCAGGTTCTTCACATCTTCGATCCAGGCTTGGATCTCTTTGGACACTTCTCCTCTTCCCGGCAGAAGCACTTTTCAGCATCTTGCCATTGAAATCGACGAAGACGCCCGACACCATTTGACACCTATGCACCCGGCTTCCCTGGGTGAGGTAACTCGAGTACTCCGGTACTCCCGTGGGTGTTGGCCCTAGAACCATCTAAGTCCAAAAGGGTTTGTTCCTAGTCCACCTCTAAGTGTCCTTAAACTTTAAAATCCCAACCGCGACTTTCCATATATTAGCTAACGGAGCTCGCGGCTGTGTTCTCACACTGCACACGTCCCCCGTGGGTCCCTTGTGTCACTACCTTGGGTGGCTCCTTGAGGTTCCAACGATTCTACGTGCTCTAGGCACTGTGTCTAGTCAAGTCGTGGTTCCTATACCACTTTCTTAATATATGGTTTGGTTCGCCCCTAGGGGCTATCGTATATTGTGCTAATTTACTGTGATATTTTAATTGTAACATATGTGCTTTGACCTCTAGACTCATAAAGAGACTAGCAGGGTGTGTTTAGTAATACATACATATATTTTATATATATATCTGGTGTGGTTCTCCTTTCATTTGGTCATTCAAGAGATTATAGACTGGTAAAACAAGCTACTTTACACTCCTTCAAGACTTAGCCTGAAGGCTGCTCTCCATAGCTACCACTAGGATAGCTTTCAATAAAGGTTGTCTTTAACCTATCATCTCTAAGGGGTTGTTTGGACTGGTGCAAGGTGCCCACTATAACTAGTGGACAGCATATACCAGGCCAACTTCTCACACTCACTGTACAGATTCTGGACTTCAAGGAGCTGGGATGCAAGTATTGAACATAATGTTCTACCTCAACACAGTACAGATGCAGGGCTTCGAGGAGCTGTGCCGCAAGTATTTAAGATAATGTTCTCCCTCCTCACTGTACAGATCCTGGGCTTCGAGGAGCTGTGCTGCGACTGTTGAACATGTTTCTCTTTCTTCACTGTTCAGATATTGGGCTTCTTGGAGCTGTGATGCAAGTATTGGCCATAATGTTCCCCCGCCTCACTGTCCAGATGCTGGGCTTCAAGGAGCTGTGCTGAAAGTATTGAACATAATGTTCTCCCTCTACACAGTACAGATGTTGGGCTTCAAGGAGCTGTGCTGCAAGTAGTCAAGATAATCTTCTCCCCCTCACTATCCAGATGCTGGCCTTCGAGGAGCTGTGCTGCAAGTATTGAAGATAAGTGTATCCCTCCTCACTCCACAGATGCTGGGCTTCGAGGAGCTGTGCTGCGAGTGTTGAACATGTTTCTCCCTCCTCACTGTACAGATGCAGGGCTTCAAGGAGCGGTGCTGCAAGTATTGAAGATAAGTGTATCCCTCCTCACTCCACAGATGCTGGGCTTCGAGGAGCTGTGCTGCGAGTGTTGAACCTGTTTCTCCCTCCTCAATGTACAGATGCAGGGCTTCAAGGAGCGGTGCTGCAAGTATTGAAGATAATGTTCTCTCCCCTTCACAGTACAGATGCTGGGCTTCGAGGCGCTATGCTGCAAGTATTGAAGATTATGTTCTCTCTCCCCACTGTACATATCCTGGGCTTCGAGGAGCTGTGCTGCGAGTGTTTAACATGTTTCTCCCTCTTCACTGTCCAGATCTTGGGCTTCGTGGAGCTGTGATGCACATATTGAACATAAGTTTATCCCTCCTCACTGCACAGATGTTGGACTTCGAGGAGCTGTGCTGCAAGTATTGAACATGTTTCTCCCTCCTCAGTCTCCAGATGCTGGGCTTCGAGGAGCTGCACTGCATGTGTTGGACATAGGTTGCTCCCTCCTCAGTCTCCAGATGCTGGGCTTCGAGGAGCTGCACTGCATGTGTTGGACATAGGTTTCTCCCTCCTCACTGCATGGATGCTTGTCTTTAGCTTGGCGTGGAGATCTCCTCGGCGTGGGCCCTGGGTTCGCCCTTCCGTTGACGGCCTCTCTGGCTCCACTCTGGCAGCTCACGGCTCTGCAGGGGTCAGCCCATTACTAGAAGAAGGCGCAGACCACTACCAGGTAAACCTAAGCTGTGGACAGTGTCCGACGCGCTCCAGGGGCCCCTTACTTCATCAAGGAGAATTAAAACACGCCCGGCCTTTTAATAAATGAAATGGTGCCGTGCACACGGCACGCACGCACGCACGCACGCCTGGCCCCGAGGGTCAGGGTCTCTCATTATAATTAAATGGTGCGCAAGTTACATCAGCGCAGTGCGCACCAGCCGCGCCGGCCGGACCTCTGCCCTGCTCTGACCTCTGACCTCTGACCCTCTTCTTCAGGAATAGGTGCGCAGCCCGGTGAGGCTCCGCTGCTGCTCTTTATAATATATTAAATAAATGGTGTGGCCAGGTGGGCGCAGCGCGCAGTTGTCTCCGCGATGCGTCTTCGCAGTGCGCGGTCTCGGGGCTGGTGACCAATGAATGAGCTGCCTTGCTGGCCCCTGATTGAAGTTATTGGGGCATATTTACAATAACTGCCGCATCCCTGCATATCACCACCGTGGATGCACAGCATTTACAATGCGGCGCACCATGGGGCAAAAAACAGACAGATGCGTGATGCATCTGTGCCGTAAAGGCAGCGCATTGCTGGAGTCGCAAGCGCGACGCAGCTCCAGCTAGGCTGTGGGGTGCCATATCTTTACAATGCTGCGTCAATCCTTACGCCTGCTTCAAGCAGGCGCAGGGTTTTGACACAGCATGGGCTCAAAAGTGACTGAGTGAAATCTTGTAGATTTCACTCAGCCACTTTTAGGAGGCGTTCCTGCGACGGAACGCCCCCCTCTGCGCAGGAACGCCTACTTCTGGCGCAGGGTTTACAACATGACGCATCTCTCAGATGCGTCACGTTGTAAATACCCCGCAGCATGGCGCTTGTTTTGCGCCGCCGCTGCGTCACAAAAGTGACGCAACAGCGGCGTACAAGAGGCACAAGGGGCTTGTAAATCTGCCCCATTGTGCGCAATGCGGGGTGCAAAAGCGCGGCGTGCGTGCGTGTGAGGCTTGGGTGTGGCACATCCGATCCCAGGACCCAGCCACGGACGCTACTAGCTGAGAAGGACCATTCCGTCCCGACCATAATAATAATTTAAATTATTCCTAGCCCCTGGCCTGCCTGCCTAGCCTTGCCCTGCTGCCAGTGCCTTCTCTGCTGCTGTGCCCGGCCCGCTCGCACCTACCTCTGACGAGTGAAGCTGCAGCCAGTGGCGTAACGATAATTGAGGCCCCCCCCTGCAAGGTACTGTGGAGGTGCCGCCTCTGGGCTCTATCAAGAGCAAGAGCTCTCCGGCTAAAGTGCAGTGCTGAGGGGGCCCCCTGGAGATGCCTCCCCCCCACTGTGGGGGTTGCAGTGGCCTATGTTACTCCCCTGGCTGCTGCCTGCAGGCCAGGGCCAGCCCAGCCCCAGTCCTCAGGTCAGGAGGTGAGTCTGCGTCCGAGGCTGCGAGCCTAGGCAGGAGTGGTCTGTGCGTGGTGGAGTCTCAGGCTGCGAGCCTAGGCAGTGGTGGTCTGTGGGTGGTGGAGTCTCAGGCTGCGAGCCTAGGCAGGAGTGGTCTGTGGGTGGTGGAGTCTCAGGCTGCGAGCCTAGGCAGGGGTGGTCTGTGGTTGGTGGAGTTTCAGTCTGCGAGCCTAGGCAGGAGTGGTCCGTGGGTGGTGGAGTCTCAGTCTGCGAGTCTAGGCAGGAGTGGTCTGTGGGTGGTGGAGTCTCAGTCTGCGAGCCTAGGCAGGAGTGGACTGTGGGTGGTGGAGTCTCAGGCTGCGAGCCTAGGCAGGAGTGGTCCTTGGGTGGTGGAGTCTCCGTCTGCGAGCCTAGGCAGGAGTGGTCTGTGGGTAGTGGAGTCTCAGTCTGCGAGCCTAGGCAGGAGTGGTCTGTGGGTGGTGGAGTCTCAGTCTGCGAGCCTAGGCAGAAGAGGTCTGTGGGTGGTGGAGTGTCAGTCTGCGAGCCTAGGCAGGAGTGGTCTGTGGGTGGTGGAGTCTCAGTCTGCGAGCCTAGGCAGGAGAGGTCTGTGGGTGGTGGAGTGTCAGTCTGCGAGCCTAGGCAGGAGTGATCTGTGGGTGGTGGAGTCTCAGTCTGCGAGCCTAGGCAGGAGTGGTCCGTGGGTGGTGGAGTCTCAGTCTGCGAGCCTAGGCAGGACTGGTCCGTGGGTGGTGGAGTCTCAGTCTGCGAGCCTAGGCAGGACTGGTCTGTGGGTGGTGGAGTCTCAGTCTGCGAGCTTAGGCAGGAGTGGTCCGTGGGTGGTGGAGTCTCAGGCTGCGAGCCTAGGCAGGAGTGGTCCTTGGGTGGTGGAGTCTCAGTCTGCGAGCCTAGGCAGGAGTGGTCTGTGGGTGGTGGAGTCTCAGTCTGCGAGCCTAGGCAGGAGTGGTCCTTGGGTGGTGGAGTCTCAGTCTGCGAGCTTAGGCAGGAGTGGTCTGTGGGTGGTGGAGTTTCAGTCTGCGAGCCTAGGCAGGAGTGGTCTGTGGGTGGTGGAGTCTCAGTCTGCGAGCCTAGGCAGGAGTGGTCCGTGGGTGGTGGAGTCTCAGTCTGCGAGCCTAGGCAGGAGTGGTCTGTGGGTGGTAGAGTTTCAGTCTGCGAGCCTAGGCAGGAGTGGTCTGTGGGTGGTGGAGTCTCAGTCTGCGAGCCTAGGCAGGAGTGGTCCGTGGGTGGTGGAGTCTCAGTCTGCGAGCCTAGGCAGGACTGGTCTGTGGGTGGTGGAGTCTCAGTCTGCGAGCCTAGGCAGGAGTGGTCCGTGGGTGGTGGAGTCTCAGTCTGCGAGCCTAGGCAGGAGTGGTCTGTGGGTGGTGGAGTCTCAGTCTGCGAGCCTAGGCAGGACTGGTCTGTGGGTGGTGGAGTCTCAGTCTGCGAGCCTAGGCAGGAGTGGTCCGTGGGTGGTGGAGTATCAGGCTGCGAGCCTAGGCAGGAGTGGTCCGTGGGTGGTGGAGTCTCAGTCTGCGAGCCTAGGCAGGAGTGGTCTGTGGGTGGTGGAGTCTCAGTCTGCGAGCCTAGGCAGGACTGGTCTGTGGGTGGTGGAGTCTCAGTCTGCGAGCCTAGGCAGGACTGGTCTGTGGGTGGTGGAGTCTCAGTCTGCGAGCCTAGGCAGGAGTGGTCCGTGGGTGGTGGAGTATCAGGCTGTGAGCCTAGGCAGGAGTGGTCCGTGGGTGGTGGAGTCTCAGTCTGCGAGCCTAGGCAGGAGTGGTCTGTGGGTGGTGGAGTCTCAGTCTGCGAGCCTAGGCAGGAGTGGTCCGTGGGTGGTGGAGTCTCAGTCTGCGAGCGTAGGCAGGAGTGGTCTGTGGGTGGTGGAGTCTCAGTCTGCGAGCCTAGGCAGGAGTGGTCTGTGGGTGGTGGAGTCTCAGTCTGCGAGCCTAGGCAGGAGTGGTCTGTGGGTGGTGGAGTTTCAGTCTGCGAGCCTAGGCAGGACTGGTCTGTGGGTGGCGGAGTCTCAGTCTGCGAGCCTAGGCAGGAGTGGTCCGTGGGTGGTGGAGTCTCAGTCTGCGAGCGTAGGCAGGAGTGGTCTGTGGGTGGTGGAGTCTCAGTCTGCGAGCCTAGGCAGGAGTGGTCTGTGGGTGGTGGAGTCTCAGTCTGCGAGCCTAGGCAGGAGTGGTCCGTGGGTGGTGGAGTCTCAGTCTGCGAGCCTAGGCAGGAGTGGTCCGTGGGTGATGGAGTCTCAGGCTGCGAGCCTAGGCAGGAGCGGTCTGTGGGTGGTGGAGTCTCAGTCTGCGAGCCTAGGCAGGAGTGGTCCTTGGGTGGTGGAGTCTCAGTCTGCGAGCCTAGGCAGGAGCTGTCTGTGGGTGGTGGAGTTTCAGTCTGCGAGCCTAGGCAGGAGTGGTCTGTGGGTGGTGGAGTCTCAGTCTGCGAGCCTAGGCAGGAGTGGTCCGTGGGTGGTGGAGTCTCAGTCTGCGAGCCTAGGCAGGACTGGTCTGTGGGTGGTGGAGTCTCAGTCTGCGAGCTTAGGCAGGAGTGGTCCGTGGGTGGTGGAGTCTCAGGCTGCGAGCCTAGGCAGGAGTGGTCCTTGGGTGGTGGAGTCTCAGTCTGCGAGCCTAGGCAGGACTGGTCTGTGGGTGGTGGAGTCTCAGTCTGCGAGCCTAGGCAGGACTGGTCTGTGGGTGGTGGAGTCTCAGTCTGCGAGCCTAGGCAGGAGTGGTCCGTGGGTGGTGGAGTATCAGGCTGTGAGCCTAGGCAGGAGTGGTCCGTGGGTGGTGGAGTCTCAGTCTGCGAGCCTAGGCAGGAGTGGTCTGTGGGTGGTGGAGTCTCAGTCTGCGAGCCTAGGCAGGAGTGGTCCGTGGGTGGTGGAGTCTCAGTCTGCGAGCGTAGGCAGGAGTGGTCTGTGGGTGGTGGAGTCTCAGTCTGCAAGCCTAGGCAGGAGTGGTCTGTGGGTGGTGGAGTCTCAGTCTGCGAGCCTAGGCAGGAGTGGTCTGTGGGTGGTGGAGTTTCAGTCTGCGAGCCTAGGCAGGACTGGTCTGTGGGTGGCGGAGTCTCAGTCTGCGAGCCTAGGCAGGAGTGGTCCGTGGGTGGTGGAGTCTCAGTCTGCGAGCCTAGGCAGGACTGGTCCGTGGGTGGTGGAGTCTCAGTCTGCGAGCCTAGGCAGGACTGGTCTGTGGGTGGTGGAGTCTCAGTCTGCGAGCTTAGGCAGGAGTGGTCCGTGGGTGGTGGAGTCTCAGGCTGCGAGCCTAGGCAGGAGTGGTCCTTGGGTGGTGGAGTCTCAGTCTGCGAGCCTAGGCAGGAGTGGTCTGTGGGTGGTGGAGTCTCAGTCTGCGAGCCTAGGCAGGAGTGGTCCTTGGGTGGTGGAGTCTCAGTCTGCGAGCTTAGGCAGGAGTGGTCTGTGGGTGGTGGAGTTTCAGTCTGCGAGCCTAGGCAGGAGTGGTCTGTGGGTGGTGGAGTCTCAGTCTGCGAGCCTAGGCAGGAGTGGTCCGTGGGTGGTGGAGTCTCAGTCTGCGAGCCTAGGCAGGACTGGTCTGTGGGTGGTGGAGTCTCAGTCTGCGAGCCTAGGCAGGAGTGGTCCGTGGGTGGTGGAGTATCAGGCTGCGAGCCTAGGCAGGAGTGGTCCGTGGGTGGTGGAGTCTCAGTCTGCGAGCCTAGGCAGGAGTGGTCTGTGGGTGGTGGAGTCTCAGTCTGCGAGCCTAGGCAGGACTGGTCTGTGGGTGGTGGAGTCTCAGTCTGCGAGCCTAGGCAGGACTGGTCTGTGGGTGGTGGAGTCTCAGTCTGCGAGCCTAGGCAGGAGTGGTCCGTGGGTGGTGGAGTATCAGGCTGTGAGCCTAGGCAGGAGTGGTCCGTGGGTGGTGGAGTCTCAGTCTGCGAGTCTAGGCAGGAGTGGTCTGTGGGTGGTGGAGTCTCAGTCTGCGAGCCTAGGCAGGAGTGGACTGTGGGTGGTGGAGTCTCAGGCTGCGAGCCTAGGCAGGAGTGGTCCTTGGGTGGTGGAGTCTCCGTCTGCGAGCCTAGGCAGGAGTGGTCTGTGGGTAGTGGAGTCTCAGTCTGCGAGCCTAGGCAGGAGTGGTCTGTGGGTGGTGGAGTCTCAGTCTGCGAGCCTAGGCAGAAGAGGTCTGTGGGTGGTGGAGTGTCAGTCTGCGAGCCTAGGCAGGAGTGGTCTGTGGGTGGTGGAGTCTCAGTCTGCGAGCCTAGGCAGGAGAGGTCTGTGGGTGGTGGAGTGTCAGTCTGCGAGCCTAGGCAGGAGTGATCTGTGGGTGGTGGAGTCTCAGTCTGCGAGCCTAGGCAGGAGTGGTCCGTGGGTGGTGGAGTCTCAGTCTGCGAGCCTAGGCAGGACTGGTCCGTGGGTGGTGGAGTCTCAGTCTGCGAGCCTAGGCAGGACTGGTCTGTGGGTGGTGGAGTCTCAGTCTGCGAGCTTAGGCAGGAGTGGTCCGTGGGTGGTGGAGTCTCAGGCTGCAAGCCTAGGCAGGAGTGGTCCTTGGGTGGTGGAGTCTCAGTCTGCGAGCCTAGGCAGGAGTGGTCTGTGGGTGGTGGAGTCTCAGTCTGCGAGCCTAGGCAGGAGTGGTCCTTGGGTGGTGGAGTCTCAGTCTGCGAGCTTAGGCAGGAGTGGTCTGTGGGTGGTGGAGTTTCAGTCTGCGAGCCTAGGCAGGAGTGGTCTGTGGGTGGTGGAGTCTCAGTCTGCGAGCCTAGGCAGGAGTGGTCCGTGGGTGGTGGAGTCTCAGTCTGCGAGCCTAGGCAGGAGTGGTCTGTGGGTGGTGGAGTTTCAGTCTGCGAGCCTAGGCAGGAGTGGTCTGTGGGTGGTGGAGTCTCAGTCTGCGAGCCTAGGCAGGAGTGGTCCGTGGGTGGTGGAGTCTCAGTCTGCGAGCCTAGGCAGGACTGGTCTGTGGGTGGTGGAGTCTCAGTCTGCGAGCCTAGGCAGGAGTGGTCCGTGGGTGGTGGAGTCTCAGTCTGCGAGCCTAGGCAGGAGTGGTCTGTGGGTGGTGGAGTCTCAGTCTGCGAGCCTAGGCAGGACTGGTCTGTGGGTGGTGGAGTCTCAGTCTGCGAGCCTAGGCAGGAGTGGTCCGTGGGTGGTGGAGTATCAGGCTGCGAGCCTAGGCAGGAGTGGTCCGTGGGTGGTGGAGTCTCAGTCTGCGAGCCTAGGCAGGAGTGGTCTGTGGGTGGTGGAGTCTCAGTCTGCGAGCCTAGGCAGGACTGGTCTGTGGGTGGTGGAGTCTCAGTCTGCGAGCCTAGGCAGGACTGGTCTGTGGGTGGTGGAGTCTCAGTCTGCGAGCCTAGGCAGGAGTGGTCCGTGGGTGGTGGAGTATCAGGCTGTGAGCCTAGGCAGGAGTGGTCCGTGGGTGGTGGAGTCTCAGTCTGCGAGCCTAGGCAGGAGTGGTCTGTGGGTGGTGGAGTCTCAGTCTGCGAGCCTAGGCAGGAGTGGTCCGTGGGTGGTGGAGTCTCAGTCTGCGAGCGTAGGCAGGAGTGGTCTGTGGGTGGTGGAGTCTCAGTCTGCGAGCCTAGGCAGGAGTGGTCTGTGGGTGGTGGAGTCTCAGTCTGCGAGCCTAGGCAGGAGTGGTCTGTGGGTGGTGGAGTTTCAGTCTGCGAGCCTAGGCAGGACTGGTCTGTGGGTGGCGGAGTCTCAGTCTGCGAGCCTAGGCAGGAGTGGTCCGTGGGTGGTGGAGTCTCAGTCTGCGAGCGTAGGCAGGAGTGGTCTGTGGGTGGTGGAGTCTCAGTCTGCGAGCCTAGGCAGGAGTGGTCTGTGGGTGGTGGAGTCTCAGTCTGCGAGCCTAGGCAGGAGTGGTCCGTGGGTGGTGGAGTCTCAGTCTGCGAGCCTAGGCAGGAGTGGTCCGTGGGTGATGGAGTCTCAGGCTGCGAGCCTAGGCAGGAGCGGTCTGTGGGTGGTGGAGTCTCAGTCTGCGAGCCTAGGCAGGAGTGGTCCTTGGGTGGTGGAGTCTCAGTCTGCGAGCGTAGGCAGGAGCTGTCTGTGGGTGGTGGAGTTTCAGTCTGCGAGCCTAGGCAGGAGTGGTCTGTGGGTGGTGGAGTCTCAGTCTGCGAGCCTAGGCAGGAGTGGTCCGTGGGTGGTGGAGTCTCAGTCTGCGAGCCTAGGCAGGACTGGTCTGTGGGTGGTGGAGTCTCAGTCTGCGAGCTTAGGCAGGAGTGGTCCGTGGGTGGTGGAGTCTCAGGCTGCGAGCCTAGGCAGGAGTGGTCCTTGGGTGGTGGAGTCTCAGTCTGCGAGCCTAGGCAGGACTGGTCTGTGGGTGGTGGAGTCTCAGTCTGCGAGCCTAGGCAGGACTGGTCTGTGGGTGGTGGAGTCTCAGTCTGCGAGCCTAGGCAGGAGTGGTCCGTGGGTGGTGGAGTATCAGGCTGTGAGCCTAGGCAGGAGTGGTCCGTGGGTGGTGGAGTCTCAGTCTGCGAGCCTAGGCAGGAGTGGTCTGTGGGTGGTGGAGTCTCAGTCTGCGAGCCTAGGCAGGAGTGGTCCGTGGGTGGTGGAGTCTCAGTCTGCGAGCGTAGGCAGGAGTGGTCTGTGGGTGGTGGAGTCTCAGTCTGCAAGCCTAGGCAGGAGTGGTCTGTGGGTGGTGGAGTCTCAGTCTGCGAGCCTAGGCAGGAGTGGTCTGTGGGTGGTGGAGTTTCAGTCTGCGAGCCTAGGCAGGACTGGTCTGTGGGTGGCGGAGTCTCAGTCTGCGAGCCTAGGCAGGAGTGGTCCGTGGGTGGTGGAGTCTCAGTCTGCGAGCCTAGGCAGGACTGGTCCGTGGGTGGTGGAGTCTCAGTCTGCGAGCCTAGGCAGGACTGGTCTGTGGGTGGTGGAGTCTCAGTCTGCGAGCTTAGGCAGGAGTGGTCCGTGGGTGGTGGAGTCTCAGGCTGCGAGCCTAGGCAGGAGTGGTCCTTGGGTGGTGGAGTCTCAGTCTGCGAGCCTAGGCAGGAGTGGTCTGTGGGTGGTAGAGTCTCAGTCTGCGAGCCTAGGCAGGAGTGGTCCTTGGGTGGTGGAGTCTCAGTCTGCGAGCCTAGGCAGGAGTGGTCTGTGGGTGGTGGAGTTTCAGTCTGCGAGCCTAGGCAGGAGTGGTCTGTGGGTGGTGGAGTCTCAGTCTGCGAGCCTAGGCAGGAGTGGTCCGTGGGTGGTGGAGTCTCAGTCTGCGAGCCTAGGCAGGAGTGGTCTGTGGGTGGTGGAGTTTCAGTCTGCGAGCCTAGGCAGGAATGGTCTGTGGGTGGTGGAGTCTCAGTCTGCGAGCCTAGGCAGGAGTGGTCCGTGGGTGGTGGAGTCTCAGTCTGCGAGCCTAGGCAGGACTGGTCTGTGGGTGGTGGAGTCTCAGTCTGCGAGCCTAGGCAGGAGTGGTCCGTGGGTGGTGGAGTCTCAGTCTGCGAGCCTAGGCAGGAGTGGTCTGTGGGTGGTGGAGTCTCAGTCTGCGAGCCTAGGCAGGACTGGTCTGTGGGTGGTGGAGTCTCAGTCTGCGAGCCTAGGCAGGAGTGGTCCGTGGGTGGTGGAGTATCAGGCTGCGAGCCTAGGCAGGAGTGGTCCGTGGGTGGTGGAGTCTCAGTCTGCGAGCCTAGGCAGGAGTGGTCTGTGGGTGGTGGAGTCTCAGTCTGCGAGCCTAGGCAGGACTGGTCTGTGGGTGGTGGAGTCTCAGTCTGCGAGCCTAGGCAGGACTGGTCTGTGGGTGGTGGAGTCTCAGTCTGCGAGCCTAGGCAGGAGTGGTCCGTGGGTGGTGGAGTATCAGGCTGTGAGCCTAGGCAGGAGTGGTCCGTGGGTGGTGGAGTCTCAGTCTGCGAGCCTAGGCAGGAGTGGTCTGTGGGTGGTGGAGTCTCAGTCTGCGAGCCTAGGCAGGAGTGGTCCGTGGGTGGTGGAGTCTCAGTCTGCGAGCGTAGGCAGGAGTGGTCTGTGGGTGGTGGAGTCTCAGTCTGCGAGCCTAGGCAGGAGTGGTCTGTGGGTGGTGGAGTCTCAGTCTGCGAGCCTAGGCAGGAGTGGTCTGTGGGTGGTGGAGTTTCAGTCTGCGAGCCTAGGCAGGACTGGTCTGTGGGTGGCGGAGTCTCAGTCTGCGAGCCTAGGCAGGAGTGGTCCGTGGGTGGTGGAGTCTCAGTCTGCGAGCGTAGGCAGGAGTGGTCTGTGGGTGGTGGAGTCTCAGTCTGCGAGCCTAGGCAGGA